>NC_140701.1:15153011-15753011 GCF_054131305.1 Coturnix japonica
AGGTTTGTTTGCAGAATAATCCTAGAACCAGCCCCAAGGTTTCTGTGGAACAAATAGGGAAGGGAATTCACCCTGTGCAACAGTGGCAAATGGATTTCCCTGAACTCCCAAGAAATGGATGGTTTCGTTATATGCTAGTTCTGACCAATACATTTCAGAATAGCCATATGGGATTCATTCCCTGACCATACTCAGAATGTCCAGCATAGGGAAAAGAGAGTGAATAAACTCTGCAGTTGTAATAGTTGCAGAAATAAAGGATCTCAGACAGACATTTGAAATTGAGACAGGGTACGGGAATATGAATGCCTGGGTAGAATGTATTAAATATACCGTCCAGAGTCTCAACCATAGCGATTGCTATGCTTCATCATTCATCAGGATGGCCTGTGGATCAGGTAGTACACCTTCCACTGCAGTGGACCCGGGACCCCCAAGGGATGTGATACATGATTACCCTGTATCAAAAGAAAGCTGCCTGAGGAAACAGAGCCTGTAAATTGCTATCTTTTCTTCTCTCTCCAGTGCCTGAGGTGGATGCCAAAAGCCCTCCTGCATTCACCATGGCCACATGTAACCATACAGCTTGCCTCTCAAGGCAGGGTGTAAGAGCTACCAGGCCTACAGGGAATTTCTCCCTATGCAGTGAGACCCTGAATGTTATGGAAGATTCAGCAGGAAACTATTTGAGATTGGGAATCTGTAGAGCAGATCTCTGGTGGTGTTGCAGCGGGTGGGAAGATCTTACGGTTCACTCTCCCATCTCACTGTGAGGTACCTGTGCACTTGCTCAATGAGTTCTACCATTCACCCTGGCATTCACAAAGGGGATGTCACATAGCCCCTAAAGGAACAAAAGGAGCTTAGGGTTCTCATTTGATGATGCTGTATATAGATACAGATTCAAATGGAGTGATCAGAGGTGTCTCTGATAAATTTAAGTTGAGAAATACAATTGCTGCAGGGTTTGAATCACTGTTCTGGTGGGTGACAATTAACAATGTGGGCTGAATTAACTACATCTCTTACAAACAACAAAAAAGAGAATCCGAACTACTATATTTGGGAATATATTAAACTACTTCATCAAGTATCGATAGATAGATATTTGGATTCACCCGAACTGTGGGAAAAACTTACTGGTTGGCTACCACATTTTGCATGGCTAAAGCAACTCTTTATTTCTTTGTACTATTGTAATCATCTTGCTGTATTTTGAAATGAGGTGTGCAATGTAAAACCTGTGGGAATAGCTATGAAGAATAGAAAAAGCACAAGCTAAGACAGAAAGTGGAGAGCAGAAGTTATTTGAAATCTTACCTTTCCCAGAATGTAATAATCTAGCAAAAGTATTTGCTAGGTCCAAGAAAAGTGGGGATTGAGTTCAAACAAGGGGACAATCTAAGGCTTAACTATTGCAGAGGGGCTTGGGTAAGCAGGATGTCAGGTCAGATAAGAAAAGAATATTTTGAAACTCCTTTGTCAGCGTTGTGGGCAACACTGGGCAAGGGACCAGCTGGAAAGTGTTTCAAGCTGAAGTCACCGCATAGTTTGATGAACAGCCGTGTGCTTCCTGCTGGATTGCGGGGTTTCTGAGAACATCCGACCCCAACAGCTCCAGAAATGTCGCACAAGAAGGAGGACAGACAGAGTCACTGCACATCCTTTATTATGTTAAGGTTCACACAGAGCCTGATACATTATGTACAGTGTGTCTGGGCTACACTAAAAAGTTACAAACTGAAGAGGAATAGATTTGTGTAATGATGTTTTAGTGAAAAACATTACAGTATTAAAATAATAATAATAAAAATTATAGTTATAAAAATTGATCAGAACAAAACAAAACAGAGTTTGCATCAGTAAAAAGCTGCATTACATGACAGGAATTCAAAAGGATGGGCAGTTCGATGTTTGTGAAACACATCTGGTCAACACTTTCCTCACTGCACCCTTGACCAAGTGGTTTCTCATGCTGTAGATGAGGGGGTTCACTGCTGGAAGTACCACGGAGAACAGAACTGCCACCACCAGGTCCATGGAGGGCTAGGAGACGGAGGGGGGCTTCAGGTCGGCAAAAAAGGCAGTACTGAGAAAGAGGGAGACAACAGCCAGGTGAAGAAGGCACGTAGAGAAGGCTTTGTGCCATCCCTGCTCAGAGGGCATCCTCAGCACAGCCACGAAGACCTGCACATAGGACACCACTATGTAAACAAAGCATACAAAGCCTAAACTTAAACTAAACATGATAAACACAACTTCCCTGAGATTTGATACTGAGAAGGAGAGCTTGAGGATCTGGGGGATTTCACAGAAAAACTGGTTCACTACATTGCCTTGGCAGAGAGGCAGTGAAAATATGTTGGTAGTGTGCAGCAGGGAATTGAGAACCCCAGTGCCCCAGGCAGCTGCTGCCATGGTGGCACAAGCTCTGCTGTCCATCAAGGTCCAGGGGCTTGCAGATGGCAACGTAGCGGTCATAGGACATGATGGTGAGAAGGGAGTACTCTGCTGACATGAAGAAGAGAAGGAAAAAGAGCTGTGCAGCACATCCTGTGTAGGAGATGGCCCTGCTGTCCCAGAGTGCGTTGGCAATGGCTTATGGGAGAGTGGTGGAGATGCAGCCCAGGTTGAGGAGGGCCAGGTTGAGGAGGAAGAAGTACATGGGGGTGTGCAGGCGGTGGTTGCAGGCTACGGCTGTGCTGATGAGGTCGTTGCCCAGGAGGGCAGCCAGGTAGATGCACAGGAAGAGACAGAAGTGCAGGAGCTGCAGCTGCCGCGTGTCTGCCAACGGCAGCATGAGGAACTCGCTGATGGAGCTGCTTTTGGGCATCTGCTGTTCCTGGGCTTGGAGTCCTGTTCAGAGTGCAGAAGATAATGACAAGTCCAGACGATTCTCATAGACACTCCTCCTACTATACTATGAAAAGTTTTCATTCTCCTATGACAATATTCATTTAGCAACACTAATTGAATTTAACTTCATTAAGTTCACCATTCTATAAGCAGAAGAAGCATATGGAGCTTTAACCTTCCTTTCATCTTCTAATCTTATCCCATTTCCCTAAACTTCTTCATCTGTTTCGTGTCTCAAATCTTTACCCTCACTCCTGTCAAAATCCTCAGTCCCAACCTTTGTGCCCTTCACTTTCTATTCAGGAAACCTGCCTATTTGCAATATAAGTGCATTTTTCTTGCCAACAAAATAGATAATTTCAACTAGTTCCACCCTTGGAAAGGTTCCATTTCGTAAAAGGAGAGGCTGAATACACTTCTCGTGTGACAGTTCACATAACAAGCAATTGACTGAAGAAGAATTGGGAGTCTCAGAGCTGTGTTTGAATTTGACAGACTCTTAGATTTCTGCTTCCAATCCTTTCACCTTCCGTCCAAACAAGAAATAGAAAATTGCTACCTTGGCTCTCCTCTTTCAAAGTACGCACAGAAACTTTCAGTTGTGCAGTGGAGCTGTGATCCCCCTGCCCCAGGCAGCAGCTGTGGCAGCACAAGCCCTGCCGGGGGCTCCTTCCCCCCTCACGTCTCCCCGCAGCACCCTGGGCAGCTCCCTGGGCAGGCTGAGTGCTGAGCCTGGCAGGCGGCAGAGTCCCATACCCGGCACACAGCCCCTGGGGCACAGCAGGTACTCTGCTCTGCAGGACAGCCCTGGGCAACCGCCTGCAGCCCCGGCTGCACAGCCTGCAGCTATGCTGGGACACGCAGCCCTCAGGGCTGTGCTCAGACCCTGCAGCACAGAAGCCCTCAGCTAGAACAGAAGGCTTTTAACACAGTAAAGAAACATGCAGTGCCTGCATGCATATCTGCTATGGGATATCCCAAATTAAGTTAACCCTCTATGAAAAGCAGCTCACGGTTTGCATTGAGACTTACCATGTCGTGGTCTGTGAGCAATGCTCCTGCACTGAGCTCACAGCCCACTCATACCGTACATATCCTGTAAGCTCTCTCCAATTTCTCTCCTCTCCTTCTGTCACCTGAAGGCTGTGCTGTGCACAGGAGCTGCTCCTGGGCACATCTGTCTCTGTGCAGCTCTGCCCACCTTATGAGCTCCTTGTGTCCAAGGAGACCGGAGCAGCAGATAATATCATTTTTATCCTTCCCACTCATCTCCCCTGACATGTCCCTGGGTCCTCATGGCCAACAGCTTCTGAAAAAAAGCAGCATCATGACTGTGCTTTGAAATCTGCTCAGTTAACCACCACATGTCCAGTGGTCAGTGACTGATTGGAGACGTATAGCGAGTTCTACCAGAGTTCATTTGATGAATCACAAAGGGCACCCAGACAAGGACGGGGTGGTTTGGACATTCTCTGTGCAGGACAGTGATCCAGCTGAGGCAGTGCAGGAGTCTCATCCCTTGACAGAAATCCTGGAGCTGAAATGGGATACAGCTCCCCACAGAACCACAGGAGCTGGGATTCCTCTGGTTCAGTTCAGAAGTGCACAAGGAGTTGCCTGCATG
Organism: Coturnix japonica; assembly: GCF_054131305.1. NCBI lineage: Eukaryota > Metazoa > Chordata > Aves > Galliformes > Phasianidae > Coturnix > Coturnix japonica. The sequence continues at coordinate 15,157,492 of NC_140701.1, forward strand.
TGAGCTCCTGCTCTGAGTCCTTGGTCCTTCATCTGGGAGGCAGCTGCTCACACACAGACACTGGGTAATGCCCAAGGTGCCTGGGCTGCTCCTGATGTGTGCCAGTGCTTGTAAACCATGTGGGAAATCCCTGAGATAGACACTTCCTTCCTGGGCATCAGCTGGAGGCCAGAGAAGGGTTAGCACTGGCTGTCTGGTGAATTCACTCGCAGCTGCAAGAACAGCACAGGGCCTTCAGGAAAGCCATGCCATAAGTGCATCTGTGCTGCTAAGTCAAATCCAAGACCCACGATGGGTCTAATGTCTGTGTGCCACCTTCTGCACACTGATACCATAGATGAGCTGCAAACCTGAGCTCCTGATTTGACCACAGGGACACAGTTAAATGGCTTCCACAACTTCACTGTAGCACAAGGGGGATACAGAGTCTTTAGGATGGATGGGCGAGGAGTCAAAGAAGGGTGCATGCCCTCTGTGAGAGTGCACTGAGCTCTGCTTCGGAATGGAAGAGCAACCAGGTCAGAGGTAATGGAAATGGCCAACAGAGGAGACCATCAGTGTCTGTTCCTGGCTTCTTGATCATGGAGAGCAAATGGAAGGTGCCCTCTGAAAACAGATGGGAGTCTCATGTTATCAGGCCATTGTCCCCTTTGGGAGCCTTTTGCACTCCAGTATCTGCTGCAGGGACAGCACAGCAGGACATGTGCCATCCAGCAAATCCGTGGAGAGCACAGATGGCAGATTCTTGACCAAGCCATGGAGGAACCAAAGAGGAGAAGTTCTCTGCTGGATCTCATACTGTCCGGCAATGAAGGTCTGGTGGGAACTTTGAAGGTCAAAGGGGCATCAGGCCAAGTACAAGACGTAAATGGATGTCTTTTTATTTATTTATTTATTTATTTATTTTAGGCTGTAAGCTTAAATGATGTTCATATATTTCAATAAAATTGAGACAAAGAATTGAAAACAAAGATCAAAATCAATGAAAATGTGTTAACCCTTCTCAACATGAGAAATTCTCATGAGTCTTGTACCATTTTAAGTTGTAAATATGAATCTGTGAGGTGATTTGATGTCTTTTTTTTTTTTCTTTATTAATTCTTTTTCTGAAACTACGATGTTTTTCAGAACTGTGTTTGCTGGACATGAATGCCTTACAGTTCAGGGACACAGACACTGGTGCTAGTGCCAATGCTCTTTTTTCAATCAGATACCTCCCAATTATCTGTCTGATAACTGACTTTTAGGGGGATTACTCAAATTTGCTCCATCTCACCAAAGTCTGATGGACTGTGTTGTCATCTCCTTCACTGTGATTCTATCTAGCCCTACCTGTCTTTTTTATTTTCTTTTTCTTTTTCTATGTCGTTTTCTTCTCCATTTCCTTTTCCTTTTCCTTTTCCTTTTCCTTTTCCTTTTCCTTTTCCTTTTCCTTTTCCTTTTCCTTTTCCTTTTCCTTTTCCTTTTCCTTTTCCTTTTCCTTTTCCTTTTCCTTTTCTTTTTCCTTTTCCTTTTCCTTTTCCTTTTCCTTTTCCATTTCCTTTTCCTCATTTTTCTCTTTTTTTTCTCTTTCTTTTTTTTTCATGATTTAAAAAAAAGCATGAATTCTGAAAGTTGTTCATCAGTGTCAGTAAAATTGAAAAAAATAGTTGAAGACAAAGATAGAAATCAATAAGAACATGCTAACCCGTCTCAGTGTGTGAAAAACTCACGAGTCCTGTTCAATTTTAAGTTGATTCCTCCCAACTCCCTGGCTGATCTATCTGTCACGGTTTAAACGAAAATCCACTTGCGTCTGTGACAGGGGCCTTGGGCCCTGCAGAGGCCCTAGGCCGAAAGGAAAAAAAGTTAATTAGGAAAAGAAAACAGCGGCAACAATCTAAGGAGGAACACTTATTTCCTAAATTACTATATCGAAATACAGGATAACACAATATAATACAATATAATTGAAAATTGAGCTAACGAATCAAGCAAAATAGGAGAGCGAATGAGTCCCATAACCGAGAGTCCTAATGTGAATCTAGGCGAAATGGTGAAGGCTCCCACACACTCCCCTGAACGCCAGAACTCGAAAGACCTCAGTCCAGCCTGCAACAGACTTAATATAGTGTCCAGGTCCCGTGACCTATCTCTCGGCTCATGTTGTTCTCTGAGAGATGTAGTCTTCTTCTGTAAGTTGCAGATTAAGTAAAATTATTCATTCATTTATATGATGTTATGATGTGGAATACTGATAGCAAAATTACAAAATTATTAAACCATGACACAATATCAGTTGCCCCTGTGGAAGGCAAGAAATGGAAACGGGTGTCCATTCAACGGCTGAGGTTTAACAAAAGCAAGTGTAGAGTCTTGCACCTAGGAAAAAATAATTGCATGCACCAGTACAGGCTGGGGAATGAGCTGCTGGAGAGGAGCTCTGCAGAGAGGGACCTGGGCTTCTTGGTGGACGACAGGTTGGCCATGTGGCAGCAGTGTGCCCCTGTAGCCAAAAAGTCCAATGGCATGCTGGGGTGCATTAAAAAGAGCGTGTCCAGCAGGTTGAGGGAGGTGATCCTCCCCCTCTACTCTGCCCTGGTGAGGCTTCATCTGGAGTAGTGTGTCCAGTTCTGGTCTTGCCAGTACAGAAAAGACAGGGATCTCTTTGAAAAAGTCGAGCGTATGGCCACAAAGATGGTGAAGGGCCTGGAGCATCTCCCCTATGAAGAAAGGCTGAGTGAATTGGGTCTGTTTAGCCATGAGAAAAGAAGACTGAGAGGGGACTTGATCCAGGTCTGTAATATCTGAGGTGTTATAAGGATGTCACGGGGGACAGTATCAAATGCCATGCTGAAATCAAGGTAGACAACATCCACTGCTCTCGCCCCATCCACCCAGCCAGTGAAAATGTCATTGAAGGTTACCAGGTTGGCTGACCATGACCTCCCCTTGGTGAAACCATGCTGACTACTCCTGATAACCTCCTCTTCTTCCAACTGTCTGGAGATGGCATCCAGCACAAGGTGTTTCATCGCCTTTCCAGGGACAGAGGTGAGGCTCCCTGGCCTGTAATTACCCGGATCTTCCTTCTTGCCCTTTTTGCAGACAAGGGGGACAATGGCTAACCTCCAGTCTTCAGGCAACTCCCCTTTTCTCCATGACATCTCAAATATGATAGAGAGCAGTTCAGCAATCACCTCTGCCAGCTCCCTCAGCAACCTTGGATGCACCTCATCATATCCAATGGCTTTATGAAACTCATCGTGGCCTAGGTGCTCACGGACCAGCTCTTCTTTAACTAAAGGGAAATCTTCCATTCCCCAGACCCTCTCACTAAGCTTCAGGGTCTGAGATTCCGGAGGGAGAGCTTTCTCACTGTAGACAGAAGCAAAGAAGGCCTTCAGTATCTCCACCTTCTCAGCATGCCTCATTATAAGAATACCCCTCTCACTTAGTAGGGGTCCCAAAGTCACCCTAGTCTTCCTTTTACTCTTAACATACTTTAAAAAACCTTTTTTATTGTCCATTTCAATGAGTGTCAACCCATTTATGTAATACTATGTTCTGCTTGCGAGGAAGCGTGTGAGGGAGGTGGGACAATCAGTGCTTGTACAGTGGCGATGTATTTATAACTGAACAATACACATTGTTTTACAGAAGGCATTATGGGTGTGTATGGAAACAAAAAATATTGTTTCACAAACTGTTTTGATGGTATAAGACAGTGTAATAGTTGATGGCATATGGAAGTGTACTTGAGGGTATGTGGAAGTGTATCTGAGGGTACAAATAGTGGAATTGTTTACAGAGGAAAAAGGGTTAAAGAGAAAGTGAGTTTATCTGCACTGACATGAGAGCAAGGCCCCGCTCCGTTCCTCTGTGAGCAGAGCACAGCAGAGCAGAGCAGAGCACAGACACAGTCCCCATGTATCAGGTAGTTCTATTCTGCTTACCAAATGGATGAGCTCACAACAGAAGAGGCAGATCTTCCTCTCTGCATCTTCCATCTGTGGCATATTCTGGAGTTCAAGGCATTGCAAAGTTATGGCACATCTACGGTCTTTTGCTGATGACAACTTAGTGTGCTCTGGGCTCTCATTTCTATGGCATCTAAAGTCTAGGGTCATGCCAGTTGACAGGAAGCTGGCAAATGTTGTCTCATTGTAAGGAAGAGCAAGAAAGATGACAGGGGCAATTATGGACCTGTCAGTCTCACTTCAGCGCCTGGTAAAATTCTGGAGAAAATGATGGTGGGAGTTATGGAAAAAAAGCTGAAGGACAATTCTGTCATTGGTTGCAGCCAACGCAAGTTCCTGAGGGGAAGATCCTGTTTAATTTCTGATCTTTTTATGACTCGGTTATCCATTTAGCTGACCAAGGGAAGCCAGCTGATATTATCCCTGAGGATTTCAGTAGAGTTTTTGACACTACTTCTCACAGCACCCTTCTGGGCAGAATGTCCTGCATACGGCTAGACAGAAACAGAATGTGGTGGGTGAGCTGTTGGCCAATATGTCAGGCCAAACAGACTATAGTCATTGTGTTTCATTGGGCAGGTAGATGGTCATTGTCAGGGTTCCCCAGGGCTCCATTTTAGGGCCACTTCTCTTTCATGTTTTTGTGGATGACTTGCATGCAGGAGTAGAAGATGTTCTGAGCAAGTTTGTTGATGAGACCAGATGAGGAGGTGCTGCTGCCTCCACTGAGGGTGGAGAGGACTTGCAGAGAGATGTGGACAAGGCAGAGAAGTGGGTACCAGTTGGTACTAAGCACCAAGTGATTAACGTATAACAAGAACAAGTGCCTGATTGTGCACCTGGGTAAGGGCAACCCTGGACATACACACTGACTGGATACGTGACATTGGAAAAAGTTCTTACTGAAAAGGATTGGGGTCCTGGTCAGCATCAAATTGAATATGAGTCAGCAGTGTGCCCAGGCAGCCAGGAAGGCCAACAATCCCCTAAAGTTCATCAAGCAATTTATTGCCATCTGGGTGAGGGAAAGGATCATCCCCCTCTGCTCTGCACTGCTACAGCTGCACTTGGAGCACTGGGTGTATTTCTGGGCAATGCAGAACATAACAGACATTAAACTATGGCTGAGTGTGCACAGGAGGGCAAGGGAACTGAGAGATCAGAAGTTCAGAGTTTCACTGGGATAGACTGCTTGTTCAGACTGGGTCCTTCTCACATTCCACATCCTATGATGAGACACAGGGCATACATGGGCACACATGAGACATGAACTTCACAGCATCCTTGAACCCCATGCAGAGTCTGGGATCTTCTGTCCTTCTGTCTTTCATTTAACATCATACAGACTTCCATCCCACTGTTCCAGTAAGGATCCTTAGTCAGCATGAGGTTCTCCTAACCAACGGTCTGGGGATTCAGGGTTTCGCCATTCTGCTTCATAAGACAAAGGAGGATTTTCTTAGCATCAGAGCCACCATGTCAGTGCTTTTACCTGCCTGTAGTCACGGCTTCCAATTATCTTCTCTAACAAGTCCCTTGGGAAGCTTGCTTGTTAATGTTCCTCAGTAGGCCCACTAATACTCCAAGAAACTTCACTGTTACTTCTGACTTTGTCTTGCTGAGTTCTTTGTGCAAACTTCTCTCTGCACTGGAGGTTGATGGACACAGCAGCAAATGCGCCCTGGGGCCCATTCTAAACTAAAGAGCCTTCAGTGCCTTGTGCCTTCCTGTTCTCTTCTTCAGGTTTTCAGGACTTGTTCAGGAAAATGGAGAGAGCCTGAAGAGCAAGAATCCAAAATGCAGTTATTGTCTATTTATTTAGAGTTTGTTTTATACAAGAAGTTAAAGAAGCACTTTGCAATTGATGTCAATCCAGGATGTCCCCATTGAGTTCTATTCTGTTTCTGTGTGGACAAAGTTCCTCCTCAACCTCCCCACCCCACTTCTACTCACATAGGCCCCATGGGACTTGCATCACTTTTCCTCACATCACTCTTCTCCTCTGCCGTCACCCGCTCAGTGTTAAACCTCCTTTGTACCAATTCCCACTGGCTTTCCACAGAGAACCAGCTGCACACAGAAAAAGAAAGAATTCTCTTTATTTATGGCCAACAAACAGTAGGAAAGGTGATGCAATTGAATGAACAGTAAAACACAGTGATTAACTGCATGCCATGTCCAAAATGAGTCCAAATTCCAGTAATCTCCCTGGGATAGTGTCATGGTTTAATAATTTTGTAATTTTACTAACAGTATTCCACATCATAACATCATATAAAGCATGAATAATTTTACTGAATCTGCAACTTACAGAAGAAGACTACATCTCCCAGAGAACAACACAGTTAGAGATGGGTCACGGGACCTGGACACTATATTATCTCTGTCGCAGGCTAGACTGACGTCTTTCGAGTTCTGGCATTCAGGGGAGTGTGTGGGAGCCTTCACCGTTTCGCCTAGATTCACAGTAGGCCTCTCGGTTACGGGACTCATTCTCTCTCCTATTTTGCTTGATTCGTTAGCTCAGTTTTAAATTATATTGTATTGTATTGTGTTATCCTGAATTTCGATATAGTATTTAGTAAATAAGTGTGCCTCCTTAGATCGTTGCCGCTGATTACTTTTCCTAATTAACTTTTTTTCCTTTTGGCTGAGGGCCCCTGCGGGGCCCACGGCCCCCTGTCACGGACGCAGGTGGATTTTCGTTTAAACTGTGACAGATTTTTGTGGAGAATGCGGGCAAATTCAGTTGCTGTTTTTCTGTGTTTTCTTCTGTTGCTCTTTTAGCTTTTAACAGAGGTACGAGTTTTTTTTTTCTGTTAAGGACCTATCTTAGGTTTGAGATTCTGCACCTGCAAGCTTGACCTTGAAAGTCCAGGCGGACTGCCAATATTCCGGGAGATTTTGTAAACACTGCTGAGCTTTGCTTTTTTACTTTTTTTTCTCTCTATTGAAGAAAAAAAAAAGAAAAAAAAATGTTTTCTCTAGTAATTTTTTTTACAAGGGACTGCATGTCATTAGTTCCTCTTTTGTGATGCTCCAAACATATTGGACCATGTTTAAGCTAGCCACTTTTTCCTATGGAGCTATAGAAATGTATAATGGATTGAAAGCAAGGTTAGCAACGCTTACTTGGTATCTGCATGCAGCTCCAGAGAGAGCAACTAGTGCAACTAATAGTACAGAAATGGTGGGTTTTGGGCATGCTCCTCGTTTTCTCTTTGCATCCTTTAAGCAGTCTTCGAATTACCAGTTGTCCCTGTGGACCACACTGTCAATTGTGTCAATCTCCCTGAACTTACTGTTGACTTTTTAACTTATTGGTTCTTGGATTTATTACATTTGTTACATCAGGAGGAAGTCTTCCCTAGAACCAGAGAATACTGATTGTCAGGGAGTGTGGAGAGACTTTGGAGAGACTTTTAGAAGACAGACATCTTTAGTGTCATGGAGCTTTACTCCTGAACACTTAAAGAATCCTGAGAGTTTGACCGCATATTTGAGACAGGAATGTTGTGGCTCAGGCAGATCTAAGGAGGCACAAATGACTTGGGGACTAGCTAATGCTTATCGGGCCTTATTCAATACCATTCCTGAGAGGGAAGATTTTGAGGCTGAGAGAGAGAGTCTCAGGGCCGAGAATGAGAGTATGCAATCCAAACTCGACACCCTCCAGTCCGAGCACAACACTCTCCAGTCTGAGCACAACGCCCTCTGGTCAGAGCACAGTGCCCTTTGGTCTGAGTGTAACATTCTCCAGTCAGAGCACAACGCCCTCCGGTCCGGGTACAACACTCTCCAGTCCAAGTACGACGCCCTCCAGTCTGAGCGCGGCACTCTCCAGCCCAAGCACGATGCCTTCCAACCCAAGTGCGAAACCCTCCAGTCCGAGCACAACACTCTTCATTCCGAGCACAGCACCCTCCGGACCGAGCACAACACTCTCCAGTCTGAGCACAACACTTTTCAGACTGAGCACAGTGCCCTCCGGACCAAGCACAACACTCTCAAGACTGAGCACAATGCCCTCCAGTCCGAGCATAACGCCCTCCGGTCCGGGTACAACACTCTCCAGTCCAAGTATGACACCCTCCAGTCTGAGCACGACACCCTCCAGCCCAAGCACAACGCCTTCCAATCCAAGACTGACACCTTCCAGTCCAAGTATGACACTCTCCAGTCAGAGCACAATGCCCTCCGGAAAAACACTCTCCAGACTGAGCATAATGCCCTCCAGTATAAGAATAACACCGTCCAGTTCGAGTGTAAAACCCTCCTATCCGAGCGCAACACCCTCCAGTGGAAGTACAACAGCCTCCAGACTGAGTTCGGTGCTGTCCAGTTCGAGCGGAACACTCTTTGAAACCAGCTATGTGCCCTCCGGGGTGAACTGAATGTATTTAACCAACTACCAGGGGCACATGTAGTCCAATTTGACCAGCCACTGGGGGCACATGAAGTCCAATCTGACCAACCACAGGGGGCACATGTAGTCCAATTGGACCAACCATCGGGGGCAACAGATACAATGTTGGTTGCCCCTGTAAGAGGGCGAAAGACAAAACGAGTTTCAACTCAGATAGAGAAAATGCAGAAGGAGTTAGAGGAGCGGAGGGAGTTAGGAGAGCAGGGAGACTCAGGAGAGTAGGGGGAGTCAGAAAAGCAGAGTAAATTGGAGGCGCAGAGGATGTTAGAGGAGCAGAAGAAGTTAGAGGAGCAGAGGAAGTTAGCAGAGAGGAAAAAAAAGGAGGGTTACCTGGAGGAAATAATACAAGAGTCAGAGTCAGAAGAAGAAGAGGAGCCAAAAGCTAGATTTTCTTTACGAGAATTACTCGAGTCCAAACTTCTAGATGGTGCAGCCTCATCAACACAGTTGCCACCATCAACACCTGGGACTCTTGATAGAGTAAAAGGCGAGCAAAGTATTACGACCATTATTGAACGACCTTTTAAACTGAGTGAAATTCGGGATCTAAGAAAGGATTTCACACGTCAGCCAAAAGAACATATGGTCACTTGGTTACTTCGATGCTGGGACAATGGTGCCAGCAGTGCATGGCTCGATGGCAGTGAAGCTCGCCAACTGGGTAGCATTTCCAGGGACTCACGTGTGGACAGAGGTATTGGCACCTGCCAAAATCAGTCCTACACCCTCTGGAAGCGGATGTTGATAGCGGTAAGAGATAGATTCCCATTTAAATGGGACTTGGAGCCTGAGAAAAAGAAATGGACTGATATAGAGAAAGATATCCAATTTTTGAGAGAAAGTGCTCTGGTGGAAATGCTATACAGCTGCCACTTCAATCGTAATGACCCAAACCAATTACATGATCCTGAAACAGTCCGCGTTCCACGACAAATGTGGCGTGACATTACAAAGGCAGCTCCAGAAAAGCATGCCAGTGCACTTGCATTAGTATATGGCAAAGGGGAAAGGAAACCCCTTGTCAATGAACTAATTAGCAGACTTCAGGTACTTGAATTATTTATAAGCGCTACAGAAGTTAATCTGTATACTTCAGCCATTGTCAAAATAGTGGAAAGATTAAACAAAATGGAGGGAACACAAAGTGATATTATTGACAAATTGGCTAACGTGCCTGATGTAGATGAATCCATGGTTGTACCAGATGATGGAAACCAGGATTTCCACGATCGCCTATTGAGAAAGCTAAATAACATGAGTTCCTCTCGACACGTATCATCGAAAATCTCAACCATAAAAAAGAGACGTCCTCGTATTCAAGCAAATGACAACGATAAGACTACACGTCTTGCCTTGTTGTTTTTCCTCTGTAGTCATGGGGAGGACATGAAGAAGTGGTGTAATTCATCTACTTCTGCACTTCAGGCACGAGTGAAAGAATTACAATGCAAAACAACCACCAAGGTGAACTCTTCCAAGAAGGGGAGAGTTCCAGTTGCTGCAAGCCAACGAGGTAAACAATAGAGGGGTCCTGCCCCCAGCCAGGGGGGGGAAAGGGACAATAGAGTATACTGGACTGTGTGGATTAAGTGGCCTGGCACATCTCAACCACAGAAATATAAAGCCTTGGTGGACACTGGTGCACAATGCACCATAATGCCCTCAAGTCACCAAGGGACACAACCAATATATATCCATGGAGTGACTGGGGGTTCCCAAGAATTGACTACGTTGGAGGCCGAAATAAGCCTCACTGGTAAAAACAGGCAGACACCTTACTGTGACTGGTCCAGAGGCTCCATGTATACTGGGAATCGATTACCTTAGGATGGGATATTTTAAGGATTCCAAGGGGTATCGATGGGCCTTTGGGATAGCTGCTGTTAACACAAACGGTGTTAAACAGCTGTCAGCTTTACCTGGTCTGTCAGATGATCCTTCTGATGTGGGGTTGCTCCGGGTAAAAGACCAAGAGGTACCAATTGCTACCAAAGTGATTCACAGATGGCAGTACCGCACCAATAGGGACTCATTGCTCCCCATTCACAAGCTAATTTGCCAATTAGAGAATCGGGGAGTGATTAGCAAAACTCACTCGCCTTTTAACAGCCCCATATGGCCAGTGCATAAAGCCAGATGGGAATGGAGGCTGACGGTGGATTACCGTGGCCTGAATGAAGTCACACCTCCATTGAGTGCTGCTGTACCAGACATGCTAGAACTCCAGTATGAGTTGGAGTCAAAAGAAGCTAGGTGGTATGCCACCATTGACATTGCTAATGCCTTCTTTTCCATCCCATTGGCTGCAAAATGTAGGCCACAGTTTGCTTTTACCTGGAGAGGTATTCAGTATACCTGGAACCGTTTACCTCAAGGGTGGAAGCACATCCCAACCATTTGCCATGGGTTGATCCAAGCCATCTTGGAACAGGGTAATGCTCCTGAGCACTTGCAGTATATTGATGATATTGTGGTGTGGGGCCATACAGCAGCAGAGGTTTTCAAGAAAGGGAAACAGATAATCCAAATTCTCTTGCAAGCTGGTTTTGCCATTAAGCGCAGCAAGGTGAAGGGGCCTGCCCAGGAAATTCAGTTCTTAGGTATAAAATGGCAAGATGGATGTCGCCACATCCCAGCAGATGTGATTGACAAAATCACTGCTATGTCTCCGCCCACTGACAAGACAGAGACCCAATCTTTTCTGGGAGTAGTGGGATTTTGGAGAATGCATGTCCCAAACTACAGACACATAGTGAGCCCCCTCTATCAGGTAACATGGAAGAAGAATAATGTCTCATGGGGTCCTGAGCAGCAGCAGGTTTTTGAGCAGATAAAACAAGAAATAGCCTGTGCCGTGGCCTTGGGGCCAGTACGGACGGGACAGGATGTGAAGAACATCATCTACACTGCTGCTGGAGAGAAAGGTCCCACCTGGAGATTGTGCCAAAGAGCCTCAGAAGAGACCCGAGGCCGACCCCTAGGATTTTGGAGTCGAGCATATAAAGGGTCTGAGGAGCGCTACACTCCAACTGAGAAGGAGATCTTAGCCGTGTATGAGGGGGTTCGGGCTGCTTCTGAAGTAGTTGGGACAAAGGTTCAGCTTCTTCTAGCACCTCGCTTGCCAGTAATAAACTGGATGTTTAAAGGACAGGTTCCCTCTACCCATCATGCTACTGATGCCACTTGGAGTAAGTGGATTTCATTAATTACTCAACGAGCTAGAACGGGAAAACTCAGCCGTCCTGGAATTCTAGAAGTGATCATGGACTGGCCTGAGAGTAAAAAAATTGAAACACCACCTACAGAAGAGGTATCACGTGCTTAAGAGGCACCACCATACAAGGAGCTACCAGAAAACGAAAAGAAATTTGCCCTATTCACAGACGGATCATGTCGTATTGTAGGGAAGCATCACAGATGGAAAGCTACTGTATGGAGCCCCACACGACAAGTTGCAGAGGCCACTGAGGGTAAAGGAGAATCAAGTCAATTCGCAGAGGTAAAGGCTGTTCAGCTGGCTTTAGATGTGGCTGAACAGGAGAGGTGGCCAATGCTTCATCTTTATACTGATTCATGGATGGTGGCAAATGACTTATGGGGGTGGTTGCAGCAGTGGGAAGATGATAACTGGCAACGAAAGGGTAAACCTGTTTGGGCTGCTGAACTATGGAAAGTTATTGCTGCCCAAATAAGGAACACTGTTGTAAAGGTGAGCCATGTAGATGCTCATGTACCTAAAAGTAAGGCTACTGAAGAACATAAAAATAACCATCAGGTTGATCGAGCTGCCAAAATTGAGGTGGTTCAAATAGACTTGGACTGGCAGAACAAAGGTGAATTATTCCTAGCTCAGTGGGCCCACGAGACTTCAGGTCATCAAGGAAGGGATGCAACATACAAGTGGGCCAGAGACCGAGGGGTGGACTTAACTATGGACGCTATTGCTCAGGTTATTCATGACTGTGAAACATGCTCCATAATTAAACAAGCCAAGAGGATGAAACCTTTTTGGGGGGAAGGGCGATGGCAAAAGTATAAATATGGAGAGGCACAGCAGGTTGATTATATCACCTTGCCACAATCTCACAATGGTAAGCGTTATGTACTCACCATGGTGGAGGCAACCACTGGGTGGCTCGAAACATACACAGTACCCCATACTACCGCCCAAAACACCATATTAGGGTTGGAAAAGCAAATCCTGTGGCGGCATGGCACTCCGGAAAGAATTGAATCAGATAATGGGACCCATTTCAAAAATTCTCTTGTAACCACTTGGGCCAAAAATCATGGCATTGAGTGGATTTACCATATTCCCTATCATGCACCAGCTTCTGGTAAGATTGAATGATTCAATGGGTTGTTGAAAACTATGTTGAAAGCAATGGGTGGCGGAACGTATGTAAATTGGGAGAACCATTTAGCAGAAGCCACCTGGTTGGTCAACTCTCGAGGATCTAGTAATCGTAATGGTCCTAACCAATCCAGCTCCCTACGTACTGTGGAGGGAGATAAGGTTCCTGTAGTACACATAAAGAGTGTGTTGGGAAAAACAGTTTGGGTCCTTCCAGCGTCTGGAAAGGGCAAACCTCTCCGGGGTACTGTCTTTGCCCAGGGACCTGGGTGCACGTGGTAGGTGATGGACAAAAATGGGAATGTCCAATGTGTACCACAAGAGAATTTGATGTTGGGGGAGTGCAGCCAGTGATTTCTTGTAGATATATAGGTAGAGTCACAGAAATATTTGACGAATGTCCAATTAGGTACAGGACTTAAGATAGAGTGGATTAATGTTAAGGAAACACATTTTTTCTATATACCTTAATTAGGCATTCTGTAAGCAAGTTTTCCATCTGGGCTCTATATCGTGCACTGGCTATGCATGTGTAGAGCACACATGGAAAGAAGTATAAGTCAAAAGGAAATCTACTGTGGCGGCTGGGAAAGGATGAGTGCACCTTGATGTGGGGGACGCCCTACTAGCACTGCCTTTCTCCTCCACCGCTGTCATGTTTTCCTTTTTCTGGCAGTTTTGCCAAGTTTCTCAAAATTAATAAATAATAGTGGTTTAGGTTATAGAGTTTTATTCTCAACTTAGGGATTTGTATGGAATAAATATAAATTGTTGAGAAAATAAGGTTGCTGATTACTCACAACTATACGTATGAGTGTGTATGTGTGTATAAGCATAATGTAATGATGTAGAATAAGGGGTGGAATGTCATGGTTTAATAGTTTTATTATTTTGCTATCAGTATTCCACATCATAACATCATATAAAGAATGAATAATTTTACTGAATCTGCAACTTACAGAAGAAGACTACATCTCCCAGAGAACAACACGAGCAGAGAGATAGGTCACGGGACCTGGACACTATATTAAGTCTGTCGCAGGCTAGACTGATGTTTTTCTAGTTCTGGCGTTCAGGGGAGTGTGTGGGAGCCTTCACCGTTTCGCCTAGATTCACAGTAGGCCTCTCGGTTACGGGACTCATTCTCTCTCCTATTTTGCTTGATTCGTTAGCTCAATTTTCAATTATATTGTATTATATTGTGTTATCCTGTATTTCGATATAGTATTTAGTAAATAAGTGTGCCTCCTTAGATCGTTGCCGCTGCTTTCTTTTCCTAATTTACTTTTTCCTTTCGGCCTAAGGCCCCTGCGGGGCCCACGGCCCCCTGTCACGAACGCAGGTGGATTTTTCGTTTAAACCGTGACAGATTTTGGTGGACCACCAACCTTTTGGTTAACAGCTGGTTACTGGTGCCTCATGTGACTGATTAGAGTTGACTTGGTGATTTTCTTTTTTGGCTTGAACCTCAGCTTGGAAACTCTCTCTCTCCAGAATAGTATTATACAGAGCACAGTACGCATAAGCCAAACCACAAATAAGGTTTACCTCCTTAGATCTCTGTAAGCCACACCATCTCTGACTCAAATACTCAATTTCTTAGGGTGCCTCATGTGTTCAGGAGTTAAATGCCACAGCACTGAGGGTTCTAAGATTTTTCCTAAACCTTTCTATATACCCTGCCAGTCAGCATTCTCTGGTTTTGAAGGAGACTTCTGCATAGAACGAATGGAGAGAAGTACATTCTCTGATATTGATAACATGAACGTGAGTATGAATATGAGAATGAACACTAACTCAGCTTTCCAAAAACGTGTGGCAATCTGGGAAGACAGCCTGGAAACCAGATTGAACATCGTGGAGTTTGTAAAGGAAAAGACGGATGTTCTGAATGCCTTCTTTACATCTGTCTTTAAACGTCAGACCAGTTATCCTCAGGGTACTCCTCTCTCTGACCCGGTAGTCTCGGCTTGGGAGCAAACTAACCCCCCTGTGATTCTGGAAGAAACAGTCAAGACTTACTACTCCAACTGGACTGCCACAAGTCCGTGGGGCCGGATGAGATCCACCCGAGAGTGCTGAGGGAACTGGCAGAGGTGATAGCCAATCTGCTTTCAATTATCTAACAGTGCTCCTTGTTGACTGGTGAGTTCCCAGAAGTCTGGAGGCTCACCAATGTGACTCCCATCTACAAGAAAGGTCGTAAGGAGGATACACGGAACTACAGGCCTGTTAGCCTGACCTAGGTTCCAGGGAAGGTTATGGAGCAGATTGTCTTGAGGGAGATCACGGGGCATGCACAGGACAACTCGGGGATCAGGCCCAGCAAGCATGGGTTCATGAGGGCAGGTCTTGTTTGACCAACCTGATCTCCTTCTATGATCTAGTGACCCATCTGCTGGATGAGGGAAAGGCTGTTGATGTAGTCTGCATAGACTTCAGCAAAGCCTTTGATGCTGTTTCCCACAGTATTCTCCTGCAGAAGCTGGCAGCCCGTGGCTTGGATGGGTACACTCTTGGCTGGGTAAGGAGCTGGCTGGAGGGCCAGGCTCAGGAAATGGTGGTGAATGGAGCTCAATCCAGCTGTCAACTGGTCACGAGTGGTGTTTCCCAGGGGTCGGTGCTGGGGCCTGTCCTCTTCAACATATTTCTTGATGACTTGGATGAGGGCAACGAGTGCACCCTCAGTAAGTTCGCAGATTACACCAAATTGGCTGGGAGTGTGGATCTGCTTGGGGGTAGCTCGGCCCTGCAGAGGGATCTGGACAGGCTGGAGAGCTGGGCTGAAGCCAATGGGATAAGGTTCCTCAAGACCAAATGCTGCGTTCTGCATTTCAGCTACAACAACCCCGAGTGACACTACAGGATTGGGCCGGAGTGACTGGAAGACTGCGTAGAGGAAATGGACCTGGGGGTATTGATTGATGCTTGGCTGAACGTGAGCCGACTGTGCCCGGGTGGCCAGGAAGTCCAATGACATCCTGGCTTGTGTCAGAAACAGTGTTGCCAGCAGGAGCATAGTGGTGATTGTTCCCCTGTACTCAGCTCTGGTGAGGCCGCACTTCAGGTACTGTGTCCAGTTTAGGGCTCCTCACTGCAGGAAAGACATGGAGGCCCTGGAATGTGTTCAGAGGAGGGCAACAAAGCTGGTGAGGAGTCTGGAGCACAGGCCGTATGAGGAGAGGCTGAAGGAGCTGGGAATGTTCAGCCTGGAGAAGAGGAGGCTCAGGGGAGATCTCATTGCTCTCTATAACTTCCTGAAGCAAGGTTGTGGTGAGCTGGAGATCGGCCTCTTCTCTCGTGTTATTAGTGATAGGACCCGAGGGAAAGGCTTCAAGCTACCGCAGGGGAAATTCAGGCAGGAAATTAGGAAGTATTACTTCTCAGAAAGGGTGGTCAGGCAGTGGAATGGACTTCCCAGGGAGGTGGTGGAGTCCCTGGCCGTGAAGGTGTTCTAGGAGCGACTGGATGTTGTGTTGAGGGACATGGTTTAGTGGGAGCTATTGATAATAGGTGAACGGTTGGACTGGATGATCTTTCAGGCCTTTTCCAACCTTGGTGATTCTATGATTCTAGGACTGAGGTTAAACAATTATTCAGGTATATCAGTGAGAGATCTGCCCCAAGGTGAGAAGGCTCTGCATGGCCTTCTGGAAAGCTACCTGGAGCAGTGGGCACCCCCAGGGCTTTGGAATTTCATCTCTGAGCAACTACAGGATCCTGAGAAATTGGTAGAATATTGGGGGCAGGTCTGCTGTGGCACTGGTAATCCTAATCAGGCACAAATGACTGCAGTGTGCCAGGGCCTGCCCAAACCTACTGAGCTGTGTTCAACACTCTTCAGCATCTTCAAGGGGAAGAGAGCTGGATCTGCTGACAGTGCTGCAGCCTCTGCAACTCCTGGAACAGACCCTGCAATAGCTCCAAGTTTTGCTACACATCCTGCAGTTGCTCCACGCTCTGGAAAGATCCCACTGTCACTCCACCCCTCATAAGGAGCTCTGCGGTCACTTCTGCTACAGGTCCTGTAGCTATTCCAAGTATTGAGATAAGAAAATGAAACAAATTCCTCCCAAGGGAGGTGCACTGTGCCAGGAGGTACAGCCCTGTGGTCACTCCAACACCTCCAATGAGCACAGTGGCTGCTCCAACTTAGTCACATGTCCTGTGGTGTTCCAGTTCTGACAATGAACTCTGAGGTCGCTTCAAATCCTGCAACAGCCAGACAGTCACTTCAGCTCCAACAGTGAACCCTATGGCTGTTAAAACCCCTGCAACTAGTCCTGGACTTGCAAACAGATAAGCATAGTTCATAAATGTTTGCACCTGCATATGTTGTATAGGTGTGAAAATATACTCATGATGTTATATATGTATAAACACATTTGTCATATATTCCTTTTTTTTTTCTCTTGATCTCAACTCATAAAATTTAAACCACAGCACTGCCCTGAGTCCCTTACAGATCCCCTTGTGAATAGTCAATCTCTCCCAGTCATGCAGTGAAGAGCAACAAAAGATCTCAAATTATTCTCAGGGAGCAGCTCCTCCTTATATTCCTTACTATACTTACTATATTCCTTACACCAGCTTTGGAAGACGCCTCCTGTTCTCTGGTCCTGCTCTGAAGCAGCCCTCTTGTTATGGCAGTGCCAGCAAGGAGACCAGCTCTGACACAGCCGTTCATATTGCTGGCTACTGACTGCAGTCCCGGAGTGCTGCTGTAGAGACAACAGGACTGCTGTGAGACACACAAGACCTTCAGGCTTGCAAAACTGAGAGGACTTGAGAGCACTGTGGCAGGGTAACGAGAGCAGGAATGAAAAGAGCTTGTTAGACTGCTGTCTGTGGCTGTACCTCCCCATGACCCAGACATGATAAGAAAAGAGAAGTGCTAAGGAAAAGTCTGTTTTTAAAACTTTTTATTTATCTCTTAATATATTCAAGGAATAAGGATCCATGTTTACCTGAGCACCTGGAGTGAGAAAATGGAAATTAGGTAGGAAAGAAGTAGTGAAATAAATTGCAACTTATTTGCAGATTACAGTATTACAAAAAAAACAAAAAAACAAAAAGAATAAAACATAAAGAACCATCACTGAGTGTTGGGTGAGGAAGATGTGCACTTCATCGAAGTTGGAATCGTACATATTGCAACACCTTCCTAAGAGCGTGCTTGATCTCTCTGTTCCTCATGCTGTAGATAATAGGGTTAGTTGTTGTATTAGGCGAAATTCGACCCTCGGGATGTAACGTGATAGGCCTTCCCCTGCTGGGTCATGCATATGTAAAAAAGATAAGGATGAAACTGGATACCTATATAAGAGACCCTCACATTCCAATAAACGCCATTTTACCGCTGACCATATTGGTGTAACAAACAGCTGTGACTTGGTCAGGGCCGTCGATACACATTCACAAAGGGACTTGACTTTCCAGGTTACCAGATTGAGGTAACAATTGGTGCCCTGTGTGAGGAAAGTCCTGGAGGTGAGTGTGTGACGGCTAAAACCGCGCTGACGGACGTGGTATCCACGGTTCGAGCCCGTGGAAGCACTCTCGGTGGGGTGCAAAGGGGAATGCAGCGCTGCGCCTATCCTACGTCCGATAGTTCGTAGAAGACCAGGAAGACTTCAGGTCTCTGGGTAAATGGATTCCGTCCTTAGAGTAGTATTGCAACTTTGTAAAACCTATTGTGGTAAGAATGCTCCTTCTAAGAAGGATATTGCCGCTGTTGTCTCTTGCTTGGAGTCGGCGCGGCTTTTACCCACCCCTGGCATTTTGCTCCATTCGGGGCGGTGGGACTCTTTCACTGAGGCCCTGCTCCAGAGAGCCACCCGCGAGCATAAAGCGAAAGAATTAAAAACCTGGGGTTTGGTCCTAGGTGCGCTTAAAGCGGCTAGGGAGGAGAAGCAAGTCCAGGCCATCGCGAAAGGGGTCTTTGGTCTGGATTCCGGGACATCCGGGGTCTCGGGGGGTGCGGGGGATCTGCTTTCTTGCAGTGACTCCGGATCCAAGATGGCGTCGGCCACGCCGGCTGTTTCCAAGATGGCCATGGCCGCGCTCGAAACAACAACTCCGGAAGAGAAGGCGGAAGCTGACTCATCGGAGGAGGCGCCACCATCATATCCCCGCCTTTACCCCTCTTTGCAGAGCTTTCACTCACCCGAAGGGGGCGGTTCTTGTCCGGAGGGGGGAGGATTTATGGAGGTGGCGCGCCGTGGAGGCGTGGGCTCGCCCTCATACCCGCCCCCCTCAGAGGAGGGATCGTCTTCCAAAAAGGGGGAGGAACGGAAGGCTTTGCCCGGCCCCACTGGATCGGGTTCGCCTCCACGGAGGGAGGAGTTGTGGGGGGACCAAGAGTTAACACGCAAGCCCACTAATTGGGCTGACATCCAGGAATCAATGCGTGAGTTGGGGCTCAAGGAGCGAGATCATGCAGTGTTCCCGATTGTCGTCAGACAGGAGGAATCGGTTTGGGTACCTTTGGAAGCAAAAGCAGTTACTCGGTTTGCAGAAGCGATTGAGAAAAAGGGGCTGAGATCTCCGATGACACTAAGTGCCTTTGAGGCACTCATTGCCCCAGGTCCCCTACTCCCGTATGACATTGAGAGTCTAATGAGAGTCGTTCTCGAGCCAGTTCAGTTTACTTTGTGGAGGGAGGAGTGGATGATACAACTTAAAGCTATTGTAGCTGAGGCTGGACGTGATGCACAACACCCAGCTAATGGGAGGGAGGGGGAACCGAGAACTGATATAATGAGGCTTTCGGGAGTAACTGCGGAAATGGCTGGGTCCCTGGAGAGACAGCTTAGGCTCCTGCGCCCAGGGGAATTGCTTTCCACTACAGGGGCGGCTGCTACTGCCTTTAGAAACTTTATAAGAAAGGCAGAGCCTGCAGCCCCGTGGTCAGAGATTGCTCAGGGTCCCACAGAGTCATTCTCTGATTTTGCTAATCGATTGATACGAGCAGTAGAAGGATCGGATCTACCTAAGGACGCGCAAGCTTCTGTTTTAAAGGATTGCCTGAAGCAGAAGGCTCACAAAAATGTTAGGGACATCATTCGAGCTGCCCCTGACGATCTTGAGACTCCGGGTGAAATTATTAAGTATGTGCTGGACAAACAACAAACAACACCGCTGTCTAATGAGGGGCTAGCAAGCGCATTGCTTTCTGTCATGGCCATGCAAAATGGTCAGTCCAAGGGCAACTGCTTTAAATGTGGTCAGCCTGGCCATTTCAAGGTACAGTGTAAAGCTTCAGGTGGGCAGCTGAAGACTAACAGCAAGTGTCAAGCCTGTAATAGGCTGGGTCGTACAGCTCGTCAATGCCGAAAATACACTCTTATGCCGCAGGGAAACGAGAATGGGAGGGCACCTCAGGCCCAGGGTCCCTCCCCCAGTCAAGTACTTGGACCCCACATGCCATTGAGTTCGGCGCAGGGGAGAGTCCACATCTCTCACCCGCAGTGGCCTTAACTATGGATCTCAGTCAACGGCCTATAGTCAAGATAATTATGGCTTATATGGGACAATTGCCTTATAAAAAGATTCCTCGCTCCGTCCTTATCACAGCCTTGCTTGACTCAGGAGCGGATGTTACGGTAATAGCAGAAAAGGACTGGCCTCCATCCTGGCCAGTGCTTGATTTGGCAAAATCCATCTCTGGGGTTGGGGGTACAGTGTCAACTGGCAAGTCAGCGGAACGGGTGGAAATCACTCTGATTAATAGGGACGGTTCCATAGACAAACCTGTACTGATGGGACCTCTGATTGGGTCTGTTCCAGGCACAATTTTGGGCCGAGACTTCCTTGATGCCTTAGGGGTTCGCATGACAAATTTATAGTAAGGGCCACTGTCTACCAATTAGCAATGAAACACGCCATTCCCTTGCGCTGGAAGCAGGATGCTCGTCCTGCTTGGGTAGATCAGTGGCCCCTTACTCATGAAAAGTTAACAGCGCTCAAGAAGTTGGTTTCGAGAGAGCTTTTTTTAGGCCATTTGGAGCCCTCTCTTAGTTCTTGGAACACTCCTGTTTTTGTTATCCGAAAATCTTCAGGGTCATTTCGGTTGTTACACGACCTTCGCGTGGTTAATGCACAACTCATCCTCTTTGGTCCGGTGCAACAAGGTGGTCCTCTGCTATCAGCCATACCGGAGGGATGGCCTTTGGTGGTTATTGATCTTAAAGATTGTTTCTTCTCTATCCCCTTAGCAGTGAAAGATCGGGAGGCCTTTGCTTTTACTGTACCCACTCTCAATAACCAAGGGCCTTCGGAGAGGTTCCATTGGAAGGTACTTCCTCAAGGTATGGCATGCTCTCCCACAATCTGCCAACTCGTGGTGGGAAGAATAATTGAACCGGTACGAACATCACTGCCTGATTGTCGAATTACTCATTATATGGATGACTTGTTGCTTGCTGCTCCCAGTGAGGTTCAGTTACACGATTTGGAAAGGCGAGTGGTTGATGCTCTCACTACAGCGGGTTTTACCATCTCCCTGGAAAAGATACAGAAGGGGCCAGGGATTGAATTTCTGGGATATCGTTTTGGGCCCATAATGGTAGCTCCCCAGGGCCTGGATATTAAACCCCACGTTAGGACCTTGTGGGACGTCCAGAAGCTGGTGGGGGCTATTCAGTGGGTGCGCAATGCCCTTGGCATACCTCCACGACTCATGAAGCCATTTTATGATCAGTTGAAGGGTTCGGATCCCAGGGAAGAGAGAGCATGGACACAGGAAATGGATTTGGCCTGGCGGGAAATCCTACAGGCTTGTTCCTTCAATGTCCTTGCTCGATGGAGCCCTGATCGACCCTTGGAGGGGGCTGTCACCAAGTGCCAAGATGGGGCGGTGGGGATACTTGGACATACTCTGGGTTCCCGGCCGCGTCCGCTCTGGTGGCTGTTCTCTGTACAGCCAGTGAGAGCATTTACCTCCTGGCTTGAACAGTTATCCTCCTTGCTTCAGATTAGGCTTGCTGCTGTGAGAGCGTTAGGAAAAGAACCAGATATCATATACATGCCAAGTGCCTTCAGAAATGTCAACCCTCTGCCTGATGCCATTTTACTTGCTTTGCAAGGCTTTAGTGGAAAAATCTTCTACTCGGATTCATTGCCGATCTTTGAACTTGCAAAGCCCCTTCAGATTTCATTAAAGCTCAGGGTACTTGACACCCCGATGGAGGGACCAACTGTATTCACAGATGCCTCTTCTGCCACGGGTCAGGGAGCGGTGGTTTGGCAGAATTCATCCAATAGGTGGGAACACAAGCTGATAACAGATAAAACGGTCAGTGTTCAGGTGCTTGAAGCCAGGGCCGTAGCAGTGGCTTTACGTCTGTGGCCAGAAACTCCGTGTAATGTGGTCACTGATTCAGCATTTGTGGCTAAGTTACTGCTTCGCATGGGCAATGAGGGTGTGCCTAACACTGAGATCGCTTTCTTGCTGGAGGAGGCTCTGGTCTCCCGATCTGCATCTGTGGCCATTCTTCATGTCCGCAGTCATTCGGAGGTACCAGGGTTCTTTACAGCTGGAAACGCGGTGGCTGACCGGGTAGCGGGTGGACAGGTGCTTACCCTTCAAAAGGCACGTGACTTACACTCCTCTCTGCACATTGGAGCACGAGCTTTGCCACGAGCATGTTCCATTCCTCTATCCACCGCTCGAGAAGTGGTTCAAACATGCCCACACTGTAATTCAGCACCTGCGTTGGGGGCGGGAGTTAACCCCCGGGGGCTCTCTCCTCTAGATATCTGGCAGACTGACTTCCCTTTAGAACAACGTATGGCTCCAAAGCAATGGTTGGCGGTCACCGTGGACACATCATCGACGATCATCATTGCCACCCAACATACGCGTGCTAACTCTCCTGCTGCTCAGCAACATTGGGCCACTGCCATCGCGGTCCTGGGGGTGCCGCGACACATCAAGACAGACAATGGCTCGTGTTTCATCTCGCGATCTACACAAGATTGGCTTGAACGGTGGGGAATATCTCACTCTACAGGCATCCCTGGGAATTCCCAGGGACAAGCAATTGTGGAGAGGGCCAACCGCCTCCTGAAGGATAAGATACGTGTCCTTGGGGAGGAGGAGGGTCACAGAGGTAGGATCCCAATAGCCCAACAGGCAGAAGTATTGGCCTGAGCACTTTATGCAATCAATCATTTTGAACGAGGAGAGAGTAAGCACACCCCAATACAGAAACACTGGCAACCAAGAATCATTGACGAGGGGCCACCAGTAAAGATAAAACAGGATGATGGTACCTGGGAATCAGGGTGGTCTGTTTTAGTTTGGGGCAGAGTTTATGCTGCAGTAAAGGACAGAGAATCGGGAAAAATATTATGGGTTCCATCGAGAAAAATAAAACCTGATACAGTGATCACCCATAAGGGTGTTCTGGGAGAAACAGAAAACTAATCGAAAAGCTGAGTACTTTCCTTCTAGGTACGGTTGATGGGAGCCCACCAGCTGCATCCACGAAGCGACCCCACTGGAAAAAGAAAAGGGACGAATGAAGAACAGCTGTCAGTACCCACGAGAAAGATATCTGTTACATCACTGACTGTGTGCCTTTGTGTGATTGTTTTTGTTATAAGGGGATGAGGTTCGTTTGTGGGGTCCTACAGCCAGAATTTTTGCATTTATTTTAGCTCTAGGAGTAGTTGTAGTCTATGCTTTTAGAGAAATTGAGAGGCTGGCATGCTGGCCCGTTAAGCTAATGCCACCACAGTGTTCCTATCATTTTAGTCTTTTTAGTTTTAAGGATTTGTTTACCTTGTTTGTTTCAATGTATTCAGGGTTGTTTACAGCGCATGATAATGAGCTGTGTAAGCCCAAGATGCCTTGAAAATACTAACTAAAGAACCACTAACATTACTATACACTGCACCACATACCTCTGCATGTTTACGTCACTTTTTAAATAACTCACCACAAAATTTATATATGAAAACTAACACTTTTATATGTTAGGGATAGTGTTAGCGGTCGCGTTGTTACGAGTCTTGATTTTGTTGGGCATGAGGAAGGGGAGATGTTGTATTAGGCGAAATTCGACCCTCGGGATGTAACGTGATAGGCCTTCCCCTGCTGGGTCATGCATATGTGAAAAAGATAAGGATGAAACTGGATACCTTTATAAGAGACCCTCACATTCCAATAAACGCCATTTTACCGCTGACCATATTGGTGTAACAAGCAGCTGTGACTTGGTCGGGGCCATCGATACACATTCACAAAGGGACTTGACTTTCCAGGTTACCAGATCGAGGTAACAGTGTTGGATGAACCACTGCGTACAGAAGAGCCACTGTCAGATCCAGGAGTGGGAAGGAAACAGAGAAGGGCTTCAGGTAGGCAAAAAAGGCAGTGCTGACAAATAAGGAGACCACGGCCAGGTGAGGGAGGCACGTGGAGAAGGCTTTGTGCCTTCCCTGCTCAGAGGGCATCCTCAGCACAGCCATGAAGATCTGCACATAGGATACGATACCACTATGAAAACAAAGCATCCAAAGATTAAACAGGCACTAAAAATGATAAGCACAACTTTCCCTGAGGTAGGAGCCAGAGCAGGAGAGCTTGAGGATCTGGGGGATTTCACAGAAAAACTGGTTCACAATGTTGCCTTGGCAGAGAGGCAGTGAAAACGTACTGGCAGTGTGCAGCAGGGAATTGAGAAGTCCAGTGCCCCGGGCAGCTGCTGCCATGGTGACACAAGCTCTGCTGTCCATCAACGCCCGGTAGAGCAGGGGCTTGAAGATGGCAACGTAGCGGTCATAGGACATGATGGTGAGAAGGGAATACTCTGCTGACGTGAAGAAGAAAATGAAAAAGAGCTATGCAGCACATCCTGTGTGGGAGATGGCCTTGATGTCCCAGAGGGCGTTGGCCATGGCTTTGGGGAGAGTGGTGGAGATGCAGCCCAGGTCGAGGAGGGCCGGGTTGAGGAGGAAGAAGTACATGGGGGTGTGCAGGTTGCAGTCGCAGGCTACGGCTGTGCTGATGAGGCCGTTGCCCAGGAGGGCAGCCAGGTAGATGCCCAGGAAGAGCCAGAAGTGCAGGAGATGCAGCTGCCGTGTGTCTGCCAATGGCAGCAGGAGGAACTCACTGATGGAGCTGCTGTTGGGCATCTGCTGTTGTTGGGCTTGGAGTCCTGTTCAGAGTGCAGAAGATAATGACAAGTCCAGACCATTCTCAGAGACACTCCTTCTACTGTATTATGAAATTTTTTCATTCTCTTATTACAATGTTTATTTAGCACCACAAATAGAATTGAATGTCATGAAGTTCAGCATTCTATAAATAGAAGAAGCATATGGAGCTTTAATCTTCCTTTCATCTTCTAGTCTTATTCCATCTCCCTGGACTTTTTCACCTGTTTTGTGCCTCATATCTTTACCCTCACTGCTCTTAAAGCCCTCTGTCACAACGTTTGTGCCATTCACTTTCTGTTCAGGAAACATGCCTATCTGCAATGTGCATTATTCTTGTCAACAAAATTGATAATTTCAACTACTTCCACCCTTGGAAAGGTTCCTTTTCATAAAAGGAGAGGCTGAAAATATATCACGTGTGACAGTTCACATAACAAGCAATTGACTGAAGAAGAATTGGGAGTCTCAGAGCTGTGTTCAAATCTGACAGACTCTTAGATTTCTGCTTCCAATCCTTTCGCCTTCCGTCCAAACAAGAAATAGAAAATTGCTACCTTGTCTCTCCTCTTGCAAAGTACGCACAGAAACTTTCAGTTGTGCAGTGGAGCTGTGATCCCCCTGCCCCAAGCATCAGCTGTGGCAGCACAAGCCCTGCCGGGGGGCTCCTTCCCCCCTCACGTCTCCCCGCAGCGCCCTGGGCAGCTCCCTGGGCAGGCTGAGTGCTGAGCCTGGCAGGCGGCAGAGTCCCATACCTGGCACACAGCCCCTGGGGCACAGCAGGGACCCTGCTCTGCAGGACAGCCCTGGGCACCCACCTGCAGCCCCGGCTGCACAGCCTGCAGCCGTGCTGGGACACGCAGCCCTCAGGGCTGTGCTCAGATGCTGCAGCATGGAAGCCCTCAGCTGTAGCAGAAGGATTTAACACTGTAAAGAAACATGCAGTGCCTGAAGCTTGATCTGCTACAGGATGTCCCAGATTAAGTTAACCCTCTATGAATAGCAGCTGAAATACCTACTGCAAGGGACTTACCATGTCATGGTCTGTGAGCAATGTTCCTGCAGTGAGCTCACAGCCCGCTCACTCTGCACACATCCTATAAGCTCTCTCCAATTTCTCTCTTCTTTTTCTGTCACCTGCAGGCTGTGCTGTGCACAAGAGCTGCTCCTGGGCACAGCTGTGTCTTTACAGCACCATCCACTTTTATGAGCTCCTTGTGTCCCAGGAGCATGGCCCAGCTGAGCAGCAGATAATGTCATTTTAATCCTTCCCACTCATCTCCCCAGAGTTGTCCCTGTGTCCTCATGGCCATCAGATCCTGAGAGGCAACAGTATCATAACTGTTCGTTAAAATCTGCTCCATTATTCACCAGTCAATTTTTAACCTGTGATGAGTCCTACCAGAGGGTTTTTGATGAAACAAAAAGGGCACCGAGACAAGGATAAGGAGGGTTGGACTTGCCCTGTGCAGGGCAGTTATCCAGAGGAGACAGTGCAGGTAACTCATTCCCAGATAGAAATCCTGGGGCTGAAATTGGATGCAGCTTCCCACAGACCCATGGCAGCTGGGATTCCTCTGGTTCAGCTCAGATGTTCACAAGTAGTTTTACAGTGATTCTTTAATACCTTCTTTAAACAGAACTATAAACAAATAAACAGTAAATGTCTGCTGAATTCTTTGTCTTTAAGCTCTCTCCAGATATCTCTCCATTTTGCTGAACAAGTTCTGATAACCTAAAATAGATAACAGGAAGGCACAAGGCACAAGATGCTCTTTAGGTTAGAATGGGTCCCAGGGCGCATTTGATGCTGAGTCCATCAAACTCCAGTGCAGAGAGAAGTTTGCCCAATGTGCTCAACAAGACAAAGTCAGAAGTAACAGTGAAGTTTCTTGGAGTACTAATGGACCCACTGAGGGCCATTACCAAGTAAGCTTCGCAAGGGACTTTTTAGAGCAGATAATTGGAAGCCATGACTACAGGCAGGCAAAGGCACTGGCATGCAAAGAAACCTCTCCTTTGCCTTACGAAGCAGACAGGTCAAGCCCTGATTGCAAGACCAGTGGTAGGGAGATCCTGTCTCTCATGTTGGCTCAGGGCACGTCCTGGGGCAGTGGAATGGAGGTCTGTATGATGTTGAATGAAATACAAGGGGAGAGAAGATCCCAGGCTCTGCATGGGGTGCAAAGATACTGTCAAGTTCATATCCCACATGTGCCCTGTGACTTGCGGAATCAAACTCTATAATCCAGAGATGGGTTATAAAGCAGGTATGTTTATTCCAGCGTTGCACAGCGCCGGGTGCAAGGGGGACAGCTCCACCAAACTTGCACACCGTAAGGAGAAAAGTGTGTTACAGATATAGGTTAAGCTAATACATAATCAATAGTCTCCTCCTCAGTTTGATTACATATTCATTACATTCCCTATGGCTCCGTTCCCCGCAACCCCATTCCCTCATTCCCCCTGACCCCATTCCCCGCGACCCTTGCCGTTGTTTTGGGGTGAAATTCTTCTTCTGTTTTCTTCTTGGTGTTATCTGCTGGTACCATTCTCCCAGGTAAGCATCGTCTTGCCCGGGGGTATCTAATCCTTCTTCTTGTCAGAGGTCTCTGGACAGTTTCTTCTTATCTTTATTGCCCTCTTCTCTGGTTTTCTTTTGACTAAGTGTCTGTAATTCCCCCTTTCCCTGCCCTTTTAAATGTAAACTATCTACAGTTACCCTTTGTCTTGGTTTCTGTTAAGTTCCCCTTTCCCTTTCTATAGCAAAGTGTTACCTTACCACCATTTTGAGGCTTTGCTCACTCTTCACTGTGTCTCAGCGCAGGATATGGGGTGTGAGAAGGGCTCAGTCTGAACAAGCAGTCAGTTACAGTGAAACTCTGAACTTCAGATCTCTGAGTTCCAGTGCCCTCCTGTGCACACTCTCCCATAGTTTAATGTCCTCTGTGGTGCCCAGAAGTGCACCCAGTGATCCAGGTGAGGCTGTAGCAGTGCAGAGCAGACAGGGATGATCCTTTACCTCACCCAGATTGCAATAACTTGCTTGATGCACTCCAGGGGACCGTTTGCCTTCCTTGCTGCCTAGGCACACTGCTGACTCACGTTCAGTTAGATGTTGTGCAGGACCCCCAGTCCTTTTCAGTCATACCGCTCTCCAGTGTCCCATACCTAGTCAGTGTGCATGTCCAGTGTTGCCCCTACCCAGGTGCACAATCAGGCACTTGTTCTTGTTATATTTTATGGACCTGGTGCCGTATGCAGTATATTCTGTGCAGAAGGGTACTGTGAGAAATAGTCTCAAAAGCTCTACTGGTAACCTCAACTATCTACCCTTGGTCAACCAATTTGGTAACCTTGTCATGAAAAGACCTACAGTTAAACAGGACCTTCCCCTCAGGAAGTTGTGTTGGCTGTGACCAATGACCCAATTGTTCGTCAGGTGTTTTTCAGTCACTCCCACCATCACTTTCTCCATAATTTTACCAAGAACTGGAGTGAGACTGAGAGGTCCATAATTGCCCCTGTCATCTTTCTTGCTCTTCCTTACAATGAGACAACATTTTCCAGCTTCCTGTCAGCTGGCATGACCCTAGACTTCTTTAGATGCCATTGAAATGAGAGCCCAGAACATACTAAGGTGTCATCAGTGCAAGAACGTAGATGTGCCATAGCTTTGCAATGCCTTGAACTCCAGAGTATGCCACAGATGGTGCAGAGAGGAAGATCTGCCTCTTCTGTTGTGAGCTCATTCATTTGGTAAGCAGAATAACACTATCTGATACATGGGGACTGTGTCTCTGCTCTGCTCTGCTCTGCTCACAGAGGAACGGTGTGGGGGCTTGCTCTCATGTCAGTGCAGATAAACTCACTTTCTCTTTAACCCTTTTTTCCTCTGTAAACTCTTCCACTATTTGTACCCTCAGATACACTTCCACATAGCCTCAAGTACATTTCCACGTGCCAGTAACAATTACACTGTCTTATACTATCAAAACAGTTTGTCAAACAACGTTGCAGCAGGGAAGCCCATGGGATACCAGGGATACTCGTGATATGATGGATCTCCCATGTTGCTAACCATTTCTTTGTTGAGCGAGACATGAAACAGGACCCATTATCGTTCTTGATCTGACAAAGTTGGCCAACTACAGCAATAGCAACAGTCCAGTGACTCTGTGCTGCCGATGAGTTTGCTTTATCATGCTGACTGGCTACAATGACAGTTGAAGACGTGTCCACTGTTACAGCCAACAATTTGCGGGGCCCCGTGCAGTCTTCTCAAGTGAAATCCTTCTGCCAGACCTGCAATGGGGCAGGACTACGAGGGTTCACTCCCACCCCTATCACCAGCACTGAATTGCAAAGAGGGCATGTTTGGGCAACATCGTGTGCAACAGACAGCGGAATGGAGCAAGTCCTAGATAGCGTATGGGCACCTATTTGAGGGGTGGAGTGAAGATCACAGGCATCCTGAACTGTAAAAATGTGTGTACTAGCAGCTCTATCTGCTACCTCATTGCCTGTGGTGAAGAAACCTGGCACCTCAGAGTGGCTATGCACATGGAAGATTGCAATAGGGGCTATGCGGGTAGCCAGGCCTTCTTCCAAAACACCAGCAGCTTTTGTACTTGGGAAGCCCTCTCGGCCCATCCTGGTCAGCTGATTGGCAGCAAATGCGGAATCAGTGACAATATTACAGGGTATCTCCAGCCAAAAGTGAACTGAAACTGCTACGGCCATTACTTCAAGCATCTGCACACTAACCACTGGGTCTACGAAAATAGCGGTCTGCCAGTTATTATTAGATGCTTGCCAAACCACTGCCCCCTGGCCTGTTCTTGAAGAGGCATCTGTGAACAGTGTAGGCCCCTCAAGCGGAGAGGTTTGAACTCGAAACCACAGAGAAACATCCAGAGGCCCGGGGGTATCTAATCCTTCTTCTTGTCAGAGGTCTCCGGACAGTTTCTTCTTATCTTTATTGCCCTCTTCTCTGGTTTTCTTTTGACTAAGTGTCTGTAATTCCCCCTTTCCCTGCCCTTTTAAATGTAAACTATCTACAGTTACCCTTTGTCTTGGTTTCTGTTAAGTTCCCCTTTCCCTTTCTATAGCAAAGTGTTACCTTTCCACCATTTTGAGGCTTTGCTCACTCTTCAATTCCCCCCTTTTCTTTAATCTAGCAGGCTTTTACCTGCTAGATTCTTAATGGGTCTCAAAATAGGCTCCGCTCTCTACCTTTTGTCTCAGCTCATGTCTCTTCCAATCCTCGTATTCCCTTCCGGTTCCTTGGTACAAGCACATAGAGCACTTTACTACTATACAGGTAAAACTTATTAACAGCACCAAGATGGCTATAATGATTCCGACCAAAAAGAGATGCTTTACCCATCCTAAATTTGGTAACCAGCTAGTGAGTGTATCCCACAATCCTTTTTCCCAACCTATGTTATCCTGACTTGCCTTGTGCAACACCTTTGTTTGTTCCCAAATTTTCCTCAAGTCGGTTTCAATTCTTAGGTCTTTGTTTAGGTACACACAGCAGCTCTGATTTATTATTGTGCATACCCCCCCTTCTTTGGCTGTTAATATATCCAGTGCCATCCTGTTTTGAATCACCACCTTGGATAAGGAGGATACCTCTTCTTGGATTGCTCGTAATGCATCTGTTGTGGCATTTTCTACTATTTCTAAAGTAGCTGAGATATTCACAATTGCCTGTTCTAGTTGTGTCACCCCTAGAGATGGAATGAGAATTCTTAAGAAGCTATGAAAGCCTGTGCTGTGCACTAAGGGGTTGTATGTGTGCCTAGTTCGAATCCAGGGAGTTCTTAAAAGTCCTCGTGGGGTGTCTTCGTGTACTGTAGTTTGAGGTACCAAATATCCTACAGTACATGTCCCTGTCCAATTTATAGGTAATGCTTTTCGTGCATGCCCATCCCCACACAGCCACCAATACCCATTTGGTAATTTACATGGCTTGGGCATCTTTTCTTGGTAAGCAAATGATGTAGCCATCCTTGCAATTCCGAGAATATTCTTATCTGAGACCCAGTATGATGCCTCATCTGTTCTAGGGTCGCATCCCGTGCCTTGTGCCCATTTCCCAATTCTAACAATCCCTGTTACTATTCCTGAATTCCCATATTCCCAACTACACCCTATGCCCGTTAAGTTTCGCCATCCCACCCCCACCCCCTTATCAAATTTTCTATCTACAAAGATTGACCTAGTAGAATCTAAGATTAGCAACTCAAACCTAGGACCTTTCTGTGGTTTGTCTTGTTTGTCTTCTAGACCAAACTTACATTTCCCATATTCCACCCAGCTTGGAATTGTCCAGTTTAGTGTTGCCACCCCATACATAGGCACTCTTCCCTCTCCTCTAGGGAGGGCCGTGCATATCCAGCAAGATTTATTGAAAGCCTGGCCAATTTTCTCAGTCATTTTCAGGTAGCTGTTCCCATGCCAGGCTACGACTGTTGTCACGGTCATGCTAAAAATTACCAAGCTGTTATACATGTTTTTGGATTTTGATCTTCAGTGGTCCTTCCTCTTTCACCGTCCACTGTTGTCTGGGAGCTTTCTTCAGGCGGGTGTGGTGTATCCAAGGCGTCAGTCCTTTCACCTTTGCTGCCGTGTGGGTGGTCAGGAGCACTTGGTAGGGCCCACTCCACTTTGGTTCCAGAGGTGAATCTGAGAGGGATTTAACATAAACATAGTCGCCTGGTAGTATATTATGCACTGGGCTATCTAGGCCCCGTGCCCTGGCCCCAAGTACTGTTTTTTCAATTTTCTTTAGTTGCTTTGTCAGATTTACCATGTATTCATTCAATACTTCTTCCCCAGTTTGCATAGAGATTCCCTTCTGTACAGGGTAAGGCCTCCCATAAAGGATTTCGAATGGGCTCAGTCCTTCCTTGGTTCGGGGTTTGGTACGAACTCGTAAGAGTGCCAGTGGTAATGCCTGAGGCCAGGGTATCCCAGCCTCTTGGCCCAATTTCACTATCTGTAATTTGATTAGGTGATTCATTTTTTCCACCTGACCGCTGGACTGCGGCCTGTATGGTGTATGTAGCTGCCAATCAATTCCCAATAGTGAACTTACTTGTTGGACCACTTTAGCATTAAAGTGTGGGCCACGATCTGATGAAATTGCTGCAGGGACCCCAAACCTCGGAATAATCTCATGTAACAGAGCCTTTGTTACCTCTCGAGCCCTGTTAGTCCTACAGGGGTACGCCTCTGGCCATCCCGAAAAGGTGTCTGTTAATACCAATAAATATCTGAACCCCCCTTTTCTTGGGAGTTCTGAGAAATCAATTTGCCACTGTTGTCCCGGGTAATTCCCTTTCCCTATCTGCCCTAGGGTGACTTTATGACCTGACTTGGGGTTATTCTGTAAACATATCTCGCATTGTTGTGTCACCTGCCTAATTGTGGAATACAAGTTCCGGGCAATTATTCTTTGGGCTAAATATTTATGCAGTGCCTCCACTCCCCAATGAGTTTTTCTGTGTTCAGCCATTATCACTGCCCACAGTATAGCCGTGGGAATAATGATTTTACCTTGTGGGGTAGTGGCCCATCCTCCCTCTCCCACTTGCCCTCCTAGATCTTCTATGAGAATTTTATCTTCCTTTGAGTATCTGGGTTCACTATCAATTTGGATTTTACCGTCTGGAATTAAAGAATGCATTTCCACCGGGTCTTCCCTTGCTGCTCGTTTTGCCTCTCGATCTGCAAAAGCATTTCCTACTTCTTCCGGCATCTTTCCTTTCTGGTGTGCTCTGCAATGCATAATAGCCACCTTTCTTGGTCGATGAACTGCTTCCAGGAGCTTTAAAATTTCCTCGGCATGCTTAATGCCCTTTCCTTGTGTTGATAATAGTCCTCTCTCCTTCCATATTGCTCCATGGGCATGTACAACACTAAAAGCATACTTTGAATCTGTCCATATGTTGATTCTCTTTCCCTCTGCCAGCTCTAATGCTCGAGTTAGAGCTATGATTTCTGCCTTTTGTGCAGAGGTATTTGGGGTCAAGGCTTTTGATTCTATTACCTTGTTTGTAGTTGTCACAGCATAGCCTGCTTTGCGTACCCCCTGCAGCACAAAGCTGCTACCGTCAGTATACCAAGAGTCCTCAGCATCTTCTAGTGGTTCTTCTTTCAGGTCTGGTCGGCTGGAACACACCGCATCAATGGTTTCCAGGCAATCATGCAGTACTGGTTCTCCCGAGGTTCCACTAAGGAAGGATGCTGGGTTAACAATATTAGTTACTATTATTTCCACATCATCTTGTTCCATCAGGGTAGCTTGATACTTAAGGAGTCTCTGCGGTGAGAGCCAGTGCCCACCCTTCACTTCTAACACAGTTGAAACAGTGTGAGATGTCAAGACTGTGATTTTCTGCCCTAAAGTAAATTTACGTGCTTCCTGAACATTTAATACCAGTGCAGCTATTGCTCTCAAGCAGCTCGGCCACCCCCTGCTTACTTCATCCAGTTGTTTAGAAAAGTATGCTACTGCTGCTCTTCAATAAGGTCCCAAGTTCTGAGCCAGGACTCCCAAGGCTATTCCTTGTTTTTCATATGAGAATAGCCAGAATGGTTTTGTTGTGTCTGGCAACTCTAAGGCAGGAGCCTGCATGAGCTCACGCTTTAACTGTTTAAAGGCTCTTCTGCTTTCCCCATCCCAAGTGAGAGTATTGGGGTTAGTTTTTAAAAGTGCAAAGAGTGGTTTTACCAGAAGTCCATAGTTATGGATCCAGAGTCGACTCCAGCCTGTCATTCCCAGGAATGTGCGCAGCTCCTTTGCAGTCCGGGGCTCGGGGGTCTGACAAATGGCTTCCTTCCTCGCTGTTCCCAGCATCCTTAGTCCTGCTGTGATTTCGTAGCCCAAATAGACTACTTGTCGTTTCGCCACCTGGGCCTTCTGTGGGGAGACTCGATACCCATTAAGCCCCAGAAAATTCAGTAGACTGATAGTCCATGTTATGCACTCTTCTTCCGTTTCAGTAGCTATTAATAGATCATCTACATACTGTAACAGAACTCCTTTCTCAGAGGGGCGTTCCCATTGTTCCAAATCCTTGGCTAGCTGATTCCCAAAAATAGTTGGGCTATTCTTGAACCCTTGGGGAAGCACTGTCCATGTCAGTTGTGTTTTTCTGCCGGATTTAGGGTTCTCCCACTCAAATGCAAATAATAGCTGACTCTCTGGACTTAGGGGTAAGCAGAAGAATGCATCCTTTAGATCCAGTACGGTAAACCAAGCCAATTCACTAGATAGTTTTGTAAGCAGTGTATATGGGTTTGCTACCAGGGGATATAAATCTTCTACTATTTTATTGATTGCTCTCAGATCCTGTACTATACGGTAGTTCCTGTCTGGTTTCCTAATTGGGAGTATCGGGGTATTGTATTTAGATTCACATTCCACTAATAACCCATGTCTCATGAATTTATCAATTAATGGTTGTGCTCCCTCTCTATCTTCTATCCTTAGGGGGTATTGTTTAATTCGTGGGGGTTGAGCTCCTTGCTTTATATTAATTACCACAGGAGGGGCGTTTTTTGCACGCCCTGGGATTTCCGTTGCCCATACCCCTGGATAGACCTGATTACTGATTTCTTCTGGCATCCCTGTGTTTTCGGGAGTTGAGTTTGTTGTGATCAATGCTAGGCTCAGTACCTCAATTAAAGAATCATCCCTTACTTTAAACCGCATCTTTCCTGCCTCAAATTTTATTTCTGCCCCTAATAATTCTAAGAGATCCCGTCCTAAGAGGTGATGTGGTGAGTCAGGTAGGTATAAAAATCGATGTATCCCTACCTGCTTCCCCAATTTATATTTCAGAAGTTTAAGGAAGTAAGCCTTTTCGGGTTGACCAGTGGCCCCTTTTACAGTCATAAATTCTTTACTTAATGGAGTTAATTCTTCATTTAGTACTGAACAAGCCGCACCAGTATCTATTAAAAATTCTACACTCTTCTGTTTCTTCCCTAGCTTTATCTTAACCAGTGAATCCGCCAGGGTAGACTTGCCCGGTTCCAGTCAATCCTCCTTTACGGGGGCTTGGAACTTAGTCCATGCCCCCCTTTTCTGTTTTCTCAGTGGGCATTCATTTTTCCAGTGTCCTTTTTTCCGGCAGATGGCACATTGGTCCTTTTCCAGGAGCTTTCTTGTTCTGCACATTTCACCCCTCCCTGTCCCTTGCAAAGCTGCAATCAGTATCTGTCTGTCCTTTTTCCTATCTTCCTCCTCCCGATTGCTAAACACTCTCCAAGCTACTTCTAGCAAACTTTCCAAATTTCTATTGGCCGGTGCTGGTAATTTTTGTAGCTTCTTTCTTATATCCCCTGCAGACTGCCCTGTGAATAGTGACACCAACTGATGAATACCTTCCTCTGAATTTGGATCCAGGGAGGTATGTTTTCTCATTACATTCCTCAGCCTTTCAAGGAATTCCGAGGGAGTTTCCTGGGGACCCTGTTTCACTTCAAATAATTTAGACCAGTTCACTGTTCTGGGGATAGCTCTTTCTACTCCCTTTATTACCCATTCTCGGTATCTCTCCAAAAGCTCCCTGCTATGATCTGTATTTGGGTCCCAGCGAGGGTTTTGTAATGGGAAATAGTCTTTAATATCTTCATCTGTTCCTCGCAAACTATCCTCAAGCAGGGTTTGTGCTGTTCTTAGAACCAGTTGTTTTTCTGTTTCAGTCAGTTGATCTAACAGCAACTGAATATCATTCCAGTCTGGTTCAAATTGTCTAACTAAAAACTGCATTTGTCTTGCTACCTTTGATGGGTCATCTCGGTAGTTTTTACAAACCTCCTTCCAAGACTCTAAGTCAAATGAAGAGAACGGAACTTTAACTAACATTGTACCCCCCTCTGGACGTACCACTTCCCTCAACGGAGCTATTGTTAACGGCTGCTGGCTTCGGGTACATGAGGCTACTGGGGAGGCAGGAGGCTCAGGGGGTGAAGGGAGGGCCAAGGGTGAAGGGGGTGAAGGAGGATTAGAATCCTCAAGGGAAGGCATTTCTGGATCTAGTGGGATTTCCTCATTTCTCACCCTCATTGTCCGCTGAACCTGGAGATATTCCAACAATTCTTCAGGCTCCCTAACCTTGCCTGTCTTTGTGCACTGCTGTCCGATACTACAGGACGAGCAGCAGCGTTTTATTTTACTTTCTTTTGCCTCCCGCCGTACTTTTTCTATAGTTAGTACAAAAGGATCTTGTGGCGGTCCCATTCCACACTCTTTCTGCCATTCCGGGTGGTTGCGGAGGGTGAAGAACATATCTGCATATGCTACCTCCTCCCACTTATTTTCTCTCCTCAGAAACAACATAAGCTGCAAGATTGTATTATATTTTACTGTTCCATTTAGAGGCCATTTCTCCCCTTCCTCCAGCTTATACACCAACCACCACTGATTACAATATTTAATCAAGTTTTTCCGACTCAGGGTTCCTCTTGATTTCCCAGCAATATCTCGCCAGTGTGCCAGTATACAACCCAGGGGTGTGCGCTCAGGGACCTCTTTGCTCTGTGATTTCCCCATCGTAACTTAATATAAACAACCGTATTCTTTTATAAGTAAAACCACTTCTGACACAACAGTATTGTTATGACTTATGACCACGTACTTTACAACAACCGGTAACTAATAATACAAAATAAACACGTATTAAAACAAAGACAAACAAGTATTGGTGACAGCTTTCGCTTCGTCCGTCCCTGGCCGTTTCCCTCGCGGGAGGACGGAACCGCGGGTCGGGACTCCGCACTCGCCCCGCAGCTACGCAGCATCTCACTCACACCACACTCACACGACAATTCAGAATTACAGAATTTAAAAAAAACAGAATTACAATATATCATTTGTTAAGCTTAACCAAAGATGTTAAGAACACCGGTGCTAGTTGTTGACTTAGGTCACCTATATAAACAGCGCTGTACCATACCAATTATCCCAGGATTACCCAAATCACCCTGTACCAGAGAGCAGACAAGCTCTGCCCAATTAGCAATCACTTAAATGTGAGCAATAGCCCTTTTACCATGCATACGACTTACTGGCCCCTTTGTAGGCACTCCCTAGGGAGTCCTCCTAACCCAGCCGGCAACCTAACCTAACCCGTGAGCTCACGTCCCTAGGGGGGGAGCACGCCGATTCCTCTGTGCCCTGCGTAGGATGTTTCCTCACGACTTACGGGACCCCCGTTTCCCAGTTTCACATACCTTTCCGCCGACAGATGGTTCTTGTCTGCTCCCGCAGTGATCAGATGAGGGAGGGGAGTCCTTCCGAGAAATCTCGGGGTGCGCGAAAGGCGTCCCCCTTCTCAGCTGGTCCCGCAGCCAAACAGAGGTAGTCCCATCTGGGGTGCCAAATGGACTTGCGGAATCAAACTCTATAATCCAGAGATGGGTTATAAAGCAGGTATGTTTATTCCAGCGTTGCGCAGCGCCGGGTGCAAGGGGGATAGCTCCACCAAACTTGCACACCGTAAGGAGAAAAGTGTGTTACAGATATAGGTTAAGCTAATACATAATCAATAGTCTCCTCCTCAGTTTGATTACATATTCATTACATTCCCTATGGCTCCGTTCCCCGCAACCCCATTCCCTCATTCCCCCTGACCCCATTCCCCGCGACCCTTGCCGTTGTTTTGGGGTGAAATTCTTCTTCTGTTTTCTTCTTGGTGTTATCTGCTGGTACCATTCTCCCAGGTAAGCATCGTCTTGCCCGGGGGTATCTAATCCTTCTTCTTGTCAGAGGTCTCTGGACAGTTTCTTCTTATCTTTATTGCCCTCTTCTCTGGTTTTCTTTTGACTAAGTGTCTGTAATTCCCCCTTTCCCTGCCCTTTTAAATGTAAACTATCTACAGTTACCCTTTGTCTTGGTTTCTGTTAAGTTCCCCTTTCCCTTTCTATAGCAAAGTGTTACCTTACCACCATTTTGAGGCTTTGCTCACTCTTCACTGTGTCTCAGCGCAGGATATGGGGTGTGAGAAGGGCTCAGTCTGAACAAGCAGTCAGTTACAGTGAAACTCTGAACTTCAGATCTCTGAGTTCCAGTGCCCTCCTGTGCACACTCTCCCATAGTTTAATGTCCTCTGTGGTGCCCAGAAGTGCACCCAGTGATCCAGGTGAGGCTGTAGCAGTGCAGAGCAGACAGGGATGATCCTTTACCTCACCCAGATTGCAATAACTTGCTTGATGCACTCCAGGGGACCGTTTGCCTTCCTTGCTGCCTAGGCACACTGCTGACTCACGTTCAGTTAGATGTTGTGCAGGACCCCCAGTCCTTTTCAGTCATACCGCTCTCCAGTGTCCCATACCTAGTCAGTGTGTATGTCCAGTGTTGCCCCTACCCAGGTGCACAATCAGGCACTTGTTCTTGTTATATTTTATGGACCTGGTGCCGTATGCAGTATATTCTGTGCAGAAGGGTACTGTGAGAAATAGTCTCAAAAGCTCTACTGGTAACCTCAACTATCTACCCTTGGTCAACCAGTTTGGTAACCTTGTCATGAAAAGACCTACAGTTAAACAGGACCTTCCCCTCAGGAAGTTGTGTTGGCTGTGACCAATGACCCAATTGTTCGTCAGGTGTTTTTCAGTCACTCCCACCATCACTTTCTCCATAATTTTACCAAGAACTGGAGTGAGACTGAGAGGTCCATAATTGCCCCTGTCATCTTTCTTGCTCTTCCTTACAATGAGACAACATTTTCCAGCTTCCTGTCAGCTGGCATGACCCTAGACTTCTTTAGATGCCATTGAAATGAGAGCCCAGAACATACTAAGGTGTCATCAGTGCAAGAACGTAGATGTGCCATAGCTTTGCAATGCCTTGAACTCCAGAGTATGCCACAGATGGTGCAGAGAGGAAGATCTGCCTCTTCTGTTGTGAGCTCATTCATTTGGTAAGCAGAATAACACTATCTGATACATGGGGACTGTGTCTC
The DNA here is from genome assembly GCF_054131305.1 of Coturnix japonica. Lineage (NCBI taxonomy): Eukaryota > Metazoa > Chordata > Aves > Galliformes > Phasianidae > Coturnix > Coturnix japonica. The sequence continues at coordinate 15,196,375 of NC_140701.1, forward strand.
TGCTCTGCTCTGCTCTGCTCACAGAGGAACGGTGTGGGGGCTTGCTCTCATGTCAGTGCAGATAAACTCACTTTCTCTTTAACCCTTTTTTCCTCTGTAAACTCTTCCACTATTTGTACCCTCAGATACACTTCCACATAGCCTCAAGTACATTTCCACGTGCCAGTAACAATTACACTGTCTTATACTATCAAAACAGTTTGTCAAACAACGTTGCAGCAGGGAAGCCCATGGGATACCAGGGATACTCGTGATATGATGGATCTCCCATGTTGCTAACCATTTCTTTGTTGAGCGAGACATGAAACAGGACCCATTACCGTTCTTGATCTGACAAAGTTGGCCAACTACAGCAATAGCAACAGTCCAGTGACTCTGTGCTGCCGATGAGTTTGCTTTATCATGCTGACTGGCTACAATGACAGTTGAAGACGTGTCCACTGTTAACGCCAACAATTTGCGGGGCCCCGTGCAGTCTTCTCAAGTGAAATCCTTCTGCCAGACCTGCAATGGGGCAGGACTACGAGGGTTCACTCCCACCCCTATCACCAGCGCTGAATTGCAAAGAGGGCATGTTTGGGCAACATCGTGTGCAACAGACAGCGGAATGGAGCAAGTCCTAGATAGCGTATGGGCACCTATTTGAAGGGTGGAGTGAAGATCACAGGCATCCTGAACTGTAAAAATGTGTGTACTAGCAGCTCTATCTGCTACCTCATTGCCTGTGGTGAAGAAACCTGGCACCTCAGAGTGGCTATGCACATGGAAGATTGCAATAGGGGCTATGCAGGTAGCCAGGCCTTCTTCCAAAACACCAGCAGCTTTTGTACTTGGGAAGCCCTCTCGGCCCATCCTGGTCAGCTGATTGGCAGCAAATGTGGAATCAGTGACAATATTACAGGGTATCTCCAGCCAAAAGTGAACTGAAACTGCTACGGCCATTACTTCAAGCATCTGCACACTAACCACTGGGTCTACGAAAATAGCGGTCTGCCAGTTATTATTAGATGCTTGCCAAACCACTGCCCCCTGGCCTGTTCTTGAAGAGGCATCTGTGAACAGTGTACGCCCCTCAAGCGGAGAGGTTTGAACTCGAAACCACAGAGAAACATCCAGAGGTTTAGCTACATCAAAGATAGGCAGGGTGTCCGAGGACGTGATCGTCCCTCCGAAGTCCTGTAACCCTGTGAGGAGGCTCTCAGGGAGCGGCTGTACATCACAAAACACACTCGGCAAGTATCAGGCTCTTTCCCCAGGACCTGTAATGAAAGCAGTCAGGATCTCCTGAGCAGCACTGCTAGTATCTCAGTCCAAGATGTGTAGGCACGTGTAGGCTGTAGCGAAAACAGCCACCAAAGCAGTTGTGGTTTAGCATCGAGGGAATGGTCCAGCATAGCAGCGGCACCTGCCTCGCACCTACAAACAGCTATTTCAAGGGCCTGGGCAGGATCCCACCGCTTAAGCAACTTTTCCATACAGCTCTGTAAGATCTCTTGCCAAGCTGCAGCCATCTAGGGGGTCAGTTCTCGGGACTCCCTTGGGTTAGACCCTCTCAGCTGATCATAAAAGGGCTTCATTAATTGTGGAGATATTCCCAAGGCGCCCTGAACCCACTGGAGGGCTCCCAACAATTTCTGTATGTCCCATAGTTACTCTATATGTGGCTGAATATCAAGGCCATCAGGTTGCACCATTCAGGACCAAACTTATACCCCAGGTATTCAACTCCTGGGCCTCTCTGTACTTTGTGCTCCGAAACAGTGAACCCAGCAGCAGTAAGCGTGGTTATTACCTGTGTTTCAAGTGTCTGTAACCCTAACTCGGTAGGGGCTGCAAGCAAAAGGTTATCCATGTAATGCAGGATCATATATTGAGGGAAATCTCACCTGATTGATTCTAACACTCCGCCTACTGCTAACTAACAGATCATGGTGGATACGTCATTCCTTGCGGGAGGACGCACCACTGAAATCTCTTAGCGGGACTTTAATAATTGAGTGTCGATACCATGAAGGCAAACGTCTCCCAATCTTCTTCTGCGAGGGGAATGGAGAAAAAGCAGTCTTTAAGATCTATGACCACCAGTGGCCATTCTTTGGATATAGCTGATAACACTGGCCCTCATTGCTGTACTGCTCTGAAAGGTACTAATTGGGCACAGCAAGCGAAAGGCACCAGAGCGTTTCTTGATGACAAAGATCAGAGTGTGCCATTGACTGAGGGAGGGAACTATATGTCCAAATGGAAGCTCTTGTGAGACTAACTGTTGGAGTGCATCAAGTTTATCATGAGGAAGTGGCCACTGATCTACCCAAACGGGGCATGCGTCCTGTTTCCACCGCAATGGGATTGCATGTGTGGTAGACAATTGGTAGACAGTGGTCTATATTATAAATTTGTAATATGTGCACCCACGCTGTTTATGAAATCCTGTCCTAGTTGACTCCCTGGTATTTTGGTAATAAGCGGAACAAGCAAAGCCAGTTTTTCCAGCGAGCCGTCTCTGTTAACTATGACAGTTTCCACCTCAGCCAGGGACCTTTTAGAGGTGGTCACTCCCACCCCTCTAATCACCTGAGAGGGGCCCACTGGCCAAGCTTCAGGCCAGTCCTTATGTAACATCCCATCCGCTCCCGAATCAATAAGCGCTGTAATCAGAACGGAGTAACAACCTGAGAAGTCAGGCGGCAAGTCAAGGTAGGACATGAAAGCCCTGACTAAGGGGCGATCTTGACCGTCTAGTGTTAACACCATGGTATGTGTGTTATGAACTTCAAGGGTGAAGCTGGCATAACCAGTGGGTTGAGTATAGGTGTTGTTGATGGCCCTTTCTGTGGAATGTGGGAGGGGCGTCGGGCCTGTGCCCCCCCCCCATCCCCCCCGTTTCCCTGTGGCTGGACTCTGTGGTTTCTGCATGGCCAAGCGGTATGTCCTCCCTTACCACACAGCTGACAAGCAATTTTTTCTCTCTCTGCTGACATGCAATTTTTTCTCTCTCTCCCCCACTTGTAGCTTTACACTGAGCCTTAATTTGACCATACTGGCCACACTGATAACAAGGGCCTTTGGAAGGCTCTATGGCTCGCAGTGGTACAGAAGCTGCAGCCATCACATTAGTGATAGCATCTGCAAGCCCCTCGTTGGTTAAGGTTGCGGACTTCTGCTTATCCAGAAGCAATATTATTAAAGTTATTATATTATTAAGGTTATTATTCATCACTTCACAGAACGCCTCTACGACCACCGAAAAGCCTTTTTCTTCCACCTCTTCTCTTATTTTTAACCAATCTGTGATCGGGCCACACCAGCATCCTCTGGTCCCCATCGCAGCCTTACGACCATTCACCACATTCACTGGGGGGGGGCTGTCTCGCTCCAATTTAGGAGTGAGGCATAGGTTCTTTTGATATGTTATGCCCGGCGTGAGATTAAGAAGAAGAGCATTCAAATGTTGATCCGACCAGTTTATTAGAAATGATAGACAATTGAGGGGATGGGGAAGGGAGAGCGACGAATATCAAAATTAGGGTGATGGGAAGGGAAAGTAGGCGATAGAAAAAGGTAGAAAAGAGCAAGAATTACGTTAAAGCGGGTAATAGTCACCTCCTGGATGCAGCAGTGTCCCGTAGCACGTTGTTAACGTTGGTCTGGGGCAAAACAAGCGTAGGGGAGAGCAGCAGCAGTGTAGCAGGCCGCAAACAGCAGATCGGTGAAACGCAGAGAAAGTGGTCAACGTAGCGAGGTCTCAAGAAGCAGAGTCTCGGGCAGCGAGGTCTCACGAAGCAGAGTCTCGAGCAGCAATCTCAGAAGAGACAGTAGGCAGCAGTAGGACAACGGTGGAGGAATCTGAGGTCAGATACCTAGAAAACCTAAAAGGTTCTTCAGCATGCAGGCATCTTCTTCAGCATGCAGGCGTTCATGTAGAGAGGCATTTGATGACAGAAAACCTCCTTGTTTCCGTAGTGAGGCATCTGGTGTCAGAAAACCTCCATTCGGGGTTTGTACGTGCCCTTTTTATCCTTCTTCTTCCCAGCTTTCGTGACATTTCTGGAAGGCTTGGGTCGGAGTCATGTGAATTCCTCGGAGATGGCCATCTTCCTTGAGATAGGCCCACACAAAAAGACCACTTTAGGGCCATTAACCTGCATCTTATCTCCCTTTCATAGCTCCCGGACTTGTCCATCTCTTGAACAAAGGGATTTCTCGAACCTTGGTTCCTGTGTGTCTCAGACAAAGGGAACCCTGGAACCTTGGCCAGGACTTGCCTGAACTTGTCCATTTCAGCAAACTTTGAGACAGTAATGTAAAAAGCATGGTCTCTTACAGAGGCAGAAGAACCACCCCTTTCTGGCCTTACGAGCTCCACCCCTTTCTCTTCCCCCTTTCCCCCTCCAACAGGAGAGGTAGAGTTACACAATAATGGGTATAATGACTGCCAAGGATATGGGGCGGGGATTCAAGCTCATGCAGTGGAATGTTGCTGGCAGATAAAGGTGCTGTTGGTTGATGCTAGTCACCTTGCCTTTTGTCTTTTGTTAGTTGTGCGAGTGTGATACAGTGCACCGTCTACCCCAGTATAGCACCCACACAGGGGGATAAAACACAACAGTCTTGCCTCACAAGGGGCACCACTGGTGGCATATGGTTCTTCAAGCCTGTGTGCTAACCCTTGCGTGTCTGAACAACCGCTTGGTCGGGGCCAATAACTGCGGGCATACACCAATCTGGTGTATTTGCAAAATACAGTATTACACAAAATCAAAAATACAAACACGAATAAAAGATAAAGAACCATCACAGGGAATCTTGTGAGGAAGATGTGCACTTTATGGAACCTGGAATAGTGCATATTGCAACACCCTGCTGAGAGCGTGCTTGATCTCCCTGTTCCTCAAGCTTTAGATAATAGGGTTCAGTGCTGGAGGAACCACTAAGTACAGAAGTGCAACTGTCAGATCCAGGAGTGGGGAGGAAAGTGAAGGGAGCTTCAGGTAGGCAAAAAAGGCAGTGATGAGAAAGAGGGAGACCACGGCCAGGTGAGGAAGGCACGTGGAGAAGGCTTTGTGCCGTCCCTGCTCAGAGGGCATCCTCAGCACGGCAATGAAGATCTGCACATAGGACACCACTTTGAAAACAAAGCACCAAAACATTAAGCTGATACTAAAAATTTGGGAGATGCAGGCTGTGCTGTGCACAAGAGCTGCTCCTGGGCACAGCTGTCTCTCTGCAGCTTTGCCCACATGTATGAGCTCCCTGTATCCCAGGAGCCCAGCCCAGATCAGCACACTCGAGGATTTGAGTTTCTCTTCCTCACTGCTTCCCCTGGAGATTTCCCTGGGGCTCCATGGCTGAAAGCTCTTGATAGACAGCAGGCTCATCTCTGCTGAATGCATTTGGATGACATATTATTTATTCATCAGTGGACAGACTGATTCCAGAGGCATGGCTTTGAGTTGCGGAATCAAACTCTATAACCCAGAGTTAGGTTATAAAGTAGGAATATGTTTATCAGGCACCTGGTGTAAGGGGATCATTCTTATCTTGCATACCTGCAAGCAGAAGTGTTATATATTTGAAAGCCAAACAGATACATATCCAACAAATTTCCTGGAACTCATCTTCATATTCATTATTTTCCTGAAACTCATTTACATTCTGCCTGAGTGCACCAGGGGACGGACACATGTGTGGGACATTTGGGTCAGGGGTACTCGGTGCGTGTGTCTGTTCTGTGTGCTCTGAGCTGTGGATGTCCAGAATGTAGGGGGCTAGCCTAGCTGGTTTGCCATTCAATCAACGCAGGTCTTTAGCATCGTGGCAACATTTGGTGACCCCAATTTGATACAACTGAGTGCACACTCGTGGTGAGAGAAGGCTGCTCATTATGGCTTCATTGAAGCGAGTGGTGAGTATGCTAACAGGGACAGGGCAGAATGTGGACTATCCAGTCCATGAAAAGGAACTGAAGCCGCTAATACACTGGATGATGAAGAAGCGGTTTGGCTCAACCCCTGGGGAATGCATTAGAAAAGGTAATTTAGAGAAGGCGGGAGGATAACTATTCCAGAACTATTCTTGCACTGGTAGTAAAGAAGCAGCAAATCTGCTTCCAGCCTTTGGGTCATTGCAATGTCTTTTTTCCTGGGCGGAGGAATCACAGCAGCTATGGAAAGCAGTGTATGACTGCTTGTCTAATAAGGTTTGTCCCAAGTCTGAGTCTGACAACCTTGCCACTCCCTCAGACGCGGCACTGGACAAGGGGAATCAGATGGAGCCTGTGGCTGGTGAAATACCAAATACCGATGCCAAAGCGACTTTAGATCAGGAACCATCAACAGGGGTGGGAGGGGAGGAGTCAAAGAAGTCGGACGAGAACAGTTCAAGAAGGGCTGTGGTGGTTGCTGTAACTTCAGCCTTAATGGATCCTAAGTCCCCTGTGGCACAAATTTTGATGAAACTGTCCAGCATTACGTCAAGGAGATCTGTGATCTGTTCAAGGCTTCCCCATATTCTAGCCTGAATAGAAGGATACATCTGCTTTTCATTTACTGTTATTGTTATAGGCTTAGCTAGGATAGCAGTGACTCGCTGACGCTTTGCATTGTCATTGTGTTTGCAGAATCAGACCAGATTGGACGGCCAGGGAGTCATATACTCCAGACAAAGATGTTTCAGTTCAAGACTAGATTTCTTAAATCCTGAAATACAATCTTCCATGAACTCCAGGGTAAGACCTCTACATTGCCTATCCTTGATTCTTTCACTTCTGCTCAACCATGTGGCATCTCCTTTCTGGAAAGAGTTGGCCACTCTGACTTCCCACCGGGAGAATGGCGTGATATGCCTGGCCTTATCACTGTAGGGGACCCTTTCTCACTCTGCTCATTTGGGGTTTCCCTCCTTGGGTATTTCTTGAAGCCAGGGAACTACAGCGCAAGACTTAATATCTCAGTTTTTACCTTCAATGTGTCGGTAAACAACACCTGACATGCCAGGACCCTTGGCGAGCCCTCATTTGCACCTACTCAGTGGCTGTGCCGTGCAACATGCCAGGGGCATTTTGAGTGCTGGTGGATGAGGAGGATGAGGAAGAGGAGGAACTTCAGAGGGTTCTGCTCCACCCTCCATTGGCCACTAACCAAGGTCACCGGGATTGCAGTAATGACTGAGGTTCTTAACACGCTCAAAAGGAATAGAACCTCCGACGGGGAAAAGAACACTACTACCACCCTGCAGTGAGTGAAGGATGCTTTGCAGAGGCTCTTAGAAAAGAAAGGGTACATCAGTCGCGACTTGTGGGGCAGCAAGCTGGGTATCTCTGACTTCTGGAATTGGTTGTGGTTTGGTGGTGTTCATGGCACTGTGCTCATGTGTCTGGAAATTGGCTCTGTGATCTTATGCTTTACACTAACTGTTATCTGGCTCATCCAAGGCCTCATCAGGAGGCAGGTGATGGCCGCACAGTACGTGCTGCTTGCAATCCAAGAGTCATAAGTGCCATAGTTGAAGCTGTGACGTGATTGATGCGTTTTGTCACAGAGTTCTCTCTAGAGCTCACTCCGTGACAGTGGAAATAAACCCGGGGAGAGAAGGGACAAAGTACATCCCTGCTCTAACAGCGTGGTACTGCACAGAGGCACGGCCCGGCCACGTGCGCTCCAAGAGAGTGGATGGTGAGGGAGATTGCGAATAGGAATTTCCCCCTAGGGAGGGAAAAAATGAAAAAAAAACAACGATCTGAGAACAAGCGGCATTTTAATGAACCCTGTGACACTAAACAGCAAAGAGAGAGTTTCAACAAGGAGAAAAAAAAGGCGAAATCTCACTGATAGGCTGTGGGAGGTGGGAAGTTCCAACCACGCTGTCTCCTGCAGGGAACCGGCTTAGACCCCAACCCCTTCCTGACCTTCCCTCCAGTGCCACTTCCCTCCCCCCATGCCCATTTAAGGTAGTCCACAGAAAAAGAAAAGAAAGAAAAACGTTGTCCCCTTAACTCCCATTATCCCACATGACATTCTGATGTGGAATAGCAATACCAACCAAATTACAAAACCACAACAGCGAGCTTTCCCGGCCTTGCTCACTAACCAGCCGAAGCCTGCCTTGCCATATGGATGTGATCCCTCCAGGCAGAAGCTCTGCTGTACGTACCCTCAGGGTCAGGAGGAGAGGCCTGTCAAGTCCAAGCCTTACCCGGCCGTGCTGCAGCCTGCTGGCCAGGCCATCCTTGTTGGGCCCCTTGGAGTCCATTTTGAGCTCCCACAGCGCACACGGGAGCCCTGCCTTTGGAAGCAACCTCTTCAGCCCTGCCGAATGTCTGTCATTGGTCGCAGCCAACACAAGTTCAAAAGGAGACGGTCCTGTTTAACTATAGATCCTTTTATGACTTAGTTATACATTTAGCCGAACAAGGGAAGCCAGTTGATGTTATCCTTGAAGATTTCAGAAGAGCTTCTGAGACTATTTCTCACAGTACTCTTCTGTACAGAATGTACTGCATATGGCTAAACACAAACATAACGTGGTAGGTGAACAGCTGGTCAATAGGTCAGGCCCAAAGGATTGTAGTAATTGGGTTCCATCAGGCTGGTAGATGGTTGTTGTATTAGGCGAAATCGGACCCTCGGGATGTAACGTGATAGGCCCTCCCCTGCTGGGTCATGCATATGTAAAAAAGATAAAGATGAAACTGGATACCTATATAAGGGACCCTCACATTCCAATAAACGCCATTTTACCACTGATCATATTGGTGTAACAAACAGCTGTGACTTGGTCGGGGCCGTCGATACACATTCACAAAGGGACTTGACTTTCCAGGTTACCAGATCGAGGTAACAAATGGTGCCCCGTGTGAGGAAAGTCCTGGAGGTGAGTGTGCGACGGCTAAAACCGCGCTGACGGACGCAGTATCCACGGTTCGAGCCCGTGGAAGCACTCTCGGTGGGGTGCAAAGGGGAATGCAGCGCTGCGCCTATCCTACGGCCGATAGTTCGTAGAAGACCAGGAAGACTTTAGGTCTCTGGGTAAATGGATTCCGTTATTAGAGTAGTATTGCAACTTTGTAAAACCTACTATGGTAGGAAAGATACGCCTTCTAAGAAGGACATTGCGGCCGTCATTAGTTGTCTTGAAAAGGAGAGGGAGCTTTCCTCTCCTCGGGAGATTTTGGATCACAATAAGTGGGACTCTTTAACTTTTTCGCTCTGTGAGCGTGCAATGAATGAGCAGAAAGATGCTGAGATCAAAACGTGGGGGTTGGTGCTTGGGGCGCTGAAAGCGGCTTGGAAAGAAGGGAAGACTGATGCTCGGCTTGGGGCTGCTTTGGGAATTGGGTCGGGAGGCTTTTTCTCTTGCAGATGTGAGGATTTGAAAGACGAAGACAAGGTGGCGCGAGCCATCCCGACCGCACCCATCACTCCGGCTGAACAACAAGCAGACGGCCCTGTCCAGCGGCATTCCACACATTCCACATCCTTATCTCTTGACCCGCAGAAACCTTCCTATGAGGCCCCATATCGGTATCCAAAGCAACCGGTGTCTTCTGCACTCCTTCGCCCATCCTTGGGGGTGGGGAAGGGGAGTGAGCAGGGGCGGGAGGATGGGTCCTTTCCTCGAGATGGGATGGGTTGTGGGTGTGGCTCTGCCCCGGGGGGCGGGGTGGATAGGCGTAACCAAGATGGAAGCCAATCCGCATCAGCGGGGGCGGAGGCGGAGGCGTTCCTAGTCATCATAACCCTTCCCCAAGAGGGTGGGCTGCTGGTCCGGCTCTACCTGGGGGGAGGGAGAGGGGAGAACAAGAGCGACCAAGTCTCGGATTGGTCAAAGATAAGGGAGGCATTCCTTTTTATCGTTAATTGGGGGTCCGGTCAGGGGGCCCCGGGCACGAGTGGAGTCTCTGAAGCTGAAACAAGACCAGCTGATGAGAGAGCCACGGGCAGTCGGAGTCGGTTAAACTGCTGTTAACAACTTTGAGAAGTCTTTTTCATCTATGTTTTTGTTTGTTGTGGTTGTGGATTGTGATTGATATCAGTCCTTGGATGTGTTAAAACTACATAATTTGGTTATGGCTTGAAGATTGGTGGTTTAAGTAACTTGTAACGTATCTTGGAATTTGGAAAGTTTTGTGTGTGCACCTCTTGGGGAAGTGAGAAAGTAATTTTTTGACGTTTGTGCTTCTCCAAGAAGTTTATTGCTTTTGAAAAACCTAGAAGTGTTTGTATATGAAAGTATAAATGCAAATGGTATATGGAACTGTTAATGTTATAGGGATGTGTAAACATGAATGCTATATGGAAGTGGAATTATTAATGTTACATGGAAGTGTAATTGAGGGTACGAGTAGTGGAATTGTGAAAAACAAAAAACAGCAAAAAGGTTACAAAAGAACAGTGAGTTAAAATATTGAATGTGATCTGCTCTAGCCAGAGAAGTTTAAGTGCCAGCAAGAGAATGCAAACCCCCGCGCTGCCCCTCCTCACTGCCCCCCCCCCCCATCCTCCTCCGCTTGTGAAAGTAAACAAATCGTTACTTCTGAATGGGGTCAAAAGCAAAACATTAGAAGTATCTCTTGCTAGTCGGAGCAAGAATGTCTTCATTTTCTCCCAATAATATACACATTTAGGGAACTAGGGTAGGGTACTTGGACAAATTTATTTATGGAGCTTGGAAATTGTATGGAGGGGGAATTGTGGTGGTGGAGTTGGATGGAACGGTGGCAGCTTTACTAGAGCAGGACCTGAAGATCCCAGGATGAGTTTTGCCCCCAGTGGGCTGAACGCAGTGTGCACACAGCGGTGTTAAGATCTTTGTTTTCTGACAGTTACAGGTGCATCTCACTCTATACTGCATCAAGAATTATTACCCATAGATGATTTTTGTATCTATAGTAGGAGTAGGTCAACAAGAAAAAGCTTACCAATTAAAAGATAAAGGGGGGGGGAGCTAAGGGTGAAGCAAGTAACAGTAGAAATAAGTAACTATAGCTGTAAATAACTTTTCTGAGTAGTTTGTATTGTAGAGAGATCTAATATAGTGGTTTGTTATGTTTTATGAGCAGGTGTTCCACCTGGGCTCTGTATCATGCACTGGCCATGCATATATGGAGTACGTGTGAAAAAACCCTGCACAGGAGAGAGTCTGTGATGGGTGAGAAAGACAAAGTGCACTTTGAAGCAGGGGACGCCCTGCAGGCACTGCCTATGGCATCCACCACTATTGTGTTCCTTCTCTCTCCTTTTGGTGGTTTGCCACCTCATAGTTATCGATAAGTAATAATACATTAGCTTAGAAATTTCCATTTATAGAATTGTCTAAAATGAATGCTGGAATGAGTGTGTATATGTCTACTCAAAAAATTATGACCTTACATGTAACCTTATGTTTAGCGCATTATCAGTCAAGGTTTTGATTGAGTGATGATGATTATGTTAACATTTAAGTCCCCTGCAGCTCAGCGACACTGGGCCACTGCCATCATGGTCCTTGGTGTGCTGCGACACATCAAGACAGACAATGGCTCGCGCTTCATCTCGTGATCTACTCAAGAATGGCTCGAGCATTGGGGAATATCTCACTCAACAGGAATCCCTGGGAATTCCCAGGGGCAAGCAATTGTGGAAAGGGCCAACCTCTCCTGAAGGACAAGATACGTGTCCTTGGGGAGGGGGAAGGTCACAGAGGTATGATCCCGGTAGCCCAGCAGGCGGAAGTATTGGCACAGCACATTATGCAATCAATCATTATGAACGAAGAGGTTATGGCACAGTAAAGGATAGAGAATCCAGAAAAATTTTATGGGTCCCGTCGAGAAAAATAAAACCTGATGCAGTGATCACCCAAAAGGGCGGTCTGGGAGAAACGGAAAACTAATCGAAAGCTGAGTACTTTTCTTTCAGGCATGCTGTTTTACAGAATAGAGCTGCAATAGATTTCCTGCTGCTGGTTCAAGAGGCACAGGTGCAAGGACTTTGAATGAGAGAATGGAGTTCCAGCAGATATACGAGAAGCTTTGAGCAGAAGGATGAACTGTATAATATAACCAAAGATGCCTTGGGCATACTGTTTAGAACACCGCTAACATTGTTAGACATTGCACCACTTATCTCTGCATGCTTTTTAACCTGTATGCCTCACTTTATAGTTAATATGTGACAAAGTTTAAATTATATAAGTACTAACACTTTTATATGTTAGGATTAGGATCGGCGCTTGCGTTGTAACGGGGCATGGTTTTGTTAAGCATGGGGAGAGGGAAATGTTGTATTAGGCGAAATCGGACCCTCGGGATGTAACGTGATAGGCCCTCCCCTGCTGGGTCATGCATATGTAAAAAAGATAAAGATGAAACTGGATACCTATATAAGGGACCCTCACATTCCAATAAACGCCATTTTACCGCTGACCATATTGGTGTAACAAACAGCTGTGACTTGGTCGGGGCCGTCGATACACATTCACAAAGGGACTTGACTTTCCAGGTTACCAGATCGAGGTAACAGATGGTCACTATCAGGGGTCCCCAGGGCTCCATTATAGGGCCACTTCTCTTTCATGTTTTTGTGGATGACTTGCATTCAGGACTAGAAGATGTTCTGAGCAAGTTTGCTGATGTGACCAGATGAGGAGGTGCTGTTGCCTCCACTGAGGGTGGAGAGAACTTGCAGTGAGATGTGGACAAGTCAGAGAACTGGGTACCAGTTGGTACAAAGCACCAAGTGCATAAAGCATAACAAGAAAAAGTGTCTGCTTGTGCACCTGGCTAGGGGCAACCCTGGACATACACACTGGCTGGATATGGGACACATGAGAGATGTCTGACTGAAAAGAATTGGAGGTCCTGGTCAGAATCAAATTGAACATGATTCAGCAGTGTGCCCAGGCAGCCAGGAAAGCCAACAGTCCCCTGGAGCGCATCAAGCAATTTATTGCCATCTGGGTGAGGGAATGGATTGTCCCTGTGTGCACTGCACTGCTGCAGCATCACCTGGAGCAGTGGGTGCACTTCTGGGCAATGCAGAAAATAAAGGACATCAAATTATGGGAGGGTGTGCACAGGAGGGCACTGGAACTGAGAGATCTGAAGTTCAGAGTTTCATTGGGATTGACTGCTTGTTCAGACTGGGCCCTTCTCACATCCTACATCCTGTGATGAGACACAGGGCACACACGGGACATGAACTTGACAGCATCCTTGCACCACATGCAGAGCCTGGGATCTTCTGTCCCCATGTCTTTCATTAAACATCATACAGACTTCCGACTCACTGCTCCAGGAAGGATCCTTAGTCAAAATGAGGTCCTCCCTGCTAAGGTTCGGGGAATCAGGGCTTTCTGCTTCATAAGACAAAGGAGGGGTTTCTCAGCATCAGAGCCACCATGAAGAGTGAGCAAAGCCTCAAAATGGTGGTAAGGTAACACTTTGCTATAGAAAGGGGAACTTCACAGAAACCAAGACAAAGGGTAACTGTAGATAGTTTACATTTAAAAGGGCAGGGAAAAGGGGAATTACAGACACTATGTCAAAAGAAAACCAGAGAAGAGGGCAATAAAGATAAGAAGAAACTGTCCGGAGACCTCTGACAAGAAGAAGGATTAGATACCCCCGGGCAAGATGATGCTGACATGGGAGAACGATAGCAGCAGATAACACCAAGAAGAAAACAGAAGAAGAATTTCACCCCAAAACAACGGCAAGGGTCGCAGGGAATGGGGTCAGGGGGAATGAGGGAATGGGGTTGTGAGGAATGGGGCCATAGGGAATGTAATGAATATGTAATCAAACTGAGGAGGAGACTATTGATTATGTATTAGCTTGACCTATATATGTAACACACTTTTCTCCTTACGGTGTGCAAGTTTGGTGGAGCTATCCCCCTTGCACCCAGGGCTGCGCAATGCTGGAATAAACATACCTGCTTTATAACCCCTCTTTGGATTATAGAGTTTGATTCCGCAAGTCAACCATTCCAGTACCTTTGCCTGACTGGAGTCATGGCTTCCAATTATCTTCTCTAACAAGTCCCTTGGGAAGCTTGCCTGTTAATGTTCCTCAGTGGGCCCATTAATGCTCCAAGAAACTTTACTGTTACTTCTGACTTTGTCTTGTTAAGTACTTTGTGCAAACATCTCTCTGCACTGGAGGCTGATGAACTCAGCATCAAATGCGCCCTGGGGCCCATTATAACCTAAAGAGTCTCCAGTGCCTTGTGCCTTCCTGTTCTCTTCTTCAGGTTTTCAGAACTTGTTCAGCAAAATGGAGAGAGCTTAAAGAGCAAGAATCCAAAATGCATTTATTGTCTATTTATTTATAGTTGGGTTTATACAAGAAGTTAAAGAAGCACTTTGCAACTGATGTCAATCCAAGATGTCCCAATGAGTTCTATTCTGTTTCTGTGTGGTCAAAGTTCCTCCTCAACCTCCCCACCCCTCTTCTACTCACATTGGCCCCATGGGACTTGCATCACTTTTCCTCACATCACTCTTCTCCTCTGCCGTCACCCACTCAGTGTTAAACCTCCTTTGTACCAACTCCCACTGGCTTTCCACAGAGAACCAGCTGCACACAGAAAAAGAAAGAATTCTCTTTATTTATGGCCAACAAACAGAAGGAAAGTTGATGCAATTGAATGAACAGTAAAATACAGTGATCAACTGCATGCTATATCCGAGCTGCTTCTATTGATGTTTATCTTTCATAGGGAATATTTGCACAGGAAATGAGTTAGAAACAGATAGGATGGGATAGATAGAATCACGGTGAAGGATTTGACAACAGACTTTGGGGAATGGAGCAAATTTCAGTAATCTCCCTGGGATAGATCAGCCAGGGATTTGGGAGGTATCAACTTAAAATTGAACAGGACTCGTATTTCACACATTGAGACAGGCTAACACATTCTTATTGATTTCTATCTTTATCTTCAACTCTTTTTTCACTTTTACTGACATTAATGAACATCTTACAGAATTCATGATTTTTTTAAAGCATGAAAAAAAACAGAGAAAAAGAAAAAAAATGAAAGAGAAAGAGAAGGAGAAGGCAAAGGAAAAGGAAAAAGAAAAGGAAAAGGAAAAGGAAAAGGAAGAGGAAAGAAAAAGAGGAAGAAATCCACATACAAAAAGAAAAAGAAAGAGAAAAATAAAAAATAAAAAATAAAAAAGGATAGATAGAATCACGGTGAAGGAGCTGACAACACAGTCCATCAGACTTTGGCGAGATGGAGCAAATTTGAGTCATCCCTCTAAAAGTCAGAAATCAGACAGATAATTGGGAGGTATCTGACTGAACAAAGAGCAAGGGATGGGGAAATCTGGCAGGCTGTGGCATGAGCGTGTGTCTAAATTGCCTGCTGAAAACATGACCTTAGCCACGGCCATTTATTTAGGAGAGCAGGAGACACCTGGAGGATGAGGGACATCAAATAGGCAGCAGGGAAGAGCAGCGGTGACGCCAGGATTTAGTCACAGGGCATTGGCACTAGCACCAGTGTCTGTGTCCCTGAACTGTATGGCATTCATGTCCAGCAAACACAGTTCTGAAAAACATCGTAGTTTCAGAAAAAGAATTAAAAAAGAAAAAAAAAAAAAAAGACATCAAATCACCTCACAGATTCATATTTACAACTTAAAATGGGACAAGACTCATGAGAATTTCTCATGTTGAGAAGGGTAAACACATTTTCATTGATTTCGCTCATTGTCTTCAATTTTTTCTGTCAATTTTATTGACATTAATGAACATCTTTTAAGCTTACGGACTCAAATAAAAAAATATATATATATATATATATAAAAATAAATAAATAAATAAATAAAAGAGATAAATTTGCGTCTTGTACTTGGCCTGATGCCCCTTTGACCTTCACAGTTCCTGCCAGACCTTCATTGCCGGACAGTATGAGATCCAGCAGAGCACCTCTCCTATTTTGTTCCTCCATGGCTTGGTTAAGAATCTGCCATCTGTGCTCTCCACAGATCTGCTGGATGGCACATGCCCTGCTGTGCTGTCCCTGCTGTTGTTACTGCAGTGCAAAAGACTCCCAAAGGGGACTCAGGTTTGACAACATGAGACTCGCATCTGTCTGCAGAGGGCACCTTCCACTTGCTCTCCATGATCAAGAAGCCAGGAACAGACACTGTGGGAATCCTCTCTTTACCATTTCCATTAGCTCTGACCTGGCTGCTCTTCCATCCCCAGGCAGAGCTAAGTGCACTCTCACAGAGGGCAGTCACCCTTCCTTGAATCCTCGCCCATCCATCCTAAAGACTCTGTATCCCCCTTGCGCTACAGTGAAGTTGTGGAAGCCATTTAACTGTGTCCCTGTGGTCCTAACAGGAGCGCAGGTCTGCAGCTCATCTATGGTATCAGTGTGCAGAAGGTGGCACACAGACATTAGACCCATCATGGGTCTTGGAGTTGACTTAGCAGCACAGACGCACTTATGGCATGGCTTTCCCGAAGGCCCTGTGCTGCTCTTGTAGCTGCATGTGAATTCACCAGACAGCCGGTGCTATCCCTTCTCTGGCCCTCAGCTGATGCCCAGGAAGGAGGTGTCTATCTCAGGGATTTCCCACACGGTTTACAAACACTGGCACACATCAGGAGCAGCCCAGGCACCTTGGGCATTACCCAGTGTCTGTGTGTGAGCAGCTGCCTCCCAGATGAAGGACCAAGGACTCAGAGCAGGAGCTCACATGCAGGCAACTCCTTGTGCACTTCTGAACTGAACCAGAGGAATCCCAGCTCCTGTGGTTCTGTGGGGAGCTGTATCCCATTTCAGCTCCAGGATTTCTGACAAGGGATGAGACTCCTGCACTGCCTCAGCTGGATCACTGTCCTGCACAGAGAAAGTCCAAACCACCCCTTCCTTGTCTGGGTGCCCTTTGTGATTCATCAAACGAACTCTGGTAGTACTCGCTATATGTCTCCAATCAGTCATTGACCACTGGACGTGTGGTGGTTAATTGAGCGGATTTCAAAGCAGAGACATGATGCTGTTGTCTTTCATGAGCTGTTGGCCATGAGGACCCAGGGACATGTCAGGAGAGATGACTTAGAAGGATAAAAATGACATCATCTGCTGCTTGCTTGTCCGGGCTTCTGGGACTCAGGGAGCTCATAAAACTGGGCAGAGCTGCACAGAGACAGCTGTGCTGAGGAGCAGCTCTTGTGCACAGCACAACCTGCAGGTGACAGAAAGAGAGGAGAGAAATTGGAGTGAGCTTACAAGATATGTACTGTGTGAGCGCACTGCGAGCTCTCTGAAGGAGCATTGCTCACAGACCACGACACGCTAAGTCTCATGCAGTAGGCAATGCAGCTGCTTTTAATTGATAGTTAACTAAATCTGGGACATTCCGTAGCAGATTGGCTACAGATAATGCATGTTCTTTACAGTGGAAAAAAGACTTCTGCTCCAGCTGAGGGCTTCTGTGCTGCAGCATAAGAGTTAGGGGGGGAGCTGCATGTCCCAGCACAGCTGCAGGCTGTGCAGCCGGGGCTGCAGGCGGGTGCCCAGTGACTTGCGGAATCAAACTCTATAATCCAGAGATGGGTTATAAAGCAGGTATGTTTATTCCAGCGTTGCGCAGCGCCGGGTGCAAGGGGGATAGCTCCTCCAAACTTGCACACCGTAAAGAGAAAAGTGTGTTATAGATATAGGTTAAACTAATACATAATCAATAGTCTCCTCCTCAGTTTGATTACATATTCATTACATTCCCTATGGCCCCGTTCCCCGCGACCCCATTCCCTCATTCCCCCTGACCCCATTCCCCGCGACCCTTGCCGATGTTTTGGGGTGAAATTCTTCTTCTGTTTTCTTCTTGGTGTTATCTGCTGTTATTGTTCTCCCATGTCGGCATCATCTTGCCCGGGGGGGGAGGGGGATCTAATCCTTCTAGTCAGAGGTCTCCGGACAGTTTCTTCTTATCTTTATTGCCCTCTTCTCTGGCTTTATTTTGACTAAGTGTCTGCAATTCCCCCTTTCCCTGCACTTTTAAATGTACAGTTACCCTTTGTCTTGGTTTCTGTGAAGTTCCCCTTTCCCTTTCTATAGCAAAGTGTTACCTTACCACCATTTTGAGGCTTTGCTCACTCTTCAATTCCCCGCTTTTCTTTAATCTAGCAGGCTTTTACCTGCTAGATTCTTAATGGGTCTCAAAATAGGCTCCGCTCTCTACCTTTTTGTCTCAGCTCATGTCTCTTCCAAACCTCGTATTCCCTTCCAGTACCTTGGTACAGACACAAAAGACATCTTATAACAACACAAGTAAAACACACCAAGAGTAACAAGGTGATGCAGGCTAAGAAAAGCTGTTTTAGTCATCCTAAATTTGGCAACTAGTAAGTTTATCCCATGATCCAGAGAAAACTATTCCCCAATCGGTGTTATCCCTGCCTACTCCATGTTGCAATGCATCTTTGGATAAACAGGATATCTCCTTTTGGATTGTCCATCAGGCATCTGCAGCAGCATCCTCAATTGTTTCTAAGGTTACAGAAATTTTCATACAGCGATACCCCCCTTTTCTTGGGAGTTCTGTGAACTCAATTTGTTGTTGTTGCCCTGGAAGGCCCTCTCCCATGAGGCCCACTTGTGCCCTGTTCCTGGTACTGGGACTGTACTTTGTAGTGTTGGTTTGCTCAATATATTCTCTTATCTTCCCTTATAACCAATTTCCATAAAATACTAAAGGGCATAATAATGTGTCCATTTGGGCATGCACACATCTGTCAGCTTGCTCTCTTCCTTTCTAAATTATTAATTGGACTCCTGTTCTCTTTAGAATATTTTACAGGTTTTGACTTGGCTTCAGAGATTTTAAGTTTACCGTCTGGAATTGAAGCCTTCTTCAACTGCCTGTTCTGCCATCTGATCTATCAGCTTATTTTCTGTTTCCTGTACAGTGTTACATTTCTGATGTCTTTTACAACATATAATAACCATTGGTAGATTTAAATCAGGCTGTTTTTCTTGTGTGTGAGCAATCCTTGCTCTTTTCAGACGGTACTATGAGCGTGTGGCACATATATAGCATCTGTCCATATGATTAAAGCTCTCGTCAAGGCAGTTATTTCAGCCTTCTGAGGGGAAGTCCCCACAGCTGGTGGCTGTGCTTCGATTACCTGGTCAGTAGCAGTTACTGCATGTCCTGCCTTACAGTCTCCTTGTCTCATAAAACTGCAGTTGCTGGTAAACCAGGCGTCTTCTGCATCTTCTAAGGGTTCGTCCTTCAGGTTCGACTGACCGGCTGGAATGTGCAGCTTCAGTTGTTTCAAAGCAGTCATGTAATAGTGGTTCTCCGGGAGTTCCGCTAAGGAAAGATACTGGGTTGACAATATTAGTCACAATTATTTCTACATCACCTTGCTCTACCAGGATGGCCTGGTATTTCAGGAATCTTTGGGGTGAGAGCCAATGAACTAATGTCCCCCTTTTGCCTCCAATACAGTAAACACTGTATGAGATATTAAAACTGGTGTCCTTTGGCCCAGTGTAGATTTATAGGCTTCTTGAATATTGAGCACTAGTGCAGCCACTGCCCTCAGGCACCATCCCTTACTCACTTCAAGCTGTTTGAGGTTTACCATCAGTCCGTAGCTGTGTATCCATGGTCAGCACCCTCCTGTCATTCCTCGGAACGTATGGAGTTCCTTGACAGTTTGCAGCTCAGGGGCTTAGCAGATGGCTTCTTTCTTGGCAGTCCTTAAGGTCCAAAGTCCAGCTGTAATTTCTGAGTTATTTGTGCTTTCTGTAAACCAAGAAACTCAGCAAACTCTCAGTCTATTGTACACAGTCCTTTTTTTGCTGTGGCATCCACATGCTCCAGTAAAGTTCCACCCTAGGATGGAGGATCCCAGGTCTCAGGCTCATGAGTTGACTAGTTCTCAAAAATCATTAAGCTGTTCTCACAACCCTGGGTAACACTGTCCAGGTTAACTGAGTCTCTTCTCCCTCTGTTAGGGTTTTCCTATTCAAAGGCAAATAACCTTAGGCTTCCTTTAGCCAAACCAGGCAGAAGAGACATCCCTCAAATCCAGAAGGTAAACTCCACCTATTCATTCCTTAACTTGGTTGATAAAGTGCATGGATTTTCCATCACTGAGTGTATCCATTCAACAATTCCATTACTTGTCCTCATGTCTTCTACCAAACTAAAGCACTTGTTATCCGAAAATTTAGCAAATTGGCAAAATTGGAGTTTTGTACTTGGATTCCCATTCAATTAGTAATTCAAACTCAAAAAATTATCTATTATTTCTTTTGTCCTTCTACAGTCACATATCCTCAAAGGGCACCACTTTACCCTGAGTGGGTGAGCTCTTGCTTTTAACTTGTATTTAGGGCTTAATTTTGGCCCTGATGCCCACACCCCTAAGTGTGTCTTAGTTGAGATTGCTGTGGCTCCTGGGGGTATAACATTGTTTTTCCCAGTTTGTGTTAATAGTCAGACTTACAATTCTTAATCAGCCAATATTGTTTGACCCTTAGCTCCAGTTTTATTAAATTTCTTGCCAGGGTAACCTGACAGGTACAAGAATTTCTGTATTCCTACTTGTTTTCTTAGCTTATATTTAATTAATTCCAAAAGTAAGCCTTTTCTTGTTGGGCAGTAGCACCTACTAATGTTACAAAACCATCTATGGGTAGTAAGAAGCTCCCATATCCATCAGAAAATGAACTAATTTATCCTGCTTCCTTAGCTGCAGTTTCATCGGTGTATCTGCTAGGGTTAACTTCCCAAGTTCTCATTGTTCAGTTCTGCAATCAGAGGCAATTCCTTCTCACTCAGCTTGGTCGGATTTCTCTACCAGTGTCCCACTGCATTTGCACACTGCTTTCATTCCAGCGGGGCAGAGCCCTCCCTGGGCTCTTCAAGCCTCCCTCCCCCCGCTTTCCTCGTGGGGGATCCCTGGGTCCTATGGCCCTACTCTAGCACCACAACAGAAACAGCTGTTATTATTCTCAATTCCCTGAACATCTCTGATTCTCAATCAGGTGTTTGTTTTGTTATTTGTTGTTGTTGTTGTTGTTTGTTTGTTTTCTTCTTATTGTACACCTCTCTTCAGACCTGACATCCCTGTTTTTATCTTTGCCTTCCTCAACTTTTGTCCTTCCCAAACTTTCTCACTTTCCAAACTCTAATCATTACATTTCACCTCCTCTCCAGAGCCATCCAGTGCTGCCCAGATTTCAGATTTCCCAGATCTCTGCACATGAAGGCTATTCTCACTTCCAGTGCCCTGTCCTCTCCACCTTCCCCTTTGCTGTTTACAGCAGCAGTCTCTGACCCTGGCTCCCTCTCCCACTCTGAGAGTTCTGATTGCAGGGGAACGGTGCGGGGGGGTTGTTCTCATGCCAGCACAGATAAACTCACTTTCTCTTTAACCCTTTTTCCTCTGTACACTATTCCACTATTTGTACCCTCATTTACACTTCCACGTACCCTCAACAATACTTCCGTATGACATTAACAACTACACTTTCTTATACCAGCCAAACAGTTTGTCCCATTCCCTTCAAAACCCACAAATCAAAAAACACAGTTCTTCAGTTTCCAAAAACACTCTTACTACGTTATAACATTCCCATAGCAATCCATATTGTTCAGTTATACACCTCTCGCTACAGAGCCAGCACTGACTGACCCACCTTCCTTACACCTCTTCGCAGGCAGAACACAGTATCACATAAATGGCTTGATACTCATTCCACACAGACATCCCTCTATATGTTCATTGTCCCTATCCTCCAGCTTATACACCAACCACCATTGATTACAATATTTAATCAAGTTTTTCCGACTCAGGGTTTCTCTTGATTTCCCAGCAATATCTCGCCAGTGTGCCAGTATACACCCCAGGGGTGAGCGCGCAGGGACCTCTTTGCCCTGTGATTTTCCCATCGTAACTTAATATAAACCACCGTATTCTTTTATAAGTAAAACCACTTCTGACACAACAGCATTGTTATGACTTATGACCACATACTTTACAACAACCAGTAATTAATAATACAAAATAAACAAGTATTAAAACAAAGACAAACAAGTATTGGAGACAACTTTCGCTTCGTCCGTCCCCGGCCGTTTCCCTCGCGGGAGGACGGAACCGCAGGTCGGGACTCCACACTCGCCCCGCAGCTGTGCTGCGTCTCACTCACACCACACTCACACGACAAACAAATTCAAACAAAATTACATTTTCAAATATCATTTGTTAAGCTTAACCAAAGATGTTAAGAACACCGGTGCTAGTTGTTGACTTAGGTCACCTATATAGACAGCGCTGTACGATACTAATTATCCCAGGATTACCCAAATCACCCTGTACTAGAGAGCAGACAAGCTCTGCCCAATTAGCAATCACCTGAATGTGAGCAACAGCACTTTTACCATGCGTACGACTTACTGGCCCCTTTGTAGGCACTCCCTAGGGAGTCCTAACCCAGCCGGCAACCTAACCTAACCCGTGAGCTCACATCCCTGGGGGGAGCACGCCGACTCCACTGTGCCCTGCGTAGGACGTCTCCTCACGACTTACGGGTCCCCCATTTCACATACCTGGTCCGCCGAGAGATGGTTCTTGTCTGCTCCTGCAGTGATCAGATGAGGGAGGGGAGTCCTTCCGAGAAATCTCGGGGCGCGCCAAAGGCGTCCCCCTTCTCAGCTGGTCCTGCAGCCGAACAGAGAGGGTCCCATCTGGGGTGCCAAATTGACTTGCGGAATCAAACTCTATAATCCAGAGATGGGTTATAAAGCAGGTATGTTTATTCCAGCGTTGCGCAGCGCCGGGTGCAAGGGGGATAGCTCCACCAAACTTGCACACCGTAAGGAGAAAAGTGTGTTACAGATATAGGTTAAGCTAATACATAATCAATAGTCTCCTCCTCAGTTTGATTACATATTCATTACATTCCCTATGGCTCCGTTCCCCGCAACCCCATTCCCTCATTCCCCCTGACCCCATTCCCCGCGACCCTTGCCGTTGTTTTGGGGTGAAATTCTTCTTCTGTTTTCTTCTTGGTGTTATCTGCTGGTACCATTCTCCCACGTAAGCATCGTCTTGCCCGGGGGTATCTAATCCTTCTTCTTGTCAGAGGTCTCTGGACAGTTTCTTCTTATCTTTATTGCCCTCTTCTCTGGTTTTCTTTTGACTAAGTGTCTGTAATTCCCCCTTTCCCTGCCCTTTTAAATGTAAACTATCTACAGTTACCCTTTGTCTTGGTTTCTGTTAAGTTCCCCTTTCCCTTTCTATAGCAAAGTGTTACCTTACCACCATTTTGAGGCTTTGCTCACTCTTCACCAGGGCTGTCCTGCAGAGTAGGGTCCCTGCTGTGCCCCTGGGGCTGTGTGCCGGATATGGGACTCTGCCGCCTGCCAGGCTCAGCACTCAGCCTGCCCGGTGAGCTGCCCAGGGCGCTCCAGGGAGATGTGGGGGGGGAAGGAGCCCCCCAGCAGGGCTTGTGCTGCCACAGCTGCTGCCTGGGGCAGGGGAATCGCAGCTCCACTGCACAACAGTATGTTATTGAAGGCCCTTGGCAAGAGCTGAGCCATGGCAGGGAGTTTCCATTTCCTGTTCTGAGGCAAAGAGAATTAGAGTCAGAAATCTAAAAGGGGCAATAAGAGTTCTGAGAATTTTTTGTCAATCAATTGCTTGTTTTGTGAACACTCACACATGATGTGCTTTCATTCTCCCCTTTCTCAAAGGATGGAACCAATTGTAATTATCATCATTTTCTGTAAGCATGAATAATTCACTTATCATACGAACAGGCAGCATTTTCTATCTGAAACTGAATGCCACAGAAGCTGGGGTAGGGGGCTCTAAGAGCACTTGGGGTAAAGTTATAAGACATGAAACAGATGAAAATATCCACGGAGAAGAGATAAGAAAAGAAGAGGAAGGTCAGATCACCATGAGCTGCTTCTGCTTAAGGAATGCTGAACAACATGAAATTAAATGCAAGTAATGGTGCTAAATGTACACTGTTGTAGGAGAATGAAAACATTTCATATTATAGCAGGAGGAGTGTCTCTGAGAATGGTATGGATTTGTCATTACCTTCTGCACTCTGAGCAGGACTCCAAGCCCAACAACAGCAGATGCCCAACAGCAGCTCCATCAGCGAGTTCCTCATGTTGCCGCTGGGAGACACAAGGCAGCTGCAGCTCCTGCACTTCTGGCTATTCCTGGGCATCTACCTGGCTGCCCTCCTAGGCAATGGCCTCATCAGCACAGCAGTAGCATGCGACCGCCGCCTGCACACCCCCATGTACTTCTTCCTCCCCAACCTGGCCCTCCTCAACCTGGGCTGCATCTCCACCACTCTCCCCAAAGCCATGGCCAACTCCCTCTGGGACACCAGGGCCATCTCCTACGCAGGATGTGCTGCACAGCTCTTTTTCCTTCTCTTCTTCATGTCAGCAGAGTATTCCCTTCTCACCATCATGTCCTATGACCGCTACGTTGCCATCTGCAAGCCCCTGGACCTTGATGGACAGCAGAGCTTGTGCCACCATGGCAGCAGCTGCCTGGGGCACTGGGGTTCTCAATTCCCTGCTGCACACTACCAACATATTTTCACTGCCTCTCTGCCAAGGGAATAATGTCAACCAGTTTTTCTGTGAAATCCCCCAGATCCTCAAGCTCTCCTGCTCAGAATCAAATCTCAGGGAAGTTGTGTATATCATTTTTAGTGCCAGTTTTGCCCTTGAGTGCTTTGTTTTCATAGTTGTTTCATATGTGCAGATCTTCCTTGCTGTGCTGAGGATGCC
Source organism: Coturnix japonica (assembly GCF_054131305.1). Taxonomy (NCBI): domain Eukaryota; kingdom Metazoa; phylum Chordata; class Aves; order Galliformes; family Phasianidae; genus Coturnix; species Coturnix japonica. The sequence goes on from NC_140701.1 coordinate 15,221,155, forward strand.
CTCTGAGCAGGGATGGCACAAAACCTTCTCCACGTGCCTTCCTCACCTGGCTGTGGTCTTCCTATTTCTCAGCACTGCCTTTTTTTCCAACCTGAAGCCCCTCTCCATTTCCTCCCCACTCCTGGATCTGGCAGTGGCACTTCTGTACGCAGTGGTTCCTCCAACACTGAACCCTATTATCTACAGCATGAGGAACAGGGAGATCAAGGAGGCTCTCAGGAAGGTGTTGCAATACACACTATTCCAGCTTCCATAAAATGCACAACTTTCTCACAGGATTCCCAGTGATGGTTCTTTATGTTTTATGCATCTTTGGTTGTTTGATTATGTGAGATATAGCAACATGCATAAAAAAAAAAAATTAAAAAAAAATGGTATTTAACTTATAAATAAATATTAATTTCACTTCTTTCCTACCTACTTTCCATTTTCTCACTCCAGGAGCTCATGTAAACTTGTAAGCAGATTCCCTGAATATCTTGTAAGATACCTAAAAGTGTTTCAAAATAGACTTTTTTTAGCTTTTCTTTTATCCTTCTTTGACTGGATTTTGGAGGTACAGCGGCAGACAGCAGAACAACGAGCTCTTTCCATTTCTGATCTCTTTACACTGCCACAGTGTTCTCAAGCCCTGTCATTTGTGCAGTCCTGAAGGTCTTCTGTATCTCACGACAGTCCTGTTGCCTCTACAGCAGGAATCCATTGCTGCAGTCAGTAGCCCTCAATAAAGACGGCTGTGTCAGAGCTGGTCTCCTTGCTGGCACTGCCATAACAAGAGGGCCCCTTCAGAGCAGGTCCAAAGATCTGGAGGCCTCTTCCAAAGCTGGTGTAAGGAATATACCTCCGGAGCTGCTCCCTGAGAATACCTTGAGATCTTCTGGTGCTCTTCAGTGCGTGACCGGATCAGACTGAATAGTCCCAAGGAGATCAGTAAGCGTCTCAGGGCAGTGCTGTGGTTTAAGCTTTATGGGTTGAGACAAAGAGAAAAAGAAAAGGATAATAATTATGACAAATGTATTTATACATATATATTTAGTATATTTTCACACATATACAACACATGCAGTTGCAAACATATATGAACTAATCCCTATGTTTATCTGTTTGCAATTCCAGGACTAGTTGCAGGGTTTTAACAGCCATAGGATTCAATGTAGGAACTGAAGTGACTGTCAGGCTGTTGCAGGAATTGCAGCAACTGCAGAGCTCATTGCCAGAGCTGGAATCACCGCACAACCTGGGATTGAAATTTTAGCAGCCACTGGGCTCATTGGAGGGGTTGGAGTGACCACAGGGCTGTACCTCCTGGCACAGTGCACCTCACATGGGAGGCATTTGTTTCATTTTCTTATCACAGTACTTGGAACAGCTACAGGACCTTTATCAAGAGTGACTGTAGAGCTCATTATGAGGGGTGGAGTGACAGCGGGATCTGTCCAGAGCATGGAGTAACTGCAGAACGTGTAGCAGAAAACCTTGGAGCTGCTGCAGGGTCTGTGCCATGGGTTGCAGAGGCTGCAGCACTGTCAGCAGATCCAGCTCTCTTCCCCTTGAAGATGGTGAAGAGTGTTGAACACAGCTCAGTAGGTGTGGGCCAGGCCCTGGCACACTGCAGTCATTTGTGCTTCTTTGGGATTACCAGAGCCACAGCAGACCTGCCCCCAATATTCTACCAGTTTCTCAGGATCCTGCAGTTGCTCAGAGACAAAGTTCCAAAGCCCTGGGGTACCCACAATTGCAAGCAGCTTCCCAGATTGTCCCACATCCCCTGCCAAGCAGAGCCTTCTCACCTTGGGGCAGATCTCTCACTGATATACCTGAATAATTGTTTAACCTCAATCCTAGAATCATAGAATCACCAAGGTTAGAAAAGGCCTAAAAGATCATCCAGTCCAACCGTTCTCCTATTACCAATAGCTCCCACGAAACCATGTCCCTCAACACAACATCCAGTCGCTCCTTGAACACCTCCAGGGACAGGGACTCCACCACCTCCCTGGGAAGTCCATTCCAGAGCCTGACCAGCCTTTCTGAGAAGTAATACTTCCTAATTTCCTGCCTGAATTTCCCCTGCGGTAGCTTGAAGCCATTCCCTCTGGTCCTATCACTAATAACATGAGAGAAGAATCTGAACCCCAGCTCACCACAGCCTCCCTTCAGGAAGTTATAAAGAGAAATGAGGTCTCCCCTGAGCCTCCTCTTCTCCAGGCTGAACGTTCCCAGCTCCTTCAGCCTCTCCTCATACGGCCTGTACTCCAGACCCCTCACCAGCGTTGTTGCCCTCCTCTGAACACGTTCCAGGGCCTCCATGCCTTTCTTGCAGTGAGGGGTCCAAAACTGAACACAGTACTTGAGGTTCTGCCTCACCAGAGCTGAGTACAGGGGAACAATCACCTCTCTGCTCCTGCTGGCAACACTGTTTCTGACGCAAGCCAGGATGTCATTGGACTTCCTGGCCACCTGGGCACTGTCCTCTCACGTTCAGCCAAGCATCAATCAATACCCCCAGGTCCATTTCCTCTTCAGCAGTCTTCCTACCCAATCCTGTAGCGTTGCTTGTGGTTGTTTTAGCTGAAATGCAGAACGCAGCATTTGGTCTTGATGAACCTCATCCCATTGGCTTCAGACCAGCTCTCCAGTCTGTCCAGATCCCTCTGTAGGGCCGAGCTACCCCCAGGCATATCCACACTCCAGGCCAATTTGTTGTCATCTGCGAACTTACTGAGGGTGCACTCAGTGCCCTCATCCAGGTCATCAATAAAGATGTTGAAGAGGACAGGCCCCAGCACCGACCCCTGGGAAACACCACTTGTGACCGGTCACCAGCTGGACTGAGCTCCATTCACCACCACTTTCTGAGCCTGGCCCTCCAGCCAGCTCCTTACCCAGCCAAGAGTGTACCCATCCAAGCCATGGGCTGCCAGCTTCTGCAGGAGAATATTGTGGGAGACAGTGTCAAAGGCTTTGCTGAAGTCTATGCAGACTACATCAACAGCCTTTCCCTCATCCAGCAGATGGTTCACTTGATAATGGAAAGAGAAAAGGTTGGTCATGCAGGACCTGCCCTCATGAACCCATCCTGGCTAGGCCTGATCCCCCATTAGTCCCGCAGATACCACGTGATCTCCCTCAAGACAATCTGCTCCATAACCTTCCCTGGAACCTAGGTCAGGCTAACAGGCCTGTAGTTCCCTGTATCCTCCTTACGACCTTTCTTGTAGATGGGAGTCACATTGGTGAGCCTCCAGACTTCTGGGAACTCACCAGTCAATAAGGAGCGCTGTTAGATAATTGAAAGCAGATTGGCTATCACCTCTGCCAGTTCCCTCAGCACTCTCGGGTAGATTTCATCCAGCCCCACGGACTTGTGGCAGTCCAGTTGGAGCCATAGGTCTCTGACCGTTTCTTCCAGAATCACAGGGGGTTAGTGCGCTCCCCAGCCGAGACTACCAGGTCAGAGAGAGGAGTACCCTGAGGATAACTGGTCTGACTTTTAAAGACAGATGTAAGGAAGGCATTCAGAACATCCGTCTTTTCGTTTACAAACTCCACGATGTTCAATCCGGTTTCCAGGCTGTCTTCCCAGATTGCCACACGTTTTTGGAAAGCTGAGTTAGTGTTCATTCTCATATTCATACTCACGTTCATGTTATCAATATCAGAGAATGTACTTCTCTCCATTCGTTCTATGCAGAAGTCTCCTTCAAAACCAGAGAATGCTGACTGGCAGGGTATATAGAAAGGTTTAGGAAAAATCTTAGAACCCTCAGTGCTGTGGCATTTAACTCCTGAACATATGAGGCACCCTAAGAAATTAAGTGAGTATTTGAGTCAGAGATGGTGCGGCTTACAGAGATCTAAGGAGGTAAACCTTATTTGTGGTTTGGCTTATGCTTACTGTGCTCTGTATAATACTATTCTGGAGAGAGAGAGTTTCCAAGCTAAGGTTCAAGTTGAAAAGGAAAATCACCAAGTCAACTCTAATCAGTCACAGGAGGCACCAGTAACGATATCAGTTGCTCCTGCGGAAGGCAAGAAATGGAAATGGGTGTCCATTCAACGGTTGAGGTTTAACAAAAGCAAGTGTAGAGTCTTGCACCTAGGAAGAAATAATTGCATGCACCAGTACATGCTGGGGGAAGACCTGCTGGAGAGGAGCTCTGCAGAGAGGGACCTGAGCGTCCTGGTGGACAACAGGTTGGCACTGAGTCAGAAGTGTGCCCCTGTAGCCAAAAAGGCCAATGGCATTCTGGGTTGCATTAAAAAGAGCATGGCCAGCAGGTCACAGATCACAGAATCACAGAATCACAGAATGACCCGGGTTGGAAGGGACCTCAAGGATCATGTAGTTCCCACCCCCCTGCCTAGCAGGGCCACCAAACATGCACATTTACTAGATCAGGTTGCTCAGGGCCCTTTCCATCCTGGTCTTGAACACCTCCAAGGACGGGGCATCAACAACCTCCCTGGGCAGCCTGTTCCAGGGCCTAACCACTCTCCTAGTGAAGAACTTCCCCCTGACATCCAACCTAAATCTTCCCGCTTTCAACTTAAAACCATTTCCCTGTGTCCTGCTATTGTCAGCCTGTTCGAAGAGTTTACTCCCCTCCTGGATGTAAGTTCCCTTCAGGTATTGAAAGGCTGCAATGAGGTTGAAAGGTGCTCGTTAGGTTCACCTGAGCCCATCTTTCCAGCCTGTTGAGGTCCCTCTGAATGGCATCCCTTCCTTCCACCGTATCGACCGCACCACTCAGCTTGGTGTAGTCAGCAAACTTGCTGAGGGTGCACTCAATTCCCTCATTGATGTCATTAATAAAGATCTTAAAGAGCACTATTCCCAAGACAGACCCTTGGGGGACACAGCTCATTACTGGCCTCCACCTGGACATAGAGCCATTGTCCACCAGCGTCTGTCTGCGGCCTTTCAACCAATTGCTTATCCATCCAGTTGTCCACCCATCAAATCCACTTCCTTCCAATTTGGAGATGAGAATGTGATGGGGGACCGTGTCAAAGGCCTTACTCAGGTCCAGGTAAATGACATCGGTCGCCTTCCCTTCGTCCATCAACGCCTTCACTCCATCATAGAAGGCCACAAGGTTGTTTAAGCATGACCTGGTGAAGCCGTGCTGGCTGTCTCAGATCACATGCCCATTCTTTATCTGATCTAGCATGTTGTTCAGGAGGATCTGTTCCATCATCTTCCCAGGCACAGAGTTGAGACTCACCGGCCTGTAGTTCCCCGGGTCCTCTCTTCTCCCCTTCTTGTATATGGGAGTGTCGTGACCCTTCCTCCAGTCATCCTGGACCTCACCTGACTTCTCAAATATGATGGAGAACGGCTCGGCAACCACCTCAGCCAGCTCCTTCAGAACCCTGGGATGCACACCGTCTGGCCCCATAGACTTGTACTCATTCAGTCTAAGGAGGCACTCTTGGACTTGCTCTGCCTTACAGTGGGGAGGGATTTTCCTCCTTGGTCCCCACATAGAGGTATGGGGGTGCAGGGCTTAGGGATGTGAACAAGACTAGAATCCTGGCCACCAGTGAAGACCGAGGTGAAGAACTCATTCAGCAGCTCAGCTTTCTCTTCATCTGTTGAAGCCAATTCTCCTTTTAAATTTACTAAAGTAGGTACGCTCGATTTGGCCTGTCTCTTCTGGCCCATGTACCTGTAGAAGGTTTTCTTATTGTTTTTCACGTCCCTTGCCAAGTTCAGTTCTGCCTGCACCTTGGCTTCCCTGATCCCACGTCTGCAAGTCTGGACGGCATCCCTGTATTCTTCAATGCAGTTCATTTCTTCAAGAGATACGTCGAGGGAGGTGATCCTCCCACTCTACTCTGCCCTGGCGAGACCTCATCTGGAATACTGTGTCAAGTTCTGAGCTCCCCAGTACAAAAAAGAAAGGGATCTCTTGGAAAGAGTCCAGCAGAGGGCCACTAGGATGGTGAAGGGCCTGGAGCATCTCCCCTATGAGGAGAGACTTAGGGAACTGGGTCTGTTTAGCCTTGAGAAAAGAAGGCTGAGAGGGGATTTGATCCAGGTTTATAAATACCTGAGGTGTGGGAGCCATAGTGGTGAGGCTGGTCTCTTTTCAGTAGTGCGTGGGGACAGGACTAGGGGTAATGGGATGAAACTACAGCATAGGAAGTTCCGCAGAAATGTGTGCAAGAACTCCTTTACGGTGAGGGTGACGGAGCACTGGAACAGGCTGCACAGGGAGGTGGTGGAGTCTCCTTCTCTGGAGATATTTAAGACCCGCCTGGACGCCTTCCTGTGTGACATGGTGTAGGGAGCCTGCTTTGGCAGGGGGGTTGGACTCGATGATCTCTAGAGGTCCCTTCCAACCCCTACAATTCTGTGATTCTGTGATTCTGTGAATGGATACACCCAGTGGTGGCAAATCCATGCACTTTATTAACCCAGTTAAGGAATGAAAAGGTGGAGTTTTCCTTCTGGATTTGAAGGATGTCTCTTCTGCCTGGCTTGGCCAATACGGGGAGAAGCGACTCAGTTAACCAGGACAGTGTTACCCAGGGTTGTGAGAACAGCTTAATGATTTTTGAGAACTGGTCAACTCGTGAGCCTGAGATCTGGGATCCTCCATCCCAGGGTGGAACTTTACTGCAGCACGTGGATGCCACAGCAACAAAAGAGAACTGTGTAATGGACTGTGAGTTTGCTGAGTTTCTTGGTTTACAGAAAAGCACAAATAACTATAGTAGCAAGCGACATATTTGGGATATGGGATTACAGCTGGACTTTGAACCTTAAGGACTGCCAGGAAAGAAGCCATCTGCAAAACCCCTGAGCCGCAAATTGCCAAGGAACTCCATGCTTTCCCAGGAATGACAGGATGGTGCTGACTGTGGATACACAGCTATGGACTGATGGTAAAGCTCCAAACAGCTTGATAAAGTGAGTAAGGGATGGCCAGGGTGCATGAGGGCAGTGGCTGCACTGGTGCTTAATATTCAAGAAGCCTGTAAATGTACATTGGGCCAAAGGATACCAGTTTTAATATCTCATACAGTGTTTACTGTATTGGTGACAAAAAGGGGGACATTAGTTCATTGGTTCTCACCCCAAAGATTCCTGAAATACCAGGCCATCCTGGTAGAGCAGGGTGATGTATAAATAATGATAACTAATATTGTCAACCCAGTATCTTTCCTTAGCGGAACTCCCCTGGTGGAGAACCAGGATGACATGACTGCTTTGAAACAACCAAAGCTGCACATTCCAGCCAGTCAGTTGGACCTGGAGGACGAACCCTTAGAAGATGCAGAAGATGCCTGGTTTACCAGCAGCTGCAGTTTTGTGAGACAAGGAGACTGTAAGGCAGGACATGCAGTCACTGCTACTGACCAGGTAATCGAAGCACAACCACCAGCTGTGGGGATTTCCCCTCAGAAGGCTGAAATAACTGCCTTGACAAGAGCCTTAATCATATGGACAGATGCTAAATATGTGTTTGGGTGCCACACGGTCATAGTATCATCTGAAAAGAGCAAGGATTGCTCACACACAAGGAAAACAGCATGATGTAAATCTACCAATTGCTACTATATGTTGTAAAGGACATCAGAAATGTAACACTGTACAGGAAACAGAAAATACGATGATAGATCAGGTGGCAGAACAGGCAGTTGAAGAAGGCTTCAATTCCAGACGGTAAACTTAAAATCTCTGAAGCCAAGTCAAAACCTGTAAAATATTCTAAAGAAGACAGGAATCCAATTAATGATTTAGAAAGGAAGAGAGCATGCTGACAGATGGGTTCGCGCCCAGATGGACACAATGTTATGCCCTTTGATGTTTTATGGAAATTGGTTCTAAGAGAAGATGAGAGAATATATTGGGCAAACCAACACTACAAAGTACAATCCCAGTACCAGGAACAGGGCACAAGTGGGCCTCATGGGAAAGGGCCTTCCAGGGCAACAATGGCAAATTGACTTTAAAGAACTCCCAAGAAAAGGGGGGTATCGCTGTATGAAAATCTCTGTAACCTTAGAAACAATTGAGGATGCTGCAGCAGATGCCTGATGGACAATCCAAGAGGAGGTATCCTGTTTACCCAAAGTTGCATTGCAACATGGAGTAGGCAGGGATAACACCGATTCGGGAATAGTTTTCTCTGGACCATGGGATAAACTTACTAGTTGCCAAATTTAGGATGACTAAAACAGCTTTTCTTAGTCTGAATCACCTTGCTACTCTTGGTGTGTTTTACTTGTGTTGTTATAAGATGCTTTTTGTGTCTGTGCCAGGATTCCAGAAGGGAATATAGGGTATGGGAGAGGCATGAGCTGAGACAAAAGGTAGAGAGCAGGGCTTATTTCAGGACACGTCAAGAAAGAATAGAATAATCTAGCAGGTGGAAGCCCTGCTAGATTAAAGAAAAGGGGGGAATTGAATAGTGAAAAAGGACTCCATAGTAGATGAAAAGAGAACACTTTGCTACAGAAAGGGAAAAGAGGCTTGACTAAGGCAAAGGGTAGTTACAGATAGATAGTTTATGTTAAGGGGGTCAGAGAGAGGGGGAATTGCAGACGCTAAGTTTGAGAAAACAAGATAATGAAGGCCATGTAGATAAGGGTGGAACAGCCCGAGAACAGTGTGGTGATTAGATGTCCACAGAGCAAGCTGGAACCAGTTTGGGGGGTGCCCCTCCTGAAGGGTCAAAAGTTTACGACGAGGAAGATGATGAGCCTTCATCCCATGACCACCCCCACAACTCACTAGGCATGCGCAAGGGGGCAGGGACTGCATGCATGCTAATGGGGTCACAGGAACGTAATTAATATGTATCCAAATTCCTGCAAACTATTGATGATGTATTAGTTCAGCCTATATCTGTTGCACGCTTTCTCCTGACAGTGTGGAAGTGAGGTGGAGCTATCCCCCTTGCACCAGGGTGTATGCGCATCACTCATTAAAAATACCTGCTTTATAACTACTTTGTGGTTATGGAGTTTGATTCCGCAAGTCAGGCCCCTTACCACGAAATTGGGTACGGGAAAATGGGAAATGGTATGGAGATGGAAGCTGGGCTCATAGAATAAAAACAGAGCAATGGCTAAGATCTAAGGAGGAAAAATATATTTTACTAAGTATGATATCGGAATGCAAGATAACACAATATAGTACAAGATACTTGAATTTGAGGCTAATAAATCAAGTAAAATAAGTAAGAGAGAGAGGCTTCAAAGACCGAGAAGCCGTCGTAGAAATTGAAGGCACCATGGTTTGGAAGCACACCAAACTGGCACTAAAAATGATATACACAACTTCCCTGAGATTTGATTCTGAGCAGGAGAGCTTGAGGATCTGGGGGATTTCACAGAAAAACTGGTTGACATTATTCCCTTGGCAGAGAGGCAGTGAAAATATGTTGGTAGTGTGCAGCAGGGAATTGAGAACCCCAGTGCCCCAGGCAGCTGCTGCCATGGTGGCACAAGCTCTGCTGTCCATCAAGGTCCAGGGGCTTGCAGATGGCAACGTAGCAGTCATAGGACATGATGGTGAGAAGGGAATACTCTGCTGACATGAAGAAGAGAAGGAAAAAGAGCTGTGCAGCACATCCTGCGTAGGAGATGGCCCTGGTGTCCCAGAGGGAGTTGGCCATGGCTTTGGGGAGAGTGGTGGAGATGCAGCCCAGGTCGAGGAGGGCCAGGTTGGGGAGGAAGAAGTACATGGGGGTGTGCAGGCGGCGGTCGCATGCTACTGCTGTGCTGATGAGGCCATTGCCTAGGAGGGCAGCCAGGTAGATGCCCAGGAATAGCCAGAAGTGCAGGAGCTGCAGCTGCCTTGTGTCTCCCAGCGGCAACATGAGGAACTCGCTGATGGAGTTGCTGTTGGGCATCTGCTGTTGTTGGGCTTGGAGTCCTGCTCAGAGTGCAGAAGGTAATGACAAATCCATACCATTCTCAGAGACACTCCTCCTGCTATAATATGAAATGTTTTCATTCTCCTACAACAGTGTACATTTAGCACCATTACTTGCATTTAATTTCATGTTGTTCAGCATTCCTTAAGCAGAAGCAGCTCATGGTGATCTGACCTTCCTCTTCTTTTCTTATCTCTTCTCCGTGGATATTTTCATCTGTTTCATGTCTTATAACTTTACCCCAAGTGCTCTTAGAGCCCCCTACCCCAGCTTCTGTGGCATTCAGTTTCAGATAGAAAATGCTGCCTGTTCGTATGATAAATGAATTATTCATGCTTACAGAAAATGATGATAATTACAATTGGTTCCATCCTTTGAGAAAGGGGAGAATGAAAGCACATCATGTGTGAGTGTTCACAAAACAAGCAATTGATTGACAAAAAATTCTCAGAACTCTTATTGCCCCTTTTAGATTTCTGACTCTAATTCTCTTTGCCTCAGAACAGGAAATGGAAACTCCCTGCCATGGCTCAGCTCTTGCCAAGGGCCTTCCATAACATACTGTTGTGCAGTGGAGCTGCGATTCCTTTGCCCCAGGCAGCAGCTGTGGCAGCACAAGCCCTGCTGGGGGGCTCCTTCCCCCCCCACATTTCCCTGGAGCGCCCTGGGCAGCTCACCGGGCAGGCTGAGTGCTGAGCCTGGCAGGCGGCAGAGTCCCATACCCGGCACACAGCCCCAGGGGCACAGCAGGGACCCTACCCTGCAGGACAGCCCTGGGCACCCGCCTGCAGCCCCGGCTGCACAGCCTGCAGCTGTGCTGGGACATGCAGCTCCCCCCCTAACTCTTATGCTGCAGCACAGAAGCCCTCAGCTGGAGCAGAAGTCTTTTTTCCACTGTAAAGAACATGCATTATCTGTAGCCAATCTGCTACGGAATGTCCCAGATTTAGTTAACTATCAATTAAAAGCAGCTGCATTGCCTACTGCATGAGACTTAGCGTGTCGTGGTCTGTGAGCAATGCTCCTTCAGAGAGCTCGCAGTGCGCTCACACAGTACATATCTTGTAAGCTCACTCCAATTTCTCTCCTCTCTTTCTGTCACCTGCAGGTTGTGCTGTGCACAAGAGCTGCTCCTCAGCACAGCTGTCTCTGTGCAGCTCTGCCCAGTTTTATGAGCTCCCTGAGTCCCAGAAGCCCGGACAAGCAAGCAGCAGATGATGTCATTTTTATCCTTCTAAGTCATCTCTCCTGACATGTCCCTGGGTCCTCATGGCCAACAGCTCATGAAAGACAACAGCATCATGTCTCTGCTTTGAAATCCGCTCAATTAACCACCACACGTCCAGTGGTCAATGACTGATTGGAGACATATAGCGAGTACTACCAGAGTTCGTTTGATGAATCACAAAGGGCACCCAGACAAGGAAGGGGTGGTTTGGACTTTCTCTGTGCAGGACAGTGATCCAGCTGAGGCAGTGCAGGAGTCTCATCCCTTGTCAGAAATCCTGGAGCTGAAATGGGATACAGCTCCCCACAGAACCACAGGAGCTGGGATTCCTCTGGTTCAGTTCAGAAGTGCACAAGGAGTTGCCTGCATGTGAGCTCCTGCTCTGAGTCCTTGGTCCTTCATCTGGGAGGCAGCTGCTCACACACAGACACTGGGTAATGCCCAAGGTGCCTGGGCTGCTCCTGATGTGTGCCAGTGTTTGTAAACCGTGTGGGAAATCCCTGAGATAGACACCTCCTTCCTGGGCATCAGCTGAGGGCCAGAGAAGGGATAGCACCGGCTGTCTGGTGAATTCACATGCAGCTACAAGAGCAGCACAGGGCCTTCGGGAAAGCCATGCCATAAGTGCGTCTGTGCTGCTAAGTCAACTCCAAGACCCATGATGGGTCTAATGTCTGTGTGCCACCTTCTGCACACTGATACCATAGATGAGCTGCAGACCTGCGCTCCTGTTAGGACCACAGGGACACAGTTAAATGGCTTCCACAACTTCACTGTAGCGCAAGGGGGATACAGAGTCTTTAGGATGGATGGGCGAGGATTCAAGGAAGGGTGACTGCCCTCTGTGAGAGTGCACTTAGCTCTGCCTGGGGATGGAAGAGCAGCCAGGTCAGAGCTAATGGAAATGGTAAAGAGAGGATTCCCACAGTGTCTGTTCCTGGCTTCTTGATCATGGAGAGCAAGTGGAAGGTGCCCTCTGCAGACAGATGCGAGTCTCATGTTGTCAAACCTGAGTCCCCTTTGGGAGTCTTTTGCACTGCAGTAACAACAGCAGGGACAGCACAGCAGGGCATGTGCCATCCAGCAGATCTGTGGAGAGCACAGATGGCAGATTCTTAACCAAGCCATGGAGGAACAAAATAGGAGAGGTGCTCTGCTGGATCTCATACTGTCCGGCAATGAAGGTCTGGCGGGAACTGTGAAGGTCAAAGGGGCATCAGGCCAAGTACAAGACGCAAATTTATCTCTTTTATTTATTTATTTATTTATTTATATATATATATATATATATTTTTATTTGAGTCCGTAAGCTTAAAAGATGTTCATTAATGTCAATAAAATTGACAGAAAAAATTGAAGACAATGAGCGAAATCAATGAAAATGTGTTTACCCTTCTCAACATGAGAAATTCTCATGAGTCTTGTCCCATTTTAAGTTGTAAATATGAATCTGTGAAGTGATTTGATGTCTTTTTTTTTTTTTTTCTTTTTTAATTCTTTTTCTGAAACTACGATGTTTTTCAGAACTGTGTTTGCTGGACATGAATGCCATACAGTTCAGGGACACAGACACTGGTGCTAGTGCCAATGCCCTGTGACTAAATCCTGGCGTCACCGCTGCTCTTCCCTGCTGCCTATTTGATGTCCCTCATCCCCCAGGTGTCTCCTGCTCTCCTAAATAAATGGCCGTGGCTAAGGTCATGTTTTCAGCAGGCAATTTAGACACACGCTCATGCCACAGCCTGCCAGATTTCCCCATCCCTTGCTCTTTGTTCAGTCAGATACCTCCCAATTATCTGTCTGATTTCTGACTTTTAGAGGGATGACTCAAATTTGCTCCATCTCGCCAAAGTCTGATGGACTGTGTTGTCAGCTCCTTCACCGTGATTCTATCTATCCTTTTTTATTTTTTATTTTTTATTTTTCTCTTTCTTTTTCTTTTTGTATGTGGATTTCTTCCTCTTTTTCTTTCCTCTTCCTTTTCCTTTTCCTTTTCCTTTTCCTTTTCTTTTTCCTTTTCCTTTGCCTTCTCCTTCTCTTTCTCTTTCATTTTTTTTCTTTTTCTCTGTTTTTTTTCATGCTTTAAAAAAATCATGAATTCTGTAAGATGTTCATTAATGTCAGTAAAAGTGAAAAAAGAGTTGAAGATAAAGATAGAAATCAATAAGAATGTGTTAGCCTGTCTCAATGTGTGAAATACGAGTCCTGTTCAATTTTAAGTTGATACCTCCCAAATCCCTGGCTGATCTATCCCAGGGAGATTACTGAAATTTGCTCCATTCCCCAAAGTCTGTTGTCAAATCCTTCACCGTGATTCTATCTATCCCATCCTATCTGTTTCTAACTCATTTCCTGTGCAAATATTCCCTATGAAAGATAAACATCAATAGAAGCAGCTCGGATATAGCATGCAGTTGATCACTGTATTTTACTGTTCATTCAATTGCATCAACTTTCCTTCTGTTTGTTGGCCATAAATAAAGAGAATTCTTTCTTTTTCTGTGTGCAGCTGGTTCTCTGTGGAAAGCCAGTGGGAGTTGGTACAAAGGAGGTTTAACACTGAGTGGGTGACGGCAGAGGAGAAGAGTGATGTGAGGAAAAGTGATGCAAGTCCCATGGGGCCAATGTGAGTAGAAGAGGGGTGGGGAGGTTGAGGAGGAACTTTGACCACACAGAAACAGAATAGAACTCATTGGGACATCTTGGATTGACATCAGTTGCAAAGTGCTTCTTTAACTTCTTGTATAAACCCAACTATAAATAAATAGACAATAAATGCATTTTGGATTCTTGCTCTTTAAGCTCTCTCCATTTTGCTGAACAAGTTCTGAAAACCTGAAGAAGAGAACAGGAAGGCACAAGGCACTGGAGACTCTTTAGGTTATAATGGGCCCCAGGGCGCATTTGATGCTGAGTTCATCAGCCTCCAGTGCAGAGAGATGTTTGCACAAAGTACTTAACAAGACAAAGTCAGAAGTAACAGTAAAGTTTCTTGGAGCATTAATGGGCCCACTGAGGAACATTAACAGGCAAGCTTCCCAAGGGACTTGTTAGAGAAGATAATTGGAAGCCATGACTCCAGTCAGGCAAAGGTACTGGAATGGTTGACTTGCGGAATCAAACTCTATAATCCAAAGAGGGGTTATAAAGCAGGTATGTTTATTCCAGCATTGCGCAGCCCTGGGTGCAAGGGGGATAGCTCCACCAAACTTGCACACCGTAAGGAGAAAAGTGTGTTACATATATAGGTCAAGCTAATACATAATCAATAGTCTCCTCCTCAGTTTGATTACATATTCATTACATTCCCTATGGCCCCATTCCTCACAACCCCATTCCCTCATTCCCCCTGACCCCATTCCCTGCGACCCTTGCCGTTGTTTTGGGGTGAAATTCTTCTTCTGTTTTCTTCTTGGTGTTATCTGCTGCTATCGTTCTCCCATGTCAGCATCATCTTGCCCGGGGGTATCTAATCCTTCTTCTTGTCAGAGGTCTCCGGACAGTTTCTTCTTATCTTTATTGCCCTCTTCTCTGGTTTTCTTTTGACATAGTGTCTGTAATTCCCCTTTTCCCTGCCCTTTTAAATGTAAACTATCTACAGTTACCCTTTGTCTTGGTTTCTGTGAAGTTCCCCTTTCTATAGCAAAGTGTTACCTTACCACCATTTTGAGGCTTTGCTCACTCTTCATGGTGGCTCTGATGCTGAGAAACCCCTCCTTTGTCTTATGAAGCAGAAAGCCCTGATTCCCCGAACCTTAGCAGGGAGGACCTCATTTTGACTAAGGATCCTTCCTGGAGCAGTGAGTCGGAAGTCTGTATGATGTTTAATGAAAGACATGGGGACAGAAGATCCCAGGCTCTGCATGTGGTGCAAGGATGCTGTCAAGTTCATGTCCCGTGTGTGCCCTGTGTCTCATCACAGGATGTAGGATGTGAGAAGGGCCCAGTCTGAACAAGCAGTCAATCCCAATGAAACTCTGAACTTCAGATCTCTCAGTTCCAGTGCCCTCCTGTGCACACCCTCCCATAATTTGATGTCCTTTATTTTCTGCATTGCCCAGAAGTGCACCCACTGCTCCAGGTGATGCTGCAGCAGTGCAGTGCACACAGGGACAATCCATTCCCTCACCCAGATGGCAATAAATTGCTTGATGCGCTCCAGGGGACTGTTGGCTTTCCTGGCTGCCTGGGCACACTGCTGAATCATGTTCAATTTGATTCTGACCAGGACCTCCAATTCTTTTCAGTCAGACATCTCTCATGTGTCCCATATCCAGCCAGTGTGTATGTCCAGGGTTGCCCCTAGCCAGGTGCACAAGCAGACACTTTTTCTTGTTATGCTTTATGCACTTGGTGCTTTGTACCAACTGGTACCCAGTTCTCTGACTTGTCCACATCTCACTGCAAGTTCTCTCCACCCTCAGTGGAGGCAACAGCACCTCCTCATCTGGTCACATCAGCAAACTTGCTCAGAACATCTTCTAGTCCTGAATGCAAGTCATCCACAAAAACATGAAAGAGAAGTGGCCCTATAATGGAGCCCTGGGGACCCCTGATAGTGACCATCTGTTACCTCGATCTGGTAACCTGGAAAGTCAAGTCCCTTTGTGAATGTGTATCGACGGCCCCGACCAAGTCACAGCTGTTTGTTACACCAATATGGTCAGCGGTAAAATGGCGTTTATTGGAATGTGAGGGTCCCTTATATAGGTATCCAGTTTCATCTTTATCTTTTTTACATATGCATGACCCAGCAGGGGAGGGCCTATCACGTTACATCCCGAGGGTCCGATTTCGCCTAATACAACATTTCCCTCTCCCCATGCTTAACAAAACCATGCCCCGTTACAACGCAAGCGCCGATCCTAATCCTAACATATAAAAGTGTTAGTACTTATATAATTTAAACTTTGTCACATATTAACTATAAAGTGAGGCATACAGGTTAAAAAGCATGCAGAGATAAGTGGTGCAATGTCTAACAATGTTAGCGGTGTTCTAAACAGTATGCCCAAGGCATCTTTGGTTATATTATACAGTTCATCCTTCTGCTCAAAGCTTCTCGTATATCTGCTGGAACTCCATTCTCTCATTCAAAGTCCTTGCACCTGTGCCTCTTGAACCAGCAGCAGGAAATCTATTGCAGCTCTATTCTGTAAAACAGCATGCCTGAAAGAAAAGTACTCAGCTTTCGATTAGTTTTCCGTTTCTCCCAGACCGCCCTTTTGGGTGATCACTGCATCAGGTTTTATTTTTCTCGACGGGACCCATAAAATTTTTCTGGATTCTCTATCCTTTACTGTGCCATAACCTCTTCGTTCATAATGATTGATTGCATAATGTGCTGTGCCAATACTTCCGCCTGCTGGGCTACCGGGATCATACCTCTGTGACCTTCCCCCTCCCCAAGGACACGTATCTTGTCCTTCAGGAGAGGTTGGCCCTTTCCACAATTGCTTGCCCCTGGGAATTCCCAGGGATTCCTGTTGAGTGAGATATTCCCCAATGCTCGAGCCATTCTTGAGTAGATCACGAGATGAAGCGCGAGCCATTGTCTGTCTTGATGTGTCGCAGCACACCAAGGACCATGATGGCAGTGGCCCAGTGTCGCTGAGCTGCAGGGGACTTAAATGTTAACATAATCATCATCACTCAATCAAAACCTTGACTGATAATGCGCTAAACATAAGGTTACATGTAAGGTCATAATTTTTTGAGTAGACATATACACACTCATTCCAGCATTCATTTTAGACAATTCTATAAATGGAAATTTCTAAGCTAATGTATTATTACTTATCGATAACTATGAGGTGGCAAACCACCAAAAGGAGAGAGAAGGAACACAATAGTGGTGGATGCCATAGGCAGTGCCTGCAGGGCGTCCCCTGCTTCAAAGTGCACTTTGTCTTTCTCACCCATCACAGACTCTCTCCTGTGCAGGGTTTTTTCACACGTACTCCATATATGCATGGCCAGTGCATGATACAGAGCCCAGGTGGAACACCTGCTCATAAAACATAACAAACCACTATATTAGATCTCTCTACAATACAAACTACTCAGAAAAGTTATTTACAGCTATAGTTACTTATTTCTACTGTTACTTGCTTCACCCTTAGCTCCCCCCCCCTTTATCTTTTAATTGGTAAGCTTTTTCTTGTTGACCTACTCCTACTATAGATACAAAAATCATCTATGGGTAATAATTCTTGATGCAGTATAGAGTGAGATGCACCTGTAACTGTCAGAAAACAAAGATCTTAACACCGCTGTGTGCACACTGCGTTCAGCCCACTGGGGGCAAAACTCATCCTGGGATCTTCAGGTCCTGCTCTAGTAAAGCTGCCACCGTTCCATCCAACTCCACCACCACAATTCCCCCTCCATACAATTTCCAAGCTCCATAAATAAATTTGTCCAAGTACCCTACCCTAGTTCCCTAAATGTGTATATTATTGGGAGAAAATGAAGACATTCTTGCTCCGACTAGCAAGAGATACTTCTAATGTTTTGCTTTTGACCCCATTCAGAAGTAACGATTTGTTTACTTTCACAAGCGGAGGAGGATGGGGGGGGGGGGCAGTGAGGAGGGGCAGCGCGGGGGTTTGCATTCTCTTGCTGGCACTTAAACTTCTCTGGCTAGAGCAGATCACATTCAATATTTTAACTCACTGTTCTTTTGTAACCTTTTTGCTGTTTTTTGTTTTTCACAATTCCACTACTCGTACCCTCAATTACACTTCCATGTAACATTAATAATTCCACTTCCATATAGCATTCATGTTTACACATCCCTATAACATTAACAGTTCCATATACCATTTGCATTTATACTTTCATATACAAACACTTCTAGGTTTTTCAAAAGCAATAAACTTCTTGGAGAAGCACAAACGTCAAAAAATTACTTTCTCACTTCCCCAAGAGGTGCACACACAAAACTTTCCAAATTCCAAGATACGTTACAAGTTACTTAAACCACCAATCTTCAAGCCATAACCAAATTATGTAGTTTTAACACATCCAAGGACTGATATCAATCACAATCCACAACCACAACAAACAAAAACATAGATGAAAAAGACTTCTCAAAGTTGTTAACAGCAGTTTAACCGACTCCGACTGCCCGTGGCTCTCTCATCAGCTGGTCTTGTTTCAGCTTCAGAGACTCCACTCGTGCCCGGGGCCCCCTGACCGGACCCCCAATTAACGATAAAAAGGAATGCCTCCCTTATCTTTGACCAATCCGAGACTTGGTCGCTCTTGTTCTCCCCTCTCCCTCCCCCCAGGTAGAGCCGGACCAGCAGCCCACCCTCTTGGGGAAGGGTTATGATGACTAGGAACGCCTCCGCCTCCGCCCCCGCTGATGCGGATTGGCTTCCATCTTGGTTACGCCTATCCACCCCGCCCCCCGGGGCAGAGCCACACCCACAACCCATCCCATCTCGAGGAAAGGACCCATCCTCCCGCCCCTGCTCACTCCCCTTCCCCACCCCCAAGGATGGGCGAAGGAGTGCAGAAGACACCGGTTGCTTTGGATACCGATATGGGGCCTCATAGGAAGGCTTCTGCGGGTCAAGAGATAAGGATGTGGAATGTGTGGAATGCCGCTGGACAGGGCCGTCTGCTTGTTGTTCAGCCGGAGTGATGGGTGCGGTCGGGATGGCTCGCGCCACCTTGTCTTTGTCTTTCAAATCCTCACATCTGCAAGAGAAAAAGCCTCCCGACCCAATTCCCAAAGCAGCCCCAAGCCGAGCATCAGTCTTCCCTTCTTTCCAAGCCGCTTTCAGCGCCCCAAGCACCAACCCCCACGTTTTGATCTCAGCATCTTTCTGCTCATTCATTGCACGCTCACAGAGCGAAAAAGTTAAAGAGTCCCACTTATTGTGATCCAAAATCTCCCGTGGAGAGGAAAGCTCCCTCTCCTTTTCAAGACAACTAATGACGGCCGCAATGTCCTTCTTAGAAGGCGTATCTTTCCTACCATAGTAGGTTTTACAAAGTTGCAATACTACTCTAATAACGGAATCCATTCACCCAGAGACCTAAAGTCTTCCTGGTCTTCTACGAACTATCGGCCGTAGGATAGGCGCAGCGCTGCATTCCCCTTTGCACCCCACCGAGAGTGCTTCCACGGGCTCGAACCGTGGATACTGCGTCCGTCAGCGAGGTTTTAGCCGTCGCACACTCACCTCCAGGACTTTCCTCACACGGGGCACCATTTGTTACCTCGATCTGGTAACCTGGAAAGTCAAGTCCCTTTGTGAATGTGTATCGACGGCCCCGACCAAGTCACAGCTGTTTGTTACACCAATATGATCAGTGGTAAAATGGCGTTTATTGGAATGTGAGGGTCCCTTATATAGGTATCCAGTTTCATCTTTATCTTTTTTACATATGCATGACCCAGCAGGGGAGGGCCTATCACGTTACATCCCGAGGGTCCGATTTCGCCTAATACAACAACCATCTACCAGCCTGATGGAACCCAATTACTACAATCCTTTGGGCCTGACCTATTGACCAGCTGTTCACCTACCACGTTATGTTTGTGTTTAGCCATATGCAGTACATTCTGTACAGAAGAGTACTGTGAGAAATAGTCTCAGAAGCTCTTCTGAAATCTTCAAGGATAACATCAACTGGCTTCCCTTGTTCGGCTAAATGCATAACTAAGTCATAAAAGGATCTATAGTTAAACAGCACCGTCTCCTTTTGAACTTGTGTTGGCTGCGACCAATGACAGACATTCGGCAGGGCTGAAGAGGTTGCTTCCAAAGGCAGGGCTCCCGTGTGCGCTGTGGGAGCTCAAAATGGACTCCAAGGGGCCCAACAAGGATGGCCTGGCCAGCAGGCTGCAGCACGGCCGGGTAAGGCTTGGACTTGACAGGCCTCTCCTCCTGACCCTGAGGGTACGTACAGCAGAGCTTCTGCCTGGAGGGATCACATCCATATGGCAAGGCAGGCTTCGGCTGGTTAGTGAGCAAGGCCGGGAAAGCTCGCTGTTGTGGTTTTGTAATTTGGTTGGTATTGCTATTCCACATCAGAATGTCATGTGGGATAATGGGAGTTAAGGGGACAACGTTTTTCTTTCTTTTCTTTTTCTGTGGACTACCTTAAATGGGCATGGGGGGAGGGAAGTGGCACTGGAGGGAAGGTCAGGAAGGGGTTGGGGTCTAAGCCGGTTCCCTGCAGGAGACAGCGTGGTTGGAACTTCCCACCTCCCACAGCCTATCGGTGAGATTTCGCCTTTTTTTTCTCCTTGTTGAAACTCTCTCTTTGCTGTTTAGTGTCACAGGGTTCATTAAAATGCCGCTTGTTCTCAGATCGTTGTTTTTTTTTCATTTTTTCCCTCCCTAGGGGGAAATTCCTATTCGCAATCTCCCTCACCATCCACTCTCTTGGAGCGCACGTGGCCGGGCCGTGCCTCTGTGCAGTACCACGCTGTTAGAGCAGGGATGTACTTTGTCCCTTCTCTCCCCGGGTTTATTTCCACTGTCACGGAGTGAGCTCTAGAGAGAACTCTGTGACAAAACGCATCAATCACGTCACAGCTTCAACTATGGCACTTATGACTCTTGGATTGCAAGCAGCACGTACTGTGCGGCCATCACCTGCCTCCTGATGAGGCCTTGGATGAGCCAGATAACAGTTAGTGTAAAGCATAAGATCACAGAGCCAATTTCCAGACACATGAGCACAGTGCCATGAACACCACCAAACCACAACCAATTCCAGAAGTCAGAGATACCCAGCTTGCTGCCCCACAAGTCGCGACTGATGTACCCTTTCTTTTCTAAGAGCCTCTGCAAAGCATCCTTCACTCACTGCAGGGTGGTAGTAGTGTTCTTTTCCCCGTCGGAGGTTCTATTCCTTTTGAGCGTGTTAAGAACCTCAGTCATTACTGCAATCCCGGTGACCTTGGTTAGTGGCCAATGGAGGGTGGAGCAGAACCCTCTGAAGTTCCTCCTCTTCCTCATCCTCCTCATCCACCAGCACTCAAAATGCCCCTGGCATGTTGCACGGCACAGCCACTGAGTAGGTGCAAATGAGGGCTCGCCAAGGGTCCTGGCATGTCAGGTGTTGTTTACCGACACATTGAAGGTAAAAACTGAGATATTAAGTCTTGCGCTGTAGTTCCCTGGCTTCAAGAAATACCCAAGGAGGGAAACCCCAAATGAGCAGAGTGAGAAAGGGTCCCCTACAGTGATAAGGCCAGGCATATCACGCCATTCTCCCGGTGGGAAGTCAGAGTGGCCAACTCTTTCCAGAAAGGAGATGCCACATGGTTGAGCAGAAGTGAAAGAATCAAGGATAGGCAATGTAGAGGTCTTACCCTGGAGTTCATGGAAGATTGTATTTCAGGATTTAAGAAATCTAGTCTTGAACTGAAACATCTTTGTCTGGAGTATATGACTCCCTGGCCGTCCAATCTGGTCTGATTCTGCAAACACAATGACAATGCAAAGCGTCAGCGAGTCACTGCTATCCTAGCTAAGCCTATAACAATAACAGTAAATGAAAAGCAGATGTATCCTTCTATTCAGGCTAGAATATGGGGAAGCCTTGAACAGATCACAGATCTCCTTGACGTAATGCTGGACAGTTTCATCAAAATTTGTGCCACAGGGGACTTAGGATCCATTAAGGCTGAAGTTACAGCAACCACCACAGCCCTTCTTGAACTGTTCTCGTCCGACTTCTTTGACTCCTCCCCTCCCACCCCTGTTGATGGTTCCTGATCTAAAGTCGCTTTGGCATCGGTATTTGGTATTTCACCAGCCACAGGCTCCATCTGATTCCCCTTGTCCAGTGCCGCGTCTGAGGGAGTGGCAAGGTTGTCAGACTCAGACTTGGGACAAACCTTATTAGACAAGCAGTCATACACTGCTTTCCATAGCTGCTGTGATTCCTCCGCCCAGGAAAAAAGACATTGCAATGACCCAAAGGCTGGAAGCAGATTTGCTGCTTCTTTACTACCAGTGCAAGAATAGTTCTGGAATAGTTATCCTCCCGCCTTCTCTAAATTACCTTTTCTAATGCATTCCCCAGGGGTTGAGCCAAACCGCTTCTTCATCATCCAGTGTATTAGCGGCTTCAGTTCCTTTTCATGGACTGGATAGTCCACATTCTGCCCTGTCCCTGTTAGCATACTCACCACTCGCTTCAATGAAGCCATAATGAGCAGCCTTCTCTCACCACGAGTGTGCACTCAGTTGTATCAAATTGGGGTCACCAAATGTTGCCACGATGCTAAAGACCTGCGTTGATTGAATGGCAAACCAGCTAGGCTAGCCCCCTACATTCTGGACATCCACAGCTCAGAGCACACAGAACAGACACACGCACCGAGTACCCCTGACCCAAATGTCCCACACATGTGTCCGTCCCCTGGTGCACTCAGGCAGAATGTAAATGAGTTTCAGGAAAATAATGAATATGAAGATGAGTTCCAGGAAATTTGTTGGATATGTATCTGTTTGGCTTTCAAATATATAACACTTCTGCTTGCAGGTATGCAAGATAAGAATGATCCCCTTACACCAGGTGCCTGATAAACATATTCCTACTTTATAACCTAACTCTGGGTTATAGAGTTTGATTCCGCAACTCAAAGCCATGCCTCTGGAATCAGTCTGTCCACTGATGAATAAATAATATGTCATCCAAATGCATTCAGCAGAGATGAGCCTGCTGTCTATCAAGAGCTTTCAGCCATGGAGCCCCAGGGAAATCTCCAGGGGAAGCAGTGAGGAAGAGAAACTCAAATCCTCGAGTGTGCTGATCTGGGCTGGGCTCCTGGGATACAGGGAGCTCATACATGTGGGCAAAGCTGCAGAGAGACAGCTGTGCCCAGGAGCAGCTCTTGTGCACAGCACAGCCTGCATCTCCCAAATTTTTAGTATCAGCTTAATGTTTTGGTGCTTTGTTTTCAAAGTGGTGTCCTATGTGCAGATCTTCATTGCCGTGCTGAGGATGCCCTCTGAGCAGGGACGGCACAAAGCCTTCTCCACGTGCCTTCCTCACCTGGCCGTGGTCTCCCTCTTTCTCATCACTGCCTTTTTTGCCTACCTGAAGCTCCCTTCACTTTCCTCCCCACTCCTGGATCTGACAGTTGCACTTCTGTACTTAGTGGTTCCTCCAGCACTGAACCCTATTATCTAAAGCTTGAGGAACAGGGAGATCAAGCACGCTCTCAGCAGGGTGTTGCAATATGCACTATTCCAGGTTCCATAAAGTGCACATCTTCCTCACAAGATTCCCTGTGATGGTTCTTTATCTTTTATTCGTGTTTGTATTTTTGATTTTGTGTAATACTGTATTTTGCAAATACACCAGATTGGTGTATGCCCGCAGTTATTGGCCCCGACCAAGCGGTTGTTCAGACACGCAAGGGTTAGCACACAGGCTTGAAGAACCATATGCCACCAGTGGTGCCCCTTGTGAGGCAAGACTGTTGTGTTTTATCCCCCTGTGTGGGTGCTATACTGGGGTAGACGGTGCACTGTATCACACTCGCACAACTAACAAAAGACAAAAGGCAAGGTGACTAGCATCAACCAACAGCACCTTTATCTGCCAGCAACATTCCACTGCATGAGCTTGAATCCCCGCCCCATATCCTTGGCAGTCATTATACCCATTATTGTGTAACTCTACCTCTCCTGTTGGAGGGGGAAAGGGGGAAGAGAAAGGGGTGGAGCTCGTAAGGCCAGAAAGGGGTGGTTCTTCTGCCTCTGTAAGAGACCATGCTTTTTACATTACTGTCTCAAAGTTTGCTGAAATGGACAAGTTCAGGCAAGTCCTGGCCAAGGTTCCAGGGTTCCCTTTGTCTGAGACACACAGGAACCAAGGTTCGAGAAATCCCTTTGTTCAAGAGATGGACAAGTCCGGGAGCTATGAAAGGGAGATAAGATGCAGGTTAATGGCCCTAAAGTGGTCTTTTTGTGTGGGCCTATCTCAAGGAAGATGGCCATCTCCGAGGAATTCACATGACTCTGACCCAAGCCTTCCAGAAATGTCACGAAAGCTGGGAAGAAGAAGGATAAAAAGGGCACGTACAAACCCCGAATGGAGGTTTTCTGACACCAGATGCCTCACTACGGAAACAAGGAGGTTTTCTGTCATCAAATGCCTCTCTACATGAACGCCTGCATGCTGAAGAAGATGCCTGCATGCTGAAGAACCTTTTAGGTTTTCTAGGTATCTGACCTCAGATTCCTCCACCGTTGTCCTACTGCTGCCTACTGTCTCTTCTGAGATTGCTGCTCGAGACTCTGCTTCGTGAGACCTCGCTGCCCGAGACTCTGCTTCTTGAGACCTCGCTACGTTGACCACTTTCTCTGCGTTTCACCGATCTGCTGTTTGCGGCCTGCTACACTGCTGCTGCTCTCCCCTACGCTTGTTTTGCCCCAGACCAACGTTAACAACGTGCTACGGGACACTGCTGCATCCAGGAGGTGACTATTACCCGCTTTAACGTAATTCTTGCTCTTTTCTACCTTTTTCTATCGCCTACTTTCCCTTCCCATCACCCTAATTTTGATATTCGTCGCTCTCCCTTCCCCATCCCCTCAATTGTCTATCATTTCTAATAAACTGGTCGGATCAACATTTGAATGCTCTTCTTCTTAATCTCACGCCGGGCATAACATATCAAAAGAACCTATGCCTCACTCCTAAATTGGAGCGAGACAGCCCCCCCCCAGTGAATGTGGTGAATGGTCGTAAGGCTGCGATGGGGACCAGAGGATGCTGGTGTGGCCCGATCACAGATTGGTTAAAAATAAGAGAAGAGGTGGAAGAAAAAGGCTTTTCGGTGGTCGTAGAGGCGTTCTGTGAAGTGATGAATAATAACCTTAATAATATAATAACTTTAATAATATTGCTTCTGGATAAGCAGAAGTCCGCAACCTTAACCAACGAGGGGCTTGCAGATGCTATCACTAATGTGATGGCTGCAGCTTCTGTACCACTGCGAGCCATAGAGCCTTCCAAAGGCCCTTGTTATCAGTGTGGCCAGTATGGTCAAATTAAGGCTCAGTGTAAAGCTACAAGTGGGGGAGAGAGAGAAAAAATTGCATGTCAGCAGAGAGAGAAAAAATTGCTTGTCAGCTGTGTGGTAAGGGAGGACATACCGCTTGGCCATGCAGAAACCACAGAGTCCAGCCACAGGGAAACGGGGGGGATGGGGGGGGGGCACAGGCCCGACGCCCCTCCCACATTCCACAGAAAGGGCCATCAACAACACCTATACTCAACCCACTGGTTATGCCAGCTTCACCCTTGAAGTTCATAACACACATACCATGGTGTTAACACTAGACGGTCAAGATCGCCCCTTAGTCAGGGCTTTCATGTCCTACCTTGACTTGCCGCCTGACTTCTCAGGTTGTTACTCCGTTCTGATTACAGCGCTTATTGATTCGGGAGCGGATGGGATGTTACATAAGGACTGGCCTGAAGCTTGGCCAGTGGGCCCCTCTCAGGTGATTAGAGGGGTGGGAGTGACCACCTCTAAAAGGTCCCTGGCTGAGGTGGAAACTGTCATAGTTAACAGAGACGGCTCGCTGGAAAAACTGGCTTTGCTTGTTCCGCTTATTACCAAAATACCAGGGAGTCAACTAGGACAGGATTTCATAAACAGCGTGGGTGCACATATTACAAATTTATAATATAGACCACTGTCTACCAATTGTCTACCACACATGCAATCCCATTGCGGTGGAAACAGGACGCATGCCCCGTTTGGGTAGATCAGTGGCCACTTCCTCATGATAAACTTGATGCACTCCAACAGTTAGTCTCACAAGAGCTTCCATTTGGACATATAGTTCCCTCCCTCAGTCAATGGCACACTCTGATCTTTGTCATCAAGAAACGCTCTGGTGCCTTTCGCTTGCTGTGCCCAATTAGTACCTTTCAGAGCAGTACAGCAATGAGGGCCAGTGTTATCAGCTATATCCAAAGAATGGCCACTGGTGGTCATAGATCTTAAAGACTGCTTTTTCTCCATTCCCCTCGCAGAAGAAGATTGGGAGACGTTTGCCTTCATGGTATCGACACTCAATTATTAAAGTCCCGCTAAGAGATTTCAGTGGTGCGTCCTCCCGCAAGGAATGACGTATCCACCATGATCTGTTAGTTAGCAGTAGGCGGAGTGTTAGAATCAATCAGGTGAGATTTCCCTCAATATATGATCCTGCATTACATGGATAACCTTTTGCTTGCAGCCCCTACCGAGTTAGGGTTACAGACACTTGAAACACAGGTAATAACCACGCTTACTGCTGCTGGGTTCACTGTTTCGGAGCACAAAGTACAGAGAGGCCCAGGAGTTGAATACCTGGGGTATAAGTTTGGTCCTGAATGGTGCAACCTGATGGCCTTGATATTCAGCCACATATAGAGTAACTATGGGACATACAGAAATTGTTGGGAGCCCTCCAGTGGGTTCAGGGCGCCTTGGGAATATCTCCACAATTAATGAAGCCCTTTTATGATCAGCTGAGAGGGTCTAACCCAAGGGAGTCCCGAGAACTGACCCCCTAGATGGCTGCAGCTTGGCAAGAGATCTTACAGAGCTGTATGGAAAAGTTGCTTAAGCGGTGGGATCCTGCCCAGGCCCTTGAAATAGCTGTTTGTAGGTGCGAGGCAGGTGCCGCTGCTATGCTGGACCATTCCCTCGATGCTAAACCACAACTGCTTTGGTGGCTGTTTTCGCTACAGCCTACACGTGCCTACACATCTTGGACTGAGATACTAGCAGTGCTGCTCAGGAGATCCTGACTGCTTTCATTACAGGTCCTGGGGAAAGAGCCTGATACTTGCCGAGTGTGTTTTGTGATGTACAGCCGCTCCCTGAGAGCCTCCTCACAGGGTTACAGGACTTCGGAGGGACGATCACGTCCTCGGACACCCTGCCTATCTTTGATGTAGCTAAACCTCTGGATGTTTCTCTATGGTTTCGAGTTCAAACCTCTCCGCTTGAGGGGCCTACACTGTTCACAGATGCCTCTTCAAGAACAGGCCAGGGGGCAGTGGTTTGGCAAGCATCTAATAATAACTGGCAGACCGCTATTTTCGTAGACCCAGTGGTTAGTGTGCAGATGCTTGAAGTAATGGCCGTAGCAGTTTCAGTTCACTTTTGGCTGGAGATACCCTGTAATATTGTCACTGATTCCGCATTTGCTGCCAATCAGCTGACCAGGATGGGCCGAGAGGGCTTCCCAAGTACAAAAGCTGCTGGTGTTTTGGAAGAAGGCCTGGCTACCTGCATAGCCCCTATTGCAATCTTCCATGTGCATAGCCACTCTGAGGTGCCAGGTTTCTTCACCACAGGCAATGAGGTAGCAGATAGAGCTGCTAGTACACACATTTTTACAGTTCAGGATGCCTGTGATCTTCACTCCACCCTTCAAATAGGTGCCCATACGCTATCTAGGACTTGCTCCATTCCGCTGTCTGTTGCACACGATGTTGCCCAAACATGCCCTCTTTGCAATTCAGCGCTGGTGATAGGGGTGGGAGTGAACCCTCGTAGTCCTGCCCCATTGCAGGTCTGGCAGAAGGATTTCACTTGAGAAGACTGCACGGGGCCCCGCAAATTGTTGGCTGTAACAGTGGACACGTCTTCAACTGTCATTGTAGCCAGTCAGCATGATAAAGCAAACTCATCGGCAGCACAGAGTCACTGGACTGTTGCTATTGCTGTAGTTGGCCAACTTTGTCAGATCAAGAACGATAATGGGTCCTGTTTCATGTCTCGCTCAACAAAGAAATGGTTAGCAACATGGGAGATCCATCATATCACGAGTATCCCTGGTATCCCATGGGCTTCCCTGCTGCAACGTTGTTTGACAAACTGTTTTGATAGTATAAGACAGTGTAATTGTTACTGGCACGTGGAAATGTACTTGAGGCTATGTGGAAGTGTATCTGAGGGTACAAATAGTGGAAGAGTTTACAGAGGAAAAAAGGGTTAAAGAGAAAGTGAGTTTATCTGCACTGACATGAGAGCAAGCCCCCACACCGTTCCTCTGTGAGCAGAGCAGAGCAGAGCAGAGACACAGTCCCCATGTATCAGATAGTGTTATTCTGCTTACCAAATGAATGAGCTCACAACAGAAGAGGCAGATCTTCCTCTCTGCACCATCTGTGGCATACTCTGGAGTTCAAGGCATTGCAAAGCTATGGCACATCTACGTTCTTGCACTGATGACACCTTAGTATGTTCTGGGCTCTCATTTCAATGGCATCTAAAGAAGTCTAGGGTCATGCCAGCTGACAGGAAGCTGGAAAATGTTGTCTCATTGTAAGGAAGAGCAAGAAAGATGACAGGGGCAATTATGGACCTCTCAGTCTCACTCCAGTTCTTGGTAAAATTATGGAGAAAGTGATGGTGGGAGTGACTGAAAAACACCTGACGAACAATTGGGTCATTGGTCACAGCCAACACAACTTCCTGAGGGGAAGGTCCTGTTTAACTGTAGGTCTTTTCATGACAAGGTTACCAAATTGGTTGACCAAGGGTAGATAGTTGAGGTTACCAGTAGAGCTTTTGAGACTATTTCTCACAGTACCCTTCTGCACAGAATATACTGCATACGGCACCAGGTCCATAAAATATAACAAGAACAAGTGCCTGATTGTGCACCTGGGTAGGGGCAACACTGGACATGCACACTGACTAGGTATGGGACACTGGAGAGCGGTATGACTGAAAAGGACTGGGGGTCCTGCACAACATCTAACTGAACGTGAGTCAGCAGTGTGCCTAGGCAGCAAGGAAGGCAAACGGTCCCCTGGAGTGCATCAAGCAAGTTATTGCAATCTGGGTGAGGTAAAGGATCATCCCTGTCTGCTCTGCACTGCTACAGCCTCACCTGGATCACTGGGTGCACTTCTGGGCACCACAGAGGACATTAAACTATGGGAGAGTGTGCACAGGAGGGCACTGGAACTCAGAGATCTGAAGTTCAGAGTTTCACTGTAACTGACTGCTTGTTCAGACTGAGCCCTTCTCACACCCCATATCCTGCGCTGAGACACAGTGAAGAGTGAGCAAAGCCTCAAAATGGTGGTAAGGTAACACTTTGCTATAGAAAGGGAAAGGGGAACTTAACAGAAACCAAGACAAAGGGTAACTGTAGATAGTTTACATTTAAAAGGGCAGGGAAAGGGGGAATTACAGACACTTAGTCAAAAGAAAACCAGAGAAGAGGGCAATAAAGATAAGAAGAAACTGTCCAGAGACCTCTGACAAGAAGAAGGATTAGATACCCCCGGGCAAGACGATGTTTACGTGGGAGAATGGTACCAGCAGATAACACCAAGAAGAAAACAGAAGAATTTCACCCCAAAACAACGGCAAGGGTCGCGGGGAATGGGGTCAGGGGGAATGAGGGAATGGGGTTGCGGGGAACGGAGCCATAGGGAATATAATGAATATGTAATCAAACTGAGGAGGAGACTATTGATTATGTATTAGCTTAACCTATATCTGTAACACACTTTTCTCCTTACGGTGTGCAAGTTTGGTGGAGCTATCCCCCTTGCACCCAGCGCTGCGCAACGCTGGAATAAACATACCTGCTTTATAACCCATCTCTGGATTATAGAGTTTGATTCCGCAAGTCCATTTGGCACCCCAGATGGGACTACCTCTGTTTGGCTGCGGGACCAGCTGAGAAGGGGGACGCCTTTCGCGCACCCCGAGATTTCTCGGAAGGACTCCCCTCCCTCATCTGATCACTGCGGGAGCAGACAAGAACCATCTGTCGGCGGAAAGGTATGTGAAACTGGGAAACGGGGGTCCCGTAAGTCGTGAGGAAACATCCTACGCAGGGCACAGAGGAGTCGGCGTGCTCCCCCCCTAGGGACGTGAGCTCACGGGTTAGGTTAGGTTGCCGGCTGGGTTAGGAGGACTCCCTAGGGAGTGCCTACAAAGGGGCCAGTAAGTCGTACGCATGGTAAAAGGGCTATTGCTCTCATTCAAGTGATTGCTAATTGGGCAGAGCTTGTCTGCTCTCTGGTACAGGGTGATTTGGGTAATCCTGGGATAATTGGTATGGTACAGCGCTGTTTATATAGGTGACCTAAGTCAACAACTAGCACCGGTGTTCTTAACATCTTTGGTTAAGCTTAACAAATGATATATTGTAATTCTGTTTTTTTTAAATTCTGTAATTCTGAATTGTCGTGTGAGTGTGGTGTGAGTGAGATGCTGCGTAGCTGCGGGGCGAGTGCGGAGTCCCGACCCGCGGTTCCGTCCTCCCGCGAGGGAAACGGCCGGGGACGGACGAAGCGAAAGCTGTCACCAATACTTGTTTGTCTTTGTTTTAATACGTGTTTATTTTGTATTATTAGTTACCGGTTGTTGTAAAGTACGTGGTCATAAGTCATAACAATACTGTTGTGTCAGAAGTGGTTTTACTTATAAAAGAATACGGTTGTTTATATTAAGTTACGATGGGGAAATCACAGAGCAAAGAGGTCCCTGAGCGCACACCCCTGGGTTGTATACTGGCACACTGGTGAGATATTGCTGGGAAATCAAGAGGAACCCTGAGTCGGAAAAACTTGATTAAATATTGTAATCAGTGGTGGTTGGTGTATAAGCTGGAGGAAGGGGAGAAATGGCCTCTAAATGGAACAGTAAAATATAATACAATCTTGCAGCTTATGTTGTTTCTGAGGAGAGAAAATAAGTGGGAGGAGGTAGCATATGCAGATATGTTCTTCACCCTCCGCAACCACCCGGAATGGCAGAAAGAGTGTGGAATGGGACCGCCACAAGATCCTTTTGTACTAACTATAGAAAAAGTACGGCGGGAGGCAAAAGAAAGTAAAATAAAACGCTGCTGCTCGTCCTGTAGTATCGGACAGCAGTGCACAAAGACAGGCAAGGTTAGGGAGCCTGAAGAATTGTTGGAATATCTCCAGGTTCAGCGGACAATGAGGGTGAGAAATGAGGAAATCCCACTAGATCCAGAAATGCCTTCCCTTGAGGATTCTAATCCTCCTTCACCCCCTTCACCCTTGGCCCTCCCTTCACCCCCTGAGCCTCCTGCCTCCCCAGTAGCCTCATGTACCCGAAGCCAGCAGCCGTTAACAATAGCTCCGTTGAGGGAAGTGGTACGTCCAGAGGGGGGTACAATGTTAGTTAAAGTTCCGTTCTCTTCATTTGACTTAGAGTCTTGGAAGGAGGTTTGTAAAAACTACCGAGATGACCCATCAAAGGTAGCAAGACAAATGCAGTTTTTAGTTAGACAATTTGAACCAGACTGGAATGATATTCAGTTGCTGTTAGATCAACTGACTGAAACAGAAAAACAACTGGTTCTAAGAACAGCACAAACCCTGCTTGAGGATAGTTTGCGAGGAACAGATGAAGATATTAAAGACTATTTCCCATTACAAAACCCTCGCTGGGACCCAAATACAGATCATAGCAGGGAGCTTTTGGAGAGATACCGAGAATGGGTAATAAAGGGAGTAGAAAGAGCTATCCCCAGAACAGTGAACTGGTCTAAATTATTTGAAGTGAAACAGGGTCCCCAGGAAACTCCCTCGGAATTCCTTGAAAGGCTGAGGAATGTAATGAGAAAACATACCTCCCTGGATCCAAATTCAGAGGAAGGTATTCATCAGTTGGTGTCACTATTCACAGGGCAGTCTGCAGGGGATATAAGAAAGAAGCTACAAAAATTACCAGCACCGGCCAATAGAAATTTGGAAAGTTTGCTAGAAGTAGCTTGGAGAGTGTTTAGCAATCGGGAGGAGGAAGATAGGAAAAAGGACAGACAGATACTGATTGCAGCTTTGCAAGGGACAGGGAGGGGTGAAATGTGCAGAACAAGAAAGCTCCTGGAAAAGGACCAATGTGCCATCTGCCGGAAAAAAGGACACTGGAAAAATGAATGCCCACTGAGAAAACAGAAAAGGGGGGCATGGACTAAGTTCCAAGCCCCCGTAAAGGAGGATTGACTGGAACCGGGCAAGTCTACCCTGGCGGATTCACTGGTTAAGATAAAGCTAGGGAAGAAACAGAAGAGTGTAGAATTTTTAATAGATACTGGTGCGGCTTGTTCAGTACTAAATGAAGAATTAACTCCATTAAGTAAAGAATTTATGACTGTAAAAGGGGCCACTGGTCAACCCGAAAAGGCTTACTTCCTTAAACTTCTGAAATATAAATTGGGGAAGCAGGTAGGGATACATCGATTTTTATACCTACCTGACTCACCACATCACCTCTTAGGACGGGATCTCTTAGAATTATTAGGGGCAGAAATAAAATTTGAGGCAGGAAAGATGCGGTTTAAAGTAAGGGATGATTCTTTAATTGAGGTACTGAGCCTAGCATTGATCACAACAAACTCAACTCCCGAAAACACAGGGATGCCAGAAGAAATCAGTAATCAGGTCTATCCAGGGGTATGGGCAACGGAAATCCCAGGGCGTGCAAAAAACGCCCCTCCTGTGGTAATTAATATAAAGCAAGGAGCTCAACCCCCACGAATTAAACAATACCCCCTAAGGATAGAAGATAGAGAGGGAGCACAACCATTAATTGATAAATTCATGAGACATGGGTTATTAGTGGAATGTGAATCTAAATACAATACCCCGATACTCCCAATTAGGAAACCAGACAGGAACTACCGTATAGTACAGGATCTGAGAGCAATCAATAAAATAGTAGAAGATTTATATCCCCTGGTAGCAAACCCATATACACTGCTTACAAAACTATCTAGTGAATTGGCTTGGTTTACCGTACTGGATCTAAAGGATGCATTCTTCTGCTTACCCCTAAGTCCAGAGAGTCAGCTATTATTTGCATTTGAGTGGGAGAACCCTAAATCCGGCAGAAAAACACAACTGACATGGACAGTGCTTCCCCAAGGGTTCAAGAATAGCCCAACTATTTTTGGGAATCAGCTAGCCAAGGATTTGGAACAATGGGAACGCCCCTCTGAGAAAGGAGTTCTGTTACAGTATGTAGATGATCTATTAATAGCTACTGAAACGGAAGAAGAGTGCATAACATGGACTATCAGTCTACTGAATTTTCTGGGGCTTAATGGGTATCGAGTCTCCCCACAGAAGGCCCAGGTGGCGAAACGACAAGTAGTCTATTTGGGCTACGAAATCACAGCAGGACTAAGGATGCTGGGAACAGCGAGGAAGGAAGCCATTTGTCAGACCCCCGAGCCCCGGACTGCAAAGGAGCTGCGCACATTCCTGGGAATGACAGGCTGGAGTCGACTCTGGATCCATAACTATGGACTTCTGGTAAAACCACTCTTTGCACTTTTAAAAACTAACCCCAATACTCTCACTTGGGATGGGGAAAGCAGAAGAGCCTTTAAACAGTTAAAGCGTGAGCTCATGCAGGCTCCTGCCTTAGAGTTGCCAGACACAACAAAACCATTCTGGCTATTCTCATATGAAAAACAAGGAATAGCCTTGGGAGTCCTGGCTCAGAACTTGGGACCTTATTGAAGAGCAGCAGTAGCATACTTTTCTAAA
The DNA here is from genome assembly GCF_054131305.1 of Coturnix japonica. NCBI lineage: Eukaryota > Metazoa > Chordata > Aves > Galliformes > Phasianidae > Coturnix > Coturnix japonica. The sequence goes on from NC_140701.1 coordinate 15,254,815, forward strand.
CAACTGGATGAAGTAAGCAGGGGGTGGCCGAGCTGCTTGAGAGCAATAGCTGCACTGGTATTAAATGTTCAGGAAGCACGTAAATTTACTTTAGGGCAGAAAATCACAGTCTTGACATCTCACACTGTTTCAACTGTGTTAGAAGTGAAGGGTGGGCACTGGCTCTCACCGCAGAGACTCCTTAAGTATCAAGCTACCCTGATGGAACAAGATGATGTGGAAATAATAGTAACTAATATTGTTAACCCAGCATCCTTCCTTAGTGGAACCTCGGGAGAACCAGTACTGCATGATTGCCTGGAAACCATTGATGCGGTGTGTTCCAGCCGACCAGACCTGAAAGAAGAACCACTAGAAGATGCTGAGGACTCTTGGTATACTGACGGTAGCAGCTTTGTGCTGCAGGGGGTACGCAAAGCAGGCTATGCTGTGACAACTACAAACAAGGTAATAGAATCAAAAGCCTTGACCCCAAATACCTCTGCACAAAAGGCAGAAATCATAGCTCTAACTCGAGCATTAGAGCTGGCAGAGGGAAAGAGAATCAACATATGGACAGATTCAAAGTATGCTTTTAGTGTTGTACATGCCCATGGAGCAATATGGAAGGAGAGAGGACTATTATCAACACAAGGAAAGGGCATTAAGCATGCCGAGGAAATTTTAAAGCTCCTGGAAGCAGTTCATCGACCAAGAAAGGTGGCTATTATGCATTGCAGAGCACACCAGAAAGGAAAGATGCCGGAAGAAGTAGGAAATGCTTTTGCAGATCGAGAGGCAAAACGAGCAGCAAGGGAAGACCCGGTGGAAATGCATTCTTTAATTCCAGACGGTAAAATCCAAATTGATAGTGAACCCAGATACTCAAAGGAAGATAAAATTCTCATAGAAGATCTAGGAGGGCAAGTGGGAGAGGGAGGATGGGCCACTACCCCACAAGGTAAAATCATTATTCCCACGGCTATACTGTGGGCAGTGATAATGGCTGAACACAGAAAAACTCATTGGGGAGTGGAGGCACTGCATAAATATTTAGCCCAAAGAATAATTGCCCGGAACTTGTATTCCACAATTAGGCAGGTGACACAACAATGCGAGATATGTTTACAGAATAACCCCAAGTCAGGTCATAAAGTCACCCTAGGGCAGATAGGGAAAGGGAATTACCCGGGACAACAGTGGCAAATTGATTTCTCAGAACTCCCAAGAAAAGGGGGGTTCAGATATTTATTGGTATTAACAGACACCTTTTCGGGATGGCCAGAGGCGTACCCCTGTAGGACTAACAGGGCTCGAGAGGTAACAAAGGCTCTGTTACATGAGATTATTCCGAGGTTTGGGGTCCCTGCAGCAATTTCATCAGATCGTGGCCCACACTTTAATGCTAAAGTGGTCCAACAAGTAAGTTCACTATTGGGAATTGATTGGCAGCTACATACACCATACAGGCCGCAGTCCAGCGGTCAGGTGGAAAAAATGAATCACCTAATCAAATTACAGATAGTGAAATTGGGCCAAGAGGCTGGGATACCCTGGCCTCAGGCATTACCACTGGCACTCTTACGAGTTCGTACCAAACCCCGAACCAAGGAAGGACTGAGCCCATTCGAAATCCTTTATGGGAGGCCTTACCCTGTACAGAAGGGAATCTCTATGCAAACTGGGGAAGAAGTATTGAATGAATACATGGTAAATCTGACAAAGCAACTAAAGAAAATTGAAAAAACAGTACTTGGGGCCAGGGCACGGGGCCTAGATAGCCCAGTGCATAATATACTACCAGGCGACTATGTTTATGTTAAATCCCTCTCAGATTCACCTCTGGAACCAAAGTGGAGTGGGCCCTACCAAGTGCTCCTGACCACCCACACGGCAGCAAAGGTGAAAGGACTGACGCCTTGGATACACCACACCCGCCTGAAGAAAGCTCCCAGACAACAGTGGACGGTGAAAGAGGAAGGACCACTGAAGATCAAAATCCAAAAACATGTATAACAGCTTGGTAATTTTTAGCATGACCGTGACAACAGTCGTAGCCTGGCATGGGAACAGCTACCTGAAAATGACTGAGAAAATTGGCCAGGCTTTCAATAAATCTTGCTGGATATGCACGGCCCTCCCTAGAGGAGAGGGAAGAGTGCCTATGTATGGGGTGGCAACACTAAACTGGACAATTCCAAGCTGGGTGGAATATGGGAAATGTAAGTTTGGTCTAGAAGACAAACAAGACAAACCACAGAAAGGTCCTAGGTTTGAGTTGCTAATCTTAGATTCTACTAGGTCAATCTTTGTAGATAGAAAATTTGATAAGGGGGTGGGGGTGGGATGGCGAAACTTAACGGGCATAGGGTGTAGTTGGGAATATGGGAATTCAGGAATAGTAACAGGGATTGTTAGAATTGGGAAATGGGCACAAGGCACGGGATGCGACCCTAGAACAGATGAGGCATCATACTGGGTCTCAGATAAGAATATTCTCGGAATTGCAAGGATGGCTACATCATTTGCTTACCAAGAAAAGATGCCCAAGCCATGTAAATTACCAAATGGGTATTGGTGGCTGTGTGGGGATGGGCATGCACGAAAAGCATTACCTATAAATTGGACAGGGACATGTACTGTAGGATATTTGGTACCTCAAACTACAGTACACGAAGACACCCCACGAGGACTTTTAAGAACTCCCTGGATTCGAACTAGGCACACATACAACCCCTTAGTGCACAGCACAGGCTTTCATAGCTTCTTAAGAATTATCATTCCATCTCTAGGGGTGACACAACTAGAACAGGCAATTGTGAATATCTCAGCTACTTTAGAAATAGTAGAAAATGCCACAACAGATGCATTACGAGCAATCCAAGAAGAGGTATCCTCCTTATCCAAGGTGGTGATTCAAAACAGGATGGCACTGGATATATTAACAGCCAAAGAAGGGGGGGTATGCACAATAATAAATCAGAGCTGCTGTGTGTACCTAAACAAAGACCTAAGAATTGAAACCGACTTGAGGAAAATTTGGGAACAAACAAAGGTGTTGCACAAGGCAAGTCAGGATAACATAGGTTGGGAAAAAGGATTGTGGGATACACTCACTAGCTGGTTACCAAATTTAGGATGGGTAAAGCATCTCTTTTTGGTCGGAATCATTATAGCCATCTTGGTGCTGTTAATAAGTTTTACCTGTATAGTAGTAAAGTGCTCTATGTGCTTGTACCAAGGAACCAGAAGGGAATACGAGGATTGGAAGAGACATGAGCTGAGACAAAAGGTAGAGAGCGGAGCCTATTTTGAGACCCATTAAGAATCTAGCAGGTAAAAGCCTGCTAGATTAAAGAAAAGGGGGGAATTGAAGAGTGAGCAAAGCCTCAAAATGGTGGTAAGGTAACACTTTGCTATAGAAAGGGAAAGGGGAACTTAACAGAAACCAAGACAAAGGGTAACTGTAGATAGTTTACATTTAAAAGGGCAGGGAAAGGGGGAATTACAGACACTTAGTCAAAAGAAAACCAGAGAAGAGGGCAATAAAGATAAGAAGAAACTGTCCGGAGACCTCTGACAAGAAGAAGGATTAGATACCCCCGGGCCTCTGGATGTTTCTCTGTGGTTTCGAGTTCAAACCTCTCCGCTTGAGGGGCCTACACTGTTCACAGATGCCTCTTCAAGAACAGGCCAGGGGGCAGTGGTTTGGCAAGCATCTAATAATAACTGGCAGACCGCTATTTTCGTAGACCCAGTGGTTAGTGTGCAGATGCTTGAAGTAATGGCCGTAGCAGTTTCAGTTCACTTTTGGCTGGAGATACCCTGTAATATTGTCACTGATTCCGCATTTGCTGCCAATCAGCTGACCAGGATGGGCCGAGAGGGCTTCCCAAGTACAAAAGCTGCTGGTGTTTTGGAAGAAGGCCTGGCTACCCGCATAGCCCCTATTGCAATCTTCCATGTGCATAGCCACTCTGAGGTGCCAGGTTTCTTCACCACAGGCAATGAGGTAGCAGATAGAGCTGCTAGTACACACATTTTTACAGTTCAGGATGCCTGTGATCTTCACTCCACCCCTCAAATAGGTGCCCATACGCTATCTAGGACTTGCTCCATTCCGCTGTCTGTTGCACACGATGTTGCCCAAACATGCCCTCTTTGCAATTCAGTGCTGGTGATAGGGGTGGGAGTGAACCCTCGTAGTCCTGCCCCATTGCAGGTCTGGCAGAAGGATTTCACTTGAGAAGACTGCACGGGGCCCCGCAAATTGTTGGCTGTAACAGTGGACACGTCTTCAACTGTCATTGTAGCCAGTCAGCATGATAAAGCAAACTCATCGGCAGCACAGAGTCACTGGACTGTTGCTATTGCTGTAGTTGGCCAACTTTGTCAGATCAAGAACGATAATGGGTCCTGTTTCATGTCTCGCTCAACAAAGAAATGGTTAGCAACATGGGAGATCCATCATATCACGAGTATCCCTGGTATCCCATGGGCTTCCCTGCTGCAACGTTGTTTGACAAACTGTTTTGATAGTATAAGACAGTGTAATTGTTACTGGCACGTGGAAATGTACTTGAGGCTATGTGGAAGTGTATCTGAGGGTACAAATAGTGGAAGAGTTTACAGAGGAAAAAAGGGTTAAAGAGAAAGTGAGTTTATCTGCACTGACATGAGAGCAAGCCCCCACACCGTTCCTCTGTGAGCAGAGCAGAGCAGAGCAGAGACACAGTCCCCATGTATCAGATAGTGTTATTCTGCTTACCAAATGAATGAGCTCACAACAGAAGAGGCAGATCTTCCTCTCTGCACCATCTGTGGCATACTCTGGAGTTCAAGGCATTGCAAAGCTATGGCACATCTACGTTCTTGCACTGATGACACCTTAGTATGTTCTGGGCTCTCATTTCAATGGCATCTAAAGAAGTCTAGGGTCATGCCAGCTGACAGGAAGCTGGAAAATGTTGTCTCATTGTAAGGAAGAGCAAGAAAGATGACAGGGGCAATTATGGACCTCTCAGTCTCACTCCAGTTCTTGGTAAAATTATGGAGAAAGTGATGGTGGGAGTGACTGAAAAACACCTGACGAACAATTGGGTCATTGGTCACAGCCAACACAACTTCCTGAGGGGAAGGTCCTGTTTAACTGTAGGTCTTTTCATGACAAGGTTACCAAATTGGTTGACCAAGGGTAGATAGTTGAGGTTACCAGTAGAGCTTTTGAGACTATTTCTCACAGTACCCTTCTGCACAGAATATACTGCATACGGCACCAGGTCCATAAAATATAACAAGAACAAGTGCCTGATTGTGCACCTGGGTAGGGGCAACACTGGACATGCACACTGACTAGGTATGGGACACTGGAGAGCGGTATGACTGAAAAGGACTGGGGGTCCTGCACAACATCTAACTGAACGTGAGTCAGCAGTGTGCCTAGGCAGCAAGGAAGGCAAATGGTCCCCTGGAGTGCATCAAGCAAGTTATTGCAATCTGGGTGAGGTAAAGGATCATCCCTGTCTGCTCTGCACTGCTACAGCCTCACCTGGATCACTGGGTGCACTTCTGGGCACCACAGAGGACATTAAACTATGGGAGAGTGTGCACAGGAGGGCACTGGAACTCAGAGATCTGAAGTTCAGAGTTTCACTGTAACTGACTGCTTGTTCAGACTGAGCCCTTCTCACACCCCATATCCTGCGCTGAGACACAGTGAAGAGTGAGCAAAGCCTCAAAATGGTGGTAAGGTAACACTTTGCTATAGAAAGGGAAAGGGGAACTTAACAGAAACCAAGACAAAGGGTAACTGTAGATAGTTTACATTTAAAAGGGCAGGGAAAGGGGGAATTACAGACACTTAGTCAAAAGAAAACCAGAGAAGAGGGCAATAAAGATAAGAAGAAACTGTCCAGAGACCTCTGACAAGAAGAAGGATTAGATACCCCCGGGCAAGACGATGCTTACCTGGGAGAATGGTACCAGCAGATAACACCAAGAAGAAAACAGAAGAAGAATTTCACCCCAAAACAACGGCAAGGGTCGCGGGGAATGGGGTCAGGGGGAATGAGGGAATGGGGTTGCGGGGAACGGAGCCATAGGGAATGTAATGAATATGTAATCAAACTGAGGAGGAGACTATTGATTATGTATTAGCTTAACCTATATCTGTAACACACTTTTCTCCTTATGGTGTGCAAGTTTGGTGGAGCTATCCCCCTTGCACCCGGCGCTGCGCAACGCTGGAATAAACATACTTGCTTTATAACCCATCTCTGGATTATAGAGTTTGATTCCGCAAGTCACAGGGCACATGTGGGATATGAACTTGACAGTATCTTTGCACCCCATGCAGAGCCTGGGATCTTCTCTCCCCTTGTATTTCATTCAACATCATACAGACCTCCATTCCACTGCCCCAGGACGTGCCCTGAGCCAACATGAGAGACAGGATCTCCCTACCACTGGTCTTGCAATCAGGGCTTGACCTGTCTGCTTCGTAAGGCAAAGGAGAGGTTTCTTTGCATGCCAGTGCCTTTGCCTGCCTGTAGTCATGGCTTCCAATTATCTGCTCTAAAAAGTCCCTTGCGAAGCTTACTTGGTAATGGCCCTCAGTGGGTCCATTAGTACTCCAAGAAACTTCACTGTTACTTCTGACTTTGTCTTGTTGAGCACATTGGGCAAACTTCTCTCTGCACTGGAGTTTGATGGACTCAGCATCAAATGCGCCCTGGGACCCATTCTAACCTAAAGAGCATCTTGTGCCTTGTGCCTTCCTGTTATCTATTTTAGGTTATCAGAACTTGTTCAGCAAAATGGAGAGATATCTGGAGAGAGCTTAAAGACAAAGAATTCAGCAGACATTTACTGTTTATTTGTTTATAGTTCTGTTTAAAGAAGGTATTAAAGAATCACTGTAAAACTACTTGTGAACATCTGAGCTGAACCAGAGGAATCCCAGCTGCCATGGGTCTGTGGGAAGCTGCATCCAATTTCAGCCCCAGGATTTCTATCTGGGAATGAGTTACCTGCACTGTCTCCTCTGGATAACTGCCCTGCACAGGGCAAGTCCAACCCTCCTTATCCTTGTCTCGGTGCCCTTTTTGTTTCATCAAAAACCCTCTGGTAGGACTCATCACAGGTTAAAAATTGACTGGTGAATAATGGAGCAGATTTTAACGAACAGTTATGATACTGTTGCCTCTCAGGATCTGATGGCCATGAGGACACAGGGACAACTCTGGGGAGATGAGTGGGAAGGATTAAAATGACATTATCTGCTGCTCAGCTGGGCCATGCTCCTGGGACACAAGGAGCTCATAAAAGTGGATGGTGCTGTAAAGACACAGCTGTGCCCAGGAGCAGCTCTTGTGCACAGCACAGCCTGCAGGTGACAGAAAAAGAAGAGAGAAATTGGAGAGAGCTTATAGGATGTGTGCAGAGTGAGCGGGCTGTGAGCTCACTGCAGGAACATTGCTCACAGACCATGACATGGTAAGTCCCTTGCAGTAGGTATTTCAGCTGCTATTCATAGAGGGTTAACTTAATCTGGGACATCCTGTAGCAGATCAAGCTTCAGGCACTGCATGTTTCTTTACAGTGTTAAATCCTTCTGCTACAGCTGAGGGCTTCCATGCTGCAGCATCTGAGCACAGCCCTGAGGGCTGCGTGTCCCAGCACGGCTGCAGGCTGTGCAGCCGGGGCTGCAGGTGGGTGCCCAGGGCTGTCCTGCAGAGCAGGGTCCCTGCTGTGCCCCAGGGGCTGTGTGCCAGGTATGGGACTCTGCCGCCTGCCAGGCTCAGCACTCAGCCTGCCCAGGGAGCTGCCCAGGGCGCTGCGGGGAGACGTGAGGGGGGAAGGAGCCCCCCGGCAGGGCTTGTGCTGCCACAGCTGATGCTTGGGGCAGGGGGATCACAGCTCCACTGCACAACTGAAAGTTTCTGTGCGTACTTTGCAAGAGGAGAGACAAGGTAGCAATTTTCTATTTCTTGTTTGGACGGAAGGCGAAAGGATTGGAAGCAGAAATCTAAGAGTCTGTCAGATTTGAACACAGCTCTGAGACTCCCAATTCTTCTTCAGTCAATTGCTTGTTATGTGAACTGTCACACGTGATATATTTTCAGCCTCTCCTTTTATGAAAAGGAACCTTTCCAAGGGTGGAACTAGTTGAAATTATCAATTTTGTTGACAAGAATAATGCACATTGCAGATAGGCATGTTTCCTGAACAGAAAGTGAATGGCACAAACGTTGTGACAGAGGGCTTTAAGAGCAGTGAGGGTAAAGATATGAGGCACAAAACAGGTGAAAAAGTCCAGGGAGATGGAATAAGACTAGAAGATGAAAGGAAGATTAAAGCTCCATATGCTTCTTCTATTTATAGAATGCTGAACTTCATGACATTCAATTCTATTTGTGGTGCTAAATAAACATTGTAATAAGAGAATGAAAAAATTTCATAATACAGTAGAAGGAGTGTCTCTGAGAATGGTCTGGACTTGTCATTATCTTCTGCACTCTGAACAGGACTCCAAGCCCAACAACAGCAGATGCCCAACAGCAGCTCCATCAGTGAGTTCCTCCTGCTGCCATTGGCAGACACACGGCAGCTGCATCTCCTGCACTTCTGGTTCTTCCTGGGCATCTACCTGGCTGCCCTCCTGGGCAACGGCCTCATCAGCACAGCCGTAGCCTGCGACTGCAACCTGCACAACCCCATGTACTTCTTCCTCCTCAACCCGGCCCTCCTCGACCTGGGCTGCATCTCCACCACTCTCCCCAAAGCCATGGCCAACGCCCTCTGGGACATCAAGGCCATCTCCCACACAGGATGTGCTGCATAGCTCTTTTTCATTTTCTTCTTCACGTCAGCAGAGTATTCCCTTCTCACCATCATGTCCTATGACCGCTACGTTGCCATCTTCAAGCCCCTGCTCTACGGGGCGTTGATGGACAGCAGAGCTTGTGTCACCATGGCAGCAGCTGCCCGGGGCACTGGACTTCTGAATTCCCTGCTGCACACTGCCAGTACATTTTCACTGCCTCTCTGCCAAGGCAACATTGTGAACCAGTTTTTCTGTGAAATCCCCCAGATCCTCAAGCTCTCCTGCTCTGGCTCCTACCTCAGGGAAAGTTGTGCTTATCATTTTTAGTGCCTGTTTAATCTTTGGATGCTTTGTTTTCATAGTGGTATCGTATCCTATGTGCAGATCTTCATGGCTGTGCTGAGGATGCCCTCTGAGCAGGGAAGGCACAAAGCCTTCTCCACGTGCCTCCCTCACCTGGCCGTGGTCTCCTTATTTGTCAGCACTGCCTTTTTTGCCTACCTGAAGCCCTTCTCTGTTTCCTTCCCACTCCTGGATCTGACAGTGGCTCTTCTGTACGCAGTGGTTCATCCAACACTGTTACCTCGATCTGGTAACCTGGAAAGTCAAGTCCCTTTGTGAATGTGTATCGACGGCCCCGACCAAGTCACAGCTGCTTGTTACACCAATATGGTCAGCGGTAAAATGGCATTTATTGGAATGTGAGGGTCTCTTATAAAGGTATCCAGTTTCATCCTTATCTTTTTCACATATGCATGACCCAGCAGGGGAAGGCCTATCACGTTACATCCCGAGGGTCGAATTTCGCCTAATACAACATCTCCCCTTCCTCATGCCCAACAAAATCAAGACTCGTAACAACGCGACCGCTAACACTATCCCTAACATATAAAAGTGTTAGTTTTCATATATAAATTTTGTGGTGAGTTATTTAAAAAGTGACGTAAACATGCAGAGTTATGTGGTGCAGTGTATAGTAATGTTAGTGGTTCTTTAGTTAGTATTTTCAAGGCATCTTGGGCTTACACAGCTCATTATCATGCGCTGTAAACAACCCTGAATACATTGAAACAAACAAGGTAAACAAATCCTTAAAACTAAAAAGACTAAAATGATAGGAACACTGTGGTGGCATTAGCTTAACGGGCCAGCATGCCAGCCTCTCAATTTCTCTAAAAGCATAGACTACAACTACTCCTAGAGCTAAAATAAATGCAAAAATTCTGGCTGTAGGACCCCACAAACGAACCTCATCCCCTTATAACAAAAACAATCACACAAAGGCACACAGTCAGTGATGTAACAGATATCTTTCTCGTGGGTACTGACAGCTGTTCTTCATTCGTCCCTTTTCTTTTTCCAGTGGGGTCGCTTCGTGGATGCAGCTGGTGGGCTCCCATCAACCGTACCTAGAAGGAAAGTACTCAGCTTTTCGATTAGTTTTCTGTTTCTCCCAGAACACCCTTATGGGTGATCACTGTATCAGGTTTTATTTTTCTCGATGGAACCCATAATATTTTTCCTGATTCTCTGTCCTTTACTGCAGCATAAACTCTGCCCCAAACTAAAACAGACCACCCTGATTCCCAGGTACCATCATCCTGTTTTATCTTTACTGGTGGCCCCTCGTCAATGATTCTTGGTTGCCAGTGTTTCTGTATTGGGGTGTGCTTACTCTCTCCTCGTTCAAAATGATTGATTGCATAAAGTGCTCAGGCCAATACTTCTGCCTGTTGGGCTATTGGGATCCTACCTCTGTGACCCTCCTCCTCCCCAAGGACACGTATCTTATCCTTCAGGAGGCGGTTGGCCCTCTCCACAATTGCTTGTCCCTGGGAATTCCCAGGGATGCCTGTAGAGTGAGATATTCCCCACCGTTCAAGCCAATCTTGTGTAGATCGCGAGATGAAACACGAGCCATTGTCTGTCTTGATGTGTCGCGGCACCCCCAGGACCGCGATGGCAGTGGCCCAATGTTGCTGAGCAGCAGGAGAGTTAGCACGCGTATGTTGGGTGGCAATGATGATCGTCGATGATGTGTCCACGGTGACTGCCAACCATTGCTTTGGAGCCATACGTTGTTCTAAAGGGAAGTCAGTCTGCCAGATATCTAGAGGAGAGAGCCCCCGGGGGTTAACTCCCGCCCCCAACGCAGGTGCTGAATTACAGTGTGGGCATGTTTGAACCACTTCTCGAGCGGTGGATAGAGGAATGGAACATGCTCGTGGCAAAGCTCGTGCTCCAATGTGCAGAGAGGAGTGTAAGTCACGTGCCTTTTGAAGGGTAAGCACCTGTCCACCCGCTACCCGGTCAGCCACCGCGTTTCCAGCTGTAAAGAACCCTGGTACCTCCGAATGACTGCGGACATGAAGAATGGCCACAGATGCAGATCGGGAGACCAGAGCCTCCTCCAGCAAGAAAGCGATCTCAGTGTTAGGCACACCCTCATTGCCCATGCGAAGCAGTAACTTAGCCACAAATGCTGAATCAGTGACCACATTACACGGAGTTTCTGGCCACAGACGTAAAGCCACTGCTACGGCCCTGGCTTCAAGCACCTGAACACTGACCGTTTTATCTGTTATCAGCTTGTGTTCCCACCTATTGGATGAATTCTGCCAAACCACCGCTCCCTGACCCGTGGCAGAAGAGGCATCTGTGAATACAGTTGGTCCCTCCATCGGGGTGTCAAGTACCCTGAGCTTTAATGAAATCTGAAGGGGCTTTGCAAGTTCAAAGATCGGCAATGAATCCGAGTAGAAGATTTTTCCACTAAAGCCTTGCAAAGCAAGTAAAATGGCATCAGGCAGAGGGTTGACATTTCTGAAGGCACTTGGCATGTATATGATATCTGGTTCTTTTCCTAACGCTCTCACAGCAGCAAGCCTAATCTGAAGCAAGGAGGATAACTGTTCAAGCCAGGAGGTAAATGCTCTCACTGGCTGTACAGAGAACAGCCACCAGAGCGGACGCGGCCGGGAACCCAGAGTATGTCCAAGTATCCCCACCGCCCCATCTTGGCACTTGGTGACAGCCCCCTCCAAGGGTCGATCAGGGCTCCATCGAGCAAGGACATTGGAGGAACAAGCCTGTAGGATTTCCCGCCAGGCCAAATCCATTTCCTGTGTCCATGCTCTCTCTTCCCTGGGATCCGAACCCTTCAACTGATCATAAAATGGCTTCATGAGTCGTGGAGGTATGCCAAGGGCATTGCGCACCCACTGAATAGCCCCCACCAGCTTCTGAACGTCCCACAAGGTCCTAACATGGGGTTTAATATCCAGGCCCTGGGGAGCTACCATTATGGGCCCAAAACGATATCCCAGAAATTCAATCCCTGGCCCCTTCTGTATCTTTTCCAGGGAGATGGTAAAACCCGCTGTAGTGAGAGCATCAACCACTCGCCTTTCCAAATCGTGTAACTGAACCTCACTGGGAGCAGCAAGCAACAAGTCATCCATATAATGAGTAATTCGACAATCAGGCAGTGATGTTCGTACCGGTTCAATTATTCTTCCCACCACGAGTTGGCGGACTGTGGGAGAGCATGCCATACCTTGAGGAAGTACCTTCCAATGGAACCTCTCCGAAGGCCCTTGGTTATTGAGAGTGGGTACAGTAAAAGCAAAGGCCTCCCGATCTTTCACTGCTAAGGGGATAGAGAAGAAACAATCTTTAAGATCAATAACCACCAAAGGCCATCCCTCCGGTATGGCTGATAGCAGAGGACCACCTTGTTGCACCGGACCAAAGAGGATGAGTTGTGCATTAACCACGCGAAGGTCGTGTAACAACCGAAATGACCCTGAAGATTTTCAGATAACAAAAACAGGAGTGTTCTAAGAACTAAGAGAGGGCTCCAAATGGCCTAAAAAAAGCTCTCTCAAAACCAACTTCTTGAGCGCTGTTAACTTTTCATGAGTAAGGGGCCACTGATCTACCCAAGCAGGACGAGCATCCTGCTTCCAGTGCAAGGGAATGGCGTGTTTCATTGCTAATTGGTAGACAGTGGCCCTTACTATAAATTTGTCATGCGAACCCCTAAGGCATCAAGGAAGTCTCGGCCCAAAATTGTGCCTGGAACAGACCCAATCAGAGGTCCCATCAGTACAGGTTTGTCTATGGAACCGTCCCTATTAATCAGAGTGATTTCCACCCGTTCCGCTGACTTGCCAGTTGACACTGTACCCCCAACCCCAGAGATGGATTTTGCCAAATCAAGCACTGGCCAGGATGGAGGCCAGTCCTTTTCTGCTATTACCGTAACATCCGCTCCTGAGTCAAGCAAGGCTGTGATAAGGACGGAGCGAGGAATCTTTTTATAAGGCAATTGTCCCATATAAGCCATAATTATCTTGACTATAGGCCGTTGACTGAGATCCATAGTTAAGGCCACTGCGGGTGAGAGATGTGGACTCTCCCCTGCGCCGAACTCAATGGCATGTGGGGTCCAAGTACTTGACTGGGGGAGGGACCCTGGGCCTGAGGTGCCCTCCCATTCTCGTTTCCCTGCGGCATAAGAGTGTATTTTCGGCATTGACGAGCTGTACGACCCAGCCTATTACAGGCTTGACACTTGCTGTTAGTCTTCAGCTGCCCACCTGAAGCTTTACACTGTACCTTGAAATGGCCAGGCTGACCACATTTAAAGCAGTTGCCCTTGGACTGACCATTTTGCATGGCCATGACAGAAAGCAATGCGCTTGCTAGCCCCTCATTAGACAGCGGTGTTGTTTGTTGTTTGTCCAGCACATACTTAATAATTTCACCCGGAGTCTCAAGATCGTCAGGGGCAGCTCGAATGATGTCCCTAACATTTTTGTGAGCCTTCTGCTTCAGGCAATCCTTTAAAACAGAAGCTTGCGCGTCCTTAGGTAGATCCGATCCTTCTACTGCTCGTATCAATCGATTAGCAAAATCAGAGAATGACTCTGTGGGACCCTGAGCAATCTCTGACCACGGGGCTGCAGGCTCTGCCTTTCTTATAAAGTTTCTAAAGGCAGTAGCAGCCGCCCCTGTAGTGGAAAGCAATTCCCCTGGGCGCAGGAGCCTAAGCTGTCTCTCCAGGGACCCAGCCATTTCCGCAGTTACTCCCGAAAGCCTCATTATATCAGTTCTCGGTTCCCCCTCCCTCCCATTAGCTGGGTGTTGTGCATCACGTCCAGCCTCAGCTACAATAGCTTTAAGTTGTATCATCCACTCCTCCCTCCACAAAGTAAACTGAACTGGCTCGAGAACGACTCTCATTAGACTCTCAATGTCATACGGGAGTAGGGGACCTGGGGCAATGAGTGCCTCAAAGGCACTTAGTGTCATCGGAGATCTCAGCCCCTTTTTCTCAATCGCTTCTGCAAACCGAGTAACTGCTTTTGCTTCCAAAGGTACCCAAACCGATTCCTCCTGTCTGACGACAATCGGGAACACTGCATGATCTCGCTCCTTGAGCCCCAACTCACGCATTGATTCCTGGATGTCAGCCCAATTAGTGGGCTTGCGTGTTAACTCTTGGTCCCCCCACAACTCCTCCCTCCGTGGAGGCGAACCCGATCCAGTGGGGCCGGGCAAAGCCTTCCGTTCCTCCCCCTTTTTGGAACACGATCCCTCCTCTGAGGGGGGCGGGTATGAGGGCGAGCCCACGCCTCCACGGCGCGCCACCTCCATAAATCCTCCCCCCTCCGGACAAGAACCGCCCCCTTCGGGTGAGTGAAAGCTCTGCAAAGAGGGGTAAAGGCGGGGATATGATGGTGGCGCCTCCTCCGATGAGTCAGCTTCCGCCTTCTCTTCCGGAGTTGTTGTTTCGAGTGCGGCCATGGCCATCTTGGAAACAGCCGGCGTGGCCGACGCCATCTTGGATCCGGAGTCACTGCAAGAAAGCAGATCCCCCGCACCCCCCGAGACCCCGGATGTCCCGGAATCCAGACCAAAGACCCCTTTCGCGATGGCCTGGACTTGCTTCTCCTCCCTAGCCGCTTTAAGCGCACCTAGGACCAAACCCCAGGTTTTTAATTCTTTCGCTTTATGCTCGCGGGTGGCTCTCTGGAGCAGGGCCTCAGTGAAAGAGTCCCACCGCCCCGAATGGAGCAAAACGCCAGGGGAGGGTAAAAGCCGCGCCGACTCCAAGCAAGAGACAACAGCGGCAATATCCTTCTTAGAAGGAGCATTCTTACCACAATAGGTTTTACAAAGTTGCAATACTACTCTAAGGACGGAATCCATTTACCCTGAGACCTGAAGTCTTCCTGGTCTTCTACGAACAATCGGACGTAGGATAGGCGCAGCGCTGCATTCCCCTTTGCACCCCACCGAGAGTGCTTCCACGGGCTCGAACCGTGGATACCACGTCCGTCAGCGCGGTTTTAGCCGTCACACACTCACCTCCAGGACTTTCCTCACACAGGGCACCAATTGTTACCTCAATCTGGTAACCTGGAAAGTCAAGTCCCTTTGTGAATGTGTATCGACGGCCCTGACCAAGTCACAGCTGCTTGTTACACCAATATGGTCAGCGGTAAAATGGCGTTTATTGGAATGTGAGGGTCTCTTATATAGGTATCCAGTTTCATCCTTATCTTTTTTACATATGCATGACCCAGCAGGGGAAGGCCTATCACGTTACATCCCGAGGGTCGAATTTCGCCTAATACAACAACTAACCCTATTATCTACAGCATGAGGAACAGAGAGATCAAGCACGCTCTTAGGAAGGTGTTGCAATATGTACGATTCCAACTTCGATGAAGTGCACATCTTCCTCACCCAACACTCAGTGATGGTTCTTTATGTTTTATTCTTTTTGTTTTTTTGTTTTTTTTGTAATACTGTAATCTGCAAATAAGTTGCAATTTATTTCACTACTTCTTTCCTACCTAATTTCCATTTTCTCACTCCAGGTGCTCAGGTAAACATGGATCCTTATTCCTTGAATATATTAAGAGATAAATAAAAAGTTTTAAAAACAGACTTTTCCTTAGAACTTCTCTTTTCTTATCATGTCTGGGTCATGGGGAGGTACAGCCACAGACAGCAGTCTAACAAGCTCTTTTCATTCCTGCTCTCGTTACCCTGCCACAGTGCTCTCAAGTCCTCTCAGTTTTGCAAGCCTGAAGGTCTTGTGTGTCTCACAGCAGTCCTGTTGTCTCTACAGCAGCACTCCGGGACTGCAGTCAGTAGCCAGCAATATGAACGGCTGTGTCAGAGCTGGTCTCCTTGCTGGCACTGCCATAAAAAGAGGGCTGCTTCAGAGCAGGACCAGAGAACAGGAGGCGTCTTCCAAAGCTGGTGTAAGGAATATACCTCAGGAGCTGTTCCTGAGAATAATTTGAGATCTTTTGTTGCTCTTCACTGCATGACTGGGAGAGATTGACTATTCACAAGGACATCTGTAAGGGACTCAGGGCAGTGCTGTGGTTTAAATTTTATGAGTTGAGATCAAGAGAAAAAAAAAAGGAATATATGATAAATGTGTTTATACATATATAATATCTTGAGTATATTTTCACACATATACAACATATGCAGGTGCAAACATTTATGAACTATGCTTATCTGTTTGCAAGTCCAGGACTAGTTGCAGGGGTTTTAACAGCCATAGGGTTCACTGTTGGAGCTGAAGTGACTGTCCGGCTGTTGCAGGATTTGAAGCGACCTCAGAGTTCATTGTCAGAACTGGAACACCACAGGACATGTGACTAAGTTGGAGCAGCCACTGTGCTCATTGGAGGTGTTGGAGTGACCACAGGGATGTACCTCCTGGCACAGTGCACCTCCCTTGGGAGGAATTTGTTTCATTTTCTTATCTCAGTACTTGGAATAGCTACAGGACCTGTAGCAGAAGTGACCGCAGAGCTCCTTATGAGGGGTGGAGTGACAGTGGGATCTTTCCAGAGCGTGGAGCAACTGCAAGATGTGTAGCAAAACTTGGAGCTATTGCAGGGTCTGTGCCAGGAGTTGCAGAGGCTGCAGCACTGTCAGCAGATCCAGCTCTCTTCCCCTTGAAGATGCTGAAGAGTGTTGAACACAGCTCAGTAGGTGTGGGCAGGCCCTGGCACACTGCAGTCATTTGTGCCTGATTAGGATTACCAGTGCCACAGCAGACCTGCCCCCAATATTCTACCAATTTCTCAGGATCCTGTAGTTGCTCGGAGATGAAATTCCAAAGCCCTGGGGGTGCCCACTGCTCCAGGTAGCTTTCCAGAAGGCCATGCAGAGCCTTCTCACCTTGGGGCAGATCTCTCACTGATATACCTGAATAATTGTTTAACCTCAGTCCTAGAATCATAGAATCACCAAGGTTGGAAAAGGCCTGAAAGATCATCCAGTCCAACCGTTCACCTATTATCAATAGCTCCCACTAAACCATGTCCCTCAACACAACATCCAGTCGCTCCTAGAACACCTTCACGGCCAGGGACTCCACCACCTCCCTGGGAAGTCCATTCCACTGCCTGACCACCCTTTCTGAGAAGTAATACTTCCTAATTTCCTGCCTGAATTTCCTCTGCGGTAGCTTGAAGCCATTCCCTCGGGTCCTATCACTAATAACACGAGAGAAGAGGCCGATCTCCAGCTCACCACAACCTTGCTTCAGGAAGTTATAGAGAGCAATGAGATCTCCCCTGAGCCTCCTCTTCTCCAGGCTGAACATTCCCAGCTCCTTCAGCCTCTCCTCATACGGCCTGTGCTCCAGACTCCTCACCAGCTTTGTTGCCCTCCTCTGAACACATTCCAGGGCCTCCATGTCTTTCCTGCAGTGAGGAGCCCTAAACTGGACACAGTACCTGAAGTGCGGCCTCACCAGAGCTGAGTACAGGGGAACAATCACCACTATGCTCCTGCTGGCAACACTGTTTCTGACACAAGCCAGGATGTCATTGGACTTCCTGGCCACCCGGGCACAGTCGGCTCACGTTCAGCCAAGCATCAATCAATACCCCCAGGTCCATTTCCTCTACGCAGTCTTCCAGTCACTCCGGCCCAATCCTGTAGTGTCACTCGGGGTTGTTGTAGCTGAAATGCAGAACGCAGCATTTGGTCTTGAGGAACCTTATCCCATTGGCTTCAGCCCAGCTCTCCAGCCTGTCCAGATCCCTCTGCAGGGCCGAGCTACCCCCAAGCAGATCCACACTCCCAGCCAATTTGGTGTAATCTGCGAACTTACTGAGGGTGCACTCATTGCCCTCATCCAAGTCATCAAGAAATATGTTGAAGAGGACAGGCCCCAGCACCGACCCCTGGGAAACACCACTCGTGACCAGTTGACAGCTGGATTGAGCTCCATTCACCACCATTTCCTGAGCCTGGCCCTCCAGCCAGCTCCTTACTCAGCCAAGAGTGTACCCATCCAAGCCATGGGCTGCCAGCTTCTGCAGGAGAATACTGTGTGAGACAGCATCAAAGGCTTTGCTGAAGTCTATGCAGACTACATCAACAGCCTTTCCCTCATCCAGCAGATGGGTCACTAGATCATAGAAGGAGATCAGGTTGGTCAAACAAGACCTGCCCTCATGAACCCATGCTTGCTGGGCCTGATCCCCGAGTTGTCCTGTGCATGCCCCGTGATCTCCCTCAAGACAATCTGCTCCATAACCTTCCCTGGAACCTAGGTTAGGCTAACAGGCCTGTAGTTCCCTGTATCCTCCTTACGACCTTTCTTGTAGATGGGAGTCACATTGGTGAGCCTCCAGACGTCTGGGAACTCACCAGTCAACAAGGAGCGCTGTTAGATAATTGAAAGCAGATTGGCTATCACCTCTGCCAGTTCCCTCAGCACTCTCGGGTGGATCTCATCCGGCCCCACGGACTTGTGGCAGTCCAGTTGGAGTAGTAAGTCTTGACTGTTTCTTCCAAAATCACAGGGGGGTTAGTTTGCTCCCAAGCCGAGACTACCGGGTCAGAGAGAGGAGTACCCTGAGGATAACTGGTCTGACGTTTAAAGACAGATGTAAAGAAGGCATTCAGAACATCTGTCTTTTCGTTTACAAACTCCACGATGTTCAATCTGGTTTCCAGGCTGTCTTCCCAGATTGCCACACGTTTTTGGAAAGCTGAGTTAGTGTTCATTCTCATATTCATACTCACGTTCATGTTATCAATATCAGAGAATGTACTTCTCTCCATTCGTTCTATGCAGAAGTCTCCTTCAAAACCAGAGAATGCTGACTGGCAGGGTATATAGAAAGGTTTAGGAAAAATCTTAGAACCCTCAGTGCTGTGGCATTTAACTCCTGAACACATGAGGCACCCTAAGAAATTGAGTATTTGAGTCAGAGATGGTGTGACTTACAGAGATCTAAGGAGGTAAACCTTATTTGTGGTTTGGCTTATGCGTACTGTACTCTGTATAATACTATTCTGGAGAGAGAGAGTTTCCAAGCTGAGGTTTAAGCCAAAAAAGAAAATCACCAAGTCAACTCTAATCAGTCACATGAGCACCAGTAACCAGCTGTTAACCAAAAGGTTGGTGGTCCACCAAAATCTGTCACGGTTTAAACGAAAAATCCACCTGCGTTCGTGACAAGGGGGCCGTGGGCCCCGCAGGGGCCTTAGGCCGAAAGGAAAAAGTAAATTAGGAAAAGAAAGCAGCGGCAACGATCTAAGGAGGCACACTTATTTACTAAATACTATATCGAAATACAGGATAACACAATATAATACAATATAATTGAAAACTGAGCTAACGAATCAAGCAAAATGGGAGAGAGAATGAGTCCCGTAACCGAGAGGCCTACTGTGAATCTAGGTGAAACGGTGAAGGCTCCCACACACTCCCCTGAACACCAGAACTCGAAAAACGTCAGTCTAGCCTGCGACAGACTTAATATAGTGTCCAGGTCCCGTGACCTATCTCTCTGCTCGTGTCGTTCTCTGGGAGATGTAGTCTTCTTCTGTAAGTTGCAGATTCAGTAAAATTATTCATTCTTTATATGATGTTATGATGTGGAATACTGATAGCAAAATAATAAAACTATTAAACCATGACATTCCACCCCTTATTCTACATCATTACATTATGCTTATACACACATACACACTCATACGTATAGTTGTGAGTAATCAGCAACCTTATTTTCTCAACAATTTATATTTATTCCATACAAATCCCTAAGTTGAGAATAAAACTCTATAACCTAAACCACTATTATTTATTAATTTTTAGAAACATGGCAAAACTGCCAGAAAAAGGAAAACATGACAGCGGTGGAGGAGAAAGGCAGCGATAGTAGGGCGTCCCCCACATCAAGGTGCACTCATCCTTTCCCAGCCACCACAGCAGATTTCCCTTTGACTTATACTTCTTTCCATGTGTGCTCTACACATGCATAGCCAGTGCACGATATAGAGCCCAGATGGAAAACTTGCTTACAGAATGCCTAATTAAGGTATATAGAAAAAATGTGTTTCCTTAACATTAATCCACTCTATCTTAAGTCCTGTACCTAATTGGACATTCGTCAAATATTTCTGTGACTCTACCTATATATTTTTATATGTTCCGCCACCCATTGCTTTCAACATAGTTTTCAACAACCCATTGAATCGTTCAATCTTACCAGAAGCTGGTGCATGATAGGGAATATGGTAAATCCACTCAATGCCATGATTTTTGGCCCAAGTGGTTACAAGAGAATTTTTGAAATGGGTCCCATTATCTGATTCAGTTCTTTCCGGAGTGCCATGCCGCCACAGGATTTGCTTTTCCAACCCTAATATGGTGTTTTGGGCGGTAGTATGGGGTTCTGTGATTGTTTCAAGCCACCCAGTGGTTGCCTCCACCATGGTGAGTACATAACGCTTACCATTGCGAGATCGTGGCAAGGTGATATAATCAACCTGCTGTGCCTCTCCATATTTATACTTTTGCCATCGCCCTTCCCCCCAAAAAGGTTTCATCCTCTTGGCTTGTTTAATTATGGCGCATGTTTCACGGTCATGAATAACATGAGCTATAGCGTCCATAGTTAAGTCCACCCCTCGGTCTCTGGCCCACTTGTATGTTGCATGGTGGATGAAGGGAAGGCGACTGATGTCATTTACCTGGACCTGAGCAAGGCCTTTGACATGGTCCCCCATCACATCCTCATCTCCAAATTGGAGGGAGGTGGATTTGATGGGTGGACAACTAGATGGATAAGCAATTGGTTGAAAGGCCGCAGACAGAGGGTGGTGGTCAATGGCTCTATGTCCAGGTGGAGACCGGTAACGAGCGGTGTCCCTCAAGGGTCTGTCTTGGGACCGGTGCTCTTTAACATCCTTATCAATGACATCGATGAGGGAATGGAGTGCACCCTCAGCAAGTTTGCTGATGACACCAAGCTGAGTGGTGCAGTTGATACGGTCGAGGGAACGAATGCCATTCAGAGGGACCTTGACAGGCTGGAAAGCTGGGCTTGGGTGAACCTAATGAGGTTCAACACGGCAAAGTGCAAGGTTTTGCACTTGGGCCGGAAGAACCCCAGGCACCTGTACAGCCTGGGAGGAGTTGTCCTTGGGAGCAGCTTGGCTGAAAAAGACCAAGGGGTCCTGATAGATGAGAAACTAAACATGAGCCAGCAGTGCGCTCTGGCAGCTCGGAAAGCAAATGGGATCCTGGGCTCCATCAGGAGAGGGGTGGTCAGCAGGGATAGGGAGGTGATCGTCCCTCTCTACTCTGCTCTTGTGAGGCCCCATGTGGAGTACTGTGCCCAGGTGTGGAGCCCTCAGTACAAAAAAGATATGGAGATTTTGGAGAGGGTCCAGAGGAGTGCCACGAATATGATCAGGGGGCTGGAGCACCTCACCTATGAGGACAGACTGAGGGAGTTGGGTTTGTTCAGCCTGGAGAAGAGAAGATTGCGGGGTGACCTCATTGCAGCCTTTCAGTATCTGAAGGGAACTTACTCCCAGGAGGGGAGTAAACTCTTCGAAAGGGCTGATAATAGCAGGACTAGGGGAAATGGTTTTAAGTTAAAAGAGGGAAGATTTAGGTTGGATGTTAGGGGAAAGTTCTTTACTAGAAGAGTGGTTAGGTCCTGGAACAGGCTGCCCAGTGAGGTTGTGGATGCCCCGTCCTTGGAGGTGTTCAAGACCAGGTTGGACGGGGCCCTGGGCAACCTGATCTAGTAAAGGCATATGTTTGGTGGCCCTGCTAGGCAGGGGGGTTGGAACTACATAATCCTTGAGGTCCCTTCCAACCCGGGTAATTCTGTGATTCTGTGATCCCTTCCTTGATGACCTGAAGTCTCGTGGGCCCACTGAGCAAGAAATAATTCACCTTTGTTCTGCCAGTCCAAGTCTATTTGAACCACCTCAATTTTGGCAGCTCGATCAACCTGATGGTTATTTTTATGTTCTTCAGTAGCCTTACTTTTAGGCACATGAGCATCTGTCATGGTTTTGTAATTTTGTAATTTTGCTATCAGTATTCCACATCATAACATCATGTCAAGTATGGATACTTTTGTTGAATGTGCAGTCCACAGAAGAAGACTACATATCCCAGAGAACAACAGGAGTAACAATAAGTCACGGGACCAGGACTCTATATAATCTCGTTCCCAGGCTGGAGTGCCCTCCTTCTTCTCTCGAACTTCTCGGAGAGTGGGAAGCGTTCCAGCCGTGTCGCCTAGAGTTCACAGTAGGCCTCTCGGTTTTCGGAGACTCTCTCTCTCTCTGTTTCGTTCGATTTTGTTAGCCTTAATTATATTATATTGTGTTATCTTGTATTTCGATATCATATTTAGTAAAATAAGTTTTTCCTCCTTAGATTGTCGCTGTTTTATCCCACTCCCCTTTTCCCCCTCCTTTCCGGGCCCCGGGGGGGGGGGCCGTGGGGTGGCTTCCCCTGTCACGGGCATAGGTAAATCTAAGTATCCCGTGACAGATTTTTGGTGGAGAATGCGGGCATAGAGCTTTTTAGCTTTTAGAACGACTCTCTCTTTGCTCTTAAAGAGCTTCGTTACGGGAGTGTTGGGAGTGCTATCTTTCCGTAGCTGCTCACGGAGAACGTGACCTTGAAATACCAGACTAATTGTCAACATTAAGGGCTGCTGCACATTCTCGGCATTGCTATCTAACTTTTGTGTAGAAAACAAAGGGATTTCTTTCTCCCTTAGAGCAAAGCTAGCTAGCTCTGACTTTTACAGAGCCTTCCAGCTATGAATCCAATCTTCATCCCAGTTGCTCTGTTTGAGGGATTGAAAGCAATTATGATCTTCTTAAAGTATTGGTCAACTATTAACACCATAATTTGGTGTTGTGGAATTGTGCAGGTATATGGCCTAATAAGGTGGATACTGATGGAGACACCTGCCTGGTAATTTTACGAGATGTGGTATGGTCAGAATTTTGGCATCTACACCCCAGATGGAATTGTGAATCTTACAAACACTTGCATCCCAGATGGAACAGGCAATTTTACAAATACTTGCATCCCAGATGGAACAGGCAATTTTACGAACAGCACCATGTTTAATTCATTGTACAGGCTAAAAAAACCCTTTTTATTTAGGTTGTACTCTCAGATTTCCACACGCTTTTCAATAACTGAGATAGGGTTCATACTTGCATTCATGTTATCACTATCAATGCATGCATATATGTTCCTATGCATTCGTTCTATGCGGAAGTCTCCTCCAGAACCAGAGAATGATGACTGGCAGGGAATATGGAAAGGTTTAGGAAAAGTCTTAGAAGCATGGGGACCCGCAGTGTCATGGGATTTCACTCTTGAACACCTAAGGGACCCTAAGAAATTAAGTGAGTATTTGGGTCAGAGATCTAAGGAGGTAAACCTTATGTGGGGTTTGGCTTATGCATACCGTGCTTTGTATCATACTATTCTGGAGAGAGAGAGTTTCCGATCTGAGATTCAAGCCCAAGTTAATTCTGATCAGTCACAGGAGGCATCAGTAGCAATATCAGTTGCCCCTGTGGAAGGCAAGAAATGGAAACGGGTGTCCATGCGTCTAGAACGAAAAGAAGGAGAAGCACAGGGGGGGGCAGCAGAAGACCCAGGTGCCGGGCATGGAGCAGTACCGAAAAAAGCAAAGGCAAAAACCAAGAGGCATGAAGAAGAGACTGATGATGAGGAGGAAATCACCTATTGTCGACCTCTGAAGCTGACTGAAATCCAAGGCTCAAGAAAGGAGTTCACACGGCGTCAAGATGAAGGTATCCTTGCTTGGTTGCTTCGCTGCTGGGACAACGGGGCCAACAGCTTGTCTCTAAATGGTAATGAAGCTCGCCAACTAGGAAGCATTGCCCAAGATGCAGGTATCGACAGAGGGATTAGCAGATGTTCGGATGGAGCTGCCACTCTCTGGTTGCGGCTGTTAGAAGCCGTGAGAGAAAGGTACCCCTATAAGGATGCTTTGAAGCCTAAATTTGATAGTTGGAATACCGTCCAAAAAGGTATTCAGCGCCTGAGGGAATTGGCCATGGCGAAAATGTTGTACAGCCCTGATCCAAGCGAACTTGACCCTGAGAGAGTGAGGGCCGATCCTGACATGTGGCAGAAAATCACAAGTACAGCACCAGAGAGAATTGCACAGTCATTGGTATCAGGATCTAAAGGATTCGGGGACAGATGGCCCCGAGTTGTTGAGCTGATTATAATGCTTCAAACCACCGATCAGCAGCTCCCCCAACTGCATGCCGCAGTTTCTGCCATCTCACGGCTAGAAAACCGAGTAGATGAAATGTGCAAGAAATTGTTTCCATCAACTAATTGTAATGATCCCGTAATAGTATCAGAAACAACTGATGAAGGTCAATCCTCGTACGGGCCACCAGGTCTAATGAAGGATCTGATCAAACTAGTCCAGTCCTACTCCCCACCTGCATCATCAAAAGTCTCAGCTGTTAAACGCACATGCTTCCCAGCTCGAGCAAAGAACAACAGTACGATTGCACCGCGTGTTTCCATGTGGCGCTACCTACGTGACCGTGGACATGAAGAAGTGGCATGATCAGCCCACTTCTGCACTACGAACACGGGTGAAAGAACTACTAGACATACCAACCACCAGTGGAGTTGCTCCAGTCATCACAGGTAACCAATAGAGGGGCCCTGCCCTCAGTCAGGGGAGGGAAAGGGATAATAGAGTTTATTGGACTGTGTGGATTCGATGGCCTGGCACATCAGAACCACAGGAATATAAGGCGCTGGTGGATACCGGTGCACAGTGCACCCTAATGCCCTCCAGTCATGAAGGGACAGAATCAATCCATATTTCTGGAGTGACTGGGGGCTCTCAAGAATTGACTGTGCTGGAGGCTGAAATAAGCCTCACTGGCAAAGACTGGCAAAAACATCCTATTGTGACTGGCCCAGGGGCTCAATGTATACTGGGTATTGATTACCTCAGAAGGGGGCATTTCAAGGATCCTAAGGGGTATCGATGGGCCTTTGGGATAGCTGCTGTAGACATGGACAACATTAAGCAGCTGTCTGTTTTGCCTGGCCTGTCAGAGGACCCGTCTGTTGTGGGGCTGCTACGAGTAAAAGAGCAGCAGGTACCGATTGCTACAAAGACAGTGCACAGACAGCAGTATCGCACCAACAGGGATTCCTTGCTCCCCATTCATGATTTGATTCGCCAGTTGGAGAATCAGGGAGTGATCAGTAAAACTCACTCACCTTTTAACAGTCCCATATGGCCAGTGTGTAAAGCCAGTGGAGAATGGAGGCTGACAGTAGACTACCGTGGCCTGAATGAGGTCACACCCCCATTGAGCGCTGCTGTGCCGGACATGTTGGAACTCCAGTACGAGCTGGAGTCAAAAGCAGCCAAATGGTATGCCACCATTGACATTGCCAATGCCTTCTTTTCTATTCCTTTGGCCGCAGAATGCAAGCCACAGTTTGCCTTCACCTGGAGGGGCATTCAGTATACTTGGAACCGTTTGCCCCAGGGATGGAAACACAGCCCAACCATTTGCCATGGGTTGGTCCAAACTGTACTGGAACAAGGTGGTGCTCCTGAACACCTGCAGTACATTGATGACATTGTTGTGTGGGGCGATACAGCAGAAGAAGTTTTCACAAAAGGAGAGCAGATAATCCAAATTCTTCTACAAGCTGGCTTTGCTATTAAGCGAAGCAAAGTAAAAGGACCTGCCCAGGAAATTCAGTTCTTAGGTATAAAGTGGCAGGATGGACGTCGTCACATCCCAGCAGATGTGATCGACAAAATCACTGCCATGTCTCCACCAACTAGCAAGAAAGAGACACAATCTTTCCTGGGTGCAGTGGGCTTTTGGAGGATGCACATTCCAAACTACAGCCTCATTGTAAGCCCCCTTTATCAGGTAACGCGGAAGAAGAATTATTTTGCATGGGGCCCTGAGCAGCAGCAGGCTTTTGAACAGATTAAACAAGAAATAGCCCGTGCCGTGGCCCTGGGGCCAGTACGGACTGGACAGGATGTAAAGAACATCCTCTATACTGCTGCTGGAGAGAAAGGCCCCACTTGGAGTTTGTGGCAAAAAGCCTCAGGAGAGACCCGAGGCCGACCCCTGGGATTCTGGAGTCGATCATATAAGGGGTCTGAAGAGTGCTACACTCCAACTGAGAAGGAGATCTTAGCCGCGTATGAGGGGGTTCGGGCTGCTTCCGAAGTAGTCGGGACTGAAACACAGCTCCTTTTGGCACCTCGACTGCCAGTGCTGAACTGGATTTTCAAAGGACATGTTCCCTCCACCCATCATGCTACCGATGTCACCTGGAGCAAGTGGATTACGCTGATTACACAGCGAGCGCGAATGGGAAACCTCAATCGTCCAGGAATCCTAGAGGAAATCATGGACTGGCCTGAAGATAAAAAGTTTGGAACATCACGAGCAGAAGAGGTATCACATGCTAAAGAGGCCCCACCATACAACGAATTACCAGAAAATGAAAGAAATATGCCCTATTCACTGACAGATCATGTCGCATTGTAGGGAAGCATCGCAAATGGAAAGCTGCTGTGTGGAGCCCCACACGACAGGTTGCAGAGGCCACTGAAGGTAAGGGAGAATCAATTCAGTTTGCAGAGGTAAAAGCTGTCCAGCTGGCCTTAGATGTTGCGGAACGGGAGAGGTGGCCAATGCTGTATCTTTATACTGACTCATGGATGGTGGCAAATGCCTTATGGGGGTGGTTACAGCGGTGGGAACAAAATAACTGGCAACGGAGGGGAAAATCTGTTTGGGCCGCTGAACTATGGAAGGACATTGCTTCCCGAACAAAGAATATGGTTGTAAAGGTGCGTCATGTGGATGCACATGTGCCCAAAAGTCGGGCTACTGAAGAACAACAAAACAACCATCAGGTAGATAAAGCTGCTAGAATTGAGGTGGCTCAAATCAACTTGGATTGGCAGAATAAGGGCGAATTATTTCTAGCTCGATGGGCTCATGAGACCTCAGGCCATCAAGGAAGAGACGCAACATATAAGTGGGCCAGAGACCGAGGGGTGGACTTAACCATGGACGCTATTGCGCAGATTATTCATGATTGTGAAACATGTGCCATAATTAAACAAGCCAGAAGGATGAAACCTCTCTGGGAGGAAGGGCGATGGCAAAAGTATAAATATGGGGAGGCGTGGCAGGTTGATTATATCACCTTGCCACGATCTCGCAGTGGTAAGTGTTATGTACTCACTATGGTAGAGGCAACCACTGGGTGGCTTGAAACATACGCAGTGCCCCATGCAACTGCTCGAAACACCATATTAGGTCTTGAGAAACAAGTCCTGTGGCGACATGGCACCCCAGAAAGAATTGAATCTGATAATGGGACACATTTCAAAAATTCTCTTATAAATACTTGGGCCAAAGATCATGGCATTGAGTGGATTTATCATATTCCCTACCATGCACCAGCTTCTGGTAAAATTGAACGATATAATGGGTTGTTGAAAACTATGTTGAAAGCAATGGGTGGTGGAACATTTAAGCACTGGGAGAAGAATCTGGCAGAAGCCACTTGGTTGGTCAATACTAGAGGATCTGTCAGTCGTGATGGTCCTAGTCAATCTAGCCCCCTACACACTGTAGAAGGAGATAAGGTCCCTGTTATACATGTAAAGAACATGTTGGGAAAAGCTGTTTGGGTCCTTCCAGCTTCTGGAAAGGGCAAACCTATCCGTGGAACTGTCTTTGCCCAGGGACCTGGGTGCACATGGTGGGTAATGCAGAAGGATGGGGATGTTCAATGTGTGCCACAAGGGAATTTGATGCTGGGGGAGTGCAGTCAATAATTTTATGTATCTCTCTCTATATATATATGTTTGCATGTGTACTGTATTTTAGTTATTATAGTTGTACATTTAGTTATGTTACATGCAATTCTACTATTTAGCTATCACAATTTTACATACGTGTATATATATGTATATATATGTATATATTAACCATGATGTAATAATGTAGTATGGATACTTCTGTTGAATGTGCAGTCCACAGAAGAAGACTACATATCCCAGAGAACAACAGGAGTAACAATAAGTCACGGGACCAGGACTCTATATAATCTCGTTCCCAGGCTGGAGTGCCCTTTTTCTTCTCTCGAACTTCTCGGAGAGTGGGAAGCGTTCCAGCCGTGTCGCCTTGAGTTCACAGTAGGCCTCTCGGTTTTCGGAGACTCTCTCTCTCTCTCTGTTTCGTTCGATTTGTAAGCCTCAATTATATTATATTGTGTTATCTTGTATTTCGATATCATATTTAGTAAAATAAGTTTTTCCTCCTTAGATTGTCGCTGTTTTATCCCACTCCCCTTTTCCCCCTCCTTTCCGGGCCCCGGTGGGGGGGCCGTGGGGTGGCTTCCTCTGTCACGGGCATAGGTAAATCTAAGTAACCCGTGACAGCATCTACATGGCTCACCTTTACAACAGTGTTCCTTATTTGGGCAGCAATAACTTTCCATAGTTCAGCAGCCCAAACAGGTTTACCCTTTCGTTGCCAGTTATCATCTTCCCACTGCTGCAACCACCCCCATAAGTCATTTGCCACCATCCATGAATCAGTATAAAGATGAAGCATTGGCCACCTCTCCCATTCAGCCACATCTAAAGCCAGCTGAACAGCCTTTACCTCTGCGAATTGACTTGATTCTCCTTTACCCTCAGTGGCCTCTGCAACTTGTCGTGTGGGGCTCCATACAGTAGCTTTCCATCTGCGATGCTTCTATACAATACGACATGATCCGTCTGTGAATAGGGCAAATTTCTTTTCGTTTTCTGGTAGCTCCTTGTATGGTGGTGCCTCTTTAGCACGTGATACCTCTTCTGTAGGTGGTGTTTCAATTTTTTTACTCTCAGGCCAGTCCATGATCACTTCTAGAATTCCAGGACGGCTGAGTTTTCCCGTTCTAGCTCGTTGAGAAATTAATGAAATCCACTTACTCCAAGTGGCATCAGTAGCATGATGGGTGGAGGGAACCTGTCCTTTAAACATCCAGTTTATTACTGGCAAGTGAGGTGCTAGAAGAAGCTGAACCTCTGTCCCAACTACTTCAGAAGCAGCCCGAACCCCCTCATACACGGCTAAGATCTCCTTCTCAGTTGGAGTGTAGCGCTCCTCAGACCATTTATATGCTCGACTCCAAAATCCTAGGGGTCGGCCTCGGGTCTCTCCTGAGGCTCTTTGGCACAATCTCCAGGTGGGACCTTTCTCTCCAGCAGCAGTGTAGAGGATGTTCTTCACATCCTGTCCCGTCCGGTCTGGCCCCAAGGCCACGGCACAGGCTATTTCTTGTTTTATCTGCTCAAAAGCCTGCTGCTGCTCAGGACCCCATGAGAAATTATTCTTCTTCCATGTTACGTGATAGAGGGGGCTCACTATGTGGCTGTAGTTTGGGACATGCATTCTCCAAAAGCCCACTACTCCCAGAAAAGATTGGGTCTCTGTCTTGTCAGTGGGCGGAGACATAGCAGTGATTTTGTCAATCACATCTGCTGGGATTATTATTATATCATCAATATACTGCAAGTGCTCAGGAGCATTACCCTATTCCAAGATGGCTTGGATCAACCCGTGGCAAATGGTTGGGATGTGCTTCCACCCTTGAGGTAAACGGTTCCAGGTATACTGAATACCTCTCCAGGTAAAAGCAAACTGTGGCCTACATTTTGCAGCCAATGGGATGGAAAAGAAGGCATTAGCAATGTCAATGGTGGCATACCACCTAGCTTCTTTTGACTCCAACTCATACTGGAGTTCTAGCATGTCTGGTACAGCAGCACTCAATGGAGGTGTGACTTCATTCAGTCCACGGTAATCCACCGTCAGCCTCCATTCCCCTCTGGCTTTATGCACTGGCCATATGGGGCTGTTAAAAGGCGAGTGAGTTTTGCTAATCACTCCCTGATTCTCTAATTGGCAAATTAGCTTGTGAATGGGGAGCAATGAGTCCCTATTGGTGTGGTACTGCCGTCTGTGAATCACTTTGGTAGCAATTGGTACCTCTTGGTCTTTTACCCGGAGCAACCCCACAGCAGAAGGATCATCTGACAGACCAGGTAAAGCTGACAGCTGTTTAACACCGTTTGTGTTAACAGCAGCTATCCCAAAGGCCCATCGATACCCCTTGGGATCCTTAAAATATCCCATCCTAAGGTAATCGATTCCCAGTATACATGGAGCCTCTGGACCAGTCACAATAGGGTGTCTGCCTGTTTTTACCAGTGAGGCTTATTTCGGCCTCCAACGTAGTCAATTCTTGGGAACCCCCAGTCACTCCATGGATATATATTGGTTGTGTCCCTTGGTGACTTGAGGGCATTAGGGTGCATTGTGCACCAGTGTCCACCAAGGCTTTATATTTCTGTGGTTGAGATGTGCCAGGCCACTTAATCCACACAGTCCAGTATACTCTATTATCCCTTTCACCCCCCTGGCTGGGGGCAGGGCCCCTCTATTGTTTACCTCGGTGGCTTGCAGCAACTGGAACTCTCCCCTTCTTGGAAGAGTTCACCTTGGTGGTTGTTTTGCATTGTAATTCTTTCACTCGTGCCTGAAGTGCAGAAGTAGATGAATTACACCACTTCTTCATGTCCTCCCCATGACTACAGAGGAAAAACAACAAGGCAAGACGTGTAGTCTTATCGTTGTCATTTGCTTGAATACGAGGACGTCTCTTTTTTATGGTTGAGATTTTCAATGATACAGGTCGAGAGGAACTCACGTTGTTTAGCTTTGTCAATAGGCAATCATGGAAATCCTGGTTTCCATCATCTGGTACCACCATGGATTCATCTACATCAGGCACGTTAGCCAATTTGTCAATAATATCACTTTGTGTTCCCTCCATTTTGTTTAATCTTTCCACTATTTTGACAATGGCTGAAGTATACAGATTAACTTCTGTAGCGCTTATAAATAATTCAAGTTCCTGAAGTCTTCTAATTAGTTCATTCACAAGGGGTTTCCTTTCCCCTTTGCCATATACTAATGCAAGTGCACTGGCATGCTTTTCTGGAGCTGCCTTTGTAATGTCACGCCACATTTGTCATGGAACGCGGACTGTTTCAGGATCATGTAATTGGTTTGGGTCATTACGATTGAAGTGGCAGCTGTATTGTATTTCCACCAGAGCACTTTCTCTCAAAAATTGAATACCTTTCTCTATATCAGTCCATTTCTTTTTCTCAGGCTCCAAGTCCCATTTAAATGGGAATCTATCTCTTACCGCTATCAACATCCGCTTCCAGAGGGTGTAGGACTGATTTTGGCAGGTGCCAATACCTCTGTCCACACGTGAGTCCCTGGAAATGCTACCCAGTTGGCGAGCTTCACTGCCATCGAGCCATGCACTGCTGGCACTATTGTCCCAGCATCGAAGTAACCAAGTGACCATATGTTCTTTTGGCTTACGTGTGAAATCCTTTCTTAGATCCCGAATTTCACTCAGTTTAAAAGATCGTTCAATAATGGTCGTAATACTTTGCTCGCCTTTTGCTCTATCAAGAGTCCCAGGTGTTGATGGTGGCAACTGTGTTGATGAGGCTGCCCCATCTAGAAGTTTGGACTCAAGTAATTCTCGTAAAGAAAATCTAGCTTTTGGCTCCTCTTCTTCTTCTGACTCTGACTCTTGTATTATTTCCTCCAGGTAACCCTCCTTTTTTTTCCTCTCTGCTAACTTCCTCTGCTCCTCTAACTTCTTCTGCTCCTCTAACATCCTCTGCTCCTCCAACTTACTCTGCTTTTCTGACTCCCCCTGCTCTCCTGAGTCTCCCTGCTCTCCTAACTCCCTCCGCTCCTCTAACTCCTTCTGCATTTTCTCTATCTGAGTTGAAACTCGTTTTGTCTTTCGCCCTCTTACAGGGGCAACCAACATTGTATCTGGTGCCCCCGATGGTTGGTCCAATTGGACTACATGTGCCCCCTGTGGATGGTCAGATTGGACTTCATGTGCCCCCAGTGGCTGGTCAAATTGGACTACATGTGCCCCTGGTAGTTGGTTAAATACATTCAGTTCACCCCGGAGGGCACATAGCTGGTTTCGGAGAGTGTTCCGCTCGAACTGGACAGCACCGAACTCAGTCTGGAGGCTGTCGTACTTCCACTGGAGGGTGTCGCGCTCGGATAGGAGGGTTTTACACTCGAACTGGAGGGTGTTATTCTTAGACTGGAGGGCATTATGCTCAGTCTGGAGAGTGTTTTTCAGGAGGGCATTGTGCTCTGACTGGAGAGTGTCATACTTTGACTGGAAGGTGTCACTCTCGGATTGGAAGGCGTTGTGCTTGGGCTGGAGGGTGTCGCGCTCAGACTGGAGGGCGTCATACTTGGACTGGAGAGTGTTGTACCCGGACCGGAGGGCGTTATGCTCGGACCGGAGGGCATTGTGCTCAGTTTGGAGAGTGTTGTGCTTGGTCCGGAGGGCACTGTGATCAGTCTTGATAGTGTTGTGCTCGGTCCGGAGGGTGCTGTGCTCAGTCTGAAGAGTGTTGTGCTCGGACTGGAGGGTGTTATGCTCGGACTGAAGAGTGTTGTGCTCGGACTGGAGGGTGTTATGCTCGGACTGAAGAGTGTTGTGCTCGGACTGGAGGGTGTCGCACTTGGACTGGAGACTGTTGTACCCGGACCGGAGGGCGTTGTGCTCTGACTGGAGAATGTTACACTCAGACCAATGGGCACTGTGCTCTGACCAGAGGGCGTTGTGCTCAGACTGGAGAGCGTTGTGCTCGGACTGGAGGGTGTCGAGTTTGGATTGCATACTCTCATTCTCGGCCCTGAGACTCTCTCTCTCAATCTCAAAATCTTCCCTCTCAGGAAAGGTATTGAATAAGGCCCGATGAGCATTAGCTAGGCCCCAAGTCATTTGTGCCTCCTTAGATCTGCCTGAGCCACAACATTCCTGTCTCAAATATGCGGTCAAACTCTCAGGATTCTTTAAGTGTTCAGGAGTAAAGCTCCATGACACTAAAGATGTCTGTCTTCTAAAAGTCTCTCCAAAGTCTCTCCACACTCCCTGCCACTCAGTATTCTCTAGTTCTAGGGAAGACTTCCTCCTGATGTAACTAATGTAATAAATCCAAGAACCAATAAGTAAAAAAGTCAACAGTAAGTTCAGGGAGATTGACACAATTGACAGTGGGGTCCACAGGGACAACTGGTAATTCGAAGACTGCTTAAATGATGCAAAGAGAAAACGAGGAGCATGCCCAAAAACCACCATTTCTGTACTATTAGTTGCACTAGTTGCTCTCTCTGGAGCTGCATGCAGATACCAAGTAAGCGTTGCTAACCTTGCTTTCAATCCATTATACATTTCTATAGCTCCATAGGAAAAAGTGGCTAGCTTAAACATGGTCCAATATGTTTGGAGCATCACAAAAGAGGAACTAATGACATGCAGTCCCTTGTAAAAAAAATTACTAGAGAAAACATTTTTTTTTTTTTTTCTTCAATAGAGAGAAAAAAAAGTAAAAAAGCAAAGCTCAGCAGTGTTTACAAAATCTCCCGGAATATTGGCAGTCCACCTGGACTTTCAAGGTCAAGCTCGCAGGTGCAGAATCTCAAACCTAAGATAGCTCCTTAACAGAAAAAAAAACTCGTACCTCTTTTAAAAGCTAAAAGAGCAACAGAAGAAAACACAGAAAAACAGCAACTCAATTTGCCCGCATTCTCCACCAAAATCTGTCACAGTTTAAACGAAAATCCACCTGCGTCCGTGACAGGGGGCCGTGGGCCCCGCAGGGGCCCTCAGCCAAAAGGAAAAAAAGTTAATTAGGAAAAGTAAACAGCGGCAACGATCTAAGGAGGCACACTTATTTACTAAATACTATATCGAAATTCAGGATAACACAATACAATACAATATAATTTAAAACTGAGCTAACGAATCAAGCAAAATAGGAGAGAGAATGAGTCCCGTAACCGAGAGGCCTACTGTGAATCTAGGCGAAACGGTGAAGGCTCCCACACACTCCCCTGAATGCCAGAACTCGAAAGACGTCAGTCTAGCCTGCGACAGAGATAATATAGTGTCCAGGTCCCGTGACCCATCTCTAACTGTGTTGTTCTCTGGGAGATGTAGTCTTCTTCTGTAAGTTGCAGATTCAGTAAAATTATTCATGCTTTATATGATGTTATGATGTGGAATACTGTTAGTAAAATTACAAAATTATTAAACCATGACACTATCCCAGGGAGATTACTGGAATTTGGACTCATTTTGGACATGGCATGCAGTTAATCACTGTGTTTTACTGTTCATTCAATTGCATCACCTTTCCTACTGTTTGTTGGCCATAAATAAAGAGAATTCTTTCTTTTTCTGTGTGCAGCTGGTTCTCTGTGGAAAGCCAGTGGGAATTGGTACAAAGGAGGTTTAACACTGAGCGGGTGACGGCAGAGGAGAAGAGTGATGTGAGGAAAAGTGATGCAAGTCCCATGGGCCCTATGTGAGTAGAAGTGGGGTGGGGAGGTTGAGGAGGAACTTTGTCCACACAGAAACAGAATAGAACTCAATGGGGACATCCTGGATTGACATCAATTGCAAAGTGCTTCTTTAACTTCTTGTATAAAACAAACTCTAAATAAATAGACAATAACTGCATTTTGGATTCTTGCTCTTCAGGCTCTCTCCATTTTCCTGAACAAGTCCTGAAAACCTGAAGAAGAGAACAGGAAGGCACAAGGCACTGAAGGCTCTTTAGTTTAGAATGGGCCCCAGGGCGCATTTGCTGCTGTGTCCATCAACCTCCAGTGCAGAGAGAAGTTTGCACAAAGAACTCAGCAAGACAAAGTCAGAAGTAACAGTGAAGTTTCTTGGAGTATTAGTGGGCCTACTGAGGAACATTAACAAGCAAGCTTCCCAAGGGACTTGTTAGAGAAGATAATTGGAAGCCGTGACTACAGGCAGGTAAAAGCACTGACATGGTGGCTCTGATGCTAAGAAAATCCTCCTTTGTCTTATGAAGCAGAATGGCGAAACCCTGAATCCCCAGACCGTTGGTTAGGAGAACCTCATGCTGACTAAGGATCCTTACTGGAACAGTGGGATGGAAGTCTGTATGATGTT
Source organism: Coturnix japonica (assembly GCF_054131305.1). Classification (NCBI taxonomy): domain Eukaryota; kingdom Metazoa; phylum Chordata; class Aves; order Galliformes; family Phasianidae; genus Coturnix; species Coturnix japonica. Next base: position 15,290,106 of record NC_140701.1, read on the forward strand.
AAATGAAAGACAGAAGGACAGAAGATCCCAGACTCTGCATGGGGTTCAAGGATGCTGTGAAGTTCATGTCTCATGTGTGCCCATGTATGCCCTGTGTCTCATCATAGGATGTGGAATGTGAGAAGGACCCAGTCTGAACAAGCAGTCTATCCCAGTGAAACTCTGAACTTCTGATCTCTCAGTTCCCTTGCCCTCCTGTGCACACTCAGCCATAGTTTAATGTCTGTTATGTTCTGCATTGCCCAGAAATACACCCAGTGCTCCAAGTGCAGCTGTAGCAGTTCAGAGCAGAGGGGGATGATCCTTTCCCTCACCCAGATGGCAATAAATTGCTTGATGAACTTTAGGGGATTGTTGGCCTTCCTGGCTGCCTGGGCACACTGCTGACTCATATTCAATTTGATGCTGACCAGGACCCCAATCCTTTTCAGTAAGAACTTTTTCCAATGTCACGTATCCAGTCAGTGTGTATGTCCAGGGTTGCCCTTACCCAGGTGCACAATCAGGCACTTGTTCTTGTTATACGTTAATCACTTGGTGCTTAGTACCAACTGGTACCCACTTCTCTGCCTTGTCCACATCTCTCTGCAAGTCCTCTCCACCCTCAGTGGAGGCAGCAGCACCTCCTCATCTGGTCTCATCAACAAACTTGCTCAGAACATCTTCTACTCCTGCATGCAAGTCATCCACAAAAACATGAAAGAGAAGTGGCCCTAAAATGGAGCCCTGGGGAACCCTGACAATGACCATCTACCTGCCCAATGAAACACAATGACTATAGTCTGTTTGGCCTGACATATTGGCCAACAGCTCACCCACCACATTCTGTTTCTGTCTAGCCGTATGCAGGACATTCTGCCCAGAAGGGTGCTGTGAGAAGTAGTGTCAAAAACTCTACTGAAATCCTCAGGGATAATATCAGCTGGCTTCCCTTGGTCAGCTAAATGGATAACCGAGTCATAAAAAGATCAGAAATTAAACAGGATCTTCCCCTCAGGAACTTGCGTTGGCTGCAACCAATGACAGAATTGTCCTTCAGCTTTTTTTCCATAACTCCCACCATCATTTTCTCCAGAATTTTACCAGGCGCTGAAGTGAGACTGACAGGTCCATAATTGCCCCTGTCATCTTTCTTGCTCTTCCTTACAATGAGACAACATTTGCCAGCTTCCTGTCAACTGGCATGACCCTAGACTTTAGATGCCATAGAAATGAGAGCCCAGAGCACACTAAGTTGTCATCAGCAAAAGACCGTAGATGTGCCATAACTTTGCAATGCCTTGAACTCCAGAATATGCCACAGATGGAAGATGCAGAGAGGAAGATCTGCCTCTTCTGTTGTGAGCTCATCCATTTGGTAAGCAGAATAGAACTACCTGATACATGGGGACTGTGTCTGTGCTCTGCTCTGCTCTGCTGTGCTCTGCTCACAGAGGAACGGAGCGGGGCCTTGCTCTCATGTCAGTGCAGATAAACTCACTTTCTCTTTAACCCTTTTTCCTCTGTAAACAATTCCACTATTTGTACCCTCAGATACACTTCCACATACCCTCAAGTACACTTCCATATGCCATCAACTATTACACTGTCTTATACCATCAAAACAGTTTGTGAAACAATATTTTTTGTTTCCATACACACCCATAATGCCTTCTGTAAAACAATGTGTATTGTTCAGTTATAAATACATCGCCACTGTACAAGCACTGATTGTCCCACCTCCCTCACACGCTTCCTCGCAAGCAGAACATAGTATTACATAAATGGGTTGACACTCATTGAAATGGACAATAAAAAAGGTTTTTTAAAGTATGTTAAGAGTAAAAGGAAGACTAGGGTGACTTTGGGACACCTACTAAGTGAGAGGGGTATTCTTATAATGAGGCATGCTGAGAAGGTGGAGATACTGAAGGCCTTCTTTGCTTCTGTCTACAGTGAGAAAGCTCTCCCTCCGGAATCTCAGACCCTGAAGCTTAGTGAGAGGGTCTGGGGAATGGAAGATTTCCCTTTAGTTAAAGAAGAGCTGGTCCGTGAGCACCTAGGCCACGATGAGTTTCATAAAGCCATTGGATATGATGAGGTGCATCCAAGGTTGCTGAGGGAGCTGGCAGAGGTGATTGCTGAACTGCTCTCTATCATATTTGAGATGTCATGGAGAAAAGGGGAGTTGCCTGAAGACTGGAGGTTAGCCATTGTCCCCCTTGTCTGCAAAAAGGGCAAGAAGGAAGATCCGGGTAATTACAGGCCAGGGAGCCTCACCTCTGTCCCTGGAAAGGCGATGAAACACCTTGTGCTGGATGCCATCTCCAGACAGTTGGAAGAAGAGGAGGTTATCAGGAGTAGTCAGCATGGTTTCACCAAGGGGAGGTCATGGTCAGCCAACCTGGTAACCTTCAATGACATTTTCACTGGCTGGGTGGATGGGGCGAGAGCAGTGGATGTTGTCTACCTTGATTTCAGCATGGCATTTGATACTGTCCCCCGTGACATCCTTATAACACCTCAGATATTACAGACCTGGATCAAGTCCCCTCTCAGTCTTCTTTTCTCATGGCTAAACAGACCCAATTCACTCAGCCTTTCTTCATAGGGGAGATGCTCCAGGCCCTTCACCATCTTTGTGGCCATACGCTCGACTTTTTCAAAGAGATCCCTGTCTTTTCTGTACTGGCAAGACCAGAACTGGACACACTACTCCAGATGAAGCCTCACCAGGGCAGAGTAGAGGGGGAGGATCACCTCCCTCAACCTGCTGGACACGCTCTTTTTAATGCACCCCAGCATGCCATTGGACTTTTTGGCTACAGGGGCACACTGCTGCCACATGGCCAACCTGTCGTCCACCAAGAAGCCCAGGTCCCTCTCTGCAGAGCTCCTCTCCAGCAGCTCATTCCCCAGCCTGTACTGGTGCATGCAATTATTTTTTCCTAGGTGCAAGACTCTACACTTGCTTTTGTTAAACCTCAGCCGTTGAATGGACACCCGTTTCCATTTCTTGCCTTCCACAGGGGCAACTGATATTGTGTCATGGTTTAATAATTTTGTAATTTTGCTATCAGTATTCCACATCATAACATCATATAAAGAATGAATAATTTTACTGAATCTGCAACTTACAGAAGAAGACTACATCTCTCAGAGAACAACATGAGCCGAGAGATAGGTCACGGGACCTGGACACTATATTAAGTCTGTTGCAGGCTGGACTGAGGTCTTTCGAGTTCTGGCGTTCAGGGGAGTGTGTGGGAGCCTTCACCATTTCGCCTAGATTCACAGTAGGCCTCTCGGTTATGGGACTCATTCTCTCTCCTATTTTGCTTGATTCGTTAGCTCAATTTTCAATTATATTGTATTATATTGTGTTATCCTGTATTTCGATATAGTATTCAGTAAATAAGTGTTCCTCCTTAGATTGTTGCCGCTGTTTTCTTTTCCTAATTAACTTTTTTTCCTTTCGGCCTAGGGCCTCTGCAGGGCCCAAGGCCCCTGTCACAGACGCAAGTGGATTTTCGTTTAAACCGTGACAGATAGATCAGCCAGGGAGTTGGGAGGAATCAACTTAAAATTGAACAGGACTCGTGAGTTTTTCACACACTGAGACGGGTTAGCATGTTCTTATTGATTTCTATCTTTGTCTTCAACTATTTTTTTCAATTTTACTGACACTGATGAACAACTTTCAGAATTCATGCTTTTTTTTAAATCATGAAAAAAAAAGAAAGAGAAAAAAAAGAGAAAAATGAGGAAAAGGAAAAGGAAAAGGAAAAGGAAAAGGAAAAGGAAAAGGAAAAGGAAAAGGAAAAGGAAAAAGAAAAGGAAAAGGAAAAGGAAAAGGAAAAGGAAAAGGAAAAGGAAAAGGAAAAGGAAAAGGAAAAGGAAAAGGAAAAGGAAAAGGAAAAGGAAAAGGAAATGGAGAAGAAAACGACATAGAAAAAGAAAAAGAAAATAAAAAAGACAGGTAGGGCTAGATAGAATCACAGTGAAGGAGATGACAACACAGTCCATCAGACTTTGGTGAGATGGAGCAAATTTGAGTAATCCCCCTAAAAGTCAGTTATCAGACAGATAATTGGGAGGTATCTGATTGAAAAAAGAGCATTGGCACTAGCACCAGTGTCTGTGTCCCTGAACTGTAAGGCATTCATGTCCAGCAAACACAGTTCTGAAAAACATCGTAGTTTCAGAAAAAGAACTAATAAAGAAAAAAAAAAAAAAGACATCAAATCACCTCACAGATTCATATTTACAACTTAAAATGGTACAAGACTCATGAGAATTTCTCATGTTGAGAAGGGTTAACACATTTTCATTGATTTTGATCTTTGTTTTCAATTCTTTGTCTCAATTTTATTGAAATATATGAACATCATTTAAGCTTACAGCCTAAAATAAATAAATAAATAAATAAATAAAAAGACATCCATTTACGTCTTGTACTTGGCCTGATGCCCCTTTGACCTTCAAAGTTCCCACCAGACCTTCATTGCCGGACAGTATGAGATCCAGCAGAGAACTTCTCCTCTTTGGTTCCTCCATGGCTTGGTCAAGAATCTGCCATCTGTGCTCTCCACGGATTTGCTGGATGGCACATGTCCTGCTGTGCTGTCCCTGCAGCAGATACTGGAGTGCAAAAGGCTCCCAAAGGGGACAATGGCCTGATAACATGAGACTCCCATCTGTTTTCAGAGGGCACCTTCCATTTGCTCTCCATGATCAAGAAGCCAGGAACAGACACTGATGGTCTCCTCTGTTGGCCATTTCCATTACCTCTGACCTGGTTGCTCTTCCATTCCGAAGCAGAGCTCAGTGCACTCTCACAGAGGGCATGCACCCTTCTTTGACTCCTCGCCCATCCATCCTAAAGACTCTGTATCCCCCTTGTGCTACAGTGAAGTTGTGGAAGCCATTTAACTGTGTCCCTGTGGTCAAATCAGGAGCTCAGGTTTGCAGCTCATCTATGGTATCAGTGTGCAGAAGGTGGCACACAGACATTAGACCCATCGTGGGTCTTGGATTTGACTTAGCAGCACAGATGCACTTATGGCATGGCTTTCCTGAAGGTCCTGTGCTGTTCTTGCAGCTGCGAGTGAATTCACCAGACAGCCAGTGCTAACCCTTCTCTGGCCTCCAGCTGATGCCCAGGAAGGAGGTGTCTATCTCAGGGATTTCCCACATGGTTTACAAGCACTGGCACACATCAGGAGCAGCCCAGGCACCTTGGGCATTACCCAGTGTCTGTGTGTGAGCAGCTGCCTCCCAGATGAAGGACCAAGGACTCAGAGCAGGAGCTCACATGCAGGCAACTCCTTGTGCACTTCTGAACTGAACCAGAGGAATCCCAGCTCCTGTGGTTCTGTGGGGAGCTGTATCCCATTTCAGCTCCAGGATTTCTGACAAGGGATGAGACTCCTGCACTGCCTCAGCTGGATCACTGTCCTGCACAGAGAATGTCCAAACCACCCCGTCCTTGTCTGGGTGCCCTTTGTGATTCATCAAATGAACTCTGGTAGAACTCGCTATACGTCTCCAATCAGTCACTGACCACTGGACATGTGGTGGTTAACTGAGCAGATTTCAAAGCACAGTCATGATGCTGCTTTTTTTCAGAAGCTGTTGGCCATGAGGACCCAGGGACATGTCAGGGGAGATGAGTGGGAAGGATAAAAATGATATTATCTGCTGCTCCGGTCTCCTTGGACACAAGGAGCTCATAAGGTGGGCAGAGCTGCACAGAGACAGCTGTGCTGAGGAGCAGCTCCTGTGCACAGCACAGCCTTCAGGTGACAGAAGGAGAGGAGAGAAATTGGAGAGAGCTTACAGGATATGTACGGTATGAGTGGGCTGTGAGCTCAGTGCAGGAGCATTGCTCACAGACCACGACATGGTAAGTCTCAATGCAAACCGTGAGCTGCTTTTCATAGAGGGTTAACTTAATTTGGGATATCCCATAGCAGATATGCATGCAGGCACTGCATGTTTCTTTACTGTGTTAAAAGCCTTCTGCTCTAGCTGAGGGCTTCTGTGCTGCAGGGTCTGAGCACAGCCCTGAGGGCTGCGTGTCCCAGCATAGCTGCAGGCTGTGCAGCCGGGGCTGCAGGCGGTTGCCCAGGGCTGTCCTGCAGAGCAGAGTCCCTGCTGTGCCCCAGGGGCTGTGTGCCGGGTATGGGACTCTGCCGCCTGCCAGGCTCAGCACTCAGCCTGCCCAGGGAGCTGCCCAGGGCGCTGCGGGGAGACGTGAGGGGGGAAGGAGCCCCCGGCAGGGCTTGTGCTGCCTAAGCTGCTGCCTGGGGCAGGGGGATCACAGCTCCACTGCACAACTGAAAGTTTCTGTGCGTACTTTGAAACAGGAGAGCCAAGGTAGCAATTTTCTATTTCTTGTTTGGACGGAAGGCAAAAGGATTGGAAGCAGAAATCTAAGAGTGTCAAATTCAAACACAGCTCTGAGACTCCCAATTCTTCTTCAGTCAATTGCTTGTTATGTGAACTGTCACACGAGAAGTGTATTCAGCCTCTCCTTTTACGAAATGGAACCTTTCTAAGGGTGGAACTAGTTGAAATTATCTATTTTGTTGGCAAGAAAAATGCACTTATATTGCAAATAGGCAGGTTTCCTGAATAGAAAGTGAAGGGCACAAAGTTTGGGACTGAGGATTTTGACAGGAGTGAGGGTAAAGATTTGAGACACGAAACAGATGAAGAAGTTTAGGGAAATGGGATAAGATTAGAAGATGAAAGGAAGGTTAAAGCTCCATATGCTTCTTCTGCTTATAGAATGGTGAACTTAATGAAGTTAAATTCAATTAGTGTTGCTAAATGAATATTGTCATAGGAGAATGAAAACTTTTCATAGTATAGTAGGAGGAGTGTCTATGAGAATCGTCTGGACTTGTCATTATCTTCTGCACTCTGAACAGGACTCCAAGCCCAGGAACAGCAGATGCCCAAAAGCAGCTCCATCAGCGAGTTCCTCATGCTGCCGTTGGCAGACACGCGGCAGCTGCAGCTCCTGCACTTCTGGCTCTTCCTGTGCATCTACCTGGCTGCCCTCCTGGGCAACGACCTCATCAGCACAGCCGTAGCCTGCAACCACCGCCTGCACACCCCCATGTACTTCTTCCTCCTCAACCTGGCCCTCCTCAACCTGGGCTGCATCTCCACCACTCTCCCATAAGCCATTGCCAACGCACTCTGGGACAGCAGGGCCATCTCCTACACAGGATGTGCTGCACAGCTCTTTTTCCTTCTCTTCTTCATGTCAGCAGAGTACTCCCTTCTCACCATCATGTCCTATGACCGCTACGTTGCCATCTGCAAGCCCCTGGACCTTGATGGACAGCAGAGCTTGTGCCACCATGGCAGCAGCTGCCTGGGGCACTGGGGTTCTCAATTCCCTGCTGCACACTACCAACATATTTTCACTGCCTCTCTGCCAAGGCAGTGTAGTGAACCAGTTTTTCTGTGAAATCCCCCAGATCCTCAAGCTCTCCTTCTCAGAATCAAATCTCAGGGAAGTTGTGTTTATCATGTTTAGTTTAAGTTTTGGCTTTGTATGCTTTGTTTACATAGTGGTGTCCTATGTGCAGGTCTTCGTGGCTGTGCTGAGGATGCCCTCTGAGCAGGGATGGCACAAAGCCTTCTCTACGTGCCTTCTTCACCTGGCTGTTGTCTCCCTCTTTCTCAGTACTGCCTTTTTTGCCGACCTGAAGCCCCCCTCCGTCTCCTAGCCCTCCATGGACCTGGTGGTGGCAGTTCTGTTCTCTGTGGTATTTCCAGCAGTGAACCCCCTCATCTACAGCATGAGGAACCACTTGGTCAAGGGTGCAGTGAGGAAAGTGTTGACCAGATGTGTTTCACAAACATCGAACTGCCCATCCTTTTGAATTCCTGTCATGTAATGCAGCTTTTTACTGATGCAAACTCTGTTTTGTTTTGTTCTGATCAATTTTTATAACTATAATTTTTATTATTATTATTTTAATACTATAATGTTTTTCACTAAAACATCATTACACAAATCTATTCCTCTTCAGTTTGTAACTTTTTAGTGTAGCCCAGACACACTGTACATAATGTATCAGGCTCTGTGTGAACCTTAACATAATAAAGGATGTGCAGTGACTCTGTCTGTCCTCCTTCTTGTGCGACATTTCTGGAGCTGTTGGGGTCGGATGTTCTCAGAAACCCCGCAATCCAGCAGGAAGCACACGGCTGTTCATCAAACTATGCGGTGACTTCAGCTTGAAACACTTTCCAGCTGGTCCCTTGCCCAGTGTTGCCCACAACGCTGACAAAGGAGTTTCAAAATATTCTTTTCTTATCTGACCTGACATCCTGCTTACCCAAGCCCCTCTGCAATAGTTAAGCCTTAGATTGTCCCCTTGTTTGAACTCAATCCCCACTTTTCTTGGACCTAGCAAATACTTTTGCTAGATTATTACATTCTGGGAAAGGTAAGATTTCAAATAACTTCTGCTCTCCACTTTCTGTCTTAGCTTGTGCTTTTTCTTTTCTTCATAGCTATTCCCACAGGTTTTACATTGCTCACCTCATTTCAAAATACAGCAAGATGATTACAATAGTACAAAGAAATAAAGAGTTGCTTTAGCCATGCAAAATGTGGTAGCCAACCAGTAAGTTTTTCCCACAGTTCGGGTGAATCCAAATATCTATCTATCGATACTTGATGAAGTAGTTTAATATATTCCCAAATATAGTAGTTCGGATTCTCTTTTTTGTTGTTTGTAAGAGATGTAGTTAATTCAGCCCACATTGTTAATTGTCACCCACCAGAACAGTGATTCAAACCCTGCAGCAATTGTATTTCTCAACTTAAATTTATCAGAGACACCTCTGATCACTCCATTTGAATCTGTATCTATATACAGCATCATCAAATGAGAACCCTAAGCTCCTTTTGTTCCTTTAGGGGCTATGTGACATCCCCTTTGTGAATGCCAGGGTGAATGGTAGAACTCATTGAGCAAGTGCACAGGTACCTCACAGTGAGATGGGAGAGTGAACCGTAAGATCTTCCCACCCGCTGCAACACCACCAGAGATCTGCTCTACAGATTCCCAATCTCAAATAGTTTCCTGCTGAATCTTCCATAACATTCAGGGTCTCACTGCATAGGGAGAAATTCCCTGTAGGCCTGGTAGCTCTTACACCCTGCCTTGAGAGGCAAGCTGTATGGTTACATGTGGCCATGGTGAATGCAGGAGGGCTTTTGGCATCCACCTCAGGCACTGGAGAGAGAAGAAAAGATAGCGATTTGCAGGCTCTGTTTCCTCAGGCAGCTTTCTTTTGATACAGGGTAATCATGTATCACATCCCTTGGGGGTCCCGGGTCCACTGCAGTGGAAAGTGTACTACCTGATCCACAGGCCATCCTGATGAATGATGAAGCATAGCAATCGCTATGGTTGAGACTCTGGATGGTATATTTAATACATTCTACCCAGGTATTCATATTCCCGTACACTGTCTCAATTTCAAATGTCTGTCTGAGATCCTTTATTTCTGCAACTATTACAACTGCAGGGTTTATTCACTCTCTTTTCCCTATGCTGGACATTCTGAGTATGGTCAGGGAATGAATCCCATATGGCTATTCTGAAATGTATTGGTCAGAACTAGCATATAACGAAACCATCCATTTCTTGGGAGTTCAGGGAAATCCATTTGCCACTGTTGCACAGGGTGAATTCCCTCCCCTATTTGTTCCACAGAAACCTTGGGGCTGGTTCTAGGATTATTCTGCAAACAAACCTCACATTGCTGTGTTACCTATTCAGTGGTGGTGTATAACCTCCGAGCCATAATCTGATGGCTCAGCTATTTATAAAGAGCCTCTGTTCCCCTGTAAGTTTTCCTGTGCTCAACCATAATTATGGCGCATAATAGGGACTATTATTTTGTTTTGAACCCTAACCCACCCTCCTTCTCCCACCTGTACTCCTAAGACCTCTATCAATTTTTGGTATCTTGTTTTTTAATCTCATTTTAAATATTTACTGTCTGGAAACAAAGCCTGTGCCTCCATGTCCTCCGTTTTTGTACACTCTCCAAACCCCCCTGCTCTTCCCCCTGCCATTAATTTCAGCAGACATGGAGGGAGAAAACTGAAAGACTGTGACTGTCCATGCCAGACAGACCCTCTCAACATAATCACCAGACACCTAGTGTGGGTGTTAGCAGATGCTATAAAGACCATTGGCAAGCCCCACCAAAGCTGAGGTGGCTTGAAGTGAGCGGTAAGGAGCCATGGGTTCATGTCTGACAATGGAGCAGATGGCGAATCCAGAGGAGCAGACAGCAGAGCGCCAAATGGTGGAAGATGAGCCACGCGGTGGGCAGCACATTGCTGAGTGGCTGCTGACAGAGTACTGCACTGAGATGGGGGCTCCTGATGGCTCCTTTCTTGTCAGGGAGTGTGAAATTTTGGTTGGGGACTGTATTCTGTCCATCTCTTGTAATAGGAAGGTGCAGCATTGTCACATCCACCGGCAGCAGGACGCCAGCATCCACAGGTTCTTTCTGACTGACAGCCGAGCATTTGACAGCCTCTACGACCTCATCACCCACCACCAGGAGATGCCGCTGTGGTACAACAAAATTGAGATGAGGCTGACAGAGCTGGTGCCTCAGTCCAACCCTTGCAGCAACGCAGACTGAGTGCCACGGGATGGCACAAGAGGGACCATGCCAGTTCCCCTGATAATTTTGTAAACGGTGTATAGGGATATGCTACCAATGGATATAAATCCTCCACTGTTCTGTTGATAGCCCTTGAATCTTGTAGTATCCAGTAGTTCCTGTACATTTTTCTAATCAGGAGGATGGGTGCGTTGTATTTTTGACTCACACTCCATTAACAACCTGAGTTTCTGAATATGATCAATTATTGGCTGGATTGCTTTCCTGTCTTTGAATATGAAGGAGTACTGTGTAATCCAAACCGGCTGAGCTCCCTGCTTTATTCTGAATGCCATTGGTGCTGCATTCTTAGCCCTTCCTTGGTTTTGCACAACACACACCCCAGGGTGAACTTACTCACTTTGTCTGAAATCCCAGTCCCTGCAGGGGTAGTGATCAGTACTAAACTAAGCATCTCTTTTAACTATTCTTCTTTTACCTCAGACTCCACTTTTCCTTTAGACTTTATTTCAACTTCCATTTTTTTTCTAGTAAATCTTGCCCTAGCAAAGGCTTTGGTGAATGTGGCATGTAGAAAACTATGTATTCCTACCTGTTTACCTAGAATAAATATTAAAGTCTTAAGAAAGCAAGACTTTTCACTTTGGGGCAATAGTTTCTACTGCTGTTACAAAGTCATAGATGCGTAGTAAGAAGCACCCATCTGCACCAGAAAACAAACCTCTTTATCCTGCTCTCCTAGCTACAATTTCACCAGTGGATCTGATAGGGTAAACTTGGCAATCGGAGAAGGTTCCCTCTCACCCATCTTGGTAGGATTTCTCCACCAGTGTCCCACTGCAGTGTGCACTCTCCTTTCGTTCCAGTAGGGCAGAGAAATCTTGGGGTGAGCCAAAAGTGTTCCCCCTCTCAGCTGGTCCTGCAGCCAAACAGAGCTGGTCCCATCTGGGTCACCAAACTGACTTGTGGAATCAAACGCTATAACCCAGGGTTAGGTCATAAAGCAGGGATGTGTTTATTCAGAGCAGGGTGCAAAGGGGAATCACTCCTCCTGTCATGCACACTAGCATGCAGAATCGTTACATATCTCAAAACCAAGCTCATACATATTCAACAAATCTACAGGAACTCATCTACATATTCATAGGCAGTAGATGCATGTTTTTGCTACATGTCCTGCAGATGCTCCATGCTCTGGACTGATACCGATGTCATTCCACCCCACATAATGAGCTCTGCAGTCACTCCTGCTACAGGTCCTGTAGCTGTTCCAAGTATTGTGATAAGGAAATGAAACAAATTCCTCCCAAGGGAGGTGCACGGTGCCAGGAAGTACAGCCCTGTGGTCACTCCAACCCTACCAATGAGCACAGTGGCTGTTCCAATTTAGTCACAGGTCCTGTGGTGACTGCAGCCCCGGCAATGAGCTCTGCACTTGTTCCAGTTCCTGCAGCATCCCGACAGCTGCTTCAGCTCCTACAGTGAACCCTGTGGCTGTTAAAACCCCTGCAACAGGTCCTGGACTTGCAAACAGTTATGCATACGTATTATTATCTATTCACATATGTTTGCTAATTCATATGTTGCATATATGTGAAAATATTCTAAATATATTATGTATGTATAAATACATTTGTCATAATTATTATCATTTTCTTTTTCTCTTTATCTCAACCCATAAACTTTAAACTACAGCACTGCCCTGAGTCTTTTACAGATCTCCTTGGGACTCTTCAATCTGACCCAGTCATGCAGTAAAAAGCAACAAAACGTCTTGAAGCATTCTCAGGGAGCAGCTCCTGAGGTATATTCCTTACACCTGCTTTGGAAGAGGCCTCCAGTTCTCTGGTCCTGCTCTGAAGGGGCCCTCTTGTTATGGCAGTGCCAGCAAGGAGACCAGCTCTGACACAGCCGTTCATATTGCCAGCTACTGACTGCAGCAATAGAGTGCTCCTGTAGAGTACAGGACTGTTGCAAGACACACAAGACCTTCAATCCAGAACAAATGAGAGGACTTGAGGGCACTGTGGCGGGATAAAGTGAAAAGGAATGAAAAGAGCATGTTGTGCCGCTGTCTGTGGCTGTACCTCCCCCAGACCCATACAAAGAAGGAAGAGAGATTTCAAGTCTAACTTGAAAGCCTTTTGGGAAACTTTTAAACTATTCAGGGAATCTGGTTCCATGTTTACATGAGCTCTTTGAGTGAGAAAATGGAAAGTAGATAGGAAAGAAGTGAAATAAATTTTTATTTGTAAGTTCAATCATAGTTTTGTTTTTTTTTTGCACGTTGCTATCTCACACACAAACAGACAATCAAAGATGCATAGAACATAAAGAACCATCACTGGCAATTCTGTGAGAAAGTTGTGCATATTATCGAACCTGGAATAGTGCGTATTGCAACACCTTCCTGAGAGCGTGCTTGATCTCCCTGTTCCTCATGCTGTAGATAAGAGGGTTCAGTGTTGGAGGAACCACTGCATACAGAAGAGCCACTGTCAGATCCAGGAGTGGGGAGGAAATGGAGGGGGGCTTCAGGTAGGCAAGAAAGCCAGTGCTGACAAAAAGGGAGACCACGGCCAGGTGAGGAAGGCACGTAGAGAAGGCTTTGTGCCATGCCTGCTCAGAGGGCATTCTCAGCACAGCGACGGAGATCTGCACATAGGACACCACTATGAAAACAAAGCACCCAAAGGCTAAACTGATAGTAAAAAAGATAAACACAACTTCCCTGAGATTTGATTCTGAGCAGGAGAGCTTGAGGATCTGGGGGATTTCACAGAAAAACTGACTGACAACATTGCCTTGGCAGAGAGGCAGTGAAAATGTACTGGCAATGTGCAGCAGGGAACAGAGAACCCCAGTGCCCCAGGCAGCTGCTGCCATGGTGGCACAAGCTCTGCTGTCCATCAAGGTCTCGTAGTGCAGGGGCTTGCAGATGGCAACGTAGCGGTCATAGGACATGATGGCGAGAAAGGAATACTCTGCTGACGTGAAGAAGAGATAGAAAAAAAAGCTGTGCAGCACATCCTGCGTAGGAGATGGCCCTGGTGTCCCAGAGGATGTTGGCCATGGCTTTGGGGAGAGTGGTGGAGATGCTGCCCAGGTCAAGGAGGGCCAGGTTGAGGAGGAAGAAGTACATGGGGGTATTCAGGCGGCGGTCGCAGGCTACGGCTGTGCTGATGAGGCCGTTGCCCAGGAGGGTAGCCAGGTAGATGCCCAGCAAGAGCCAGAAGTGCAGGAGCTGCAGCTGCCGCATGTCTGCAAATGGCAGCAGGAGGAACTCGCTGATGGAGCTGCTGTTGGGCATCTGCTGTTCCTGGGCTTGGAGTCCTGTTCAGAGTGCAGAAGGTAATGACAAGTCCAGACCATTCTCAGAGACACTCCTTCTGCAGTAATATAAAATGTTTTCATTCTCCTACAAGAGTGTAGATCTAGCACCATTACTTGCATTTAATTTCATGTTGTTCAGCATTCCTTAAGCAGAAGCAGCATATGGAGCTCGAACCTTCCTCTTATTTTTTTATCCCGCCTCCCTGGATATTTTCATGTGTTTCATGTCTCATACCTTAAACCCAACTGCTCTTAGAGTCCCAAAAACAGCCTCTGTGCCATTCAGCGTGAATCCAATAAAAACTGCCTGTTTGCAGATTAAGTGAATTATTCAAGTCTACTGAAAATTAAGATTCCCCCAGAACAGGAAAAGCAAACCCCCTGCCTTGACTCTCCTCAAGCAAAGCACCCTCACAAACATACTGTTGTGCAGTGGAGCTGTGTTCCCCTGCCCTCGGCATCAGCTGTGACGGCACAAGTCCTGCCGGGGGACTCCTTCCCCTGGGCAGCTCCCCGGGCAGGCTGAGTGCTGAGCCTGGCAGGCGGCAGAGTCCCATACGCAGCACACAGCCCCTGGGGCACAGCAGGGACCCTGCTCTGCAGAACAGCCCTGGGCACCCGCCTGCAGCCCCGGCTGCACAGCCTGCAGCCGTGCTGGGACATGCAGCTCCCCCTCCCCCCCCCCCCCCCCCAGCTCTTTAGCTGCAGCACAGAAGCCCTCAGATGGACCAGAAGGCTTTTTCCAAAGTATAGAAGCATGCATTACCTGCAGCCAATCTGCTATGGAATGTCGCATATTTTGTTAACCCTCTATTAAAAGCAGCTGCATTGCCTACTGCATGAGACTTACCGTGTCGTGGTCTGTGAGCAATGCTCCTTCATAGAGCTCGCAGCCCGCTCACACAGTACATATCTTGTAATCTCAATCCAATTTCTCTCCTCTCCTTCTGTCATCTGCAGGCTGTGCTGTGCACAAGAGCTTCTTCTGGGCACAGCTGTCTCTCTACATCTCTGCCCACTTTTATTAGCTCCCTGTGTACCATGAGCCCAACCTAGCTGAGCAGTAGAGGATGTCATTTTTATCCTTCACACTCGTCTCCCCTGAGATTTCCCTGCATCATCATGGTCAACAGCTCCTGAAAGACAACAGTATCATGAATGAGCTTTGAAATCTGTTGAATTCAACACCAGATTTCTAGTGATCAGTGACTAATTCCTGACATGTGGTGAGGCCTCTCAGAGAGTGTTTGCTCAAAGAGGGCACTCATACAATGACAGGACGTCATAGAATCATAGAATCACCAAGACTGGAAAAGACCTAAAAGATCATCCAGTCCAGCTGTTCACCTATTACCAATAGCTCCCACTAAACCATGTCCCTCAACACAACATCCAATCATTCCTTGAACGCTTCCAGGGTCGGTGAATCCACCACCCCCCTGGGCAGTCCATTCCAGGTCCCAAAGTTCAGGACGTGGCATTTGGTCTTGGTTAACCTCATCCCATTGGCTTCAGCCTAGCTCTCCAGCCTGTCCAGATCCCTCAGTAGGGCCTTGCTAACTTCAGGGAGATCCACACTCCCAGCCAATTTGGTGTAATTTACAAACTTACACAGGATGCACTCAATGCCCTTATCCAGGTCATCAATAAAGATACTGAGGAGGACAGGCCTCAGCACAGACCCCTGGGGAACACCAGGTAGGCACACAGGTAGGCGTCCAGGAGGGTCTGGAATATCTCCGGAGAAAGGGACTCCCCAACCCCTTGGGCAGCCTGTTCCAGGGCTCCGTCACCCTCACTGTAAAGATGTTCTTGCACACATTCGTGCAGAACTTCCTATGCTCCAGTTTCTGTCCATTTCCCCTTGTCTTGTCTCCACACACTGCTGAAAAGAGCCTGGTCTCTTCTCTTTGACCGCACACCTCAGATATGAGCACTGACATGAGAGCAACCCCCTGCACCTTTCCCCTGTGAGCAGAGCAGAGCAGAGCAGAGCAGAGACACAGTCCCCATGTATCATGTAGTGTTATTCTGCTTAACAACAGATGAGGCCAGTCT
The DNA here is from genome assembly GCF_054131305.1 of Coturnix japonica. Taxonomy (NCBI): domain Eukaryota; kingdom Metazoa; phylum Chordata; class Aves; order Galliformes; family Phasianidae; genus Coturnix; species Coturnix japonica. Next base: position 15,306,153 of record NC_140701.1, read on the forward strand.
TTCTCTATGCTCCATCTGTGGCATACTCTAGAATTCAAGGCACTGCAAAGCTATGGCTCATCTACGTTCTTGCAATGATGACACCTTAGTATGCTCTGGGCTCTCATTTCAATTGCATCTAAATAAGCCTAGGGTCATACCAGTTGATGGGAAGCTGGCAAATGTAGTCTTATGGTAAGGAAGAGCAAGAAAGATGACACGGGCAACTATGGACCTGTCAGTCTCACTCCAGTGCCTTGTAAAATTCTGGAGAAAATGATGGTGAAAAAAACAGCTTAAGGACAATTCTGTCATTGGTTGCAGCCATCTCAAGTTCCCGAGGGGAAGGTCCTGTTTAACTTCTGATCTTTTTATGACACGATTATCCATGTAGCTGACCAAGGGAAGCTAGCTGATGTTATCCCAGAGGATTCATTAGAGTTTTTGAGACTACTCACAGCACCCTTCTGGGCAGAATGCTCTGCATACGGCTAGAAAGAAACAGAATGTGGTGGGTAAACAGTTGGCCAGTATGTCAGGCCAAACAGACTATAGTCATTGTGTTTCATCGGGCAGGTAGATGGTCATTGTCAGGGTTCCCCAGGGCTCCATTTTAGGGCCACTTCTCTTTCATGTTTTTGTGGATGACTTGCATGCAGGAGTAGAAGATGTTCTGAGCAAGTTTGCTGATGAGACCAGATGAGGAGGTGCTGTTGCCTCCACTGAGGGTGGAGAGGACTTGCAGAGAGATGTGGACTAGACAGAGAAGTGGGTACCAGTTGGTACTAAGCACCAAGTGCATAAAGCATAACCAGAACAAGTGCCTGATTGGGCATCTCGGTAGGGGCTACCCTGGACATAAACACTGACTGGATATGGGAAATTGGAGGGTGGTCTGACTGAAAAGGATTGGGGTCCTGGTCAGCATCAAATTGAATGTGAGTCAGCAGTGTGCCCAGACAGCCAGGAAGGCCAACGGTCCCCTAAAGTGCATCAAGCAATTTATTGCTATCTGGGTAAGGGAAAGGATTGTCACCCTCTGCTCTGCGCTGCTCCAGCATCACCTGGAGCACTAGGTGCATTTCTGGGCAATGCAGAATAGAAAGGACATCAAACTATGGCAGAGTGTGCACAGGAGGGCACTGGAACTGAGAGATCTGAAGTTCAGAGTTTCGTTGGGATTGACTGCTTGTTCAGACTGGGCCCTTCTCACATCCCACATCCTGTGATGAGACACAGGGCACACACGGGACATGAACTTGACAGCATCCTTGCACCACATGCAGAGCCTGGGATCTTCTGTCCCCATGTCTTTCATTTAACATCATACAGACCTCCATCCCACTGCCCCAGGAAGGGCCCAGAGCCAACATGAGGGACAGGATCTCCCTGCCAAGGGTCTGGGAATCGGGCTTGTCTTGTTTGCTTCTTAAGACAAAGAAGGATTTTCTTAGCATCAGAGCCACCATGCCAGTGCCTTTGCCTGACTGGAGTCATGGCTTCCAATTATCGGCTCTAACTAGTGCTTTGGGAAGCTTGCTTGCTAATGGCCCTCAGTGGGCCCATTAATACTCCAAGAATCTTCATTGTTACTTCTGCCTTTGTCTTGCTGAGTACTCTGTGAAAACTTCACTCTGCACTGGAGATTGATCGATTCGGCATCAAATGCGCCCTGGGGCCCATTATACGCTAACGAGCATCTTGTTCCTTGTGCCTTCCTGTTTTCCAGGTTTTCAGAACTTGTTCAGCAAAATGGAGAGATATCTAGAGAGAGCTTAAGGAGGAAGAATCCAGCAGACAGTTATAGTCTATTTATTTATAGTTGGGTTAAAACAAGTCATTAAAGCAGCACTGAGCAACTGATAGTGATCCAGGATGTCCCAATGACTTCTGTTCTGTTAATGTGTTGACAAAGCTCCTCAACATCCCCACCACATTTCTACTCACATTGGCCCCATGGTACTTGCATCACTTTTCCTCACATCACTCTTCTCCTCTGTTGTCACCCGCACAGTGCTAAACCGTCTTTGCACCAACTCCCACTGGCTTTCCACAGAGAACCAGCTGCACACAGAAAAAGAAAGAATTCTCTTTATTTATGGCCAACAAACAGAAGGAAAGGTGATGCAATTGAATGAACAGTAAAACAGTGATCAACTGCATGCCATGTCCAAGCTGCTTCTATTGATGTTTATCTTTCATAGGGAATATCTGCACAAGAAATGAGTTAGAAACAGATAGGATGGGATAGATAGAATCACGGTGAAGGATCTAACAACAGACTTTTGAGGAATGGAGCAAATTCCAGTAATCTCCCTGGGATAGATCAGCCAGGGATTTGGGAGGTATCAACTTAAAACTAAACAAGACTCGTGAGTATTTCACACATTGAGACTGGCTAACACATTCTTATTGATTTCTATCTTTGTCTTCAGCTCATTTTTTCACTTTTACTGACATTAATGAACATCTTTCATAATTCATGCTTTTTAAGGTATGAAAAATTAAAAAGAGAGAAAGAAAGAGAAAGAGAAAGAGAAAGATGAAAGAGAAAAAAAAAAGGAAGATAAAGAGAAAAAGGAAAAGGAAATGGAGAAGAAAACGACAGAAAAAGAAAAAGAAAGAGAAAAAAAAGACAGGAAGGGCTAGATAGAATCACAGTTAAGGAGTTGACAACACAGTCCATCAGACTTTGGCGAGATGGAGCAAATTTGAGTCATCCCTCTCAAAGTCAGAAATCAGACAGATAATTGGGAGGTATCTGACTGAACAAAGAGCAAGGGATGGGGAAATCTGGCAGGCTGTGGCAGGAGCGTGTGTCTAAATGGCCTGCTGAAAACATGCCCTTAACCACAGCCATTTATTTAGGAGAGCTGGAGACACCTGGAGGTTGAGGGACATCAAATAGGCAGCAGGGAAGAGCAGCGGTGACGCCGGGATTTAGTCACAGGGCACTGGCACTGGCACCACAGTCTGTGTCCCTGAACCTGAAGGCATCTGTGTCCAGCAAACACAATTCTGGAAAAACATCATAGTTTCAGAAAAAGAAAATAAATAAACAATAAAAAAACAATTAAAAAAATCAAATCAACTGAAAGATTCGTATTAACAACTTAAAATGGAAGAAGACTCATGAGAATTTCTCATGTTGAGAAGGGTAAACACATTTTCATTGATTTTGATCTTTGTTTTCAATTCTTTGTCTCAATTTTATTGACATTTTTGAACATCTTTTAAGCTTACGGCCTAAGTATAAATAAATAAACAAATAAATAATTAATTAAATAAAAAGAGATCCATTTGCATCTTGTAATTGGCCTCATGCCCCTTTGACCTTCACTGTTCCCACCAGACCTTCATTGGCAGACAGTATGAGATCCAGCAGAGAACTTGTCCTCTTTGGTTCCTCCATGGCTTGGTCAAGAAGCTGCCATCTGTGCTCTCCACGGATCTGCTGGATGGCACATGCCCTGCTGTGCTGTCCCTGCAGCAGATACTGGAGTGAAAAATGCTCCCAAAGGGGACAATGGCCTGACAACATCAGGCTCCCATCTGTCTGGAGAGGGCACCTTCCACTTGCTCTCCATGATCAAGAAGCCAGGAACAGGCACTGCGGGAATCCTCTGTTTGCCATTTCCATTAGCTCTGACCTGCTCTTCCATCCCCAGGCAGAGCTCAGTGCACTCTCACAGAGGGCATGCACCCTTCTTTGACTCCTCGCCCAACCATTGTAAAGACTCTGTATTCCCCTTCCGTTACAGAGCAGTTGTGGAAGCCATTCAACTGTGTCCCTATGGTCCAAACAGGAGCACAGGCCCGCAGCTCATCTATGGTATCAGTGTGCAGAAGGTGGCACACAGACATTAGAGCGATCGTGGGTCCTGGAGTTGACGTAGCAACACGGACACTCCTAGGGCATGGCTCTCCTGAAGGCCCTGTGCTGCTCTTGCAGCTGCGAGTGAACTCACCAGACAGCCGGTGCTATCCCTTCTCTGGCCCTCAGCTGATGCCCAGGAAGGAGGTCTCTATCTCAGGTATTTCCCACACGGTTTACAAACACTGGCACACATCAGGAGCAGCCCAGGCACCTTGGACATTACACAGTGTCTGTGTGTGAGCAACTGCCTCCAAGGTGAAGGACTGAGGACTCAGAGCAAGAGCTCACATGCAGGCAACTCCTTTTGCACTTCTGAACTGAACCAGAGGAATCCCAGCTCCTGTGGGTGTGTAGGGTGCGGAATCCCATTTCAGCACCAGGATTTCTGTCAAGGGATGAGACTCCTGCACTGCCTCAGCTGGATCACTGTCCTGCACAGGGAAAGACCAAACCTCCCCGTCCTTGTCTGGTTGCCCTTTGTACTTCATCAAACGAACTCGATTAGTGCTTGCTATATGTCTCCAATCAGTCACTGACCACTGGACATGTGGTGGTTAATTGAGCGGATTTCAAAGCACAGTCATGATGCCATTTTTTTTCAGAAGCTGTTGGCCATGAGGACCCAGGGACGTGTCAGGGGAGATGAGTGGGAAGGATAAAAATGGCATCATCTGCTGCTTGCTTGTCTGGGCCCCTGGGACACAGGGAGCTCATAAAAGTGGGCAGAGATGTAGAGAGACAGCTGTGCTGAGGAGCAGCTCTTGTGCACAGCACAGCCTTCAGGTGACAGGAGGAGAGGAGAGAAATTGGACTGAGATTACAAGATATGTACTGTGTGAGCGTGCTGTGAGATCACTGCAGGAGCATTGCTCACAGACCATGACACGATAAGTCTCTCTGCAGACCGTGAGCTGCTTTTCATAGAGGTCTAACAATCTGGGACACCCCATAGCAGATATGGATGCAGGCACTGCATGTTTCTTTACTGTGGAACAATACCTCTGCTCCAACTGAGGGCTTCCGTGCTGCAGTATGAAAGCACAGCCCTGAGGGCTGCATGTCCCAGCACGGCTGCAGGCTGTGCAGCCGGGGCTGCAGGCGGGTGCCCAGGGCTGTCCTGCAGAGCAGGGTCCCTGCTGTGCCCCAGGGGCTGTGTGCCGGGTATGGGACTCTGCCGCCTGCCAGGCTCAGCACTCAGCCTGCCCGGGGAGTTGCCCAGGGTGCTGACGGAGACGTGTGGTGTGGGGGGAAGGAGTCCCCCGGCAGGGCTTGTGCTGCCACAGCTGCTGTCTGAGGCAGAGGATCACAGCTCCATTGCACAACAGTATGTTTTTAAGGGTGCTTTGCAAGAGGAGAGCCAAGGCAGGGATTTTCCATTTCCTGTTCTGAGCGAAGGCAAAAAGGATTGGGGGCCGAAATCTAAAAGTGTATGTCTAATTTAAACACATCTCTGAAATGAGCAAATGTTTCGTCAATCCATCGTTTGTTCTCTGAACAGTCAGAGAGCAAGTTGAAAACACAGGTTGTGCTTTCAGCCTCTCCTTAATAAAAGGAAACAATCAGTTTAACTTATTGGATTCTGCAGATATTAATAGTTGATTCCTCCTGTAAACAGGCAGATTTCTCTAAGAGAAACTGAAGTGCACAGATGCTGGGTCTGGGGTCTCAAAGAACAGCTGCAGTAAAGTGGAATATATCCAGGATGCTGGGATGTGATTAGGAAATGAGAAATAAGTAAGATCTCCTTTATCTTCTACTCCTTAAGGGATGGTGAAATTCATGAAAATAAATACAAGTTCTGGAGTTAAATGAACATTTTCTTAAGGGAAAGAAAAATATTATAGTATAGCAGAAGGAGTGTCTCTGAGAATGGTCTGGACTTGTCATTATCTTCTGCACTCTGAACAGGACTCCAAGACCAGGAACAACAGATGTCCAACAGCAGCTCCATCAGCGAGTTACTCCTCCTGCCGTTGGCAGACACGCGGCAACTGCAGCTCCTGCACTTCTGGCTCTTCCTGGGCATCTACGTGGCTACTCTCCTGGGCAATGGCCTCATCAGCACAGCCGTAGCCTGCGACCGCCGCCTGCACACCCCCATGTACTTCTTCCTCCTCAACCTGGCCCTCCTCGACCTGGGCTGCATCTCCACCACTCTCCCCAAAGCCTTGGCTAACGTCCTCTGGGGCACCAGAGCCATCTCCTACGCAGGATGTGCTGCACAGCTCTTTTTCTTTTCCTTCTACTTGTCAGCAGAGTACTCCCTTCTCGCCATCATGTCCTATGACCGCTACATTGCCATCTGCAAGCCCCTGCACTACAAGACCTTGATGGACAGCAGAGCTTGTGCCACAATAGCAGCAGCTGCCTGGGGCACTGGGGTTCTCCATTCCCTGCTGCACACTGCCAGTACATTTTCACTGCCTCTCTGCCATGGAAATGTTGTCAGCCAGTTTTTCTGTGAAATCCCCCAAATCCTCAAGCTATCTTGCTCGGAATCAAATCTCAGGGAAATTGCATTTCTCATTTTTAGTGCCAGTTTAGCTTTTCGGTGCTTTGTTTTCATAGTTGTGTCCTATGTGCAGATCTTCAAGGCTGTGCTGAGGATGCCCTCTGAGCAGGGATGGCACAAAGCCTTCTCCACATGCCTCCCTTACATGGCCGTGGTCTCCCTCTTTCTCAGCACCGCTGTTTTTGCCTACCTGAAGCCCCTCTCCATGTCCTCCCCACTCCTGGATCTGACATTGGCATCTCTGTATGCAGTGGCTCCTCCGACACTGAACCCGATTATCTACAGCATGCGGAACAGGGAGATCAAGCACGCTCTCAGGAAGGTGTTGCAATTTGTAGTATTCCAGCTTCAATAAAGCACATCTTCCTCACATGATTTCCAGTGATGGCTCTTTATATTTTATGCATCTGTGATTGATTGTGTGTGATATAGCAACCCACAAAAAATGTTATTGAACTTATAAATAAAAATTTATTTCACTTCTTTCCTACCTACTTTCCATTTTCTTTCTCCAAGATCTCATGTAAACATGGAACCAGATTCACTGAATAGATTAAGAGGTACCTAAAAAGCTTTCAAAGTAGACTTTTCCTTAGCTCTTCTCAACCTTGTTTGGGTCTGGGGAGGTACAGCCGCAGATAGCAGCACAACATGCTCTTTTCTTTCCTGCTCTCTTTACAATGCCTCTCTTTACAAGTCCTCTCATTTGTTCTGGCCTGAAAGTCTTGTGTGTCTCATAACAGTCGTTTTTTCTCTACAGCAGCACTCTGGGGCTGCAGTCAGTAGCCAGCAATACGAACGGCTGCTTCAGAGCAGGTCTCCTTGCTGGCACTGCCATAACAAGAGGGCCCCTTCAGAGCAGGACCAGAGAATTGGAGGCCTCTTCCACAGCCAGTGTAAGGAATATACCTCAGGAGCTGCTCCCTGAGAAGACCTTGAGATCTTTTTGTGCTCTTCACTGAGTGACTGGGACAGACTCAAGACAGGACTCAAGATGGGGACAGACTCAATGTTGTGATTTAAATTATACGCATTGTGGTAAAAAGAGAAAGTATAACAATTATGAGAAATATATTTATACATATAAAATATATATTATATTACTACATATATACAACATATTCATTTGCAAACACATATGCATAGATAATAATTTATATGCATATCTTTTTGCAAGTCCAAGACCTTTTGCAGGGGTTTTAACAGCCACAGGGTTCACTGTAGGAACTGGAGAGGCTGTTGGGCTGTTGCCGGAGTTGGAGCAAATGCAGAGCTAATTGCCAGAGCTGGAATCACCACAGGACCTGGGACTGAAGTTGGAGCAGCCACTGGGCTCATTGCAGGTGTTGGAGAGACCACAGGGCTGTACCTCCTGGAACAGTGCATCTTCCTTGGGAGGCATTTGTTTCATTTTCTTATAGCAATACTTGGAACAGCTACTGGACCTGTAGCAGGAGTGAATGCAGAGCTCATTATGAGGGTGGAATGACAGCGGGATCTTTCCCAGAGCTTGGAGCAACTGCAGGATGTGTAGCAAAACCTTGGAGCTGCTGCAGTGTCTGTGTCAGGAGTTGCAGAGGCTGCAGCACTGTCAGCAGATCCAGCTCTCTGGATCTGGTACATTGCAGTCATGTGTGTCTCTTTAGGATTACCAGGACCACAGCAGACCTGCCCCAAATATTCTGCCTGTTTCTCAGGATCCTGCAGTTGCTTGGAGATGAAGTTCCAAAGCCCTGGGTGTTCCCACCGCTCCAGGCAGCTGCCCAGTCTTTCCCACACCCCCAGCCATGCAGAGCCTTCTCACCTTGGGGCAGATCTCTCAGTGATATTCCTGAATGATATTTTAACCTCAGACATAACCTGAAACACATTAATGACACGTAGCATTGGGAGCGTGCTGGTTTGGGCATCCCACAGTCAAAATCCTCAGGAGCTATTGGAACAAGCTCCACCAATAGGGAAACAATAATCATTATGGCCTGCAATTCTCCAGCTCCCACAAATCCCTGTGTTATCTCGCTCTGGACAGATGTGCTGTTAACTCAAGCCTTGGAGCCCCACATCGGGCACCAAAATGATGGTGGTTGTTGAACCCAACAGGTGTCTCAGCAGCACATAGTGCTTTGTGCACTGCCCCATTCCCAGTGGAGGAATGCCCTCTGAGCAGAGTCGGCACAAAGCCTTCTCCACATGCCTCCCTCACCTGGCTGTGGTCTCCCTGTTTGTCAGCACTGGCTTTTTTGCCTACCTGAAGCTCCCCTCCATTTCCTCCCCAGTCCTTGATATGACAGTGGCACTTGTGTATGCAGTGGTTCCTCCAACACTGAACCCTATTATCTACAGCATGAGGAACAGGGAGATCAAGCACACTCTCAGGAAGGTGTTGCAATAAGCACTATTGCAGTGCAATCCAAGAGGATTGGAATCAGAAATCTAAAAGGGGCAATAAGAGTTTTGAGAATTTTTCGTCAATCAATTGCTTGTTTTGTGAACAATCACACATGATGTGCTTCCATTCTCCCCTTTCTTTAAGGATGGAACCAATTGTAATCATCATCATTTTCTGTAGGCATGTATAATTCACTTTTCATACAAACAGACAGCATTATCTGACTGAAACTGAATGCCACTGAAGCTGGGGTAGGGAGCTCTAAGGGCAGTTGGGGTAAAGATATGAGACATGAAACAGAAGGAAAATATCCAGGTAGAAGGGATAAGAAAAGAAGAGGAAGGTTAAAGCTCCATATGCTGCTTCTGCTTAAGGAATCCTGAAATACATGAAATTTAATGCAAGTAATGGTGCTAAATCTACACTCTTGTAGGAGAATGAAAACATTTCATATTATAGCAGGAAGAGTTTGTCTGAGAATGGTCTGGACTTGTCATTATCTTCTGCACTCTGAACAGGACTCCAAGCCCAACAACAGCAGATGCCCAACAGCAGCTCCATCAGCGAGTTCCTCCTGCTGCCTTTGGCAGACACGCAGCAGCTGCAGCTCCTGATCTTCTGGCTCTTCCTGGGCATCTACCTGGCTTCCCTCCTGGGCAACGGCCTCATCAACACAGCTGTAGCCTGTGACCGCCGCTTGCACACCCCCATGTACTTCTTCCTCCTCAACATGGCCCTCCTTGACCTGGGCAGCATCTCCACCACTCTCCCCAAAGCCATGGCCAACATCCTCTGGGACACCAGGGCCATCTCCTAAGCAGGATGTGCTGCACAGCTTTTTTTTCTATCTCTTCTTCATGTCAGCAGAGTATTCCTTTCTCACCATCATGTCCTATGACCGCTACGTTGCCATCTGCAAGCCCCTGAACTACGGGACCTTGATGGACAGCAGAGCTTGTGCCACCATGGCAGCAGCTGCCTGGGGCACTGGGGTTCTCAATTCCCTGCTGCACACTCTCAGTACATTTTCACTGCCTCTCTGCCAAGGCAGTGTAGTGAACCAGTTTTTCTGTGAAATCCCCCAGATCCTCAAGCTCTCCTGCTCAGCCACCTAACTCAGGGAAGTTGTGTTTATCTTTTTCAGTGCCAGTTTAGTATTTGGCTGCTTTGTTTTCATAGTGGTGTCCTATGTGCAGATCTTCATGGCTGTGCTGAGGATTCCCTCTGAGCAGGGATGGCACAAAGCCTTCTCCACGTGCCTCCCTCACCTGGCCGTGGTCTCCATGTTTCTCAGCACTGGCTTTTTTGCCTACCTGAAGCCCCCCTCCATTTCCTCCCCACTCCTGGATCTGACAGTGGCACTTGTGTATGCAGTGGTTCCTCCAACACTGAACCCTATTATCTACAGCATGAGGAACAGGGAGATCAAGCACACTCTCAGGAAGGTGTTGCAATAAGCACTATTGCAGCTTCCATAAAGTGCATATCTTCCTCACATGATTCCCTGTGATAGTTCTTTATCTTTCATGTATATCTGATGGTTTGATTTTCTGTGATACAGGAATCTGCAGAAAAATGTTGAAAATTATTTCACATTTTTTCCTAACTACTTTCTATTTTTGCTCTCCAAGAGCTCATGTAAACATTGATCCAGATTACCTGGAAAGGTTAAGTGATAAATAAATGCTTTCTAAATAGACTTTTCTTATTCTCTTCTTATCTTCCTCCCTTGTTTGGGTCTGGGGGAGGTACAGCCACAGACAGCAGCACAACACGCTCTTTTCATTCCTGCTCTCTTTACACTGCCACAGTGCTCTCAGGACCATTCATTTGTGGAAACCTGAAGGTCTTGTGTGTCTGACAACAGTCCTGTGGTCTCTACAGCAACACTCCGGGGCTGCAGTCAGTAGCCAGCAATATGAACAGCTGTGTCAGTGCTGGTCTCCTTGTTGGCACTGTTGTAATAAGATGGCCTTTACAGAGCAGGACCAAAGAACTGGAGGCCTCTTCCTAATCTGGTGTAAGGAATATACCACAGGAACTGCTCCCTGAGAAGACCTCAGGATCTCCTGGTGCTCTTCTCTGCGTGAACCATTTCAGATTCAAGAGTCCCATGGAGATCTGTAAGGGAATCAGGGCAGTGCTGTGGTTTAGGATTTACCAGGTTAAAGCTATTTACGAAGACAGAGAAACAGAAAAGGATAATAATTATGACATATGCATATATACATATATGATATATATAGTATACTTTCACATACATATCATATAGGCAGTTGTAAACATACGCATCGTTAATAATAGATATGCGTATCTATGGAATCACCACAGGAATCGCCTTGGGGCAGATCTCTCAGTGACGCAATTGAATAATTTTTTGATCTGAGACATAACCTGAAACACATTAACGACACATAGCAACATAGCAATGGGGGCGTGCTGGTTTAAGCATCCCCTGGATAGTCAAAATCCTCAGGAGCTATTGTAACTAGCTCTGGAGCTCCAGGGAAAGAAGAAGAAGAAGTGAGAGGGAGGCTGAGGGTCTTGCCCCACTCTCACTGTATGCACCTTTGAGATACTGGAAGAGAGCGATAAGATCTCCCCTCAGCCTCCTTTTTCCCAGACTAAACAGCCCCAGCTCCCTCAGCCTCACCTCATAGGGTTGATTTTCAAGCCCTTCACAAGTCCCGTTGCCCTTCTCTGGACCTTCTCCAGTACCTCTGAAGAGTGAGCAAAGCCTCAAAATGGTGGTAAGGTAACACTTTGCTATAGAAAGGGAAAGGGGAACTTCACAGAAACCAAGACAAAGGGTAACTGTAGATAGTTTACATTTAAAAGGGCAGGGAAAAGGGGAATTACAGACACTTAGTCAAAAGAAAACCAGAGAAGAGAGCAATAAAGATAAGAAGAAACTGTCCGGAGACCTCTGACAAGAAGAAGGATTAGATACCCCCGGGCAAGATGATGCTGACATGGGAGAACGATAGCAGCAGATAACACCAAGAAGAAAACAGAAGAAGAATTTCACCCCAAAACAACGGCAAATCCAATTCCCCGCCCTTCGCCCTTCGGACCTAGTTTAAAACCTTTTAATCAATCAGTGCAGGAGCATTTCAGATGGGGTCATGGAGGAGGCAGACTGCCATTCTTGGCGTGGCCATTTTCCCAGGAGGGCATGGTAGGAGGGCTTTGTCCCGTCCGGTTCAACCAACACTTGTATCCACCCAGCAGAAGGCTATGCCCTTTTTGTCCCACTTGACCTCTGCATGGAGCTTACAGTTGGCAGTGACATGGCTGAGAAGCTCTGGGCATGGAAAAAGGGACAGGGAAGTAATGTACCTAACTTCCTCCCTGTATACCTTAGCAACTTCCTTGTAATCTCCCCAAGTATCCTGTCCCTTCTTCCAGATAACGTAAATTCTCTTTTTCTTCCTGAGTCTCAACAATTGTTCCCAGTTCGTCTACACTGGTCTTCTTCCCCTATGGCTCACGCTATGGCATTCAGGGACAGCCTGATCTTGTGCCTTTAAGATTTCCATCTTGAGGAGTGTCCAGGCTTCCTGTACCCCTTTACCCATAAGGAGCGACTCCCAAGGGACCCATGCTACAAATGTCCTGAACAGGTCAAAGTCCGCCCTCTAGAAGTTCAAGATAGTAGTTTTGCTAGTCACCCTTCTGACATCTCCAAGAATAGAGAATTCTACCATTTCATGGCCACTCTGCCCAAGACAGTCCCCAACCTTCTCAACTCCTACCAGTCCTTCACTGTTAGTGAAGAGCAAGTCTAGCAAGGAACCATCCCTGGTAGGCCTTCATACCAGCTGCGTAAGGAAGCTGTCTTCCATACAATCATAGTATCATAGTATCATAGTCTTGTGCGGGTTGGAAGGGACCTTAGAGATCATCGAGTCCAACCCCCGGGATTCGAGCCTCTGTGTAGCAGAGTGGCACTTCTACCACTTGCGCCACAGGGGGATTCGAACCCAGGGTCTCCAGTGTTGCAAAGTGGTGTCCTTAACCACTGCGCCACCGGAGGCACACAATCTAGAAACCTCTTGGACTGCTTCCTCTGCTCATTATTATATTCCCAGCATATATCAGGGAAGTTGAAGTCTCCCAAGAAAATGAGTGCTGGCGATCGTGTGACTTCAGTAAGCTGCTCATAGAATGCCTCACCCATCAATTCATCTTCATTAGGCGGTCTATAAGAGACATTTAGCAAGATGTCACACCTACAGGACTTTCCCCTGATCCTTACAAACATGCACTTGTCTTAATGGTTCTGAAGCCCAAGCTCTTCAACATCAAAACTCTCTTTAAAATAAAGGGCCACACCACCACCCTTCCTTCCTCATCTATCCCTTCTGAAGAGCTTTTAACCATCCATCACAGCACTCCAGTCATGGCAGTGGGCACACCATGGGTCGGTAATAGCGACTGGGTCACGGGTGGCCAGATGCACAGTTGCTTCCAGCTCCTCCTGCGTGTCGCCCAAGCTGTGTGCGTTGGTGTAGATGCACTTCAGCTGAGGCATCTGCCTCTCTCCCAGCTCAAGCAGCATTCCCCTAGGCTCATCTCTGGTGAGCTCTGTTTTGTCCCCTCCCCCATCGTAGCTAGTTTAAAGCTCTTTCGTTATGCCCCACTAACTTCTGTGCTAGGATTCATTTCCCCCTTTGAGACAGTTGGGTTCCATTCATGGATAACAGGCCATGGGCCAAGTAAACTGCCCTGTGATCAAGGAATCCGAAGTTTCTGGCTCAGTACCAACCTCTGAGACAATTGTTCATTGCTCTGCTTTCCAAGCCTGCTCCGTGTCCCTCACTGCCCCTGAAGGTATAGAACAAAAAATCACTTGATCTCCCGTTGTGTGAACTAAATGGCCTAAATTCCTGAAATATCTTTTCATAGTTTGTATGCTTCTCTAAGAAATTTCATCACTGCCCACCTAAACTATGAGTAGTGGAAAATAATCAGTGGACCTAACCAGCATTGGAAGTTTCCTCATTATGTCCCTGACCTGAAGCCAGGAAGGCAGCAGACTTTTTTACGGCTTGGGTCCAGTCTGCGTATGGGGCCCTCTATTCCTCTGAGAAGGGAGTCACCCACCACGACCACCCTTCTTTCTTTCATGGCAGAGGAAGTCACAAGGCTTGGTAGTGACTGCCTTGCCTTAGGCTCCCTCCTAGGCAGATCCTCCATTGCCTCCCCATTCTTATCTCCTTCAGTTTTCAAAGTCTCAAACCTGTTGCTTAGAGGGAGCAGGGGTAGAGTGCTAGGAAGAAAGGGGACCCTGTGACGTCAAGTTGGGACACTCTTCCAGCCCTCCTCATCAGTCAGGTCTGTCCGACTGTGACAGGGCAGGGAGTCAACCACTTTTCTGGCGGTATCTGCCTAGCAGCCTTCCCTAGGGGATGCCAGCAATTCACTCCACCAGCCCATCTCCTGATCAAACACACTAATGGTAAATTGTGAGTACAACCTTGAGTAAAACATGAGTTCACGTAGGGAAAATTATGAGTAGAAACCTGGACTGACGTGAGGGTAAAACCAGAGTAAACCCAGAATACCATCCATCAGGCATGTATAGCCTCTAAGGGCAACTTTTTCCAGTGTTGCTGTGTAAAATATAGGTTCCTCACATCTAACCTATGTCTCCCCTTTTTAATTTAAATCCATTTCCATTAGTCCTGTTATCATCAGACCATCCCATCTTTACTCTAGGGTTAGGCATCTCATCCTCAGATGGAAAATGTGGGGCTGAATTGGGATCAGTTCCTCAAAGAACCACGAGAGCTGGGAGTTCACCTAGCTGATTTCAGATGTGCACAGTGAGGTGTCTGTGTGTGAGTCCCTCATCCGAATTCTTGGTCCTTATTCAGCAGGGACTGCATTGCTCATACACAGAATCTCAGTGATGCCCAAGGTGCCTGGGGTGATCCTAGTTGTGTGCTAGTGCTTGCAAACTGTGAGGGAAAAGCTCTGAGATAGACACCTCCTTCTGGAGCATCAGCAGAGGGCCAGAATGGAGGTATTCTTGGCCATCCTAAATACCACCACAGCCCCATGCTTAGGGCACCCAGTGTGTCTTTTGCACCTGTCCCCATGAAGTACGTAGTGATATTCAGCTTACCGAAAGGATGAGCTCAGAACAGAAGTGGCAGATTTTCCTCTCTGCTCCATCTGTGGCATAGTCTGGATTTCAAGGCATTGCAAAGCTATCAACGTTCTTGCACTGACAACACTTTAGTATGCTCTGGGCTCGCATTTCAATGGCATCTAATAATTCTAGGGTCATACCAGTTGACAGGAAGCTGGCAAATGTTGTCTCCTCGTAAGGAAGAGCAAGAAAGATGACATGGGCAACTATGGACCTGTCAGTCTCACTCCAGTGCCTGGTAAAATTATGGAGAAAATGATGGTGGGAGTTATGGAAAAACAGCTGAAGGACAATTCTGTCATTGGTCACAGACAACACAAGATACAGTGGGGAAGGTCCTATTTAATTTCAGGTCTTTTTATGACACCTTTATCCATTGAGCTGAACAAGGGAAGGCAGTTGATGTAATCCTTGAGGATTTCAGTAGAGCTTTTGATACTATTTCTCCAGCACCCTTCTGCACAGAAATTCCTGCATACGGCTAGACAGAAAGAGAACCTGGTGTGTTTTAATACAAGAAGAAGTCTACAGAGCAGCAGCCATGGATTGAGATAAGGAGTTCACAGATCAGCAGCTATGGAGCAGGATAAATTGCATGAGAACCAAGGACATCTCTAGGAAAAGAATGAATGGGTCATGGCTTTGAAGGGGGGTTATAGGGCTGTTATTGCAGTAGCTTTCCTCCAATTAGCGTGTGTGATTTTTGGACGCCCTTGTCTGTCTCCTATAATAGCATGGCTTTTTGGGCAATAAATTGATGCAGCTATATGTAACCATTTTGGTGTTTGTCTTTTTGTCCCAGCACGCTGACATTTTGCTATTCAGGTTCACCAGCAGTGGTGGGTGAGAAGTTGGCCAGTAGTTCTGTTCCAAAGGATTATAGTCAGTGGGTTCCATCAGGCTGGTAGATCGTCACTGTCAGAGTTCCCCAGGGTTCCATTTTAGGGCCACTTTCCTTTCATGTTTATGCAGATGACTTGCATGCAGGACTAGAAGAAGTTCTGAGCAAGTCTGCTGATGAGACCAGATGATGAGGTGCTGTTGCCTCCACTGAGGGTGGAGAGGACTTGCAGAGAGATGTGGACAAGTCAGAGAAGTGGGTACCAGTTGGTACTAAGCACCAAGTGCATAACGCATAACAAGAGCAAGTGCTTGATTGTGCACCTGGGTATGGGCAACACTGGACATACACACTGACTGGATATGGGACACATGAGAGAGGTCTGACTGAAAAGGATTGGGGGTCATTGTCAACATAAAATTTTAAGTGAGGCAGCAGTGTGCCCAGGCAGCCAGGAAGGCCAACGGTCCCCTAGAGTGCATCAGGCAATTTATTGCCAGCTGGGTGAGGGAAAGGGTTGTCCCTCTTTGCTCTGCATTGCTACAGTCTCACCTGGAACACTGGGTGCACTTCTGGGCAATACAGAATATAAAGGACATCGAACTATGGGAGAGTGTGCACAGGAGGGCTCTGGAACTCAGAGATCTGAAGTTGAGAGTTTCATTGGGATTGACTGCTTGTTCAGACTGGGCCCTTCTCACACACCACATCCTGCGATGAGACGCAGGGCGCATGTGGGATATGAACTTAACAGCATCCTTGCACCACCATGCAGAGCCTGGGATCTTCCGTTCCCATGTCTTTCACTTAACATCATATAGACTTCCAACACACTGCCCCAGGAAGTGCCCTGAGCCAAATGAGAGACAGGATCTCCCTACCTCTGGTCTTGCAATCAGGGCTTGACCTGTCTGCTTCATAAGGCAAAGGAGAAGATTCTTAGCATGCTAGTGCCTTTGCTTGACTGTAGTCATGGCTTCCAATTATCTGCTCTAACTAGTGCTTTAGGAAGCTTACTTGGTAATGGCACTCACAGGGCCGATTAATACTCCAAAAAATTTCACTGTTACTTCTGCCTTTGTCTTGTTAAGCACTTTGTGAAAACTTCTCTCTGCACTGGAGTTTGATGGACTCAGCAGCAAATGCGCCCTGGGACCCATTCTAACATAAAGAGCATCTTGTGCCTTGTGCCTTCCTGTTATCTATTTCAGGTTATCAGAACTTATTCAGCAAAATGCAGAGATATCTGGAGAGAGCTTAAAGAGAAAGAATCCAGCTAAGTAAAAGTAAAAGTCTATTTTGAAACATTTTTAGGTATCTTATAACATATTCGGCGAATCTGGTTCCATGTTTACATGAGCTCTTGGAGTGAGAAAATGGAAATTAGGTAGGAAAGAATTTAAATACATTTTTATTTATAAGTTAAATAACTTTTTTTTTTGAACATTCCTATATCTCACATAATCAAACAGATGAAGATGCATAAAATATAAAGAACCATCACTGGGAATCCTACGAGGAAGTTGTGCATTTTATGGAAATTGGAATATTGTGTATTGCAACACATTCCTGAGAGCGTGCTTGATCTCCCTGTTCCTCATACTGTAGATTATAAGGTTCAGTGTTAGAGGAACCACTGCATACTGAAGTGCCACTGTCAGATCCAGGAGTGTGAAGGAAGTGGACGGGGGCTTCAGGTAGGCAAAAAAAGCAGTGATGAGAAACAGAAAGGCCATGGCCAGGTGAGGGAGGTACGTGGAGAAAGTTTTGTGCCGTCCCTGCTCAGAGGGCATCCTCAGCACAGCCATGAAGATCTGCACATAGGACACAACTATGAAAACAAAGCAAGCAAAGAATGAACTGGCACTAAAAATGAGAAACACAACTTCCCTGAGATTTGATTCTGAGCAGGAGAGCTTGAGGATCTGGGGGATTTCACAGAAAAACTGACTGACAACATTGCCTTGGCAGAGAGGCAGTGAAAACGTACTGGCAGTGTGCAGCAGGGAATGGAGAACCCCAGTGCCCCAGGCAGCTGCTGCTATTGTGGCACAGGCTCTGCTGTCCATCAAGGTCTTGTAGTGCAGGGGCTTGCAGATGGCAATGTAGCGGTCATAGGACATGATGGCGAGAAAGGAATACTCTGCTGAGAGGAAAAAGAGAAAGAAAAAGAGCTGTGCAGCACATCCTCCATAGGAGATGGCCCTGGTGTCCCAGAGGGTGTTGGGCATGGCTTTGGAGAGAGTGCTGGAGATGCAGCCTGGGTCGCGGAGGGCCAGGTTGAGGAGGAAGAAGTACATGGGGGTGTGCAGGCGGCAGTCGCAGGCTATGGCTGTGCTGATGAGGCCATTGCCCAGGAGGGAAGCCAGGTAGATACCCAGGAAGAGCCAGAAGTGCAGGAGCTGCAGTTGCTGCGTGTCTGCCAATGGCAGCAAGAGGAACTCGCTGATGTAGCTGCTGTTGGGCATCTGCTGTTGTTGGGCTTGGAGTCCTGTTCAGAGTGCAGAAGATAATGACAAGTCCAGACCATTCTCAGAGACACTCCTCCTGCTATATTATGAAATGTTTTCATTCTCCTACAACAGTGTACACTTAGCACCATTACTTGCATTTCATTTCATATCGTTCAGCATTCCTTAAGCAAAAGCTGCACATGGAACTTTAACCTTCCTCTTCTTTTCTTATCCCGCCTCCCTGGATATTTTCATGTGTTTCATGTCTCATATCTTTACCCCAGCTGCTCTTAGAGCCCCAACCACAGCCTCTGGGCTATTCAGTTTCAGTTAGAAAAAGCTGCCTGTTTGAAGGATAAGTGAATTATTCATGCCTACAGAAAATAATGATAATTACAACTGGTTCCAACTTCTGAGAAAGGGGGGTCTGGAAGCACATCATGTGTGACTGTTTACAAAACAAGCAATTGATTGATGAAAAATTCTCAGATCCCTGATAGCTCCTTTTAGATTTCTGTTTCCAATCCTCTTTTCCTCAGAACAGGAAATGGAAACCTCCTGCTGTGGCTCTCCTCTTGCAAAGCACCCTTACAAACACTCCGTTTTGCAGTGAAGCTGTGATCCCCCTGCCCCAGGCAGCAGCTGTGGCAGCACATGCCCTGACGGGGGGCTCCTTCCCCCCCCACGTCTCCCCGCAGTGCCCTAGGCAGCTCCCCGAGCAGGCTGAGTGCTGAGCCTGGCAGGCGGCAGAGTCCCAAACCCGGAACACAGCCCCTGGGTCACAGCAGGGACCCTGCTTTGCAGGACAGCCCTGGGCACCCGCCTGCAACCCCTACTGCACAACCTGCAGTCGTGCTGGGACAAGCAGCCCTCAGGGCTGTGCTCTGACGCTGCAGCACAGAAGCCCTCAGCTGGAGCAGAAGGCTTTTTCCACTGTAAAGAAACATGCAGTGCCTGAAGCCAGATCTGCTATTGGATGTCCCAGATTTAGTTAACCCTCTATGAATAGCATCTGCATTACCTACTGCAGGGGTCTTACTGTGTCATGATCAGTGAGCAATGTTCCTGCAGTGAGCTCACAGCCCGCTCACACTGCACACATCCTGTAAGCTCTCTCCAATTTCTCTCTTCTTTTTCTGTCACCTTCAGGCTGTGCTGTGCACAAGAGATGCTCCTGGGCACAGCTGTCTCTCTACTGCACCATCCACTTTTATGAGCTCCCTGTGTCCCAGGAGCATGGCCCAGATCAACAGCAGATGATTTCATTTTTATCCTTCCCACTCATCTCCCCTGAGACGTGCCTGTGTCCTCATGGCCATCAGCTACTGAGAGGCAACAGTATCATAACTGTTCTTTGAAATCTGCTCCATTATCCTCCAGTCAATTTTTAACATGGATCCTACCAGAGAGTTTTTGATGAAACAAAAAGTGCACCCAGAGAAGGATAAGGAGGGTTGGACTTGCCCTGTGCAGGGCAGTGATCCAGAGGAGACAGTGCAGGTAACTCATCCCCAGATAGAAATCAAGGGGCTGAAATGGAATGCAGCTCCCCACAGACGCAAAGGAGCTGGGATTTCTCTGGTTCAGCTCAGATGTTCACAAGTAGTTTTACTGTGCTGCTTTAATACCTTCTATAAACAGAACTATAAACAAATAAACAGTAAATATCTGCTGGATTCTTTCTCTATATGCTCTCTCCAAATATCTCTCCAATTTGCTGAACAAGTTCTGAAAACCTGAAATAGATAACAGGAAGGCACAATGCACAAGAGGTTCTTTAGGTTATAATGGACCCCAGGGCGCATTTGCTTCTGAGTCCGTCAACCTCCAGTGCAAAGAGAAGTTTGCACAAAGAACTCAGCAAGACAAAGTCAGAAGTAACAGTGAAGTTTCTTGGAGTACTCATGGGCCCATTGAGGGCCATTAGCAAGCAAGCTTCCCAAGGCACTAGTTAGAGCAGATAATTGGAAGCCATGTCTACAGTCAGGCAAAGACACTGGCATGGTGGCTCTGATGCTAAGAAAATCCTTCTTTGTCTTAAGAAGCAAACAGGACAAGCCCTGATTCCCAGACCCTTGGCAGGGAGATCTTGTCTCTCATGTTGGCTCAGGGCCCTTCCTGGGGCAGTGGAATGGAGGTCTGTATGATGTTAAATGAAAGACATGGGGACAGAAGATGCCAGGCTCTGCATGGGGTGAGAGAACGCTGTCAAGTTCGTGTCCCATGTGTGTCCTGTGTCTCATAGCAGGATGTGAGATGTGAGAAGGGCCCCATCTGAACAAGCAGTCAATCACAGTGAAACTCTGAACTTCAGATCTCTGAGTTCCAGTGCCCTCCTGTGCACACTCTCCCATAGTTTGTTGCACTTTATCTTCTGCGGTGCCCAGAAGTGCACCCAGTGTTCCAGGTGAGGCTGTATCAATGCAGAGAAGACAGGGACGACCCTTTCCCTCACCCAGCTGGCAATAACTTGCTTGATGCACTCCAGGGGAGCGTTGGCCTTCCTGGCAACTGTCATGACCCTTAACTTACTTAGATGCAATTGAAATGAGAGCCCAGATCATACTAAGATGTCATCATTGAAAGAACGTAGGTGTGCCATAGCTTTGAAATGCCTTGAACTCCAGAGTATGCCAGAGATGGAGCAGAGCATAAGATTTGCCTCTTCTGTAGTGAGCTCATCCATTTGGTAAGCAGTATAACACTACATGCTACATGGGGACAGTGTCTGTGCTCTGCACTGCTTGCAGGGGAATGGAGCGGGGGGTTGCTCTCATGTCAGTGCAGATAAACTCACTTTCTCTTTAACCCTTTTTCCTCTGTAAACGATTCCACTATTTGTACCCTCAGATAAACTTCCACATTCCCTCAACTACACCTCCATATGCCAATGACAATTAAGCTTTCTTATACCATCAAAACAGTTTGTCAAACAATACAGTTCTTCAGTTCCCATAAACACCCTTAATACCATATATCTTTCTATTAACAGTTTGTATTCTTCAGTTATAAACACCTTGCCACAGAACCAGCAATGATTGACCCCCCCTCCCTCTCACACTTCCTCACAGGCAGAACCATAGTATTACATAAATGTGTTGACACTCATTAAATAGGATAATATAAAAGGCTTTTCAAATTATGTTAAGAATAAAATGAAGACTGTGAGACTGTGGGTCCCTACTAAGTGAGGGGGTGTTCTGGTAATGGGGGATGTTGAGATGGTGGAGATACTGAAGGCCTACTTTGCTTCTGTCTTCAGTGTAAAAGCTCTCCATCAGGAATCCCAGACCCTGGAGCTTAGTGAGAGGGTCTGGGGAATGGAGGACTTGTCTTTAGTCAAGTTAGAGTTGGTCCATGAGCGCCTAGGCCACAACGATGTTCAGAAATCCATGGGACCTGATGGGGTGCATCCATGCGTGCTGAGGGAGCTGGCAGAGATGACTGCAGAACCACTCTCTATCATCTTTGAGAGGTCTTGGAGAATGGGGGAGGTGCCTGAAGACTGGAGGATAGCCAGCGTCAATCCTGTCTTCAAAAAAGTGCATGAAAGAAGATCCGGGTAATTACAGGCCAGGGAGCCTCACCTCTGTCCCTGGAAAGGCGATGGAACAGCTTGTGCTGAATGCCATCTTCAGACAGTTGGAAGAAAAGGAGGTTATCAGGAGTTGTCAGCATGGGTTTACCAAGTGCAGGTCATGTGTGACCAACCTGGTAGCCTTCTATAACATTGTCTCTGGCTTGGTAGATGGGGGGAGAGTGGTTGATGTTGTCTGCCTTGATTTCAGGAAGGCATTTGATACTCTCTCTCACAATGTCCTTATAACAAAGACAAGGAAATGTGGGAAAGATAAGTGAACAGTGAGGTGGGTTGAGAACTGTCTGACTGACAGAGCACAGAGGGTTGTCGTTGTCAAAGCAGAGTCCAGTTGGAGACCTGTAAGTAGCGGTGTTCCCCAGGGGTTGGTGCTGAGTCTGGTCTTGTTCAACTTCTTCATCAGTGACCTTGACAAGGGGATAGTGGCCACCCTCAGCAAGTTTGCTGATGATAGGAAGTTGGGAGGATTGGTTGACATGCCTGAAGGCTGTGCTGCCATTCAGCGAGACCTGGTGTCACGGGTTACTTAGATTTACCTATGCCCATGACAGGAGAAAGCCACCCCGTGCCCCCCCATCCCCCCAACCCCCCCCAGGCCCGGAAAGGAGGGGGAAAAGGGGAATGGGATAAAAACAGGGGCAATCTAGGGAGGAAAAACTTTTTTTACTAAATATGATATCG
Organism: Coturnix japonica; assembly: GCF_054131305.1. Classification (NCBI taxonomy): domain Eukaryota; kingdom Metazoa; phylum Chordata; class Aves; order Galliformes; family Phasianidae; genus Coturnix; species Coturnix japonica. The sequence continues at coordinate 15,328,640 of NC_140701.1, forward strand.
AAATACAAGATAACACAATATAATATAGTTGAGGCTAACAAATTGAACAAAACAGAGAGAGAGAGTCCCCAAAAACCGAGAAGCCTACTGTGAACTCTAGGCAACACGGCTGGAATGCTTCCCACTCTCCGAGAAGTTCGAGAGAAGGAGAGCACTCCAGCCTGGGAACGAGATTATAAAGCGTCCCGGTCCCGTGACTTATCACTACCCCTGTTGTTCTCTGGGATATGTAGTCTTCTTCTGTGGACTGCACATTCAATAGAAGTATCCATACTTTACATGATGTTATGATGTGGAATACTGATAGCAAAATTACAAAATTACAAAACCATGACACCTGGACAGGCTGGATAGATGTGCAGCAAGAAACCGGATGAGGTTTAACGAAAGCAAGTGTAGAGTGTAGCACTTTGGAAGGAATAATTGCATACACCAGGACAGTTTGGGGGATGAGATGATGGAGAGGAGCTCTGCAGAGAGGGACCTGGGTGTTCTGATGTCAGAGTGTGGAAACATGAGCAGGGGAAATGAACAGAAACTGGAGCATAGGAAGTTCCACACGAATTTGTGCGAGAACTTCTTTATGGTAAGGGTGATGGAGCACTGGAGCAGGCTGCCCAAGGAGGCTGTGTTGTCTCCTTCTCTGGAGATATTCAAGACCCGCCTGGACACCCACCTGTGTGCCTACCTGGTGTTCCCCAGGGGTCTGTGCTGGGGCCTGTCCTCTTCAACATTTTTATTGATGACCTTGATGAGGGCACTGAGTGCATCCTATGTAGGTTTGCTGATTTCACCAAATTGCCTGGGAGTGTGGACCTGTCTGGCATTAGCAAGGACCTACTGAAGGATCTGGACAGGCTGGAGAGCTAGGCTGAAGCCAGTGGGATGAGGTTCACCAAGACCAAATGCCACGTCCTGAACTTTGGGACCTGGAATGGACTGCCAAGGGTGGGGGTGGATTCACCGACCCTGGAGGTGTACCAGGAATCATTGGACATCGTGTTGAGGGCCATGGATTAGTGGGAGCTATTGGTGATAGGTGAACAGTTGGACTGGATGATCTTTTACGTCTTTTCTAACCTTGGTGATTCTATGATTCTATGATATCCTGTCCCTATCTGTGTGCTCCTTTTTGTTTTAGCTAACACTCTCTGAGAGGCCTTACCACATGTCAGGAATTAGTCACTGACCACTTGAAATCTGGTGTTAAATTCAACAGATTTCAAAGCACAGTCATGATGCTGTTGTCTTTCAGGAGCTGTTGACCATGATGATGCAGGGAAATCTCAGGGGAGACGAGTGGGATGGATAAAAATGACACCCACTATTGCTCAGCTGGGTCGGGCTCCCGGAACACAGGGAGCTCATAAGAGTGGGCAGAGATGTAGAGAGACAGCTGTGCCCAGGAGCAGTTCTTGTGCACAGCACAGCCTGCAGGTGACAGAAGGAGAGGAGAGAAATTGGAGTGAGCTTACAAGATATGTAGTGTGTGAGCGGGCTGCGAGCTCTCTGAAGGAGCATTGCTCACAGACCACGACACTGTAAGTCTCATGCAGTAGGCAATGCAGCTGCTTTTAATAGAGGGTTAACTAAATCTGAGACATTCCATAGCAGATATGGATGCAGGTAATGCAAGTTTCTTTACAGTGGAAAAAGTCTTCTGCTCCAGCTGAGGGCTTCTGTGCTGCAGCATAACAGCTGGAGGGGGGGAGCTGGGTGTCCCAGCACGGCTGCAGGCTGTGCAGCCGGGGCTGCAGGCGGGTGCCCAGGGCTGTTCTGCAGAGCAGGGTCCCTGCTGTGCCCCAGGGGCTGTGTGCTGCGTATGGGACTCTGCCGCCTGCCAGGCTCAGCACTCAGCCTGCCTGGGGAGCTGCCCAGGGGAAGGAGTCCCCCGGCAGGACTTGTGCCGTCACAGCTGATGCCGAGGGCAGGGGAACAAGGCTCCACTGCACAACAGTATGCTTGTGAGGGTGCGTTGCTTGAGGAGTTCCAAGGCAGGTGGTTTCCTTTTCCTGTTTTGAGGTAAAGAGGATTGGAATCAGAAATCTAAAAGGGGCAATAAGAGTTTTGAGAATTTTTCGTCAATCAATTGCTTGTTTTGTGAACAATCACACATGATGTGCTTCCATTCTCCCCTTTCTTTAAGGATGGAACCAATTGTAATCATCATCATTTTCTGTAGGCATGTATAATTCACTTTTCATACAAACAGACAGCATTATCTGACTGAAACTGAATGCCACTGAAGCTGGGGTAGGGAGCTCTAAGGGCAGTTGGGGTAAAGATATGAGACATGAAACAGAAGGAAAATATCCAGGTAGAAGGGATAAGAAAAGAAGAGGAAGGTTAAAGCCCCATATGCTGCTTCTGCTTAAGGAATCCTGAAATACATGAAATTTAATGCAAGTAATGGTGCTAAATCTACACTCTTGTAGGAGAATGAAAACATTTCATATTATAGCAGGAAGAGTTTGTCTGAGAATGGTCTGGACTTGTCATTATCTTCTGCACTCTGAACAGGACTCCAAGCCCAACAACAGCAGATGCCCAACAGCAGCTCCATCAGCGAGTTCCTCCTGCTGCCTTTGGCAGACACGCGGCAGCTGCAGCTCCTGATCTTCTGGCTCTTCCTGGGCATCTACCTGGCTTCCCTCCTGGGCAACGGCCTCATCAACACAGCTGTAGCCTGTGACCGCCGCTTGCACACCCCCATGTACTTCTTCCTCCTCAACATGGCCCTCCTTGACCTGGGCAGCATCTCCACCACTCTCCCCAAAGCCATGGCCAACATCCTCTGGGAAACCAGGGCCATCTCCTACGCAGGATGTGCTGCACAGCTTTTTTTTCTATCTCTTCTTCATGTCAGCAGAGTATTCCTTTCTCACCATCATGTCCTATGACCGCTACGTTGCCATCTGCAAGCCCCTGAAGTACGGGACCTTGATGGACAGCAGAGCTTGTGCCACCATGGCAGCAGCTGCCTGGGGCACTGGGGTTCTCAATTCCCTGCTGCACACTCTCAGTACATTTTCACTGCCTCTCTGCCAAGGCAGTGTAGTGAACCAGTTTTTCTGTGAAATCCCCCAGATCCTCAAGCTCTCCTGCTCAGCCACCTAACTCAGGGAAGTTGTGTTTATCTTTTTCAGTGCCAGTTTAGTATTTGGCTGCTTTGTTTTCATAGTGGTGTCCTATGTGCAGATCTTCATGGCTGTGCTGAGGATTCCCTCTGAGCAGGGATGGCACAAAGCCTTCTCCACGTGCCTCCCTCACCTGGCCGTGGTCTCCATGTTTCTCAGCACTGGCTTTTTTGCCTACCTGAAGCCCCCCTCCATTTCCTCCCCACTCCTGGATCTGACAGTGGCACTTCTGTACGCAGTGGTTCCTCCAAAACTGAACCCTATTATTTACAGCTTGAGGAACAGGGAGATCAAGCACGCTCTCAGGAAGGTGTTGCAATAAGCACTATTCAAGCTTCCATAAAATGCACAACTTTCTCACACGATTCCCAGTGATGGTTCTTTATGTTTTATGCATCTTTGATTGTTTGTTTGTGTGTGATATAGCAACCTGCAAAAAAAAAAAAGAAAATAATATTGAACTCATAAATAAAAATTTATTTCATTTCTTTCCTACCTAATTTCCATTTTCTCACTCCAAGAGCTCTTGTTAACATAGAACCAGATTCTCTGAATAGATTAAAATATTCCTTAAAATGTTTCAAAATAGACCTTTACTTAGCTTTTCTTTCTTCCTACTTTGTCTGGATTTGGGGAGGTGCAGCTGCAGACAGCAGCTCAACATGCATTTTTCTTTTCTGATCTCTTTACACCACCACAGTGCCCTCAATTCCTCTCATTTGTGCAGGCCTGAAGGTCTTCTGTGTCTCACAACAGTCCTGTTGCCTCTACAGCAGCACTCTGGGACAGCAGTCAGTAGCCAGCAATACGAACGACTGTGTCAGGGCTAGTCTCCTTGCTGTCACATGCCCTTTAGAGCATGACCAGAGAACTGGAGGCGTCTTCCAAATCTGGTGTAAGGAATATACCTCAGGAGCTGCTCCCTGAGAAGACCTTGAAATCTTCTGGTGCATTTCACTGACTGGCAGGGATAGTTTCAGAAGTCCCAAGGAGATCTGTAAGGGACTCAAGGCTGTGCTGAGGTTTAGAATCTGTGGTTTAAGGTCAAGATAAAAAGAAAACGATTATAAGTATGATAAATGCATATATACATATCTTATATATATAGTATATTTTCACATGTATACAATATAGGCAGTTGCTAACACATATGCATATACTAATACATATACATATCATACATAGATTATAATAGTTTCTATGCATATCTGTTTGCAAGTCCAGGACCTGTTGCAGGGGTTTTAACAGCCTCAAGGTTCACTGTAGAAATTGGAGAGGCTGTTTTCCTATTGCAGGAGTTGGAGCAACTGCAGAGCTCATTGCCAGAGCTGGAATCACCACAGGACCTGTGATTGAATTTGGAGCAGCCACTGGACTCATTGGAGGGATTGGAGTGACCACAGGACTGTACTTCCTGGCACAGTGCACCTCTCTTTGGAGGAATTTGTTTCATTTTCTTATAACAATACATGGAACAGCTACAGGACCTGTAGCAGGAGTGACTGCAGAGCTCATTATGAGGGGTGGACTGACAGCAGGTTCTTTCCAGAGCATGGAGCAAATGGAGGACATGTGGCAAAATCTTAGAACTGCTGCAGGGTCTGTGCCAGGAGTTGCAGAGGCTGCAGCAGTCAGCATTTTCAGCTCTCTGGATCTAGCACACTGCAGTCATGTGTGTTTCTTGTGGGTTACCAGAGCCACAGCAGACCTGCCCCAATATTCTACCAGTTTCTCAGGATCCTGCAGTTGCTCGGAGATGAAATTCCAAAGCCCTGGGTGTGCCCACCACTCCAGGCAGCTTCCCAGACCGTCCCACACCCCCTGCCATGCAGAGCCTTCTCACCTTGGTGCTGATTTCTCACTGATATTCCTGAATAATGTTTAACCTCATTCATAGAATCATAGAATTACCAAGGTTGGAAAAGGCCTATAAGATCATCTAGTCCAACCATTCACCTCTTACCAATAGCTCCCACTTAACCATGTCCCTCAACACAATATCCAGTCATTCCTTGAATACCCCTGGGCTCCCAGAGAAGAAAATGTAAAATGTGTAATTCCTAATCATACCAACAATATTACTTCCAAAACACAACGATGACCACAGAGCTGAATGTGCACAAAAATTCACTTTGTCAGCTGCCAATTTTATCATGGTACAAAACAAGGTCAAGCAGCATAGCAAAATAAATACCCTGATCCAGCATCCCGAGTTGACAAATAATGCAGCAGGGAAAACAAGCAGCAAGCAAGGAGCTGTGCAATGCAGCTTGATGAGAAGACTCAGCAAGCTCCACACAAAGGAAAACAATCAGCATCATGGCCTGCAATTCTCCAGCTCCCACAAAACCCTGTGTTAACTGGCTCTGGACAGATGTGCTGTTATCTCAACCCTTGGAGACTCAAATCAGGCACCAAAATGATGGTGGTTGTTGAACCCATCATATGGCTCAGCAGCACACAGTGCTTTGTGTGCTGCCCCATTCCCAGTGGGATGGAGAAGAGAACTGGGAAAAAAAGTACAACTTGTGGGTTGTAACAAAGCAATTTACTAAGAGAGATAAAAGGAGAGGAGTAATAGTTATCACTATATATCTGTTGATATGGAATTGTATGTAACAACTGATGCACAAGCACTTGCTCAGCACCACCAGACTGATGCCCAGCTTGGCTCTGGGCAGTGAAGAGAGTGAGATGAACTCCCACCCCTTTCAGTACAATTTCTGCTTGCTGTCAGGTGATAGAGAATGTCCCTTTGGCCACTATCAGTCAGCTGTTCTCACTCTGTTCCCTCCCAGCTCCATGTGCCCTCCACTGACCATGGCCTTGGCTCTGTACAACACTGCTTAGCAGCAGCTGAAAACATCAGAGTGTTATCAATGGTTTTCTCCTAGAGCCAAAACAGTGCAGACAGTCTGAAGAAAACAATTCCATCTGAGGTGTAACTCAGATTCCTGCCTGTCCCCCTCCTCTAGTTCTTCCTTATCAGGAAACAAGGAACAGAATCTGCCACTCTTCACTTTGAAACCTTTTCCATCAGTTCTCAGCTGGCTCCTCTGCCATCCCCAGGCAGAGCTCAGTGCACTCTCACAGAGGGCAGCAGCCTTTCCTCATTATCCTTGCCCATCCGTCATAAAGAGTCTGTACCCCATTTGCTACAGTCCAGAGGTGGGAACCATCCCACCATGTCTCTGAGACAAGCAAGACCGTAGGCCTGCAAATGCACAATGATTTATAGCTCACTGAGTGAATGTTTGTGGTCCTCTCATTAGTGTAAAGAGTCTTCAGATAGCATCCCTTTCCAGAAGCATGATTAGATTTAGCCTGGCTTGGCCTCGCATCTACACCAAGGTGCCACACAAAAACGAGACCCATTGTGGGGCTCAGAGTTGTCCAGTAAGCACTGGCAGTACCAGGACATGGCTTTCCTGAAGGTCTTTGGCTGCATATTCCAGCTGGCTGGGGCTGTGCTGGAGACCCAAGAGTTCTGTTGTAATACAAGAAGAATTTTACAGAGCAGCAGCCATGGATCAAGATAAGGATTTCACAGAGCAGCAGCTGCGGAGCAGGATAAACAGCATGAGAACCAAGGACACCTCTAGGAAAAGAATGAATGGCTCGCGGATTTGAAGGTGGGTGTTAGGGTTGTTATTGCAGATGCTTTCCTCCTATTAGTGTGTGTGATTTCTGAACGCCCTTGTCTGTGTGCTATAACAGTACAGCACTTTGGGCAATAGATGGACGCAGCTATATTTCACCGTATTGGTGTGTGGCATTTTGTCCTAGAACGCTGACCTTTTGCCTTCAGGTTCACAAACAAGTGGGGGCCCGCAATGTCATGGGATTCCACTCTTGAACACCTGCGGGATCCCGAGAAACTAAGCCAGTATTTGAGTCAGGGATGGTGCAGCAGGTCTAAGGGGGTACTACTTATTTGGGGCTTGGCTTGTGCTTACAATGCTCTATAATAACACTATTCTGGAAAGAGAGAGTTTCCCAGCTGAGGTTCAAGCCAAAAAAGGGAAATCCCCAAGTCAATTCTGATCAGTCATGGGAGGCACCAGTAACAATATCAGTTGCCCCTATGGAAGGCAAGAAATGGAAATGGATGTCCTCACATCTAGAACGGAAAAAAGAAGCAGACGAGGAGGCAGAAGAAGATCCAGGTGACGGGTCTGGATCAGCACCAAGAAAGGCAAAAGGAAAAGTTAAGGGGCATGAAGAAGAGAGTGATGAGGAGGAAATCTCTATTACTGTTTGTTGACCCCTGAAGATGACTGAAATCCAAGGCACAAGAAAGAGTTTACATGGCACCAGAACGAATCTCTTGTTACCTGGTTGCTTCACTGTTGGGACAGCTGGACTGGTAGCTTGTTTCTAGATGGTAACAAATCTCATCAACTAGGAGGCATTTCTGTTACCTTTATCTTGTCAGTGTTCTCTGGAAGTTTGCAGCTTGACCAATTACTGAGATGACACCAATATGATGAGCAGTAAAATGGCGATTTATTCAAGCTAACACACATATATATACCCTATGCCCTTCGTGTACGCCCACTGGAAACGTATACATCATATATCTTGATGGCATGGGGATGGACCTATCTTGTCACAGCCCGAAAAGCGCACACTCGCCTAATACAACATTTCCCCCTCCCCATGCCAAGAAAGCCTTACCCCGTTACAATGCGAACGCTAGTCCTAATCTGAATTATATAAAGGTGTTAGTCCTTATCTAAACAAGTAATTTATAAAGGGAGATATGCAGATTGCAAAGCATGCAGAGATAAGCGATGCTATATCTAACAATATTAGTAGTTTCTAATTAATACGTTCAAGGCACCTTTGGTTATATTATAACATTCATCCTTCTGCTCAGAGTTTCGCATATAACCGCTGGAGCTCCATTTTCTCATTGAACACTCCTTCTATCATACCTTGTAAACAACCTTGTAGACATCTAAATATACATGGCACACATATAATTAATGCAAGAAATATAAGAAGCCCTATCACTAATGCCTTAAGTAGCTGTTTGAGCCATGTCTCAATACCTCCAAACAGACTTCCCAGCCAATCTCCAAAAGGATCATCCTGGATGCCAACCTTCTTGGTGTGTTCTTGTAACCACCCCAACTTCTTGTGCAACAACTCACTATGATCACTCAAGTTAAAACAACACATCCCTTCAAAGTCCTTACACCCATGACCTTGTGCCAGAAGTAAGAAATCAATTGCCGCTCTGTTTTGGAGCACAGCGTGTCTAATGCTCTCTACATCTATAAGCAAATCTGAGAGTAGCCGAGAGGTAACATTAGCCTGTTTAACAGTCCAACAGGCCAGTCTCTCGATTTCTTTTAAAGCGTGTGCAGCAGCCACCCCGGGAGCAGAGAAAGAAGCAAAGACTCTAGCAGTGGGTCCCCATAACCTTACGTCGTCCCCGCAGTCAGGCTCCAGAGCATGCATATCCCTTTTGGCTCGCGAATGATTAAATGCCTTATAGATCTCAAAGATACTTGGGGATAAGATGGTCAATTTCCCCAGATAGCAAGGACCTCCTACTGGGTTCTTAGGAATCCCTTGCTAAGCACGATCCCCACAAATAAGAAATATTCCTGGTGGTAAGGCTTTTGCAGTATCATTGTTCCAAAGTTCTCCCATGAACGAAAATGATCCTTTGGGGATAGGGAAAACACAACAACCTGTGTTGAATGCCATATCTTCACAGTCGACCTTTCGGACAGACCCATCCGTCCTGCTAATATTAACAATCTCACCTATTGAGACGTTTATAGGACAATCTCCAGAACGATAAGGCACCGATCCGTTAGGGTAAAACCCACAATATCCTCCATCAATATCAAAGGTCTCATCATCACGGGGATACACAAGGGTATACGGGACAGTTTGATTAGTTTTCGGGTCCCAGTAGGGGTCCTCTGGACCAAGAAGTTGCTGCCTAGTCAGAGACAACCTTTTCATTGAGCCAAAGATCATGCACCCAGGGGACAACCATTGTGAGCTATTCTTGTCCCAAGTATCATTTTGTACCATTTGCGAGCCAAGTAAATCCAGCTGCTGGGGCTCCTTGGGAAGAGTGAAGTTTAACCTACAAATAGTACAAGCCATTTTCCTTCCGAGATAGTATACGGAATCATTTCCCAGCCACCTCCAAGTTCTTTCTAGTCCATTGCAGTACCGCAAACAGCCACTCTTTTTCCCAAGGTAACCCTTAAACGCAGAGTCATCCCATTCTGGGACCCCTATAAGGCATGTTTGAAAGGGTGACGTAGCTGACTGTAATGCAAGACAAAAGTCTGTTCTTCCTGTCTGATTAGCCCATGTAACCCATAAGTTCCCCGGTTGTTGAATCAAATGAATGCCCCCCAACGGTGACCAACACAGACACAAAAGGCACAACAGCATTAGCATGGTAGTTCTCGTTGGCAGAAAGGGTTGTTTCTCCGAGTTCTCAGGTTTCTTTTTCTTCGGTATCCACGAGAAAGTCCTTCTGAGCTCCTTTGGTTTGGGATTCATTGGGCGTCCGATCAGCAGGTCCTATAAGAGGATACTCAGCTCTTATTAACTCCCTGATGATTTCTTTTTTGCCACCAATCTCTGGCTTAATTTTTCTTGATGGCACCCAACGTATAACTCCCGTATCCTTGCGTTTTATTGCTGCGTATCCCCTTCCCCAGACCAATATGGACCATCCCGACTCCCAGGACCCATTGTCCAACTTAACCTTTACTGGTGGGCCTTCCTCGATAATTTTCAGCTGCCAATGTCTCTGTATGGGGGTCCTTGAATTTTCCCCTCGCTCAAAATGATTTAATGCATATAGCGCACGGGCCAAAATTTCACCTTGCTGTGATACCGGGATTTTTCCTGAATACCCTTCCCCCTCCCCAAGCACACGAATCTTTTCCTTGAGGAGACGATTGGCCCTTTCTACGATGGCCTGAACATGTGAGTTTCCCGGAATTCCCGTAGTATGTGTGATGTTCCATCGGGCTAGCCACTCTTTGGACGAGCGTGAAACGAAACAAGGACCATTGTCTGTCTTTATGTGGCGCGGCATTCCCAAAACTGCTATGGCCGTGGCCCAGTGGTGTTGCGCTGCTGTAGAATTGGTACGGCCATGTTGGGTAGCCACAATGACAGTAGAAGATGTGTCAATCGTTACAGCGAGCCACTGCCTTGGGGCCATTCGCGGTTCCATTGTGAAGTCTGTCTTCCAGACATCCAATGGGGCAAGACCACGAGGATTAACCCCTGCCCCCAATGCTGGCGCTGAATTACAGTGCAGACAGGTTTGAACGACCTCCCTCGCAACAGTAACTGGAATGGAGCAGGCCCGAGCCAACGCCTTAGCCCCTATGTGCAATGCAGAATGAAGGTCACGAGCCTCCTGCAGGGTATATATCTGACCCCCGGCTATTCGATCTGCGACATCATTTCCGGCTGTAAAAAATCCTGGGACATCAGAATGGCTACGGACATGGAGGACAGCCACTGGTGCAGTCCTGGCTACTAGAGCGTCCTCTAGCAGGGCTGCAGCCATTGTGTTCGGCTGCCCTTCTTTTCCCATCCGCAAGAGCATCCTAGCTACGAACACAGAATCAGTAACAATGTTGCAGGGAGTCTGGGGCCAGAGGCATAGTGCCACTGCCACTGCCCTGGCTTCAAGCATTTGGACGCTTGCCATACTATCGGATATCAACTTTGATTCCCATTCACCAGCAGGACCCCGCCAAACAGCCACCCCCTGGCCTGTCGCAGACGAGGCATCAGTGAAAATCGTGGGACCATCCACGGGGATGTCCAATACCCTAATTCGCAATGATATTTGGAGAGGTCTTGCCAGATCGAAAATTGGCAGCGAGTCTGAATAGCTAAACTTGCCACTGAAGTCATACACAGCCAACGAGACCTCATCTGGCAGAGGCTGAACATTCCGAAAGGTCCCTGGCAAGTATATGACGTCCAGGTCCTTCCTGAAGGCTCTCACCGCTGTGAGGCGAGCCTTTCGGAGCAAAGATGATAACTGCTCCAACCACGGAGTGAACGCTCTTACCGGCTGGGCGGAAAACAACCAGCATAACGGACGAGGGTGAGAGCTAAGGGTATGCCCTACCACCGCAGCTGATCCCTGCTGTGTCATGGTTTTGTAATTTTGTAATTTTGCTATCAGTATTCCACATCATAACATCATGTCAAGTATGGATACTTCTGTTGAATGTGCAGTCCACAGAAGAAGACTACATATCCCAGAGAACAACAGGAGTAACAATAAGTCACGGGACCAGGACTCTATATAATCTCGTTCCCAGGCTGGAGTGCCCTCCTTCTTCTCTCGAACTTCTCGGAGAGTGGGAAGCGTTCCAGCCGTGTCGCCTAGAGTTCACAGTAGGCCTCTCGGTTTTCGGAGACTCTCTCTCTCTGTTTCGTTCGATTTTGTTAGCCTTAATTATATTATATTGTGTTATCTTGTATTTCGATATCATATTTAGTAAAATAAGTTTTTCCTCCTTAGATTGTTGCTGTTTTATCCCACTCCCCTTTTCCCCCTCCTTTCCGGGCCCCGGGGGGGGGGCGCGGGGTGGCTTCCCCTGTCACGGGCATAGGTAAATCTAAGTAACCCGTGACAGATTATTTGGTGGAGGATGCGGGCATAGAGCTTTTTAGCTTTTAGAACAACTCTCTCTTTGCTCTTAAAGAGCTTCGTTACGGGAGTGTTGGGAGTGTTATCTTTCCGTAGCTGCTCACGGAGAACGTGACCTTGAAATACCAGACAAATTGTCAACATTAAGGGCTGCTGCACATTCTCAGCACTGCTATCTGACTTTTGTGTAGAAAACAAAGGGATTTCTTTCTCCCTTAGAGCAAAGCTAGCTAGCTCTGACTTTTACAGAGCCTGCCAGCTATGAATCCACTCTCCATCCCAGTTGCTCTGTTTAAGGGATTGAAAGCAATTATGATCTTCTTAAAGTATTGGTCAACTATTAACACCATAATTTGGTGTTGTGGAATTGTGCAGATATATAGCCTAATAAGGTGGATACTGATGGAGACACCTGCCTGGTACTTTTATGAGATGTGGTATGATCAGAATTTTGGCATCTATACCCCAGATGGAATTGTGAATCTTACAAACACTTGCATCCCAGATGGAACAGGCAATTTTACAAATACTTGCATCCCAGATGGAACAGGCAATTTTACAAACACCACCATGTTTAATTCATTGTACAGGCTAAAAAAACCCTTTTTATTTAGGTTGTACTCTCAGATTTCCACACGCTTTTCAATAACTGAGATAGGGTTCATACTTGCATTCATGTTATCACTATCAATGCATGCATATATGTTCCTATGCATTCGTTCTATGCGGAAGTCTCCTCCAGAACCAGAGAATGATGACTGGCAGGGAATATGGAAAGGTTTAGGAAAAGTCTTAGAAGCATGGGGACCCGCAGTGTCATGGGATTTCACTCTTGAACACCTAAGGGACCCTAAGAAATTAAGTGAGTATTTGGGTCAGAGATCTAAGGAGGTAAACCTTATGTGGGGTTTGGCTTATGCATACCGTGCTTTGTATCATACTATTCTGGAGAGAGAGAGTTTCCGATCTGAGATTCAAGCCCAAGTTAATTCTGATCAGTCACAGGAGGCATCAGTAGCAATATCAGTTGCCCCTGTGGAAGGCAAGAAATGGAAACGGGTGTCCATGCGTCTAGAACGAAAAGAAGGAGAAGCACAGGGGGGGGCAGCAGAAGACCCAGGTGCCGGGCATGGAGCAGTACCGAAAAAAGCAAAGGCAAAAACCAAGAGGCATGAAGAAGAGACTGATGATGAGGAGGAAATCACCTATTGTCGACCTCTGAAGCTGACTGAAATCCAAGGCTCAAGAAAGGAGTTCACACGGCGTCAAGATGAAGGTATCCTTGCTTGGTTGCTTCGCTGCTGGGACAACGGGGCCAACAGCTTGTCTCTAGATGGTAATGAAGCTCGCCAACTAGGAAGCATTGCCCAAGATGCAGGTATCGACAGAGGGATTAGCAGATGTTCGGATGGAGCTGCCACTCTCTGGTTGCGGCTGTTAGAAGCCGTGAGAGAAAGGTACCCCTATAAGGATGCTTTGAAGCCTAAATTTGATAGTTGGAATACCGTCCAAAAAGGTATTCAGCGCCTGAGGGAATTGGCCATGGCGAAAATGTTGTACAGCCCTGATCCAAGCGAACTTGACCCTGAGAGAGTGAGGGCCGATCCTGACATGTGGCAGAAAATCACAAGTACAGCACCAGAGAGAATTGCACAGTCGTTGGTATCAGGATCTAAAGGATTCGTGGACAGATGGCCCCGAGTTGTTGAGCTGATTATAATGCTTCAAACCACCGATCAGCAGCTCCCCCAACTGCATGCCGCAGTTTCTGCCATCTCACGGCTAGAAAACCGAGTAGATGAAATGTGCAAGAAATTGTTTCCATCAACTAATTGTAATGATCCCGTAATAGTATCAGAAACAACTGATGAAGGTCAATCCTCGTACGGGCCACCAGGTCTAATGAAGGATCTGATCAAACTAGTCCAGTCCTACTCCCCACCTGCATCATCAAAAGTCTCAGCTGTTAAACGCACACGCTTCCCAGCTCGAGCAAAGAACAACAGTACGATTGCACCGCGTGTTTCCATGTGGCGCTACCTACGTGACCGTGGAGAAGACATGAGGAAGTGGCATGATCAGCCCACGTCTGCACTACGAGCACGGGTGAAAGAACTACTAGACATACCAACCACCAGTGGAGTTGCTCCAGTCATCACAGGTAACCAATAGAGGGGCCCTGCCCTCAGTCAGGGGAGGGCAAGGGATAATAGAGTTTATTGGACTGTGTGGATTCGATGGCCTGGCACATCAGAACCACAGGAATATAAGGCGCTGGTGGATACCGGTGCACAGTGCACCCTAATGCCCTCCAGTCATGAAGGGACAGAATCAATCCATATTTCTGGAGTGACTGGGGGCTCTCAAGAATTGACTGTGCTGGAGGCTGAAATAAGCCTCACTGGCAAAGACTGGCAAAAACATCCTATTGTGACTGGCCCAGGGGCTCCATGTATACTGGGTATTGATTACCTCAGAAGGGGGCATTTCAAGGATCCTAAGGGGTATCGATGGGCCTTTGGGATAGCTGCTGTAGACATGGACAACATTAAGCAGCTGTCTGTTTTGCCTGGCCTGTCAGAGGACCCGTCTGTTGTGGGGCTGCTACGAGTAAAAGAGCAGCAGGTACCGATTGCTACAAAGACAGTGCACAGACGGCAGTATCGCACCAACAGGGATTCCTTGCTCCCCATTCATGATTTGATTCGCCAGTTGGAGAATCAGGGAGTGATCAGTAAAACTCACTCACCTTTTAACAGTCCCATATGGCCAGTGCGTAAAGCCAGTGGAGAATGGAGGCTGACAGTAGACTACCGTGGCCTGAATGAGGTCACACCCCCATTGAGCGCTGCTGTGCCGGATATGTTGGAACTCCAGTACGAGCTGGAGTCAAAAGCAGCCAAATGGTATGCCACCATTGACATTGCCAATGCCTTCTTTTCTATTCCTTTGGCCGCAGAATGCAAGCCACAGTTTGCCTTCACCTGGAGGGGCATTCAGTATACTTGGAACCATTTGCCCCAGGGGTGGAAACACAGCCCAACCATTTGCCATGGGTTGGTCCAAACTGTACTGGAACAGGGTGGTGCTCCTGAACACCTGCAGTACATTGATGACATTGTTGTGTGGGGCGATACAGCAGAAGAAGTTTTCACAAAAGGAGAGCAGATAATCCGGATTCTTCTACAAGCTGGCTTTGCTATTAAGCGAAGCAAAGTAAAAGGACCTGCCCAGGAAATTCAGTTCTTAGGTATAAAGTGGCAGGATGGACGTCGTCACATCCCAGCAGATATGATCGACAAAATCACTGCCATGTCTCCACCAACTAGCAAGAAAGAGACACAATCTTTCCTGGGTGCAGTGGGCTTTTGGAGGATGCACATTCCAAACTACAGCCTCATTGTAAGCCCCCTTTATCAGGTAACGCGGAAGAAGAATGATTTTGCATGGGGCCCTGAGCAGCAGCAGGCTTTTGAACAGATTAAACAAGAGATAGCCCGTGCTGTAGCCCTGGGGCCAGTACGGACTGGACAGGATGTAAAGAACATCCTCTATACTGCTGCTGGAGAGAAAGGCCCCACTTGGAGTTTGTGGCAAAGAGCCTCAGGAGAGACCCGAGGCCGACCCCTGGGATTCTGGAGTCGATCATATAAGGGGTCTGAAGAGTGCTACACTCCAACTGAGAAGGAGATCTTAGACGAGTATGAGGGGGTTCGGGCTGCTTCCGAAGTAGTCGGGACTGAAACACAGCTCCTTTTGGCACCTCGACTGCCAGTGCTGAACTGGATGTTCAAAGGACAGGTTCCCTCCACCCATCATGCTACCGATGTCACCTGGAGCAAGTGGATTACGCTGATTACACAGCGAGCGCGAATGGGAAACCTCAATCGTCCAGGAATCCTAGAGGTAATCATGGACTGGCCTGAAGATAAAAAGTTTGGAACATCACCAGCAGAAGAGGTATCACGTGCTAAAGAGGCCCCACCATACAACGAATTACCAGAAAATGAAAAGAAATATGCCCTATTCACTGACGGATCATGTCGCATTGTAGGGAAGCATCGCAAATGGAAAGCTGCTGTGTGGAGCCCCACACGACAGGTTGCAGAGGCCACTGAAGGTAAGGGAGAATCAAGTCAGTTTGCAGAGGTAAAAGCTGTCCAGCTGGCCTTAGATGTTGCTGAACGGGAGAGGTGGCCAATGCTGTATCTTTATACTGACTCATGGATGGTGGCAAATGCCTTATGGGGGTGGTTACAGCGGTGGGAACAAAATAACTGGCAACGGAGGGGAAAATCTGTTTGGGCCGCTGAACTATGGAAGGACATTGCTGCCCGAACAAAGAATATGGTTGTAAAGGTGCGTCATGTGGATGCACATGTGCCCAAAAGTCGGGCTACTGAAGAACAACAAAACAACCATCAGGTAGATAAAGCTGCTAGAATTGAGGTGGCTCAAATCGACTCGGATTGGCAGAATAAGGGCGAATTATTTCTAGCTCGATGGGCTCATGAGACCTCAGGCCATCAAGGAAGAGACGCACCATATAAGTGGGCCAGAGACCGAGGGGTGGACTTAACCATGGACGCTATTGCACAGATTATTCATGATTGTGAAACATGTGCCATAATTAAACAAGCCAGAAGGATGAAACCTCTCTGGGAGGAAGGGCGATGGCAAAAGTATAAATATGGGGAGGCGTGGCAGGTTGATTATATCACCTTGCCACGATCTCGCAGTGGTAAGTGTTATGTACTCACTATGGTAGAGGCAACCACTGGGTGTCTTGAAACATATGCAGTACCCCATGCAACTGCTCGAAACACCATATTAGGTCTTGAGAAACAAGTCCTGTGGCGACATGGCACCCCAGAAAGAATTGAATCTGATAATGGGACACATTTCAAAAATTCTCTTATAAATACTTGGGCCAAAGATCATGGCATTGAGTGGATTTATCATATTCCCTACCATGCACCAGCTTCTGGTAAAATTGAACGATATAATGGGTTGTTGAAAACTATGTTGAAAGCAATGGGTGGTGGAACATTTAAGCACTGGGAGAAGAATCTGGCAGAAGCCACTTGGTTGGTCAATACTAGAGGATCTGTCAATCGTGATGGTCCTAGTCAATCTAGCCCCCTACACACTGTAGAAGGAGATAAGGTCCCTGTTGTACATGTAAAGAACATGTTGGGAAAAGCTGTTTGGGTCCTTCCAGCTTCTGGAAAGGGCAAACCTATCCGTGGAACTGTCTTTGCCCAGGGACCTGGGTGCACTTGGTGGGTAATGCAGAAGGATGGGGATGTTCAATGTGTGCCACAAGGGAATTTGATGCTGGGGGAGTGCAGTCAATAATTTTTTGTATCTATATATATATATATGTTTGCATGTGTAGTGTATTTTAGTTATTATAGTTGTACATTTAGTTATGTTACATACAATTCTGCTATTTAGCTATCACAATTTTACATACGTGTATATATATGTATATATATGTATATATTAACCATGATGTAATAATGTAGAATAAGGGGTGGAATGTCATGGTTTTGTAATTTTGTAATTTTGCTATCAGTATTCCACATCATAACATCATGTCAAGTATGGATACTTCTGTTGAATGTGCAGTCCACAGAAGAAGACTACATATCCCAGAGAACAACAGGAGTAACAATAAGTCACGGGACCAGGACTCTATATAATCTCGTTCCCAGGCTGGAGTGCCCTCCTTCTTCTCTCGAACTTCTCGGAGAGTGGGAAGCGTTCCAGCCGTGTCGCCTAGAGTTCACAGTAGGCCTCTCGGTTTTCGGAGACTCTCTCTCTCTGTTTCGTTCGATTTTGTTAGCCTTAATTATATTATATTGTGTTATCTTGTATTTCGATATCATATTTAGTAAAATAAGTTTTTCCTCCTTAGATTGTCGCTGTTTTATCCCACTCCCCTTTTCCCCCTCCTTTCCGGGCCCCGGGGGGGGGCGCGGGGTGGCTTCCCCTGTCACGGGCATAGGTAAATCTAAGTAACCCGTGACAGTGCTGGCATCTTGTTACTGCACCCTCAAGTGGCCGCTCTGAATCCCACCTCGCAAGCGCATTGGTGGAGCATGCAGATAGTATCTCACGCCAGGCTAACTCCATCTCTGGAGTCCACTGCCTCTCCTCTTGTGGGTTCGACCCCTTCAACTGGTCATAAAAAGGTTTCATAAGACGTGGAGGGATACCGACAGAATTTCTCACCCATTGCATCGCCCCCACTAGTTTTTGCACGTCCCACAAGGTTGTAATGTGAGGCTTTACTTCCAACCCCTCCGGGATCACCGTTGCAGACCCAAACTTATAACCCAGAAACTCAATTCCCGGTTCTCTCTAGATTTTTTCTTGGGAGATAACAAACCCGACAGTTGTAAGCGCGCAGACCACTTGATCCTCCAGAGTCTGCAACCGAGAGTCACATGGTGCAGCAAGCAGCAAATCATCCATATAGTGGGCAATTTGGCAGTCCGGCAATGATCGTCTCACCGGCTCTACAATTTTTCCCACTACAATCTGACAAATCGTAGGTGAACAGACCATACCCTGAGGGAGAATTTTCCACTGGTATCTCTGGGCGGGCCCCTTATTATTCACAACTGGGACCGTAAACGCGAAAGCTTCCCTATCATGTTCAGCCAACGGGATGGAAAAGAAGCAGTCTTTGAGGTCAATGACCATCAAATGCCACCCCTCTGGAATAGCTGATAGTAAAGGTCCCCCCTGCTGGACAGGACCAAAGGGAACAAGTTGTACATTGACTGCTCGGAGATCATGTAGTAACCGAAATGACCCCTAGGACTTTCTGATCACAAAAACAGGTGTATTCCAATTACTGAGAGATGGTTCTACATGGCCTGCCTTAAGTTCTCGTGAGACAATCTGTATAAGCGCTGTTAATTTATCAGCAGGAAGGGGCCACTGATCCACCCAAACGGGAGAAGCATCCCGTTTCCAACGTAGCGGAATCGCATGTTGCAGCGCTAAATGGTGGACAGTGGCCCTTTCTATAAATTTGTCAACTGCACCCCCAACTGAAGGAGAACATCTCTACCCAGAATGGAACCACTAATTGGGGCTATAGTGGGGGTCGTAAAGACAGTCCTCTCGATGGAGCCATCCCTCCCTATAAGCGAGAGCTTTACCCCTGCATCAGCCATACAGGTGGACACCTCACCCCCCACCCCCGTGAGAACTCTCCACGTAAAGGTCTTCGGCCACTCCTGTGGCCAATCGTCTGTCGCAATGACAGTAATATCCGCACCGGAGTCCAATAAAGCCATAAAAAACACCATTCTAGGTCCCGATACTGGGGTCTCAGGATCAAATGTCATCATGACCTTAACCAATGGGCGCTTGCCTAGGTCCATAGCTAATGCCACGGTGGGAGTTGTGCTCGTAGTCCGGTTTAAGGAAGTGGGAAGGAGCCCCGGGCCATTGGCGCCCTCCCGTTCCCATTTCCCTGCATCGTGATTTTAAGTTTTCGGCACTGACACGCGGCATGTCCAGCCCCACCACACCACTGACACTTCTTGTCCGGTCCCTGCGATTCCTTCTGATTAAACCTCTTAGGGCATTGGGCTTTAAGGTGACCAAGCTGTCCACACTTAAAGCACGGGCCCTTATCCTTATTTTCCCCAACTCGAGAGGCTGCCATTACTGCAGCAGCCATCCCCTGCATGGCAGTTACAAAGCCCTCATTAGTCAATGGTGCATTTTTCTGATGATCTAGCACATACTTGATGATCTCTCCTGGAGTGTTCAAAGTCCCAGGTGCCGCCCTTATAATCTGTTGAATGTCTGGCAGCGATTTTTGTTTAAGACAATCTATCACAACTAAAGATTGGACCCCCTTTGGGAGGTCAGACCCCTCCACCGCATGGATCAAGCGATTCGCAAAATCAGAGAATGGCTCGGAGGGCTCCTGTTTGATGTCTGTCCATGGGAGCACAGGCTCTGCAACCTTAGCCACCATCCGCAGAGCCTGAAGGGCTGCGGTCGTGAGCGCTGCCAACTCCCCTGCTCTAAGCGCATTCGCCTGGCCCTCCGGGGACCCCACCATGCCATCTGCTAACCCCTGAAGATGCGCAAGAGTCATCTTGTCTTTTCGATCCTGGCCATTAGCCGGATGGTTATTATCGCGGGTCGCAGTGGCTACCACAACCTGAAGCAGCCTATTCCACTCGTCATACCATAAGGTATATTGTACAGGCTCAAGGATGACACGCATAATAAGGCTGACCACATCATAAGGCAGAAGACTAGAGGCCATGAGAGCCTCAACTGCCGACATAGTCACTGGAGAACGCAAGCCTTTCTTTTTGACCAAATCCGCAAGGCGAGTGACCGCCTTAGAGTTTAAAGGGGTCCAAGCTCTACCCTCTGTATTCACTGTTACTGGAAAGGCAAACGTATCCGTCACATCGGCTGCTCTGAGATCCTCCCTCACCCGAGCCCAGTCAGTGAGTGTGGGCGGGCTCCACGGGCCAGATGCCACAGGACCACACCCCTCCTGGGCGTGTCCCGGGGCCGTCTGCATCAAAGTGCTATGCCCACATCCAGTGCCCTGCTGGGCGGAGTGATCCGCCCCTTCAGGGGAGTGGCTAGAACAACAGGCAGGACCAGACAGTAAACGAAGTACCACCCCCTCCCTCCCCTTGCTGGGCGGAGTGATCCGCCCCTTCAGGGGAGTGGCTAGAGCAACAGGCAGAACCTGGCAGTGAGACAGTACCATCCTCCCCCACTGCCCTCTTATCAGTTGTGCAGAGAGCAACAGTACATTCCACCGAGGGTCCCCCTCCCCCTTCATCCATAAATGATTTTAATGAAGGATATAGTCTCCGTGCTGGATAGGGAGGTGGGGGCGGGGTGTACTCTGGAGCTGAGTGGTCTTGTTCAACTTCCTCCTTCTTTGTTCTTGAAGGTGTTACGTCAGTTGGAGCCGAGGGGGTCGGCGCCATCTTCTCCTCCTTTGGATCTGTAGGAGAGATGAGACCCCCCCCGGTTCCCCTCGCCCCCAACCCCAACAGTTCCCTAGCCCGATCCCCCGCAATCTTCTCTTCCTTTGCCACCTTAAGTGCCTCCAAGACTAATCCCCAGACCTTGAACTCTGTAACTTTTCGGGTGGCCAGCACCCTTTGTGAAAGCGCCATTGTGAGCGCATCCCAGTTATTGGGATCATATAAATCAGAGGGGGATGTTAACATCCCCTCCTTCTCCAGCAGCGAAAGAACTGCAGCAATCTCCTTCTTAGAAGGAACATCCTTCCCACAGTGAGTTTTACATGCATGCAGAATCACCTTAATAACGGCTTCCATGTCGCCTCTGGCCAAACGTATCCCACCTGGCCCCAACCTGGCGCTTCCCCAACCGTGCCGAGGGGGTTCCGAGCTCTCCCTACCGCCTGACGAAGAGTTATGGCCAATCCTCTCGTCCCAGTCTTTCACCACTCCACGAGTAAATAATTACCGCTCCACAGTGAGAACCTTCGCCGTTAGAATTATAGCTGCTCCACTTCCAATCACGTCCGGGGTCACCATTTGTTACCTTTATCACAGAATCACAGAATCACAGAATCACAGAATCACAGAATTACCCGGGTTGGAAGGGACCTCAAGGATCATGTAGTTCCAACCCCCCTGCCTAGCAGGGCCACCAAACATACACCTTTACTAGATCAGGTTGCCCAGGGCCCCGTCCAACCTGGTCTTGAACACCTCCAAGGACGGGGCATCCACAACCTCACTGGGCAGCCTGTTCCAGGACCTAACCACTCTTCTAGTAAAGAACTTTCCCCTAACATCCAACCTAAATCTTCCCTCCTTCAACTTAAAACCATTTCCCCTAGTCCTGCTATTATCAGCCCTTTCGAAGAGTTTACTCCCTTCCTGGGAGTAAGTTCCCTTCAGGTATTGAAAGGCTGCAATGAGGTCACCCCGCAACCTTCTCTTCTCCAGGCTGAACAAACCCAACTCCCTCAGCCTGTCCTCATAGGGGAGGTGCTCCAGCCCCCTGATCATCTTTGTGGCCCTCCTCTGGACCCTTTCCAAAATCTCCATATCTTTTTTGTACTGAGGGCTCCACACCTGGACACAGTACTCCAGATGGGGCCTCACAAGAGCAGAGTAGAGAGGGACGATCACCTCCCTATCCCTGCTGACCACCCCTCTCCTGATGGAGCCCAGGATCCCATTTGCTTTCCGGGCTGCCAGAGCGCACTGCTGGCTCATGTTAAGTTTCTCATCTATCAGGACCCCTAGGTCTTTTTCTGCCGAGCTGCTCTCA
Source organism: Coturnix japonica (assembly GCF_054131305.1). Lineage (NCBI taxonomy): Eukaryota > Metazoa > Chordata > Aves > Galliformes > Phasianidae > Coturnix > Coturnix japonica. The sequence continues at coordinate 15,350,756 of NC_140701.1, forward strand.
AGGACAACTCCTCCCAGCCTGTACAGGTGCCTGGGGTTCTTCCGGCCCAAGTGCAAAACCTTGCACTTTGCCGTGTTGAACCTCATTAGGTTCACCTGAGCCCAGCTTTCCAGCCTGTCAAGGTCCCTCTGAATGGCATCCGTTCCCTCCACCGTATCGACTGCACCACTCAGCTTGGTGTCATCAGCAAACTTGCTGAGGGTGCACTCCATTCCCTCATCGATGTCATTAATAAAGATGTTAAAGAGCACCGGTCCCAAGACAGACCCTTGAGGGACACCGCTCGTTACCGGCCTCCACCTGGACATAGAGCCATTGACCACCACCCTCTGTCTGCGGCCTTTCAACCAATTGCTTATCCATCTAGTTGTCCACCCATCAAATCCACCTCCCTCCAATTTGGAGATGAGGATGTGATGAGGGACCATGTCAAAGGCCTTGCTCAGGTCCAGGTAAATGACATCGGTCGCCTTCCCTTCATCCACCAACGCCGTCACTCCATCATAGAAGGCCACAAGATTAGTTAAGCATGACCTTCCCCTGGTGAAGCCATGCTGGCTGTCTCGGATAACATGCTCGTTCTTTATGTGATCAAGCATGTTGTCCAGGAGGATCTGTTCCATAATCTTCCCAGGCACAGAGGTGAGACTCACCGGCCTGTAGTTCCCCGGGTCCTCCCTGCTCCCCTTCTTGTAAATGGGAGTGACGTGACCTTTCCTCCAATCATCCGGGACCTCACCTGACAGCCATGACTTCTCAAATATGATGGAGAGCGGCTCAGCAACCACCTCAGCCAGCTCCTTCAGGACCCTGGGATGCACGCCATCTGGCCCCATAGACTTATACTCATTCAGTCTAAGGAGGCACTCTAGGACTTGCTCTACCCTTACAGTGGGGAGGGATTTACCTCCTTGGTCCCCACATGGAGGTATGGGGGTGCAAGACTTAGGGACGTGAAAAAGACTAGAAACCTGGCCACCAGTGAAGACCGAGGTGAAGAACTCATTCAGCACCTCAGCTTTCTCTTCATCTGTTGAAGCCATTTCTCCTTTTAAATTTACCAGAGTAGGTACGCCCATTTTGGCCTGTCTCTTCTGACCAATGTACCTGTAGAAGGTTTTCTTGTTGTTTTTCACGTCCCTCGCCAAGTTCATTTCTGCCTGCGCCTTGGCTTTCCTGATCCCACGTCTGCAAGTTCGGACGGCATCCCTGTATTCTTCCCGGGTGACACAGCCTTGTTTCCAGAGCTTGTACACCCCTTTCTTCACCCTCAGTTCTCTTAGCAGGTCCTTGCTGAGCCATGCCGGTTTTCTACCTCTCCTGCCCACTTTCTTAATCAGGGGAATGGAGACCTCTTGTGCTGCCAGGAGGGCATCCTTGAACAGTAGCCAGCTCTCCTCAACGTCCTTATCTTTGAGGGCAGCGTGCCAGGGGATCTTGGCCAGCATTCCATTGAGAAGCTTGAAGTCTGCTCTTCTAAAGTTCAGCATCCTGGTCCTGCTCTTTGCCAGGCCCACATCGCTTGAGATCACAAACTCAACCAGGGCATGATCGCTGGAGCCCAGGCATCCTCCAACCTATCTTTATCTTGTCAGTGTTCTCTGGAAGTTTGCAGCTTGACCAATTACTGAGATGACACCAATATGATGAGCAGTAAAATGGCGATTTATTCAAGCTAACACACATATATATACCCTATGCCCTTCGTGTACGCCCACTGGAAACGTATACATCATATATCTTGATGGCATGGGGATGGACCTATCTCGTCACAGCCCGAAAAGCGCACACTCGCCTAATACAACACATTTCCAGAGACCCAACTATTGACAGAGGGATGAACAGATGTATGGATGGTGCTGCCACCATCTGGGAGCAAATGTTAGTGGCTGTGTGTGAAAAGCTTCCCTTCAAAGACATTCTGAAGCCTCTGATGAAAAAGTGGGATACAATTGAAAAAGGCATCCAGTACTTGAGGGAAATAGCTGTGGTGGAAATGTTGTATAATCCTAATTTTGATCCTAGCTACCTTTGCCAAGAACATGATCCTGAGAAAGTGAGGACGGCATATGGCAGATACTCACCAAAACAGCACCAGAAAGGTATGCCGTTACTTTAGCAGCAACGTTTCAAAGGTACGAGGAACAAGATGGAAGACCCCTAGTTTTCAAATTGGTTCTTACAGTGCAAAACTTTGAACAGCAGTTACCTCCAACCCACGTCTCCATTTCACCCATCTCAGAAGTAACGAACAGACTGTATGAAGTGGAAGAGCGAGTGTCTCAGTTCATTAATTGTTGGAGGAACCACTGCATACAGAAGTGCCACTGTCAGATCCAGAAGTAGGGAGGAAATGGACGGGGGATTCTGTACAGAATGTACAGCATATGGCTAAACACAAACATAACGTGGTAGTTGAACAGCTGGCCAATATGTCAGGCCCAAAGGATTATAGTCAGTGGGTTCCATCAGGCTGTTAGATGGTCACTATCAGCTTTACACAGGGCTCCATTTTAGGGCCACTTCTCTTTCATGTTTTTGTGGATGTCTTGCGCGCAGTAATAGAAGATGTTCTGAGCAAGTTTGCTGATGAGACCAGATGAGGAGGTGCTGTTGCCTCCACTGAGGGTGGAGAGGACTTGCAGAGAGATGTGGACAAGGCAGGGAAGTGGGTACCAGTTGGTACTAAGCACCAAGTGCATAAAGCATAGCAACAACAAGTGACTGCTTGTGCACCTGGCTAGGGGCAACCCTGGTGTCTATATTAACTCGGTCGCAGGCTAGACTGACGTCTTTCGAGTTCTGGCATTCAGGGGAGTGTGTGGGAGCCTTCACCGTTTCGTCCAAATTTCACAGTAGGCCTCTCGGTTACGGGACGCATTCTCTCTCCTATTTTGCTTGCTTTGTTAGCTCAGTTTTCAATTATATTGTATTATATTGTGTTATTCTGTATTTCAATATAGTATTTAGTAAATAAGTGTGCCTCCTTAGATCGTTGCCGCTGTTTTCTTTTCCTGATTAACTTCTGTCCTTTCAGTCTAGGGCCCCGGCGGGGCCCACGGCCCCCTGTCACGGACGCAGGTGGATTTTTCGTACAAACCATGACAGATTTTGGTGGAGAATGCGGGCAAATTGAGTTGCTGTTTTTCTGTGTTTTCTTCTGTTGTTCTTTTAGCTTTTAACAGAGCTACAAGTTTTTTTCCTGTTAAGGAGCTATCTTAGGTTTGCGATTCTGCACCTGCGAGCTTGACCTTGAAAGTACAGGCGGACTGCCAATACCCCGGTTTATTTTATAAAAACTGCTGAGCTTTGCTTTTTTACTTTTTTTTTCCTTTCCCTCTCTATTGAAGAAAAAAAAAAAAAAATGAAATAAAAAAATATTTCCTCTAGTAAATTTGTTCTACCAGGGACTGCATGTCATTAGTTCCTCTTTTATGATGCTCCAAATATATTGGAGCATGTTTAAGCTAGCCACTTTTCCTATGGAGCTATAGGAATGTATAATGATTTGAAAGCATGGTTAGCAACGCTTACTTGGTATCTGCATGCAGCTCCAGAGGGAGCAACTAATGCAACTAATAGTTCAGGAATGGTGGTTTTTGAGCGTGCTCCTCCTTTTTTCTTTGCATCCTTTAAGCAGTCTTCAAATGACCAGTTGTCCCAGTGGACCACACTGTCATTTGTGTCAATCTCCCTGAACTTAATGTTGACTTTTTTACTTATTGGTTCTTGGGTTTATTACATTTGTTACATCAGGAGGAAGTCTTCCCTACAACCAGAGAATACTGAGTGGCAGGGAGTGTGGGGAGACTTTGGAGAGACTTTTAGAAGACAGACATCTTTAGTGTCATGGAGCTTTACTCCTGAACACTTAAAGAATCCTGAGAGTTTGACCGCATATTTGAGACAGGAATGTTGTGGCTCAGGCAGATCTAGGGAGGCACGAGTGACTTGGGGCCTAGCTAATGCTTATCGGGCCTTATTCAATACCATTCCTGAGAGGGATGATTTTGAGGTTGAGAGAGAGAGTCTCAGGGCTGAGAATGAGAGTATGCAATCCAAACTCGACACTGTCCAGTCTGAGCATAAAGCCCTCCGGTCTGAGCACAACGCCCTCCGGTCAGAGCACAGTGCCCTTCGGTCTAAGTGTAACATCCTCCGGTCAGAGCACAACGCCCTCCGGTCCAGGTACAACACTCTCCAGTCCAAGTATGACGCCCTCCAGTCTGAGCGCGGCACCCTCCAGCCCAAGCACGATGCCTTCCAACCCAAGTGTGACACCCTCCGGTCCGAGCACAACACTCTCCAGTCCGAGCACAACATGCTGCGGTCCGAGCACAACACTCTCCAGACTGAGCACAATGCCCTCCAGACCGAGAACAACACTCGACAGACTGAGCATAACGCCCTCCGGTCCGAACATAACGCCCTCCGGTCCAGGTACGACACTCTCCAGTCCAAGTACGCCGCCCTCCAGATTGAGTTTGGTGCTGTCCAGATCGAGTGGAACACTCTCCAAAACCAGCTATGTGCCCTCCGGGGTGAACTGAATGTATTTAACCAACTACCAGGGGCACATGTAGTCCAATTTGACCAGCCACTGGGGGCACATGTAGTCCAATTTGACCAGCCACCGGGGGCGCATGTAGTCCAATTGGACCAGCCATCGGGGACACCAGATACAATGTTGGTTGCCCCTGTAAGAGGGCGAAAGACAAAACGAGTTTCAACTCAGAGAAAATGCAGAAGGAGTTAGAAGAGCGGAGAAAGTTAGGAGAGCAGGGGAACTCAGGAGAGCAGGGGGACTCAGGAGAACAGAGGAAGTCAGAAGACCAGAGGAAGTTGGAGGAGCAGAGGATGTTAGAGGAGCATAAGAGGATGTTAGAGGAGCAGAAGTAGTTAGAGGAGCAGAGGAAGTTTGGAAAGAGGAAAAAAAAGGAGGGTTACCTGAAAGAAATAATACAAGAGTCAGAGTCAAAAGAAGAAGAGGAACCAAAAGTTAGATTTTCTTTACGAGAATTTCTCGAGCCCAAACTTCTAGATGGATGTCGCCACATCCCAGCAGATGTGATTGACAAAATCACTGCTATGACTCCGCCCAATGACAAGACAGAGGGACCTGATGGGGTGCATCCGCGGGTGCTGAGAGAGCTGGCGGAAGTCATTGCTGAGCCTCTCTCTGTAATCTTTCAGAGGTCTTGGAGAACTGGGGAGGTGCCTGAAGACTGGAGGACGGCCAGTGTCACTCCAGTCTTCAAAAAGGGCAAGAAGGAAGACCCGGGTAACTATAGGCCAGTCAGCCTCACCTCTGTCCCAGGGAAGGTGATGGAACAGCTTGTGCTGGATGCCATCTCCAGACAACTGGGTGATAAGGAGGTTATCATGAGTACTCAGCATGGGTTCACCAAGGGTAGGTCGTGCTCGACCAACCTGGTGGCCTTTTATGAAGATGTCACTAGCTGGGTGGACAGGGGGAGGGCAGTAGATGTAGTCTACCTTGATTTCAGTAAAGCTTTTGATACTGTCCCCCATGACATCCTTATAACAAAGCTGAGGAAGTATGGGATAGATGAGTGGACGGTGAAGTGGGTTGAGAATTGGCTGACTGGCAGAGTGCAGAGGGTTGTCATTGGCGGTGCGGTGTCTGGCTGGAGGCCTGTAACTAGCAGCATCCCCCAGGGGTCTGTACTGGGTCCGGTGTTGTTCAGCATCTTCATCAACGACCTTGATGAGGGGATAGTGACCACCCTCAGCAAGTTTGCTGATAACAAGAAGTTGGGAGGATTGGCTGATACACCTGAAGGCTGTGCTGCCATTCAGCGAGACCTGGACAGGCTGGAGAGCTGGGCAGTAAGAAACCGGATGAGGTTTAACAAAAGCAAGTGTAGAGTCTTGCACCTGGGTAGAAATAATTGCATGCACCAGTACAGGCTGGGGGAAGACCTGCTGGAGAGGAGCTCTGCTGAGAGGGACCTGGGCGTCCTGGTGGACGACGGATTAACCATGAGCCAGCAGTGTGCCTTTGTAGCCAAAAAAGCCAGTGGCATACTGGGGTGTATTAAAAAGAGCGTGTCCAGCAGGTTGAAGGAGGTGATCCTACCCCTCTACTCTGCCCTGGTGAGGCCTCATCTGGAATATTGTGTCCAGTTCTGGGCTCCCCAGTACAAAAAAGACAGGGATCTCTTGGAAAGAGTCCAGCGGAGGGCCACTAAGATGGTGAAGGGCCTGGAGCATCTCCCCTATGAGGAGAGACTTAGGGAACTGGGTCTGTTTAGCCTTGAGAAAAGAAGGCTGAGAGGGGACTTGATCCAGGTTTATAAATACCTGAGGTGTGGGAGCCATAGTGGCGAGGCTGATCTCTTTTCAGTAGTGCGTGGGGATAGGACTAGGGGTAATGGGATGAAAGTACAGCATAGGAAGTTCCACACAAATGTGCGGAAGAACTTCTTTACAGTGAGGGTGACGGAGCACTGGAACAGGCTGCCCAGGGAGGTGGTGGAGTCTCCTTCTCTGGAGATATTTAAGACCCGCCTGGACGCCTTCCTGTGTGACATGGTGTAGGGAGCCTGCTTTGGCAGGGGGGTTGGACTCGATGATTTCTAGAGGTCCCTTCCAACCCCTACAATTCTGTGATTCTGTGATTCTGTGTGAGAGACCCAATCTTTTCTGGGAGTAGTGGGCTTTTGGAGAATGCATGTCCCAAACTACAACCACATAGTGAGCCCCCTCTATCAGGTAACACGGAAGAAGAATAATTTCTCATGGGGTCCTGAGCAGCAGCAGGCTTTTGAGCAGATAAAACAAGAAATAGCCCGTGCGGTGGCCTTGGGGCCAGTACGGACGGGACAGGATGTGAAGAACATCCTCTAGACTGCTGCTGGAGAGAAAGGTCCCACCTGGAGTTTGTGGCAAAGAGCCTCAGGAGAGACCCGAGGCCGACCCCTAGGATTTTGGAGTCGAGCATATAAAGGGTCTGAGGAGCGCTACACTCCGACTGAGAAGGAGATCTTAGCCGTGTATGAGGGGGTTCGGGCTGCTTCTGAAGTAGTTGGGACAGAGGTTCAGCTTCTTCTAGCACCTCGCTTGCCAGTAATAAACTGGATGTTTAAAGGACAGGTTCACTCCATCCATCATGCTACTGATGCCACTTGGAGTAAGTGGATTTCATTAATTACTCAACGAGCTCGAATGGGAAAACTCGGCCGTCCTGGAATTCTAGAAGTGATCATGGACTGGCCTGAGAGTAAAAAAATTGAAACACCACCTACAGAAGAGGTATCACATGCTAAAGAGGCACCACCATACAATGAGCTACCAGAGAACGAAAAGAAATTTGCCCTATTCACAGACGGATCATGTCGTATTGTAGGGAAGCATCGCAGATGGAAAGCTGCTTTATGGAGCCCCACACGACAAGTTGCAGAAGCCACTGAAGGTAAAGGAGAATCAAGTCAATTCGCAGAGGTAAAGGCTGTTCAGCTGTCTTTAGATGTGGCTGAACGGGAGAGGTGGCCAATGCTTCATCTTTATACTGATTCATGGATGGTGGCAAATGCCTTATGGGGGTGGTTGCAACAGTGGGAAGATGATAATTGGAAACGAAAGGGTAAACCTGTTTGGGCTGCTGAACTGTGGAAAAACATTGCTGCCCAAATAAGGAACATTGTTGTAAAGGTGCGCCATGTAGATGCTCATGTACCTAAAAGTAAGGCTACTGAAGAACATAAGAATAACCATCAGGTTGATCGAGCTGCCAAAATTGAGGTGGCTCAAATAGACTTGGACTGGCAGAACAAGGGTGAATTATTCCTAGCTCAGTGGGCCCACGAGACTTCAGGTCATCAAGGAAGGGATGCAACATATAAGTGGGCCAGAGACTGAGGGGTGGACTTAACTATGGACGCTATTGCTCAGGTTATTCATGATTGTGAAACATGCGCCATAATTAAACAAGCCAAGAGGATGAAAACTTTTTGTGGGGAAGGGCGATGGCAAAAGTATAAGTATGGAGAGGCATGGCAGGTTGATTATATCACCTTGCCACGATCTCGCAATGGTAAGCGTTATGTACTCACCATGGTGGAGGCAACCACTGGGTGGCTCGAAACATACACAGTACCCCATGCTACCGCCCGAAACACCATATTAGGGTTGGAAAAGCAAATCCTGTGGCGGCATGGCACTCCGGAAAGAATTGAATCAGATAATGGGACCCATTTTAAAAATTCTCTTGTAACCACTTGGGCCAAAAATCATGGCATTGAGTGGATTTACCATATTCCCTATCATGCACCAGCTTCTGGTAAGATTGAACGATTCAGTGGGTTGTTGAAAACTATGTTGAAAGCAATGGGTGGCGGAACATATAAAAATTGGGAGAACCATTTAGCAGAAGCCACCTGGTTGGTCAACACTCGAGGATCTAGTAATCGTAATGGTCCTATCCAATCCAGCTCCCTACGTACCATGGAGGGAGATAAGGTTCCTGTAGTACACATAAAGAGCGTGTTAGGAAAGACGGTTTGGGTCCTTCCAGCGTCTGTAAAGGGCAAAACTCTCCGGGGTTCTGTCTTTGCCCAGAGACCTGGGTGCACGTGGTGGGTGATGGACAAAAATGGGAATGTTCAATGTGTACCACAAGGGAATTTGATGTTGGGGGAGTGCAGCCAATGATTTTCTTGTAGATATATATGTAGAGTCTCAGAAAATATTTGACGAATTTTCAGTTAGATATAAGTCTTAAGATAGAGTGGATTAATGTTAAGGAAACACTTTTTTTTTCCCTATATACCTTAATTAGGCATTCTGTAAGCAAGTTTTCCATCTGGACTCTGTATCGTGCACTGGCCATGCATGTGTAGAGCACACATGGAAATAAGTATAAGTCAAAAGGATATCTGCTGTGGTGGCTGGGAAAGGATGAGTGCACCTTGATGTGGGGGACGCCCTACTAGCGCTGCCTTTCTCTGCCACCGCTGTCATGTTTTCCTTTTTCTGGCAGTTTTGCCATTTTCTCAAAATTAATAAATAGTAGGTTAAGTTATAGAGTTTTGTTCTCAACTTAGGGATTTGTATGGAATAAATATAAATTGTTGAGAAAAATAAGGTTGCTGATTGTTCACAACTATACGTATGAGTGTGTATGTATGTATAAACATAATGTAATGATGTAGAATAAGGGGTGGAATGTCATGGTTTAATAATTTTGTAATTTTGCTATCAGTGTTCCACATCATAACATCATATAAAGCATGAATAATTTTACTGAATCTGCAACTTACAGAAGAAAACTACATCTCCCAGAGAACAACACGATAGGTCACGCGACCTGGACTCTATATTAACTTGGTCGCAGAACAGACTGACGTCTTTCGAGTTCTGGCATTCAGGGGAGTGTGTGGGAGCCTTCAGCCGTTCGTCCAGATTCACAGTAGGCCTCTCGGTTACGGGACTCATTCTCTCTCCTATTTTGCTTGATTCGTTAGCTCAATTTTCAATTATATTGTATTATATTGTGTTATCCTGTATTTTGATATAGTATTTAGTAAATAAGTGTGCCTCCTTAGATCGTTGCCGCTGTTTTCTTTTCCTAATTAACTTTTTTCCTTTCGGCCTAGGGCCCCTCCGGGGCCCACGGCCCCTGTCACGGTGGATTTTTCATTCAAACCATGACGGGTGGAAATGTTGTACAACCCTGATCCAAGCGAATGTGATCCTGAGAGAGTAAGGACCAATCCTGATATGTGGCAGAAAATCACAAGTACAGCATCAGAGAGAATTGCACAGTCATTGGTAAAAGCATCTAGAGGATTCAAGGATAGTTGGCCACGAGTTGTTGAGCTGATTATAATGCTTCAAACCGTCGATCAGCAGCTCCCACAACTGCGTGCCACAGTTTCTGCCATCTCACGGCTCAAAGACCGACTAGATGAAATGTGCAAGAAATTGTTTCCATCAAATAATCGTAATGATCCCGTAATAGTATCAGAAACAACTGATGAAGGTCAATCCTCGTACGGGCCACCAGGTCTAATGAAGTATCTGATCAAAGTATTCCAGTCCTACTCCTCCTCTGTATCATCAAAAGTCTCAGCTATTAGAAGCACACGCTTCCCAGATTGAGCAAGGAACAAAAGGACAATTACACCGTGTGTTTCCATGTGGTGCTACCTACGTGACTGTGGAGAAGACATGAGGAAGTGGCATGATCAGCCTACTTCTGTCCTACAAGCAAGGGTGAAAGAACTACTAGACATACCAACCACCAGTGGAGTTGCTCCAGTCATCACAGGTAACCAATAGAGGGGCCCTGCCCTCAGTCAGGGGAGGGCAAGGGATAATAGAGTTTATTGGACTGTGTGGATTCGATGGCCTGGCACATCAGAATCACAGGAATATAAGGCGCTGGTGGATACAGGTGTGCAGTGCACTCTAATGCCCTCCAGTCATGAAGGGACAGAATCAATCCATATTTCTGGAGTGACTGGGGGCTCTCAAGAATTGACTGTGCTGGAGGCTGAAATAAGCCTCACTGGCAAAGACTGGCAAAAACATCCTATTGTGACTGGCCCAGGGGCTCCATGTATACTGGGTATTGATTACCTCAGAAGGGGGCATTTCAAGGATCCTAAGGGGTATCGATGGGCCTTTGGGATAGCTGCGGTAGATACGGACAACACTAAGCCGCTGTCTGTTTTGCCTGGCCTGTCAGAGGACCTGTCTGTTGTGGGGCTGCTACAAGAAAAAGAACAGCAGGTACCGATTGCTACAAAGACAGTGCACAGAAGGCAGTACCGCACCAACAGGGATTCCCTGCTTCCCATTCATGATTTGATTCGCCAGTTGGAGAATCAGGGAGTGATCAGTAAAACTCATTCACCTTTTAACAGTCCCATATGGCCAGTGCGTAAAGCCAGTGGAGAATGGAGGCTGACAGTAGACTACCGTGGCCTGAATGAGGTCACACCCCCATTGAGCGCTGCTGTGCTGGACGTGTTGGAACTCCAGTACGAGCTGGAGTCAAAAGCAGCCAAATGGTATGCCACCATTGACATTGCCAATGCCTTCTTCTCTATTCCTTTGGCTGCAGAATGTAAGCCACAGTTTGCCTTCACCTGGAGGGGCATTCAGTATACTTGGAACCGTTTGCCCCAGGGGTGGAAACATAGCCCAACCATTTGCCATGGGTTGGTCCAAACTGTACTGGAACAGGGTGGTGCTCCTGAACACCTGCAGTACATTGATGACATTGTTGTGTGGGGCGATACAGCAGAAGAAGTTTTCACAAAAGGAGAGCAGATAATCCGGATTCTTCTACAAGCTGGCTTTGCTATTAAGCGAAGCAAAGTAAAAGGGCCTGCCCAGGAAATTCAGTTCTTAGGTATAAAGTGGCAGGATGGACGTCGTCACATCCCAACAGATGTGATCGACAAAATCACTGCCATGTCTCCACCCACTAGCAAGAAAGAGAAACAATCTTTCCTGGGTGCAGTGGGCTTTTGGAGAATGCATGTCCCAAACTACAACCACATAGTGAGCCCCCTCTATCAGGTGACACAGAAGAAGAATTATTTTGCATGGGGCCCTCAGCAGCAGCAGGCTTTTGAATAGATTAAACAAGAGATAGCCCATGCTGTAGCCCTGGGGCCAGTACGGTCTGGACAGGATGTAAAGAACATCCTCTATACTGCTGCTGGAGAGAAAGGCCCCACTTGGAGTTTGTGGCAAAGAACCTCAGGAGAGACCCGAGTCCGACCCCTGGGATTCTCTAGTCAAGCGTACAAGGGACTGAAGAGTGCTACACTCCAAATGAGAATGAGATCTTAGCCGCGTATGAGGGTGTTCAGGCTGCTTCCGAAGTAGTTGGGAGTGAAACGCAGCTCCTTTTGGCACCTCGACTGCCAGTGCTGAACTGGATGTTCAAAGGACAGGTTCCCTCCACCCATCATGCTACCGATGTCACTTGGAGCAAGTGGATTACGCTGATTATACAGCGAGCGCGAATGGGAAACCTCAATCATCTAGGAATCCTAGAGGTAATCATGGACTGGTCTGAAGATAAAAAGTTTGGAACATCACCAGCAGAAGAGATGTCACATGCTAAAGAGGCCCCACCATACAACGAATGACCAGAAAATGAAAAGAAATATGCCCTATTCACTGACGGATCATGTCGCATTGTAGGGAAGCATCGCAAATGGAAAGCTGCTGTGTGGAGCCCCACACGACAGGTTGCAGAGGCCACTGAAGGTAAAGGAGAATCAAGTCAATTCGCAGAGGTAAAGGCTTTTCAGCTAGCTTTAGATGTGGCTGAACGGGAGAGGTGGCCAATGCTGTATCTTTATACTGACTCATGGATGGTGGCAAATTGCCTCTTGGGGGTGGTTACAGCGGTGGGAACAAAATAACTAGCAACGGAGGGGTAAACCTGTTTTTGCCGCTGAACTATGGAAGGACATTGCTGACCGAACAAAGAATATGGTTGTAAAGGTGCGTCACATGGATGCACATGTACCCAAAATTCGGGCTACTGAAGAACAACAAAACAACCATCAGGTAGATAAAGCTGCCAGAATTGAGGTGTCTCAAATCGACTTGGACTGGCAGAATAAGGGCGAATTATTTCTAGCTCGATGGGCTCATGAGACCTTAGGTCATCAAGGAAGAGACACGACATATAAGTGGGCCTTAATGGGGGGTGGACTTAACCATGGACGCTATTGCGCAGATTATTCATGATTGTGAAACATGTGCCATAATTAAACAAGCCAAAAGGATGAAACCTCTCTGGGAGGAAGGGCGATGGCAAAAGTATAAATATGGGGAGGCGTGGCAGGTTGATTATATCACCTTGCCACGATCTCGCAGTGGTAAGTGTTATTTATGTACTCACCATGGTAGAGGCAACCACTGGGTGGCTTGAAACATACGCAGTACCCCATGCTACTGCTCGAAACACCATATTAGGTCTTGAGAAACAAGTCCTGTGGCGACATGGCACCCCAGAAAGAATTGAATCTGATAATGGGACACATTTCAAAAATTGTCTTATAAATACTTGGGCCAAATTTCATGGCATTGAGTGGATTTCTCATATTCCCTACCATGCACCAGCTTCTGGTAAAATTGAACGATATAATGGGTTGTTAAAAACTATGTTGAAAGCAATGGGTGGTGGAACATTTAAGCACTGGGAGAAGAATCTGGCAGAAGCCACTTGGTTGGTCAATACTAGAGGATCTGTCAATCGTGATGGTCCTAGTCAATCTAGCCCCCTACACACTATAGAAGGAGATAAGGTCCCTGTTGTACATGTAAAGAACATGTTGGGAAAAGCTGTTTGGGTCCTTCCAGCTTCTGGAAAGGGCAAACCTATCCGTGGAACTGTCTTTGCCCAGGGACCTGGGTGCACTTGGCGGGTAATGCAGAAGGATGGGGATGTTCAGTGTGTACCACAAGGGAATTTGATGTTGGGGGAGTGCAGTCAATAGTTTTATGTATCTATATATATATATACGTTTGCATGTGTAGTGTATTTTAGTTATTATAGTTATACATGTAGTTATGTTACATGGAATTCTACTATTTAGCTATCATAGATTTACATACGTGTATATATATGTATATATATATTAACCATGATGTAATAATGTAGAATAAGGGGTGGAATGTCATGGTTCTGTAATTTTGTAATTTTGCTATCAGTATTCCACATCATAACATCATGTAAAGTATGGATACTTCTATTGAATGTGCAGTCCACAGAAGACTACATATCCCAGAGAACAACATGGTCAGTGATAAGTCACGGGGCCAGGACGCTATATAATCTTGTTCCAAGGCTGAAATGTTCTTCTTCTCTCGAACTTCTAGGAGAGTGGGAAGCGTTCCAGCCATGTTGCCTAGAGTTCACAGTAGGCCTCTCGGTTTTCGGGGACTCTCTCTCTCTGTTCGTTCGATTTATTAGCCTCAATTATATTAAATTGTGTTATCTTGTATTTCGATATCATATTTAGTAAAATAAGTTTTTCCTCCATAGATTGCCACTGTTTTTATCCCATTTCCCTTTTCCCCCTCCTTTCCGGGCCCCGGGGGGCCCTACGGGGCATGGGTAAATCAAAGTAACCCATGACAGGGTCCCATATTGGGTTGTGGGGCCTGTATGGCATCTGTGGGGCCCATATGGGGTCTATGGGGCCCATATGGGGTTGTGGGTCCTGTATGGTGTATATGGGGCCCATATGGGATTGTGGGTCCTATATGGTGTTGTGGGGCCTCTATGGGGTCGTTGGGCCCATATGGGGTTGTGGGGCCTGTATGGGGTTGTGGGGCACAGATGGCGTTGTGGGGCCCATATGGGGTTGTGGCACCTGTATGTGGTTGTGGCGCCTGTTTGGGGTCTATGGAGCCTATACGGTGCTGTGGCTCTCATATGTGGTTGTGGGGCATGTATAAGGTTGCGGGGCCTTTATGGGGTTGTTGGGCCTGTATGTGGTTGTGGGGCCTATATGTGGTTGTGGGGCCTGTATGGAGTCTATGTGGCCCATATGGTGTTGTGGAGGCTGTATGGGATTCTATGGGGCCAATATGGGGTCTATGGGCCTATAAGGGTCTATGGGGCTCATACGTGGTTTTGGGGCCCATATGTGGTTGTGGGGCCTGTATGGAGTCTATGGGGCCCATATGGGGTTGTGTGGCCTATATGGGGTCTATGGGGCTCATACGTGGTTTTGGGGCCCATATGTGATTGTGGGGCCTGTATGGGGTCTATGGGGCCTGCATGGGGTTGTAAGGACTGTATGGGGTCTATGGGGCCTGTATGGGGTTGTGGGTCCTATAGGAAGCCTATGGAGCCCATATGGGGTTGTGGGGCCTGTATGGGATCTATGTGTCCCATATGGGGTTGTGGGGCCTGTATGGGGTCTATGGGGCCATATGGGGTTGTGGGGCCTGTATGGGGTCTATGAAACCCATATGGGGTTGTGGGGCCTGCATGGGGTCTATGGGGCCTATATGGGGGTGTGAGGCCTCTATGGGGTCTAAGGGGCATATAGGGGGATGTGGGGCCTGTTTGGGTTTGTTGGGGTGGTATGGGGTTGTGGGGCCTATATGGGGTCTAATGGGGTCAATATGGGGTTATGTGGCCTGTATAGGGTCTATGGGGAACATATGGGGTCGTGGGGCCTGTATTGGATTTTACGGCCTGTATGGGACTGTGGGGCCTGTATGGTGTTTATGGGGTCCATATGTGGTTGTGGAGCCTGTATGGGGTCTATGGGGTCCATATGGGGTTGTGAGGCCTGTATGGAATGATGGCGCCTTTATGGGGTCTATTTGGCCCATATGGGGTTGTGGGGCTTATATGAGGTCAATGGAGCCCATATGGGGTTGTGGGGCCTCTATGGTGTTGTGGGGCCCATATAGGGTCTAAGGGGCATATAGGGGGTTTTGGGGCCTGTATGGGGTTGTAGGGCCGGTATGGGGATGTGGGGTCTAAATGGGGTCTATTGGGGTCAATATGGGGTTATGAGGCCTGTATAGGGTCTATGGGGAACATATGGGGTTGTGGGGCCTGTAAGGAATTTTGCGGCCTGTATGGGACTGTGGGGCCAATATGGGATTGTGGGGCCTGTATGGAATTTTGCGGCCTGTATGGGACTGTGGGGCCAGTATGGGATTGTGGAGCCTGTATGGGTTTTATGGGGCCCATATGTGGTTGTAGGGCCTGTATGGCGTTTATTGGGCCCATATAGGATTGTGGGGCTTGTATGGGGTCTATCGGGCCCATATGGGGTCTATGGGTCTTGTATGGGGTCTGTGAACCCTGTATGTGGTCTGTGGGGCCTGTATGGGGTCTATGGCAACTATATGGGGTTGTGGGGCCTGTATGGGGTCTATGAAGCCCATATGCTTTGTGGGGCCTGTATGGGGTCTATGGGGCTTATATGGGGTTGTGGAGCCTGTATGGGGTCTATGAGGCCCATATGCTTTGTGGGGCCTGTATGGGGTCTATGGGGCTTATATGGGGTTGTGGAGCCTGTATGGGGACTATGAGGCCCATATGGGGTTGTGGGGCCTATATGGGGTCTATGGGGCCCATATGGAGTTGTGGGGTCTGTATGGGATGGTGGCGCCATTATGGGGTCTATTTGGCCCATATGGGGTTGTGGGTCCTGTATGGAATCTATGGTGCCCATATGGGGTTGCGGGGCCTGTATGGGATTTTGCGGCCTGTATGGGACTGTGGGGCCCAGATGGGATTGTGGGGCCTGTATGGGATTTATTGGGCCCATATGGGGATGTGGAGCCTGTATGTGGTATATGGGGCCCATATGGGGTAGTTGGGCCTCTATGGGGTCAATGGGGCTTATATGGAGTTGTGAGGCCTATATGGGGTCCATGGGGCTTAAATGGGCACTGTGTCACCCAAATTGGTTTGTGGGGCTTGTGTGGGGCCTATGTGGCCCACATGGTGTTGTAGGGCCTGTATGGGGTCAATGGGGCCCATATGGGATTTTGAGGCCTCTATGGTGTCTATGGGGCCCATATGGGGTTGTGGGGCCTGTATGGGGTCTATGGGTCCCATATGGGATTTTAGGGCCTCTATAGGGCCTATGGAGCCCATATGGTGTTATGGGGCCTGTATGGGGTCTATGGGTCCCATATGGGATTTTGGGGCCTCTATAGGGCCTATGGAGCCATATGGCGTTGTGGGATCTGCATAGGGTCAATGGTGCCCATATGGGTTCTTTGGGGCCCATATGGGGTTGTGGGGCCTCTATGGGGTGTATGAGGCCCATATGGGATTGTGGGGCCTCTATGGGGTCTTTGAGGCCCATATGGGATCTTTGGGGCCTGCATGGCATCAATGGGGCCCATATGTGGTTGTAGGGCCTGTATGGCATCTATGGGGGCCATATGGGGTTGTGGGTCCTGTATCCATTTGGGGTTCTGGGTCATGTATATGATGTATGGGGCCCATATGGGGTATTGGGGTCTGTATGGGGTCTATGGGGGCCATATGGGGTTGTGGGTCCTGTATGGGGTCTATGGTGCCCATATGGGGTTGTGGGGTCTATATGGGGTCTATGGGGCCTGTATAGGGTCTATGAAGCCCATATGGGGTTGTGGGGCCTGTATGGGGTTTATGTGGTACATATGGGGTTGTGGGTTCTGTATGGGTTCTATGGGTTCTGTATGGGGCCTATGGGGCCTGTATGGGGTTTCATAGTTTCGTGCGAGTTGGAAGGGACCTTAGAGATCATCGAGTCCAGCCCCCGGGATTCGAGCCTCTGTGTAGCAGAGCGGCACTTCTACCACTTGCGCCACAGGGGGGATTCGAACTCCGGGACCCAGTGTTGCAAGGCGGTGTCTTTAACCACTGCGCCACCGGGGCACACTGCGCCACCGGGGCACACGGTGTTGTAGGGCCCATATGTGGTTGTGGGGCCTATGTGGGGTTTTGGTGCCATTATGGGGTCTATGAGGCTCATATTGGGTTGTGGGGCCTGTATGGGGTCTCTGGGGCTTTTAAGGGGTTGTGCGTTTCATATGGGGTAGTGAGGCCTATATGTTGTTGTAGGGCCTGTATGGGGTCTATGGGGCACATATGGGGTTGTGGGGCTTATTTGGGGTTGTGGGGTCTATATGAAGTCTATGGGGCCTATGTGGGTTTGTGGGGTCTATATGAAGTCTATGGGGCCTATGTGGGTTTGCGGGGCTTTTATGGGGTCACTGGGGCCTATATAGGGTTGTGGGGCCTGTATGGGGCTAAGGGGCCCGTATGGGGTTGTGGGGTTCATATTGGGTTTTGGGGCCTGTGTGGGGTCTATAGGGCACATATGGCTTTTTGGGGCCTTTATATGGTCTATGGGGCCCATATGAAGTTGTGGGGCCTGTATGGGGTCTATGGGGCCCATATGGGATTGTGGGGCCTATATGGTGCTGTGGGGTCTATATCGGGTTGTGGGGCCTATATGGGGTCCATGGGTCCCATCTTGGGTTGTGTCGTCTGTATGGGGTTGTGGGGCTCATATGTGGTTGTGGATCTCATATGTGGTTGTGGGGCTTGTATGGGTTCTATGGGGCCTGTATAACATTGTGGGGCATGTATGGGATTCTATGGGGCCCATATGGGGTTGTGTGGCCTATGTGGGGTCTATGGGGCTCATATGTGGTTTTGGGGCCCATATGGGGCTGTGTGGCCTATATGGGCTTTTGAGGCCTGTATAGGGTCTGTGGGGCTTGTATGGGTTCTATGGGGCCTGCATGGGGCCTGCATGGGGAAAACCATGGTGCCCCATACCCCAAACCATGGGGACTGTATGGGGTCTATGGGGCCTGTATGGGGTTGTGGGGCCTCTATGGAGTCTTTGGGGTGCATATGGGATCTATGGGGCCTGTATGGGGTTTTGGGGACTGTATGGGGTCTATGGGGCCTGTATGGGGTTGTGGGGCCTCTATGGAGTCTTTGGGGTGCATATGGGATCTATGGGGCCTGTATGGGGTTGTGGGACCTGTATGGAATCTATGGGACCCATATGGGGTCTATGGGGCCCATATGGGGTTTTGGGGTCTGTATGGGGTTGTGGGGTCTGTATGGGGTCTATGGGTCCCATATGGTGTTGTGAGACATGTATGGCATCTATGGGGCCCATATGGGGTCTATGGGGCCCATATGGGGTTGTGGGGTCTGTATGGGGTCTATGGGGCCCATATGGGATTGTGGGGTCTGTATGGGGTCTATGAAACCCATATGGGGTTGTGGGGCCTGTATGGGGTCTATGGGGCCCATATGTAGTTGTGGGGCCAAAATGGGGTCTATGTAGCCTTTATGGGGTAGTGGCGTTCATATGGGGTTGTGGAGCATGTATGGAGTCTTTGGGTCCCTATGGGTTTGGGGCCTATTAGTTTTTGTGGCGCCTGTATGTTGTCTATGTGGCCTATATGGGGTTTTGGGGCTTGTATGGGGTTGTGGGGCCTGTATGGGGTCTATGTGTCCCATATGGGGTTGTTGGGCCTATATGGTATTCTGTGGCCTGTATGGGGTTGTTGGGCCTATATGGGGTCTATGGGTCCCATATGGGGTTTTGGGGCCTATAAGGGGTTTACGGGGCCTATATGGGGTTGTGGGGCTCATATGGGGTTGTGGAACCTGTATGGGGTCTATGGGGCCTGTTTGGGATTGTAGGGCCCATATGGGGTTGTGGGGCCTGTATGGGGTCTATGGGGTCCATATGGGGTTGTGGGACTCATATGGGGTCAAAAAGGCCCATAAAGGGTTGTGGGGCCCTTATGTGTTTGTGGGGCTTATATGGGGTTGTGGGGCCTGTATGGGATTCTATGGGACACATATGGGGTTGTGTGGCCTATATGGGGTTGTGGGGCTCATATGTGGTTGTGGGGTCTGTATGGGATCTATGGGGCCTGTATGGGGTTGTGCGGCCTATATGAGGCCTATGGGGCCCATATGGGGTTTTGGGGACGGTATGGGGTCTATGAGGTCTATATGGAGTTGTTGGGCCTGTATGGGGTTGTGGGGACTATATGGGGTCTATGGGGCCCATATGGGATTGTGGGGCTGTCACGGTTTGAACTAAAAATCCACCTGCATCCGTGACAGGGGGCCGTGGGCCCCGGAGGGGCCCTAGGCCGAAAGGAAAAAAATTAATTAGGAAAAGAAAACAGCGGCAACGATCTAAGGAGGCACACTTATTTACTAAATACTATATCGAAATACAGGATAACACAATATAATACAATATAATTGAAAATTGAGCTAACGAATCAAGCAAAATAGGAGAGAGAATGAGTCCCGTAACCGAGAGGCCTACTGTGAAATCTAGGCGAGACGGCTGAAGGCTCCCACACACTCCCCTGAATGCCGGAACTCGAAAGACGTCAGTCTATTCTGCGACTGAGTTAATATAGAGTCCAGGTCCCGTGACCTATCGTGTTGTTCCCTGGGAGATGTAGTCTTCTTCTGTAAGTTGCAGATTCAGTAAAATTATTCATGCTTTATATGATGTTATGATGTGGAATACTGATAGCAAAAATTACAAAATTATTAAACCATGACATTCCACCCCTTATTCTACATCATTACATTATGTTTATACATACATACACACTCATATGTATAATTGTGAATAATCAGCAACCTTATTTTTTCTCAACAATTTATATTTATTCCATACAAATCCCTAAGTTGAGAACAAAACTCTGTAACCTAACCTACTATTTATTAATTTTGAGAAAATAGCAAAACTGCCAGAAAAAGGAAAACGTGTCAGCGGTAGAGGGAAAAGGCAGCGCTAGTAGGGCGTCCCCCACATCAAGGTGCACTCATCTTTTCCCAGCCACCACAGCAGATTTCCTTTTGACTTATACTTCTTTCCATGTGTGCTCTACACATGCATGGCCAGTGCACGATATAGAGTCCAGATGGAAAAACTTGCTTACAAAATGCCCAATTAAGGTATATAGGAAGAAGTGTTTCCTTAACATTAATCCACTCTATCTTAAGTCCTGTACCTAACTGAACTATCTTGCACCTAATTGAAATATTTTCTGAGACTCTACCTATATATTTACAGGAAAATCATTGGCTGCACTCCCCCAACATCAAATTCCCTTGTGGTACACATTGGACATTCCCATTTTTGTCCATCACCCACCACGTGCACCCAGGTCCCTGAGCAAAGACAGTACCCCGGAGAGGTTTGCCCTTTCCAGACGCTGGAAGGACCCAAACTGTCTTTCCTAAGATCTCCTTCTCAGTTGGAGTGTAGCGCTCCTCAGACCCTTTATATGCTCGACTCCAAAATCCTAGGGGTCGGCCTCGGGTCTCTCCTGAGGCTCTTTGCCACAAACTCCAGGTGGGACCTTTCTCTCCAGCAGCAGTGTAGAGGATGTTCTTCACATCCTGTCCCGTCCGTACTGGCCCCAAGGCCACGGCACGGGCTATTTCTTGTTTTATCTGCTCAAAAGCCTGCTGCTGCTCAGGACCCCATGAGACATTATTCTTCTTCCGTGTTACCTGATAGAGAGGGCTCACTATGTGACTGTAGTTTGGGACATGCATTCTCCAAAAGCCCACTACTCCCAGAAAAGATTGGGTCTCTGTTTTATTTGTGGGCGGAGACATAGCAGTGATTTTGTCAATCACATCTGCTGGGATGTGACGACGTCCATCTTGCCATTTTATGCCCAAGAACTGGATTTCCTGGGCAGGCCCCTTCACCTTGCTGCGCTTTATGGCAAAACCAGCTTTCAAAAGAATTTGGATTATCTGTTTCCCTTTCTTGGAAACCTCTGCTGCTGTATGGCCCCACACTACAATGTCATCAATATACTGCAAGTGCTCAGGAGCATTACCCTGTTCCAAAACAGCTTGGATCAATCCATGGCAAATTGTTGGGCTGTGCTTCCACCCCTGGGGTAAACGGTTCCAGGTATACTGAATACCTCTCCAGGTAAAAGCAAACTGTGGCCTACATTTTGCAGCCAATGGGATGGAAAAGAAGGCATTAGCAATATCAATGGTGGCATACCACCTAGCTTCATTTGACTCCAGTTCATACTGGAGTTCTAGCATGTCTGGTACAGCAGCACTTAATGGAGGTGTAACTTCATTCAGGCCACGGTAATCTACCGTCAGCCTCCTTTCCCCACTGCTTTTACGCACTGGCCATATGGGGCTGTTAAAAGGCGAGTGTGTTTTGCTAATCACTCCCTGATTTTCTAATTGGCGAATTATCTTGTGAATGGGGAGCAATGAGTCCCTATTTGTGCGGTACTGCCGTCTGTGAACCACTTTGGTGGCAATTGGTACCTCTTGGTCTTTTACCTGGAGCAACCCCACAGCAGAAGGATCATCTGACAGACCAGGTAAAGTTGACAGCTGCTTAACACCATTTGTGTTTACAGCAGCTATCCCAAAGGCCCATCGATACCCCTTGGGATCCTTGAAATATCCCATCCTAAGGTAATCGATTCCCAGTATACATGGAGCATCTGGACCAGTCACAATAGGGTGCATTCGCCAGTTTTTACCAGTGAGGCTTATTTCGGCCTCCAACATAGTCAATTCTTGGGAACCCCCATTCACTCCATGGATATATATTGGTTGTGTCCCTTGGTGACTTGAGGGCATTAGGGTGCATTGTGCACCAGTGTCCACCAAGGCTTTATATTTCTGTGGTTGAGATGTGCCAGGCCACTTAATCCACACAGTCCAGTATACTCTGTTGTCCCTTTCCCCCCCCTGGCTGGGGGCAGGGCCCCTCTATTGTTTACCTCGTTGACTTGCAGCAACTGGAACTCTCCCCTTCTTGGAAGAGTTCACCTTGGTAGTTGTTTCACCTTGTAATTCTTTCACTCGTGCCTGAAGTGCAGAAGTGGATGAATTACACCACTTCTTCATGTCCTCCCCATGACTACAGAGGAAAAGCAACAAGGCAAGACGTGTAGTCTCATCGTTGATTCGAGGTGACTTATCATCGTCATTTGCTTGAATACGAGGACGTCTCTTTTTAATGGTTGAGATTTTCGATGATACAGGTCGAGAGGAACTCATGTTGTTTAGCTTCCTCAATAGGCGATCGTGGAAATCCTGGTTTCCATCATCTTGTACCACCGTGGATTCATCTACATCACGCACATTAGCCAATTTGTCAATAATATCATTTTGTGTTCCCTCCACTTCGTTTAACCTTTCCACAATTTTGACAATGGCTGAAGTATACAGATTAACTTCTGTGGCGCTTATAAATAATTCAAGTTCCTGAAGTCTGCTAATTAGTTCATTCACAAAGGGTTTCCTGTCCCCTTTGCCATATACTAATGCAAGTGCACTGGCATTCTTTTCTGGAGCTGCTTTTGTAATGTCACGCCACATTTGTCGTGGAACGCAGACTGCTTCAGGATCATGTAATTGGTCTGGATCATTACGATTGAACTCGCGGCTGTATAGCATTTCCACCAGAGCATTTTCTCTCAAAAATTGGATACCTTTCTCAATATCAGTCCATTTCTTTCTCTCAGGCTCCAAGTCCCGTTTAAAGGGGAATCTATCTCTTACCGCTATCAACATCCACTTCCAGAGGGTGTAGGACTGATTTTGGCATGTGCCAATACCTCTGTCCACCCGTGAGTCCCTGGAAATGCTACCCAGTTGGCGAGCTTCACTGCCATCGAGCCACGCACTGTTGGCGCCATTGTCCCAGCAGTGAAGTAACCAAGTGACCATATTTTCTTTTGGCTGACGTGTGTAATCCTTTCTTAGATCTCGAATTTCACTCAGTTTAAAAGATCGATCAATAATGGTCGTAATACTTTGCTCACCTTTTGCTCTATCAAGAGTCCCAGGTGTTGATGGTGGCAACTGTGTTGATGAGGCTGCCCCATCTATACGTTTGGACTTGAGAAATTCTCGTAAAGAAAAAGTAGCTTTTGGCTCTTCTTCTGACTCTTACCCTGACGCTGATGCTTGTGTTATTTCCTCCAGGTAACCCTCCTTCTTTTTCCTCTCTCCTAACTTTCTCTGCTCCTCTAACTTCTTCTGCTCCTCTATCATCTTCTGCTCCTCTATCATCTTCTTATACCCCTCTAACATCCTCTGCTCCTCCAACTTCTTCTGGTCTTCTGACTTCCCCTGCTCTCCCGAGTCCCCCGAGTCTCCTGAGTCCTGCTCTCCTAACTCCCTCCGCTCTTCTAACTCCTTCTGCATTTTCTCTAACTGAGTTGAAACTTGTTTTGTCTTTCGCCCTCTTACAGGGGCAACCAACATTGTATCTGGTGTCCCCGATGGTTGGTCAAATTGAACTACATGTGCCCCCAGTGGCTGGCCAATTTGGACTACATGTGCCCCTGGTAGTTGGTTAAATACATTCAACTCACCCTGGAGGGCACATAGCTGGTCTCGGAGAGCGTTCCGCTCAAACTGGACGGCACCAAGCTCAGTCTGGAGGCTGTTGTAGTTGGACTGGAGAGTGTTGTACCCGAACCGGAGGACGTTATGCTCGGCCTGGAGGGCAGTGTGCTCAGTCTGGAGAGTGTTGAGCTCGGTCCGGAGGGCATTGTGCTCAGTCTGAAGAGCGTTATGCTCGGACTGGAGGGCATTGTGCTCAGTCTGAAGAGCGTTATGCTCGGACCGGAGGGCATTATGCACAGACTGAAGAGTGTTGTGCTCGGACTGGAGGGTGTCGCAGTTGGATTGGAAGGCATCATGCTTGGCCTGGAGGGTGCCGCACTCAGACTGGACGGCGTCATACTTGGACTGGAGAGTGTTGTGCTCGGTCTGGAGGGCATTGTGCTCGGTCCGGAGGGCATCGCGCTCAGTCTGGAGAGTGTTGTACTCGGACCGGAGGGCGCTGTGCTCGGACTGGAGAGTGTCGTGCTCGGACCGGAGGGCGCTGTGCTCGGACTGGAGAGTGTCGTGCTCGGACCGGAGGGCGCTGTGCTCGGACTGGAGATTGTCATGCTCGGACCGGAGGGTGCTGTGCTCGGACTGGAGAGTGTCATGCTCAGACCGGAGGGCGCTGTGCTCGGACTGGAGAGTGTTGAGTTGGGATTGCAGGGAGCTTTTCTCATCCCAAAGTTTTTCTGCGTCAGCTCTAAGATTCTCTTTCTCGTACCAGATTGAGTCTCGTTGGTACAGGAGATCTTTTCTCTCAGCCTCAAAAGCTTTTTCTCTCTCTACCTTCTCATCCCAAAGTTTTTCTGCGTCAGCTCTAAGACTCTCTTTCTCATACGAGATTGAGTCTCGTTGGTACAGGAGATCTTTTCTCTCGGCTTCAAAAGCTTTTTCTCTCTCTACCTTCTCAGTCCAAAGTTTTTCTGCCTCAGCTCTAAGACTCTCCTTCTCGGCCCTGAGACTCTCTCTCTCAGCTTCAAAAACTTCCCTCTCAGGAATGGTATTGACTAAGGCCCGATAAGCATTAGCTAGGCCCAAAATCATTTGTGCCTCCTGAGATCTGCCTGAGCCACAACATTCCTGCCTCAAATATGCAATCAAACTCTCAGGATTCTTCAAGTGTTCAGGAGTGAAGCTCCATAACACTGAAGATGTCTGTCCTTTGAGAATCTCTCCAAAACCTATCCACACTCCCTGCCACTCAGTATTCTCTGGTTCTAGGGAAGACTTCCTCCGGATGTTATAAATCCAGATACTGAGTGAGATTATTACAATAATCAACAGTAAGATCAGGGAGATTAAGAGTGTGGCCCACTGATCATTCAAAAACTGCATAAAGGATTCATAGAAAGAAAGAGGAGCACGCTTAAAAATCACCATTTCTGTATAATTAGTTGCATTAGTTGCTCCCTCTGGAGCTGTATACAGATACGAAGTGAGCATTGCTAACCATGCTTTCAATCCATTATAGAATTGTATAGCTCCATAAGAAAAAGTGGCTAGCTTAAACATGACCCAATATGTTCGGAGCGTCTCAAAAAAGGAACCAATGGCACACAGTCCCTGGTAAAACAAATTTAGTAGAGAAAACATTTTTTTCCTCCAATAGAGAGAAAAAAAAGTAAAAGAAAACAAAGCTCAGCAGTGTTTATAAAATATACCAGAGTATTGGCAGTCCGCCTGGACTTTCAAGGTCAAGCTCGCAGGTGCAGAATCGCAAACACAAGATAGCTCCTTAACAGGGAAAAAAACTCGTAGCTCTGTTAAAAGCTAAAAGAGCAACAGAAGAAAACACAGAAAAACAGCAACTCAATTTGCCCGCATTCTCCACCAAAATCTGTCACGGTTTGAACTAAAAATCCACCTGCGTCCGTGACAGGGGGCCGTGGGCCCCGGAGGGGCCCTAGGCCGAAAGGAAAAAAATTAATTAGGAAAAGAAAACAGCGGCAACGATCTAAGGAGGCACACTGTCATGGTTTTGTAATTTTGTAATTTTGCTATCAGTATTCCACATCATAACATCATGTCAAGTATGGATACTTCTATTGAATGTGCAGTCCACAGAAGAAGACTACATATCCCAGAGAACAACAGGAGTAACAATAAGTCACGGGACCAGGACTCTATATAATCTCGTTTCCAGGCTGGAGTGCCCTCCTTCTTCTCTTGAACTTCTCGGAGAGTGGGAAGCGTTCCAGCCGTGTCGCCTAGAGTTCACAGTAGGCCTCTCGGTTTTCGGAGACTCTCTCTCTCTCTGTTTCGTTCGATTTGTTAGCCTTAATTATATTATATTGTGTTATCTTGTATTTCGATATCATATTTAGTAAAATAAGTTTTTCCTCCTTAGATTGTCGCTGTGTTATCCCACTCCCTTTTTCCCCCTCCTTTCCGGGCCCCGGGGGGGGGGCGTGGGGTGGCTTCCCCTGTCACGGGCATAGGTAAATCTAAGTAACCCGTGACACACACTTATTTACTAAATACTATATCGAAATACAGGATAACACAATATAATACAATATAATTGAAAATTGAGCTAACGAATCAAGCAAAATAGGAGAGAGAATGAGTCCCGTAACCGAGAGGCCTACTGTGAATCTAGGCGAACGGCTGAAGGCTCCCACACACTCCCCTGAACGCCAGAACTCGAAAGACGTCAGTCTATTCTGCGACTGAGTTAATATAGAGTCCAGGTCCCGTGACCTATCGTGTTGTTCCCTGGGAGATGTAGTCTTCTTCTATAAGTTGCAGATTCAGTAAAATTATTCATGCTTTATATGATGTTATGATGTGGAATACTGATAGCAAAAATTACAAAATTATTAAACCATGACAGGGGCTCGTATGGGGTCTATGGGGCTCATATGGGGTTGTGGGGTCTATATGGGGTGTATAAGGCCTGTATGGGGTCTATGAAGCCCATATGGGGTTGTGGGGTCTGTATGGGGTTTATGGGGCCATATGGGGTTGTGGGTCAGTATGGGGTCTATGAAGCCCATATGGGGTTGTGGGGCCTGTATGGGGTTTATGTGGCCTGTATGGAGCCTATGGGGCCTGTATGGGGTCTATGGGGCCTGTATGGGGTCTATGGGTCCCATATGGTGTTGTGAGACATGTATGGCATCTATGGGGCCCATATGGGGTTGTAGGGCCCATATGGGGTTGTGGGGTCTGTATGGGGTCTATGAAGCCCATATGGGGTGTATGGGGCCTGTATGGGGTCTATGAAGCCCATATGGGGTTGTGGGGCCTGTATGGGGTTTATGTGGCCCATATGGGGTTGTGGGTTCTGTATGGAGTCTGTGGGTTCTGTATGGGGCCTATGGGGCCTGTATGGGGTTGTAGGGCCCATATGTGGTTGTGGGGCCTATGTGGGGTTTTGGCGCCATTATGGGGTCTATGAGGCTCATATTTGGTTGTGGGGCCTGTATGGGGTCTCTGGGGCTTTTAAGGGGTTGTGCGTTTCATATGGGGTAGTGAGGCCTATATGTTGTTGTAGGGCCTGTATGGGGTCTATGGGGCACATATGGGGTTGTGGGGCTTATTTGGGGTTGTGGGGCTTATTTGGGGTTGTGGGGTCTATATGAAGTCTATGGGGCCTATGTGGGTTTGTGGGGTCTATATGAAGTCTATGGGGCCTATGTGGGTTTGCGGGGCTTTTATGGGGTCACTGGGGCCTATATAGGGTTGTGGGGCCTGTATGGGGCTATGGGGCCGGTATGGGGTTGTGAGGTTCATATTGGGTTTTGGGGCCTGTGTGGGGTCTATAGGGCACATATGGCTTTTTGGGGCCTTTATATGGTCTATGGGGCCCATATGAAGTTGGGGGCCTGTATGGGGTCTATGGGGCCCATATGGGATTGTGGGGCCTATATGGTGTTGTGGGGTCTGTATCGGGTTGTGGGGCCTATATGGGGTCCATGGGTCCCATCTTGGGTTGTGTCGTCTGTATGGGGTTGTGGGGCTCATATGTGGTTGTGGATCTCATATGTGGTTGTGGGGCTTGTATGGGTTCTATGGGGCCTGTATAACGTTGTGGGGCCTTTATGGAGTTGTGTGGCCTGTATGGGGTCTATGGGGCCCAAATGGGGTTGTGGGGCATGTATGGGATTCTATGGGGCCCATATGGGGTTGTGTGGCCTATGTGGGGTCTATGGGGCTCATATGTGGTTTTTGGGCCCATATGGGGCTGTGTGGCCTATATGGGGTTTTGAGGCCTGTATGGGGTCTGTGGGGCCTGTATGGGTTCTATGGGGCCTGCATGGGGTTGTGGGGACTGTATGGGGTCTATGGGGCCTGTATGTGGTTGTGGGGCCTCTATGGAATCTTTGGGGTGCATATGGGATCTATGGGGCCTGTGTGGTGTTGTGGTGCCTATATGAGGCATAGGGGGCCCATATGGGGTTTTGGGGCTTCTATGGGGCCCATTGGGTCTATATGGAGTTGTGGGGCCTATATGGGATCTATGGGGCCCATATGGGATTGTGGGTCCTGTATGGCGTCTATGGGTCCCTATGGGTTTGGGGCCTATAAGTTTTTGTGGCGCCTGTATGTTGTCTATGCAGCCTATATGGGATTTTGGGGCTTGTATGGGGTTGTGGGGCCTGTATGGGGTCTATGTGTCCCATATGGGGTTGTTGGGCCTATATGGTATTCTGTGTCCTGTACGGGGTTGTGGGGCCTATATGGGGTCTATGGGTCCCATATGGGGTTTTGGGGCCTATATGGGGTTTACGGGGCCTATATGGGGTTGTGGGGCTCATATGGGGTTGTGGAACCTGTAAGGGGTCTTGTCTCGCTCCATTTTAGGAGTGAGGCAAAGGTTCTTTTGATATGTTATGCTCGGCGTGAGATTAAGAAGAAGAATATTCAAATGTTGATCCGACCAGTTTATTAGAAATGATAGACAACTGAGGGGATGGGGAAGGGAGAGTGACGAAATATCAAAATTAGGGTGATGGGGAAGGGAAAGTAGGTGATAGAAAAAGGTAGAAAAGAGCAAGAATTACGTTAAAGCGGGTAATAGTCACCTCCTGGATGCAGCAGCGTCCCGTAGCACGTTGTTAACGTTGGTCCGGGGCAAAATAAGTGTAGGGGAGAGCAGCAGCGGAGTAGCAGGCCGTAAGCAGCAAATCGGTGCGTCGCAGAGAAGATGGTCAGAGTACCGTGGTCTCTAGAAGCAGAGTCTCAGGCAGCGAGGTCTCGTTGGGATTGTAGGGCCCATACGGGGTTGTGGGGCCTGTATGGGATCCTATGGGGCACATATGGGGTTGTGTGGCTCATAATTGGTTGTGGGGTCTGTATGGGGTCTATGGGGCTCATAAGGGGTTGTGGGGCCTGCAAGGGGTTGTGGGGACTGTATGGGATCTATGGGGCCTGTATGGGGTTGTGGGGCCTGTTTGGGGTTGTAGGGCCCATATGTGGTTGTGGGGCCTATGTGGGGTTTTGGCACCATTATGGGGTCTATGAGGCTCATATTGGGTTGTGGGGCCTGTATGGGGTCTATAGGGCACATATGGCTTTTTGGGGCCTTTATATGGTCTATGGGGCCCATATGAAGTTGTGGGGCCTGTATGGGGTCTATGGGTCCCTATGGGTTTGGGGCCTATAAGTTTTTGTGGCGCCTGTATGTTTTCTATGCAGGCTATATGGGGTTTTGGGGTCTGTATGGGGTTTTGATATCTGTATGGGGTTTTGGGGTCATGGGCCCTGTATGGGGTTGTGGGGCCTGTATGGGGTCTATGGGTCCCATATGGTGTTGTGAGACATGTATGGCATCTATGGGGCCCATATATGTCGGCTCTTCCTATCGTTGTGAAGCAGAATTCACCAAGCGTTGGATTGTTCACCCACTAATAGGGAACGTGAGCTGGGTTTAGACCGTCGTGAGACAGGTTAGTTTTACCCCACTGATGATGTGTCGTTGCGTTAGTAGTGAAAGGTGTGCGTTAAAATCAAAAATTGTAACTGATATTGCTATTTCGGGGGAAATGCTCTTATTTTGTAGAGGAATTGTGGTATTCTAAAAGTAGTGTGTCATATTGTGCTGCCATAGATCGTTTTGTGGAGAAAATGTCATCTTAATGATGAAAAAGAAAGGATTTTGGGGATACGATGCAATTCTAAGGGATGAAAAACATCATTTTGGTATGTAAATCATATTTTTGAAAGGATAAAGAGTGATTCTTAAATCAGAACTTTAATTTTTTGAAAATAATCACTCACATTAACTCATAAACCCACCCTAAATCAAACCCTAAATCTAAACCTTTCGCAAACCCTAAATCAAACCCTAAATCAAACCTGAAATCAAACTTGAAATCAAACACTTTTGCAAACTGTAAATCAAAGGGGGATAGTTAAAGTTAGTTTATAGAAACAAGTAAAGGAAACTTAAAGGTAGTTTGTAGAAATAAGTAAAGGAAACTTAAAGGTAGTTTATAGAAATAAGTAAAAGAAACTTAAAGGTAACAAGTAAAAGAAACAAGGGGCCTGGGAGAGCATGGAAGTATGCAGATAAGGAATGAGACCTCACGGACGACATCAGGCAAGGAGGAGAATAGATAATGTAAATACCAGAAGAGGAGTTGCATCCCCCTGATAAGAACAAGAGGGGGTCTGCATGCTAAAGAACTATTGAATATGGATCAGAATTCCGAGAACTATTGACTATGTATTAGAATTCCAAGAAATCATTGACTATGTATTAGAAGTCCAAGAAATCATTGACTGTGTATTAGAAGTCTGAGAAATCATTGACTATGTATTAGAAGTCCGAGAAATCATTGACTGTGTATTAGAAGTCTGAGAAATCATTGACTATGTATTAGAATTCCGAGAAATCATTGATTATGTATTAGAAGTCCGAGAAATCATTGACTGTCTATTAGAATTACAAGAAATCATTGACTATGTATTACAAGTCCAAGAAAACATTGACTATGTATTAGAAATCAAAGAAATCATTGACTATGTATTAGAAGTCTGAGAAATCATTGGCTATGTATTAGAATTCCAAGAAATCATTGACTATGCATTAAATGTACCTATATCTGTGTCATGATTTCACAAGTCGGGGTGTAAGTTTGGTGGAGCTATCCCCCTTGCACCCGGCGCTGGAATAAACAGACCTGCTTTATAACCCATCTCTGGGTTATAGAGTTTGATTCCGCAAGTCAAGGGTATGCTTAGGTTTTGCGTAAGATTTAGGGTTTGATTTAGGGTTTTCATTTATGGTAGATTTATGAGTTAATGTTAGTGATTATTTTCAAAAAAATTAAAGTTCTGATTTAAGTATCACTACTTATCCTTGCAAAAATATGATTTACTTACCAAAATGATGTTTTTCATCCCTTAGAATTCTATCGTATCCCCAAAATACTTTCTTTTTCATCATTAAGATGACATTATCTCCACAAAACGATCTATGGCAGCACATGACACACTACTTTTAGAATACAATTCCTCTACAAAATAAGAGCATTTCCCCCGAAATAGCAATATCAGTTGCAATTTTTGATTTTAAAGCACGCCTTTCACTACAAATAACAAGACGAAAAAGATCTTGCAATGATTTGATTTTGTTTCCAAAATATTACTTATGAGGCCTAAAAATAGCATTTTCTAAACAAAATACTGGTCTTCATTCGCAAAAGACGACATTTTCTTTACAGAATTATGCATTCAAGCAAAACATCATACTTACACTTCCACATACCCACTATTACACTTCAACATACCCTCTATTACACTTCCACCTACACTGTCCAGACAGACCCTATACAGGCCCACTAACCCAGAAAGGCCCCATAGACCCCATACGAGCCCCATAGACCCCATAAAGGCCCCACAAACCCATATAGGCCCCACAACCACATATGGGCCCCAAAGACCCCATAAAGGCCCCACAACAAGGTTCTTTTGTGTATATACCCGGCGTGAGATTAAGAAGCAACGGTTCAAATGTTGGTCCAACCAGTTTATTAAAGTCCTAGCCGTTTTTAGGGAGATGGGGAAGGGAAGGTAGGCGATAGGGAAAGTAGGAAATATCTTCTTCTTTGAAGTTTGACTCAGCATTTTTGGGAACGTATCTCGAGCAAACACTGAACTTCCAAACAAGCAGGTAAACACAATAGGGTTTAAAACCAGCTTTTGTGACATTCCTGGCCCACAGATAAGCCAGCAAGGAGGGGGGGGGGGCTCTGTTGCCAGACACAAGCATTATCGCCTTCTGCAGTGGTCCACTCCTTCGAGCAGCACCCCTGAGAAAGACTGCTCATCATGCTTCTGCTTATCTTTGCAATCATAAGCAGAGGTACTGTGGCACAACAACACCCACCATTCACCCTCCTAGATAGTTAGCAGTCGCCAGTCAGAGTCTTATAATCAGAAAGGCCTCACGAAGCAAGCTTTGAGACAATAAAAGAAAAACAGTTCTGTCTTTCACAGCCTCATAGATTTCATACAGGCTGCACAACCACATATAGGCCCCATAGACCCCATACAGGGCCACACCCCCATATGGGCCCCGAAGACTCCATCCATGCCCAACAACCATATACATGCCCCATAACCCCATTCATGCCCCACAACCGCATATGGTCCCCATAGAACCCATACAGATCCCACAACCATGTATAATCCCCACAACCCCATATAGGTAACACAACACCATGTGGGCCCCTCAATCCCATACAGGTCCCACAACCTCGTATAGGCCCCAAAACCCCATATGGGCCCCATAGACCCCATACAGGCCGCAAAGCCCCATATAAGCCCCACAAACCAATACGGTTTCCATAGACCCCATACAGGCCCCACAAACCAATACAGGCCCCATAGACCCCATACAGGCCCCACAACCCCATATATTCCCCACAACCCAATACAGGCCCCACAACACCAAATGGGCCCCACAACCCCATACAGGCTCCACAACCACATATAGGCCCCATAGACCCCATACAGGCCCACAACCCCATATGGGCCCCGAAGACTCCATCCAGGCCCAACAACCATATACATGCCCCACAACCCCATACATGCCCCACAACTCCATATGGGCCCCATAGAACCCATACAGGTCCCACAACCATATATAAACCCCACAACCCCATATAGGTAACACAACACCATGTGGGCCCCACAATCCCATACAGGTCCCACACCCCCATATGGGCCCCACAACCTCGTATAGGCCCCAAAACCCCATATGGGCCCCATAGACCCCATACAGGCCGCAAAGCCCCATATAAGCCCCATAAACCAATACGGTTTCCATAGACCCCATACAGGCCCCACAAACCAATACAGGCCCCATAGACCCCATACAGGCCCCACAACCCCATATATTACCCACAACCCAATACAGGCCCCACAACACCAAATGGGCCCCACAACCCCATACAGGCTCCACAACCACATATAGGCCCCATAGACCCCATACAGGCCCACAACCCCATATGGGCCCCGAAGACTCCACCCAGGCCCAACAACCATATACATGCCCCACAACCCCATACATGCCCCACAACCCCATATGGGCCCCATAGAACCCATACAGGTCCCACAACCATATATAAACCCCACAACCCCATATAGGTAACACAACACCATGTGGGCCCCACAATCCCATACAGGTCCCACACCCCCATATGGGCCCCACAACCTCGTATAGGCCCCAAAACCCCATATGGGCCCCATAGACCCCATACAGGCCACAAAGCCATATATAAGCCCCATAGTCCCCATACAGGCTCCACAACCCCATACGGGCCCCATAGAAGCCATACAGGCCCCACAACCCCATACAGGCCCCACAAACCAATATGGTTTCCATAGACCCCATACAGGCCACACAACCCCATACATGCTCCACAACCCCATATGGGCCCATTGGACTCCATACAGGTCCCACTACCCCATATGGGACCCATAGACCCCATACAGGCTCCAAAACCCCATATGGGCCCCATTGACCCCATACAAGCCCCATAACCCCATAAAGACCCCATAGACCACATACAGGACCCATAGACCCCATATGGGACCCATTGATCCCATATGGGCCCCATAGACTCCATACAAGCCCCATAACCCCATAAAGACCCCATAGACCCCATACAGGACCCATAGACCCCATATGGGACCCATTGATCCCATATGGGCCCCATAGACTCCATACAGCCCCCAAAACCCCATATGTCACCCATAGAACCCATACAGGCCCCACAACCCCATACAGGCCCCACAACCCCATATGGGCTCCATACATTTCATACAGGCCCTACAACCCCATATGGGCCCCATAGACCCCATAAAGGCCCCACAACACCAAATGGGCCCCACAACCCCATACAGGCTCCACAACCACATATAGGCCCCATAGACCCCATACAGGCCCACAACCCCATATGGGCCCCGTAGACTCCATCCATGCCCAACAACCATATACATGCCCCACAACCCCATACATGCCCCACAACCCCATATGGGCCCCATAGACTCCATACAGGTCCCACTACCCCATATGGGACCCATAGACCCCATGCAGGCTCCAAAACACCATATGGGCACCATAGACCCCACACAGGCCCCACAACCTTATACAGGCCCCACAACCCCATATGGGCCCCATAGACCCCATACATGCCCCACAACCCCATATGGGCCCCATAGACTCCATGCAGGTCCCACTACCCCATATGGGACCCATAGACCCCATGCAGGCTCCAAAGCACCATATGGGCACCATAGACCCCACACAGGCCCCACAACCTTATACAGGCCCAACAACCCCATATGGGCCCCATAGACCTCATACAGGTCCCACAACCACATATATTCCCCACAACCCAATACAGGCCCCACAAACCAATACAGGCCCCACAAACCAATATGGTCCCTATAGACCCCACACAGGCCCCACAACATTATACAGGCCCCACAACCCCATATGGGCCCCGTAGACCTCATACAGGTCCCACAACCACATTGATTCCCCACAACCCAATACAAGCTCCTCAACACCAAATGGTCCCCACAAACCAATATGGTCCCCATAGACCCCATATAGGCCCCACAAACCCATATAGGCCCCATAGACCCCATATGGGACCCATAGACCCCTTATGGGCCCCATAGACCCCATAAAGGCCCCACAACACCAAATGGGCCCCACAACCCCATACAGGCTCCACAACCCCAGACAGGCCCCACAACCCCATATGGACTCGATAGGCCCCATAAAGGCCCCACAACCCCATATGGGCCCCATAGACCCCATACAGGTCCCACAACCACATATAGGCCTCACAAACCCATATGAGTCGCATAGACCCCATATGAGCCTCATAGACCCCATACAGGCCCCACAGCCAGTATCATCCCCATAGACCCCATATAGGGCCCACAACCCTATATGGGCCCCATAGACCCCATACAGGCCTTAGAATCACATATAGGCCCCCACTACCTCATACAGGCCCCACAACCCCATATACGCCCCCTAGACCCCATAAATGCCCCACAACCCCATATACGCCCCCTAGACCCCATACATGCCCCACAACCCCATACAGGCCCCACAACCCCATATGGGCCCCATGCATTTCATACAGGCCCTACAACCCCATATGGGCCCCATAGACCCCATAAAGGCCCCACAACACCAAATGGGCCCCACAACCCCATACAGGTTCCACAACCCCATAGAGGCCACATAGACCAGATTCCACATCAGAAAATTATGCCTAGTAATGGGAGTAAAGGGGACAAGTTTGTTTTTTTTTTTTGGACTGCCTTAAATGGGCATGTGGGGAGTGGCACCGGAGGGGAAGTGGGGAAGGGGACAGGGTTGCTGGCCCAGCTCCCTGTGAGGAGACAACACGGTTGGAGCTTCCCGCCTTCCACAGCTTCATTGGTGAGATTGGGGACTTGGTATTCTCTTTGTTGAAACTCTCTTTTTGTTGTTTAGCGTTATTAGGTTATTAAATTGCCATTCGTTCTCAGATCACCTTTTTCCTTTTTCATTTATTTATTATACCCAATCGCAATCTCCCTTCCCTTCCCCTCTCCCGAAAGGCATGTGGCCGGGTCGCGCCGCGCCGCACCGTGCCGTACAGTGCCGCTAGAGAAAGGGGGGCACTTTTGTTCCTGCTCCCCCGGGTTTGTTCCCACTGTCCCGGAGTGAGCTCTGGAGAGAACACCGTGACAGCCCCATAGACACCATACAGCCCCCAAAACCCCATATGGGCCCCATAGATTCCATAAAGGCCCCACAAACTCATATAAGCCCCATAGACCCAATATAAGCCCCATAGATGCCATACAGGCCCCAGAACCCCATATCGGCCCAATAGACTCCATAGAGGCCCCAAAACCCCTTATAGGCCCCATAGACCCCATATAGGCCCCCCAACCACATATGGGCCCCATAGACCCCATGCAGGCCCCACAACCCCATACAGGCCCCACAATCCCATATGGGCCCCAAAGACTGCATAGAGGCCCCACAACCCCATACAAAACCCACAACTCCATATAGGCCCCACAACCCTATATGGTCCCCATAGACCCCATACAGGTCCCACAACACAATATTGGCCCCACAAACCCAGACAGGCCCCACAACCCCATGTGGGCCGTATAGACCCCATACAAGTCCCACAACTACATATAAGCCCACATCTCCATATAGGCCTCACAAACCCATATGAGTCCCATAGACCCCATATGGGCCTCATAGACCCCATACAGGACCCACAACCAATATCATCCCCATAGACCCCATATAGGGCCCATAACCCTATATGGGCCTCATAGACCCCATACAGGCCTTAGAACCACATATAGGCCCCCACAACCTCATACAGGCCCCACAACCCCATATACGCCCTTTAGACCCCATACATGCCCCACAAACCCAGAGAGGCCCCACAGACCGCATACAGGCCCAAAAACCCCATACAGGCCCCACATACCCATATAGGCCCCATAGACCCCTTATGGGCCTCATAGACCCCATACAGGCCCAACAACTAATATCGGCCCCATAGACCCCATATAGGCCCCACAACCCTATATGTGCCCCATAGACACCATACAGCCCCCAAAACTCCATATGGGCCCCATAGAACCCATACAGGCCCCACAACCCCATACAGGCCCCACAGAACAATATGGGCCTGATAGACCCCATACATAACCTACTACCCCATATGGGCCCCATAGACCCCATACAGGCCCCAAAACCTCATATAAGCCCACAACCCCATATAGGCCTCACAAAACCATATGAGTCCCATAGACCCCATATGGGCCTCTTAGACCCCATATAGGCCCCATAGACAACATACAGGTCACACAATCCCATAAAGGTTCCACAACCCCAAACAGGCCCCATAGACCCCATACAGACCCCACAACCCCATACAGGCCAAACAAACCCATATAGGCCCCATAGACCCCATATGGGACCCATAGAACACATACAGGCCCCACAACCCCATACAGGCTTCACAACACAATATGGGCTCTATAGACCCCATACAGGCCCCAGAACCCTATATTGGCCCCATAGACCCCATAAAGGCCCCACAAACCCATATGGGCCCCAAAATCCCATATGTGCCCATAGACCTCATAGGGGCTATATAGACCCCAGAAATGCCGCACAGCCCCATACAGGCCCCACAAGCCCATATAAATCCCATAGACCCCATACAGGGCCCACAATCGCATATGGGCCCCATATACCCCATAAAGGCCCCACAACCCAATATGGGCCCCATAGACCCCATACAGGTCCCACAACCCCATACAGGCTCCATAGACTCCATACAGGCAACACAGCCCCATACAGGCCCCATAGATTCCATACAGGCCCCATAGATTCCATACAGGCCCCATAGACCCCATACAGGTCCAAAACCCCATATAGGACCCATAGACAACATATAGGCCCCTTTAAACCCCATAGAGGCCCCATAGACCCCATACAGGCCCCAAAACCCCATATGGGCCCCATAAACCCATACAAGTCCCACAACTTGATACAGGCCCCACAACGCCATATATGACCCATAGACCCTATATCAGCCACATAGACCATATAAAGGCCCCACAACCTTATATGGTCCCAATAGACCCCATACAAGCCCCTCAACCCCATATGGGCCCCATAGACCGCATACAGGCCCCACAACACCAAATGGGCCCCACAACCCCATATAGGACCTACAACATCATAAAGGCCCCACAACCCCATATGGGCCCCATACAGGACCCACAACCCCATAGAGGCCCCAGAAACACCATACAGGTCACACAACCGCATATACGTTCCACAACGCCATATGGGCCCCATAGACCCCTGTCATGGTTTTGTAATTTTGTAATTTTGCTGGTTTTTTTAGGTTGTACTCTCAGATTTCCACACGCCTTTCAATAACTGAGATAGGGTTCATACTTGTATCCATGTTATCACTATTAATGAATGCATATGTATTCCTATGCATTCGTTCTATGCGGAATTCTCTTATAGAACCAGAGAAACTAGAGAATGATGACTGGCAGGGAATATGGAAAGGTTTAGGAAAAGTCTTAGAAGCATGGGGACCCGCAGTGTCATGGGATTTCACTCTTGAACACCTAAGGGACCCTGAGAAACTGAGTATTTGGGTCAGAGATCTAAGGAGGTAAACCTTATGTGGGGTTTGGCTTATGCATACCGTGCTTTGTATCATACTATTCTGGAGAGAGAGAGTTTCCAATCTGAGATTCAAGCCCAAGTTAATTCTGATCAGTCACAGGAGGCATCAGTAGCAATATCAGTTGCCCCTGTGGAAGGCAAGAAATGGAAACGGGTGTCCATGCGTCTAGAATGAAAAGAAGGAGAAGCAGAGGGGGGGGCAGCAGAAGACCCAGGTGCCGGGCATGGAGCAGTACTGAAAAAAGCAAAGGGAAAAACCAAGAGGCATGAAGAAGAGACTGATGATGAGGAGGAAATCACCTATCGTCGACCTCTGAAGCTGACTGAAATCCAAGGCTCAAGAAAGGAGTTTACACGGCGTCAAGATGAAGGTATCCTTGCTTGGTTGCTTTGCTGCTGGGACAACGGGGCCAACAGCTTGTCTCTAGATGGTAATGAAGCTCACCAACTAGGAAGCATTGCCCAAGATGCAGGTATCGACAGAGGGATTAGCAGATGTTCGGATGGAGCTGCCACTCTCTGGTTGCGGCTGTTAGAAGCCATGAGAGAAAGGTACCCCTATAAGGATGCTTTGAAGCCTAAATTTAATAGTTGGAATACCGTCCAAAAAGGTATCCAGTACCTGAGGGAATTGGCCATGGCGAAAATGTTGTACAACCCTGATCCAAGCAAACATGATCCTGAGAGAATGAGGGCCAATCCTGACATGTGGCAGAAAATCACAAGTACAGCACCAGAGAGAATTGCACAGTCATTGGTAACAGCATCTAGAGGATTCGAGGACAGATGGCCCCGAGTTGTTGAGCTGATTATAATGCTTCAAAACGTCTATCAGCTGCTCCCCCAACTGCATGCCGCAGTTTCTGCCATCTCACGGCTAGAAGACCGACTAGATGAAATGTGCAAGAAATTGTTTCCATCAACTAATCGTAATGATCCCGTAATAGTATCAGAAACAGCTGATGAAGGTCAATCCTCGTATGGGCCACCAGGTCTAATGAAGGATCTGATCAAACTAGTCCAGTCCTACTCCTCACCTGCATCATCAAAAGTCTCAGCTGTTAAACGCACACGCTTCCCAGCTCGAGCAAAGAACAACAGTACGATTGCACCGCGTGTTTCCATGTGGCGCTACCTACGTGACCATGGAGAAGACATGAGGAAGTGGCATGATCAGCCTACTTCTGCACTACGAGCACGGGTGAAAGAACTACTAGACATACCAACCACCATTGGAGTTGCTCCAGTCATCACAGGTAACCAATAGAGGGGCCCTGCCCTCAGTCAGGGGAGGGCAAGGGATAATAGAGTTTATTGGACTGTGTGGATTCGATGGCCTGGCACATCAGAACCACAGGAATATCAGGCGCTGGTGGATACCAGTGCACAGTGCACCCTAATGCCCTCCAGTCATGAAGGGAGAGAATCAATCCATATTTCTGGGGTGAATGGGGCCTCTCAAGAATTGACTGTGCTGAAGGCTGAAATAAGCCTCACTGGCAAAGACTGGCAAAAACATCCTATTGTGACTGGCCCAGGGGCTCCATGTATACTGGGTATTGATTACCTCAGAAGGGGGCATTTCAAGGATCCTAAGGGGTATCGATGGGCCTTTGGGATAGCTGCTGTAGATACGGACAACACTAAGCCGCTGTCTGTTTTGCCTGGCCTGTCAGAGGACCTGTCTGTTGTGGGGCTGCTACAAGTAAAAGAACAGCAGGTACCGATTGCTACAAAGACAGTGCACAGAAGGCAGTACCGCACCAACAGGGATTCCCTGCTTCCCATTCATGATTTGATTCGCCAGTTGGAGAATCAGGGAGTGATCAGTAAAACTCACTCACCTTTTAACAGCATCATATGGCCAGTGCGTAAAGCCAGTGGAGAATGGAGGCTGACAGTAGACTACCGTGGCCTGAATGAGGTCACACCCCCATTGAGCGCTGCTGTGCTGGACGTGTTGGAACTCCAGTACGAGCTGGAGTCAAAAGCAGCCAAATGGTATGCCACCATTGACATTGCCAATGCCTTCTTCTCTATTCCTTTGGCTGCAGAATGTAAGCCACAGTTTGCCTTCACCTGGAGGGGCATTCAGTATACTTGGAACCGTTTGCCCCAGGGGTGGAAACATAGCCCAACCATTTGCCATGGGTTGGTCCAAACTGTACTGGAACAGGGTGGTGCTCCTGAACACCTGCAGTACATTGATGACATTGTTGTGTGGGGCGATACAGCAGAAGAAGTTTTCACAAAAGGAGAGCAGATAATCCGGATTCTTCTACAAGCCGGCTTTGCTATTAAGCGAAGCAAAGTAAAAGGGCCTGCCCAGGAAATTCAGTTCTTAGGTATAAAGTGGCAGGATGGACGTCGTCACATCCCAACAGATGTGATCGACAAAATCACTGCCATGTCTCCACCCACTAGCAAGAAAGAGAAACAATCTTTCCTGGGTGCAGTGGGCTTTTGGAGAATGCATGTCCCAAACTACAACCACATAGTGAGCCCCCTCTATCAGGTGACGCAGAAGAAGAATTATTTTGCATGGGGCACTGAGCAGCAGCAGGCTTTTGAATAGATTAAACAAGAGATAGCCCATTCTGTAGCCCTGGGGCCAGTACGGACTGGACAGGATGTAAAGAACATCCTCTATACTGCTGCTGGAGAGAAAGGCCCCACTTGGAGTTTGTGGCAAAGAACCTCAGGAGAGACCCGAGTCCGACCCCTGGGATTCTCTAGTCAAGCGTACAAGGGACTGAAGAGTGCTACACTCCAAATGAGAATGAGATCTTAGCCGCGTATGAGGGTGTTCAGGCTGCTTCCGAAGTAGTTGGGAGTGAAACGCAGCTCCTTTTGGCACCTCGACTGCCAGTGCTGAACTGGATGTTCAAAGGACAGGTTCCCTCCACCCATCATGCTACCGATGTCACTTGGAGCAAGTGGATTACGCTGATTATACAGCGAGCGTGAATGGGAAACCTCAATCGTCCAGGAATCCTAGAGGTAATCATGGACTAGCCTGAAGATAAAAAGTTTGGAACATCACCAGCAGAAGAGGTATCACGTGCTAAAGAGGCCCTACCATACAACGAATTACCAGAAAATGAAAAGAAATATGCCCTATTCACTGACGGAATGTCGCATTGTAGGGAAGCAACGCAAATGGAAAGCTGCTGTGTGGAGCCCCACACGACAGGTTGCAGAGGCCACTGAAGGTAAGGGAGAATCAAGTCAGTTTGCAGAGGTAAAAGCTGTCCAGCTGGCCTTAGATGTTGCTGATGATGAACGGGAGAGGTGGCCAATGCTGTATCTTTATACTGACTCATGGATGTTGGCAAATGCCTTATGGGGGTGGTTACAGTGGTGGGAACAAAATAACTGGCAACGGAGGGGTAAATCTGTTTGGGCCGCTGAATTATGGAAGGACATTGCTGACCGAACAAAGAATATGGTTGTAAAGGTGCGTCACGTGGATACACATGTGCCCAAAAGTCGGGCTACTGAAGAACAGCAAAACAACCATCAGGTAGATAAAGCTGCCAGAATTGAGGTGGCTCAAATCGACTTGGACTGGCATAATAAGGGCGAATTATTTCTAGCTCGATGGGCTCATGAGACCTCAGGTCATCAAGGAAGAGACGCAACATATAAGTGGGCCAGAGACCGAGAGGAGGACTTAACTATGGACGCTATTGTGCAGATTATTCATGATTGTGAAACATGTGCCATAATTAAACAAGCCAAAAGGATGAAACCTCTCTGGGAGGAAGGGCGGTGGAAAAAGTATAAATATGGGGAGGCGTGGCAGGTTGATTATATCACCTTGCCACGATCTCGCAGTGGTAAGTGTTATGTACTCACCATGGTAGAGGCAACCACTGGGTGGCTTGAAACATACGCAGTACCCCATGCTACTGCTCAAAACACCATATTAGGTCTTGAGAAACAAGTCCTGTGGCGACATGGCACCCCAGAAAGAATTGAATCTGATAATGGGACACATTTCAAAAATTGTCTTATAAATACTTGGGCCAAATTTCATGGCATTGAGTGGATTTCTCATATTCCCTACCATGCACCAGCTTCTGGTAAAATTGAACGATATAATGGGTTGTTGAAAACTATGTTGAAAGCAATGGGTGGTGGAACATTTAAGCACTGGGAGAAGAATCTGGCAGAAGCCACTTGGTTGGTCAATACTAGAGGATCTGTCAATCGTGATGTTCCTAGTCAATCTAGCCCCCTACACACTATAGAAGGAGATAAGGTCCCTGTTGTACATGTAAAGAACATGTTGGGAAAAGCTGTTTGGGTCCTTCCAGCTTCTGGAAAGGGCAAACCTATCCGTGGAACTGTCTTTGCTCAGGGACCTGGGTGCACTTGGTGGGTAATGCAGAAGGATGGGGATGTTCAATATGTGCCACAAGGGAATTTGATGCTGGGGGAGTGCAGTCAATAATTTTATGTATCTATGTATATATGTTTGCATGTGTAGTGTATTTTAGTTATTATAGTTGTACATTTAGTTATGTTGCATGGAATTCTACTATTTACTTATCATAGTTTTACATACGTGTATATATAAGTATATATATATTAACCATGATGTAATAATGTAGAATAAGGGGTGGAATGTCATGGTTTTGTAATTTTGTAATTTTGCTATCAGTATTCCACATCATAACAACATGTAAAGCATGGATACTTCTATTGAATGTGAAGTCCACAGAAGAAGACTACATATCCCAGAGAACAACAGGGGTAATGATAAGTCACGGGACCAGGACACTATATAATCTCGTTTCCAGGCTGGAGTGCCCTCCTTCTTCTCTCGAACTTCTCAGAGAGTGGGAAGCGTTCCAGCCGTGTCGCCTAGAGTTCACAGTAGGCCTCTCAGTTTTCGGGGACTCTCTCTCTGTTTTGTTCGATTTGTTAGCCTCAATTATATTATATTGTGTTATCTTGTATTCCGATATCATATTTAGTAAAATAAGTTTTTCCTCCTTAGATTGCCGCTGTTTTTATCCCATTCCCCTTTTCCCCCTCCTTTCCAAGCCCCGGGGGGGGGGGGGCCCACGGGGTGTCTTCCACTGTCACAGGCATAGGTAAATCTAAGTAACCCGTGACAACCCCATACAGGTCCCACAACCCCATATGGGCCCCACCACCCCATGTGGGATCGAAACACCCCATAAAGGCCCCACAACCAATATGAGCCCCATAGACCCCATATAGGCCCCACAACCCTATATGGACCCAATAGACCCCATACAGGCCCCTCAACCACATATAGGCACCCTAGACACCATACAGGCCACACAACCCCAAACAGGCTGCATAGACCCCATATATGCCCCCTAGACCCAACACAAGCCCCTCAACCCCATACAGGCCACACAGCACAATATGGGCCCCATAGACCCCATACAGGACCCACTACCCAATGTGGGCTCGATAGACCCCATAAAGGCCGCACAACCCCATATGGTCCCCATAGACCACATACAGGCCCCACAACTTTATAGGGGCCCCACAACCGTGTATGAGCCCTATAGATCCCATATAGGCCCCACATCCCCATATGGGCCCCATAGACCCCATACAGGCCCCAAAACCCCATATGGGCTTCATAGACCCCATACAAGTCCCACAACTCGACACAGGCCCCACAACACCATAAAAGACCCATAGACCCGATATCGGCCACATAGACCCTATAAATGTTCCACAACCTTATATGGGCCCCATAGACTCCATACAGGCCCCACAACACTATATGGGCCCCACAACCCTGTATGAGCCCCATAGACCCCATATAGGCCCCAAAACCCCATATGGGCTTCATAGACCCCATACAAGTCCCACAACTCGATACAGGCCCCACAACACCATAAAAGACCCATAGACCCGATATCGGCCACATAGACCCCATAAAGGTCCCACAACCTTATATGGGCCCCATAGACTCCATACAGGCCCCACAACACTATATGGGCCCCAAAAACCCATATAGGCTCAATATACCCCATATAAGCCCCACAACCCCATACAGGTACCACAACCCCATAAGGGCCCCACAACCCCATACAAGCTCCATAGATTCCATACAAACTCCATAGACCCCATACA
This sequence comes from Coturnix japonica, assembly GCF_054131305.1. NCBI lineage: Eukaryota > Metazoa > Chordata > Aves > Galliformes > Phasianidae > Coturnix > Coturnix japonica. The sequence continues at coordinate 15,395,503 of NC_140701.1, forward strand.
GACTTCACAACCCCATAAGGCCCCACAACTCCATACAAGCTCCATAGATTCCATACAAATTCCATAGACCCCATACAGGACCCACAACCCCATATGGGCCCCACAAACCCATATAGGCCCCATAGATCCCATATGGGACCCATAGACCCCATATGGGTTCCATAGACCCCATACAGACCCCACAACCCCATATTGGCCCCATAGACCCCATATAAGCCCCACAACCCCATACAGGTCCCACAATCCCTTAAGGGCCCCACAACCCCATACAAGCTCCATAGACTCCATACAGGCCCCACAACCCCATAAAGGCTCCATAGACTCCATACAGGCTTCACAACCCCATAAGGCCCCACAACCCCATATAGGCCCCATAGACCCCATACAGACCCCACAACTTTATCTGGGCCCCACAACCCCGTATGAGCCCCATAGATCCCATATAAGCCCCTTAGACCCAACACAAGCCCCACAACCCCATACAAGCCCCAAAACCCCATAGAGGCCCCACAAACGCATATGGGCCCCATAGACCCCAAACAGTCTTCACAACCCCATACAGGCCTCACAACCTCATATGGGCCCCATAGACCCCATACGGGCCCCACAAACACATATGGGCCCCACAACCCCATATAGGCCCCACAACCCCGTATGAGCCCTTTAGACCCCATATAAGCCCCTAAAATCCCATAGAGGCCCCATTGACCCTATATCGGCCACATAGACCCTATAAAGGTCCCACAACCTTATATGGGCCCCATAGACTCCATACAGGCTCCACAACACCATATGGGCCCCAGAAACCCATATAGGCCCCATAGACCCCATATAAGCCCCACAACCTCATACAAGCTCCATAGATTCCATACAGGCCCCATAGACCCCATACAGGACCCACAACCCCATATGGGCCCCACAAACCCATATAGGCCCCATAGACCCCATATGGGCCCCATAGACCCCATACAGACCCCACATAAACTGGAGCAGCCATATTTGACCGTATTGGTGTGTGGCTGTTTGTCCTAGAACGCTTACCTTTTGCCTTCAGGTTCACCAACACGTGGGGGCCCACAATGTCATGGGATTTCACTCTTGAACACCTGTGGGATCCTGAGAAACTAAGCCAGTATTAGATAGATCTAAGGGGGTACCACTTATTTGGGGCTTGGCTTGTGCTTACCATGCTCTATATAACACTGTTCTGGAAAGAGAGTTTCCAAGCAGAGGTTCAAGCCAAAAAGGGAAATCCCCAAGTCAATTCTGATCAGTCACAGGAGGTACCAGTAACAATATCAGTTGCCCATGTGGAAGGCAAGAAATGGAAATTGATGTCCTCATGTATAGAACGGAAAAAAGAAGCAGAGAAGGAGGCAACAGAAGATCCAGGTGACAGGTCTGGATCAGCACAAAGGGAAAAGGTAAAGTTAAGAGCACGAAGAAGAGAGTGATGAGGAGGAAATCTCTATTACTGTTTGTTGACCCCTGAAGATGACTGAAATCCAAAGCACAAAAAAGAGTTTAAATGGCGCCAGAACGAATCTCTTGTTACCTGGTTGCTTCACTGTTGGGACAGCTGGACCTGTAGCTTGTTTCTACATGGTAACAAATCTCATCAACTAGGAGGCATTTCCAGAGACCCAACTACTGACAGAGGGATGAACAGTTGTATGGATGGTGCTGCCACCATCTGGGAGCGAATGTTAGTGTCTGTGTGGTCAAAGCTTTCCTTCAAAGACATTCTGAAGCCTCAGATGAAAAAGTGGGATGCAATTGAAAAAGGCATCCAGTACTTCAGGGAAATAGCTGTGGTGGAAATGTTGTATAACCTTAATTTTGATCCTAGCTACCTTTGCCAAGAACATGATCCTGAGAGAGTGGGGACGACATATGGCAGTGTCATGGTTTTGTAATTCAGTTATTTTGCTATCAGTATTCCACATCATAACATCATGTAAAGCATGGATACCTTTATTTAATGTGCAGACCACAGAAGAAGACTACATATCCCAGAGAACAACACGGTCAGTGATAAGTCACGGGACCAGGACACTATATAATCTTGTTCCCAGGCTGGAGCGTTCTTCTCTCTCAGACTTCTCGGAGAGTGGGAAGCATTCCAGCCGTGTTGCCTAGAGTTCACAGTAGGCCTCTCGGTTTTCGGGGACTTTCTTTCTCTGTTTCGTGCGATTTATTAGCCTCTATTATAATATATTGTGTTATCTTGTATTCCGATATCATATTTAGTAAAATAAGTTTTTCCTCCTTAGACTGCCGTTGTTTTTATCCCATTTCCCTTTTCCCCCTCCTTTCCAGGCCGTGGGGGGCCCTATGGGGTGGCTCCCCCCTGTCACGGGCATAGGTAAATCTAAGTAACCATGACACTCTCTTTCAAGACCTTGTGGGCAGTCCATCAGCCTGCTCTGAAGCCTTCTCTCTCTTCCTCTCCCACACACTCATGCATTCAGCAGTGCTGTGCACAGAATTGATGTCCACAGCCTGTTGCAGAATGGCAGGAGAAAAGCAGACGACCACACCTGTCATTGACATATCATCAGCTATTCTCGTTTATTCCTTGGCTGCATGTACCTTTATAATACGGATAATTAGCTCATACATATTGCAAAAGTGGAGCTCATCATTGGTTCCCAATTACATACCATCCCCGAGTATCTTAACAGCTTGTTGTTATCAACTGAAAGCTACTCCCTTGCTGAGTTCCCAGAACCATGGCTAGTTTCTCACCATCCCAGGGCATCTTGTTATTCTAACTGCCCTTGCAGGTGATACGGCTGCTTGTCTAGCTGCACTGTGTTTACGACCCATCTCAGCTAACTAGCTGTAAAAAACACTCTCTACATTTCCCCCGTTTTCTTTTTGGCTGAAAAGGCTCAGTTTACCGACCGACTACTCATATTTCACTAACAATTCAGTTCATTTATTCAATTAGTTCTCATGCTGTTTATTCTGCTCCGTAGCTGCTGCTCTGTGAACTCCTTATCTCGATCCATGGCTGCGGCTCCATAAAACTCTTCTTGTATTACAACAATTTCAAGATACTGCCTATAGAATAACAACACTACTTATATTAATAACATAACTATTATAACTCAATCAAGGCCTCGATTGACAATATTCTAAAAATGAAAGAAAAAACAAGTCAAATACAACATAACAACATTATTGCTAAACCTACTAAAAAGAACAAACATGTTTGTACTGCAACCTGTCACGGAGTTCTCTCTAGAGCTCACTCCGGGACAGTGGGCACAAACCCGGGGCAGCAGGAACAAAAGCCCCCCCCCCTTTTCTCTAGCGGCAGTGCGGCGCGGCCCGGCCCGGCCACGTGCGTTTAGGGAGACGGGGAAGGGAAGGGAGATTGCGATTAGGTCTAACAAAAAATGAGGGAGAAAAAAGGTGATCTGAGAACGAATGGCAGTTTAATAACCTAATAACGCTAAACAACAACAAGAGAGTTTCAACAAAGAGAATACCAAGTCCCCAATCTCACCGATGGAGCTGTGGAAGGCAGGAAGCTCTGACCACGTTGTCTCCTCGCAGGGAGCCGGCCAGCAACCCCGTCCCCTTCCTCACTTCCCTTCCGGTGCCCCTCACCACATGCCCATTAAGGCAGCCCACAGAAAAAAAAAACTTGTCCCCTTTACTCCCATTATGAGGCATGGTGTTCTGATGTGGAATACCAACACCAACCAAATTGCAAAACCATAACATTCCACCCCTTATTACACATCATCACATCATGCCTAACTTTTATCAACATATAAACAGAACAGTAGTTAACATGCATTACATATGTACATACAGATATATATATATATATACACACATGGAATCACAGGCTGCACTCCCCCAGCATCAGGTTTCCCTGTGGCACACACTGAACATCCCCATCCTTCTGCATCACCCACCAGGTGCACCCAGGTCCCTGTGCAAAGACAGTTCCACGGAGGGGCCTCCCCTTTCCAGAGGCTGGAAGGACCCAAACCGCTTTTCCCAGCATATTCTTTACATGCACCACAGGAACCTTGTCTCCCTCCACGGTACGCAGGGAGTTGGACTGTGTAGGGCCGTCTCAGTTGGCTGATCCTCGGGTGTTTACCAGCCAGGTGGATTCTGCTAGATGTTTCTCCCAGTTCTTAAATGTCCCACCACCCATCACTTTCAGCGTGGTTTTCAGCAAACCGTTGTGGCACTCGATCTTACCAGCGGCTGGTGCGTGATAGGGGATGTGATAGATCCACTCGATGCCATGTTCTTTGGCCCAAGTGCTCACCAGTGAATTTTTGAAATGAGTCCCATTGTCTGATTTGATCCTCTCTGGGGTGCCATGTCGCCACAGGATTTGTGTCTCTAGGCCTAATATGGTGTTTCTGGCAGTGGCATGGGGCACCGCATATGTCTCAAGCTACCCGGTGGTTATCTCCACCATGGTGAGTACATAATGCTTACCATTACGAGTATTTGGCAGGGTGATATAATCAATCTGCCATGCCACCCCATATTTATACTTTTCCCATCGTCCTTCCCCCCAGAGAGGTCTCATCCTCTTGGCCTGTTTGATCATGGCACAGGTGTCACAATCATGGTTGATCTGTGCAATAGCGTCCATATTTATGTCCACCCCTCAGTCTCTAGCCCACTTATGTGTTCCATCTCTGCCTTGATGGCCTGAGGTCTCATGGGCCCACCGAGCTAAGAATAACTCTCCCTTATTCTGCCAATCCAGGTCTATCTCAGCCACCTCAATTCTGGCAGCTCGATCTACCTGGTGGTTATTTTGTTGCACCTCTGTTGCTCGAGTCTTGGGCACGTGGGCATCTATGTGACGCACCTTTAGGACCATGTTCTTTATTCGGGCAGCAATGTTCTTCCATAGTTCAGCGGCCCAAATAGGTTTACCTTTCCGCTGCCAGTTGTTTTGCTCCCATTGCTGCAACCACCCCCATAAGGCATTGGCCACCATCCATGAGTCAGTATAGAGGTAAAGCACTGGCCATTTCTCCCGCTCAGCAATGTCTAGGGCCAGCTGGACAGCCTTTACCTCCGCAAATTGACTCGATTCTCCTCTTCCTTCCGTGGCCTCTGCAACTTGGCGTGTGGGGCTCCACACTGCAGCCTTCCATCTGCGATGTTTCCCAACAATGCGGCACGATCCATCAGTGAACAGGGCGAACTTCTTTTCGTTTTCCGGAAGTTCATTGTAAGGGGGAGCCTCTTTGGTGCGTGACACCTATTCTGCTGGTGGTGCTTCAAACTTTTTACCTTCGGGCCAGTCCATGATCACTTCTAGGATCCCTGGACGGCTGAGGTTCCCCATCCGGGCCCGCTGTGTGATTAGTGCAACCCACTTACTCCATGTGGCATCTGTGGCATGGTGAGTGGAGGGAACCTGCCCTTTAAACATCCAATTCAGCACTGGAAGTCGAGGTGCCAGGAGAAGCTGTGTTTCGGTGCCAATTACCTCAGAGGCAGCCCGGACCCCTTCATATGCGGCTAGGATCTCCTTCTCAGTTGGAGTGTAGCCCTCTTCCAACCCCCTGTATGCTCTACTCCAGAATCCTAGGGGTCGGCCTCGGGTCTCATCTGAGGTTCTCTGCCACAAGCTCCAACTGGGACCTTTCTCCCCAGAAGCCGTGTAAAGGATGTTCTTCACATTCTGTCCCATCCGTACCGGCCCCAGGGCCACAGCACGGGCTATCTCTTGCTTGATTTGCTCAAAGGCCTGCTGCTGTTCAGGGCCCCACGCGAAGCTATTCTTCATTCGGGTCACCTGATAGAGGGGGCTCACAATGAGGCTATAATTTGGGATGTGCATCCTCCAGAAGCCTACCACACCCAGGAAGGACTGTGTCTCTTTTTTGTCATTGGGCGCAGACATTGCAGTAATTTTGTTGATCACATCAGTTGGGATGTGGCGACGCCCATCTTGCCATTTCACCCCTAGAAACTGGATTTCTTGGGCAGGGCCCTTCACTTTGTCTCGCTTAATAGCGAAACCAGCAGACAGGAGGATTTGGATTATCCGTTCTCCTTTTTTAAAAACCTCCGTCGCTGTATCACCCCACACAACGATATCATCTATATACGGCAGGTGCTCTGGAGCACCGCCCTGTTCCAACGTGGCTTGGATCAGCCCATGGCAGATGGTCGGGCTGTGTTTCCACCCCTGGGGCAAACGATTCCAAGTGTACTGAACACCCCTCCAAGTAAAAGCGAACTGTGGCCTACACTCTGTGGCCAAAGGGACAGAGAAGAATGCATTGGCAATATCAATGGTGGCATACCATTTTGCCTCTTTCGATTCCAGTTCATACTGGAGTTCCAACATGTCTGGCACTGCAGCACTCAATGGGGGTGTGACCTCATTAAGGCCACGATAGTCCACTGTTAGCCTCCATTCTCCACTGGCTTTGCGCACTGGCCATATGGGGCTATTGAAGGGTGAATGGGTCTTACTAATTACTCCCTGACTTTCTAGTTGTTGAATGAGCTTATGGATAGGGAGCAAGGAATCCCTATTAGTACGGTACTGTCGTCTGTGTACTGTTCTCGTGGCAATTGGTACCCGTTGTTCTTCCACCCGCAGTAACCCCACAGCAGACGGGTCCCCTGATAGGCCAGGCAAATCAGACAGCTGCTTAATGTTGTCTGTTTCTATAGCAGCTATTCCAAAAGCCCATCTGTATCCTTTGGGGTCCTTGAAATGTCCCCTTCTTAGGTAATCTATTCCAAGTATGCAAGGAGCCCCCTGGCCAGTCACTATATGATGTTTCTGCCAGTCTCTACCAGTGAGGCTTATCTCGGCCTCCAACACAGATAGTTCCTGCGAACCCCCAGTCACCCCATGTATATGTATCCGTTCTGTCCCTTTGAAACCTGAGGGTATCAGAGTGCACTGTGCACCGGTATCCACCAGTGCTTTATATTTTTGTGGTTCTGATGTGCCAGGCCACCGAATCCACACCGTCCAATACACTCTATTATCCCTCTCCCCCCCCTGGCTGAGGGCAGGGCCCCTCTATTGGTTGTCTGAAGTGGTAGAGGCAACCTCAGTAGTGGCTGACCTCTTTTGTAATTTTCTTACCCGTGCTCGCAGTACAAAATTGGGTTCGTCATGCCACTTCTTCATATCCTCTCCATGGTCACGCAGGTAGTTCCACATGGCACCACGTGACATAGGCTCACTGCGGTCCTTCACTCGGACAGGTGTGCGTTTGCGTCTGACAGCTGAGACTGCCACAGGTTCACTGTGGTTCCTTGCCGCAGACCAGCTCTTCTGCATGTTGTCCTGTCTTCTCTCCATTCGGTCCATTCTATCCACCATTTGACAGATGGCTGCGATGGTGGTACGGTGTGGCAGTAGTGAGTATTCGATATTTTGCAGTGAAAGGATGAGCTCAAAAATTTCAGGTCTCCTATTCAGCTCATCATACCTGTTAGAGTTCGTTAATAGTATACTGGAATACTTCCCTGGTGCTGACCGTATGAGTTTCTTGCATATTTCCGGAGTACCGCTCACCTTTTCTGGGTCATGGTAATCCTCTGGGTCCCCAGGGACAAACGTGGGATCGAACAGCATTTCTGCCACAGCCATTTCTCTCAGGTACTGGATACCTTCCTCAGCTGTACTCCATTTTTCCAGTACAGGCTCCAAATCACTTTTGAGAAGACAGGTTGCCTTTACAGCTGATAGAATCCTCTCCCAGAGATTGGCGACTCCATCGAGACATCTGCTGATCCCTCTATCAATAGATGAGTCTCGAGCAATGTTTCCTAATTGACGAGCCTCATCGCAGCTTAGGGACATGCAGGAGGCCCCCTTGTCCCAACACCGGAGCAGCCAAGTGACAAGGCGTTCACCTGGGAGTCGGGCAAACTCCTTTCTTGCACTTTGGATTTCAGTAATTTTCAGAGGTTTACGAGTAGAGGAAGCAGTGACTTTTCCCTCATCATCACTATCTTCTCCGCGTCTGTTAGTCTTCTGAGTTGCCTTTCTCGGTGGTTTTGGGGAGGGTCCCTCACCAGGATCTTCCTCTACTTCCTCCATCCGTTCCAGACGTGAGGGCACACGTTCCCATCTCTGGCCTTCATCGTCACTATCTTCTCCATGTCTGTTAGTCTTCTGAGTTGCCTTCCTTGGTGGTTTTGGGGAGGGTCCCTCGCCCGGATCTTCCTCTACTTCCTCCATCCGTTCCAGACGTGAGGACACACGTTCCCATCTCTGGCCTTCCACTGGGGCGACTGACACTGATGCTGGTGCTTCCTGTGGTCGGCTGGGATTAACTTGTTGCCTTCCCCTTAGGGTTTGGATCTCATTCTCGAGACTCTCTATCTTTTTCATAAGCCATTCGTTCTGAGATCCCCCTGATCTCCCACACTCACTCAGAGGTTCTATTAATTTCCCAAGGTCCCTCTGGTGTTCAGGGGTGAGATTACCTGATACTGGGGGTCCCGATGCTTCTGGCCCTTTTTCTGAGACTCTCTGCATTATTCTTTGCAAGTCTCTCTGCAATTTATAGTAAACTACTACAATTAGAGAGACTAACAACACAGTATTCCATTTGACACCCCAGTCATACTTAGGGAATTCAGAGCATTTGTGAGCCAGTTCGAGCACAGTGCCTGTGATGTTCATTAGTCTGGAAGGGAGCCAGGAAGATATCTCTATCCCTGCCAGCCATCGGCTTAATAAATCTACCCCTGCCCCCAACATCAGGATGTCCTTAAGCCAGGACCACAGGAACCTAGGGACTATCAGTCCTACATACAGGGCTGCTGAAAAAAACCACCTAATTACTGCCCAAAACATTGCCCAGAGCTCTGCCCTTGAGAAACAGCAGGCTATGTTGGTGGTGGATGTGACAGGCAGTGCCAGCAGGGCGTTCCCTGCTTCAAGGTGCACATTTCCTCTCTCACCCATCACAGATTCTCTCCTGCATTCAGGGTCTGAAGGATTTCTTCCAGTTGTACACCACATCCGCATGGACAGTGCGTGATATAGAGCCCAAGTGGAACACCTGCTTGGAAAACAAAATAAACTATCAAATTTAGTTCTATTAGCCTGCACTTTTGTCTAAAATGATGCATGGCTATATTTAAAAAATCCCAATTAGTTGGATGTAAGAGAGGTATCTATTCTATGATACAGGGTCATCTCTTTGACTGGGATTCCTTTCCAGGTTTTGTCTTTGCAAATTAAGAAAAGCTAATTAATAGGCTAATAACATCATAACCAAACAGTACTAAAACATTAAAAGAGCTATTCCTGTAGATTCTAGCATTGATTACATCAAATCCTGTTTAATACGCATCTGATCTATTACTAAAATAGAAGAAACACACAACATCCTAGCTAATGCCTTAAACTCTAATTCTTGAGACTTCATTGGTAAAACAGAAAATCACACACTATGTCAAACTATTACTAATATTATCTATAACACAGCAAGTTACAAAGCAATACTACTAAGTAAGAAACACACAATTACAATTACTATAAAGGCTGGATGCTATTTTCTGCCTTCAGATGAGACCAAACATATCATGATGGAACCCACGTAGGGCCAGTCCCTGTGGAAATACGAGCATATTCACGACCCCAAGTTGTCAGTGGTAGGGGACAGTCCCAAAGTCCTGTGGCCATATTCCAAAAATTAACCATAGGCTGTTCCTTCAGCACTGGGGAAGCCTCAAAATGACGATCCACATAAGCTGTATCTCTATGAACACGATTCAAAAAATTCAGCACAAACAAAACAAGCAAAACCTTACATAATATTTTCAAAAAATTCAGCACAAGCAAAAGAAGCAAAACCTTGCATAATATTTCTTGTAGTGTGTCTCCCATATTCCCCCTTTTTTGTTTAATAATAAGAATGGATTTCAATGTTTGATAAATGTTCTCAGTGATAGCTTGTCCAGTGGGAGAATGAGCAATGGCTGTAGTATGTTTAACACCCCCTTCTTGGAGGAAAGTTCGAGTGGCCTTAGAGGTATACACAGGCCCATTATCTGCTTTTGTAGTATGTGGAATTCCCATAGCAGCATAAGCAGATAACTAGTGTTTATGGGTGTCATGACTGCGTTCACCTGTATGTGCTGTGGCAAATACATAAGAAGAATGAGTATCTATTGTTACATGTGCATATTTTAGACGGCCAAATTCAGGAACGTGAGTGACATCTGTCTGACACAGTTGAAGAGGTGCTGTGCCACATGGATTTGTCCCAGTTTGAGGCAAAGAGGTATCAGTCAAATTATGTAGCTGGTATTCAGTCATAAACACTGTGTACTGCGTAGCAGAGAGGATCATTCTTAACACAATTTTCCAGTCATGAGGGGTCGTAGCGTAACTGTCACTGTTTACAACCAAAAGATTGTATGTAAAGGCTGACTGAACTCCGTATGTTCTCACTGACTCCCTTAGCTCCTTCACTGCCTCACAAGGCAGGGATTCCGAACGGAGGGCCTGATTCGGCTGAAACAACACAGGAAAAGTTTGCAACGTGTCAGCATCACCCCTTAATATTGTTTCTTTTCTGCACGGCTCTAAGACATCACAGTACGCTGTAGGGAAATTTGTCATTCCTGCTCCCTTCAAAGTATCATCAGGAAGAAATGCGTCCGATTCGCTTTCTGGATCTACAGGACCGGGGTCACAACGATCCCCTGGTTTTGGTCCATCCGCATCTTTAACCACGTTACACACAGGCTGCAGAGACGCAGCCGCGCACGACGAGGGGGGGGCGGCATGGCGAGGCGCAGAGAACGACATGGGCGAAGCTGAGGGCGGGGTCGCAACGAATGACGTAGGCGGACCGAAGGGCGGGGGGGCCGTAGAGACCGACAACGCAGCAAGCGACGTGGGGAGGGCGGCAGGCGGCCGCTGGCTGGGAACGGCTGGTTGTGTTGGAGCGCGGCCGCTGTTCTTTCGTGCGCTGGGCTGGAGGTTTCTCGACCAGAGACGGCAGGTGACGGTGTTGTGGTTGTCCGAGCGGCAGTTCTGGCACCATACACCGGCGGCTTGGCAATTCCGTCACAAATGTCCCTTAACGCCGCACCGGAAACATTTAAAAGAGGTGCTTGGGCCTGAATTGGTTACCGCAGACGCTTTTAAGGGTGCAAGAGCTGCTAACACTTGATTCTGAGAAGCCTCAGCCTGTGCCTTTAATCCTGCCCCTAGCTCTCTAGTAGCCTCAACTATGAAAGCCTGAGCTCCTGTGGGCACACTCGATAATCTGTCTAACGCCTCCTCTATTGTCCAGTTACTCCTCAAAGTACTTAGAATGCCACGAGCTTGTAGCATTACAATTCTGAAGTGCATAATGTTTTAGCATTATTTCCCTCATGTACTCTGGTACTCCAGCCTTCTCTATGGCTCCGGCTACCTTATCTATAAACGCTCCAAAATCCTCATTTCTTCCCTGCTGGATTCCCATATAAGACGGCAGCCCACCTGGCACCTTGATCTTATCCATAGCCTGCCTGGCCAGATACATTGACTCCCTACATTTAGCTGGTCCTAATAAAGCCTTGGCCTCCATCCGGATGAAAGGACCCACCCCTAAAAGTTCTTCAACGGTTACATTATACAAGGGATCTCCGAGCTGCCTAACTATCGCAACGCTCTGTTGGCACATCTCTTCCCAATAAGCATTAAATAGCAGTTGTTGGTGCTGTGAAAAAATCAACCTAGCTATAGCCCGACAATCAGATGGCAACAAAACCTGAGTACTCCAGATATAATCCAGTATCTGTCTCACTGGCTCACTTTTTACTCCAAACTGACTGACCGTAGACCGCAATTGTGACAACTTCCAATCTAAAGCACTGATAGTAGCCTGTGTCCCGCCTGCAGAATTAGGCAAATACCCCACCGGCAGCACCATCGGTGGCACCGCTTCCAACGCCTCACCGTCTCCCGCCTCTAAACAAGCCTGTGCCAGCGCAGCCCAGGCCCCCCCCCCGCTCCCGCGCGACGGCCTCTGCCAGGTCACTCTGTGCCCCAGGGAGCGACTCATTGCAAACGGGGGTCGATGGGGCTGGCTGTAGCGCCATGGTCGATGCAGGCGGCTCGTCTGATACAGACGTGCCGGGAGGCAGAGACGGGGCACTCGGCTCCGCAGCCACTGGCAATGCAGGCTCGGCGGCCGGCGGCAACTTTACGGTGGACAAAGCAGGGGGCACCGGGCAATCTGACCATTCATTATAATTCTTATTCCTCCCCTGCACAGCACTAGCTTGCTCTGCCGCTTCCTTTTCTGCCTGATATTGCAGCAAATCATTATAAACCACACGCCACCACTTCCCGCATTTTTTAGCCATCTTCTCCCCATCTATCATTCCCTGAAAAATTACATCTCCAAATTTACGCCACTCAGCAAGATCATGCACTAAATGTGGATTCTGAAATAACCCTTTAGCATACCCATACGCTAATAACTCGGGGAGTTCCTTTTGCAAGTCTGTCCACTTAACCTGACTCTTTTTTTTTCAAAAATGGCATGGTTTAATAATTTTGTAATTTTGGTATCAGTATTCCACATCATAACATCATATAAAGCATGAATAATTTTACTGAATCTGCAACTTATAGAAGAAGACTACATCTCCCAGAGAACAACACGATAGGTCACGGGACCTGGACTCTATATTAACTTGGTCGCAGAATAGACTGACGTCTTTCGAGTTCTGGCGTTCAGGGGAGTGTGTGGGAGCCTTCAGCCGTCTCGCCTAGATTTCACAGTAGGCCTCTCGGTTACGGGACTCATTCTCTCTCCGATTTTGCTTGATTCGTTAGCTCAATTTTCAATTATATTGTATTATATTGTGTTATCCTGTATTTCGATATAGTATTTAGTAAATAAGTGTGCCTCCTTAGATCATTGCCGCTGTTTTCTTTTCCTAATTAACTTTTTTTCCTTTAGGCTTAGGGCCCCTGTCACGGACGCAGGTGGATTTTTCGTTCAAACCGTGACAGATTTTGGTGGAGAATGCGGGCAATTTGAGTTGCTGTTTTTCTGTGTTTTCTTCTGTTGCTCTTTTAGCTTTTAACAGAGCTACAAGTTTTTTTTCCTGTTAAGGAGCTATCTTAGGTTTGCGATTCTGCACCTGCGAGCTTGACCTTGAAAGTCCAGGCGGACTGCCAATACTCTGGTATATTTTATAAACACTGCTGAGCTTTATTTTCTTTTACTTTTTTTTCTCTCTATTGAAGAAAAAAAAAAAAAAAAAGAAAAAAAATATTTTCTCTAGTAAACTTGTTTTACAAGGGACTGCGTGCCATTGGTTCCTTTTTTGAGACGCTCCAAACGTATTGGATCATGTTTAAGCTAGCCACTTTTTCCTATGGAGCTATAAAAATGTATAATGGATTGAAAGCATGGTTAGCAATGCTCACTTCGTATCTGCGTACAGCTCCAGAGGGAGCAACTAATGCAACTAATTATACAGAAATGGTGATTTTTGAGCATGCTCCTCCTTCTTTCTATGCATCGTTTATGCAGTTTTTGAATGATCAGTGGGCCACACTCTTAATCTCCCTGATCTTACTGTTGATTATTGTAATAATCTCACTCAGTATCTGGATTTATAACATCCGGAGGAAGTCTTCCCTAGAACCAGAGAATACTGAGTGGCAGGGAGTGTGGATAGGTTTTGGAGAGATTCTCAAAGGACAGACGTCTTCAGTGTCATGGAGCTTTACTCCTGAACACTTGAAGAATCCCGAGAGTTTGATCGCATATTTGAGGCAGGAATGTTGTGGCTCAGGCAGATCTCAGGAGGCACAAATGATTTTGGGCCTAGCTAATGCTTATCGGGCCTTATTCAATACCATTCCTAAGAGGGAAGCTTTTGAAGCTGAGAGAAAAGATCTCCTGTACCAACGAGACTCAATCTGGTATGATAAAGAGTGTCTTAGAGCTGAGGCAGAAAAACTTTGGGCTGAGAAGGTAGAGAGAGAAAAAGCTTTTGAAGCTGAGAGAAAAGATCTCCTGTACCAACGAGACTCAATCTGATATGAGAAAGAGAGTCTTAGAGCTGAGGCAGAAAAACTTTGGGCTGAGAAGGTGGAGAGAGAAAAAGCTTTTGAAGCTGAGAGAAAAGATCTCCTATATCAAAGAGACACCTTTTGGTATGAGGGAGAGGCTCTCTGAAATGAGAAAAGCTCCCTGCAATCCAAACTCAACACTCTCCAGTCCGAGCACAGCGCCCTCCGGTCCGAGCATGACAATCTCCAGTCCGAGCACAGCACCCTCCGGTCCGAGCACGACATTCTCCAGTCCGAGCACAGCACCCTCCGGTCCGATCATGACATTCTCCAGTCCGAGCACAGCACCCTCCAGTCCGAGCACAACACTCTCCGGTCCGAGCATGACACTCTCCAGTCAGAGCACAATGTCCTTCGGTCCGAGCATGACGCCCTCCAGTCTGAGCACAACATACTCCAGTCCGAGTGTAACACCCTCCGATCTGAGCGAGACATCCTCCGGTCCATGTACAACGACCTCAAGGTTCAGTTCGATGCCACCAAGTTCGATCGTAACAATCTCCAGACCATGTACGATGTCATCGAATTTGAGTGCAACACTCTCCAGTTAAAACACGACGCGCTCCAGTCCAGGTTCGACACAATTCAGTCCAAGTACAACGCCCTCAGGGCTGAGTTCGACACCCTGGAGTTCGAGCGCGATCGCCTCTGATCCAAGCTATGCACCCTCCAGTCCAAGGGGAACACCCTCAAGTCTGAACCATATGTAATCCAACTTAACCAAACACCGGGGGCACCAGATACAATGTTGGTTGCCCCTGTTAGAGGGCGAAAAACAAAACAAGTTTCAACTCAGTTAGAGAAAATGAAGAAGGAGTTAGAAGAGCGGAGGGAGTTAGTAGAGCAGGACTCAGGAGGTCAGGGGGACTCAGGAGGTCAGGGGGACTCAGGAGAGCAGGGGGAGTCAGAAGACCAGAGGAAGCTGGAGGAGCAGAGGATGTTAGAGGAGCATAAGAAGATGTTAGAGGAGCAGAAGAAGTCAGAGGAGCAGAGGAAGTAAGGAGAGAGGAAAAAGAAGGTGTTATCTGGAGGAAATAATACAAGAATCAGAGTCAGAAGAAGAAGAGGAGCCAAAAGTTAGATTTTCTTTACGAGAATTCCTCGAGTCCAAACTTCAAGATGGGGCAGCCTCATCAACATAATTGCCACCATCAACACCTGAGACTCTAGATAGAGCAAAAGGCGAGCAAAGTATTACGACCATTATTGATCGATCTTTTAAACTGAGTGAAATTCGAGATCTAAGAAAGGATTTCACACGTCAGCCAAAAGAACATATGGTCACTTGGTTACTTCGCTGCTGGGACAATGGTGCCAACTGTGCGTGGCTTGATGGCAGTGAAGCTCGCCAACTGGGTAGCATTTCCAGGGACTCACGGGTGGACAGAGGTATTGGCACATGCCAAAATCAGTCCTACACCCTCTGGAAGTGGATGTTGATAGCGGTAAGAGATAGATTCCCCTTTAAACGGGACTTGGAGCCTGAGAAAAAGAAATGGACTGATATTGAGAAAGGTATCCAATTTTTGAGAGAAAGTGCTCTGGTGGAAATGCTATACAGCCCCAACTTCAATCGTAACGATCCAAACCAATTACATGATCCTGAAACAGTCCGCGTTCCACGACAGATGTGGCGTGACTTTACAAAGGCAGCTCCAGAAAAGCATGCCAGTGCACTTGCATTAGTATATGGCAAAGGGGAAAGGAAACCCCCTGTGAATGAGCTAATTAGCAGACTTCAGGAACTTGAATTATTTATAAGCTCTACAGAAGTTAAGCTTTATACTTCAGCCATTGTCCAAATAGGGAAAAAAATAGTGGAAAGGTTAGACAAAGTGGAGGGAACACAAAGTGATATTATTGACAAATTGGCTAATGTGCCTGATGTAGATGAATCCACGGTGGTACCAGATGACGGAGACAAGGATTTCCACGATCGCCTATTGAGAAAGCTAAATAACATGAGTTCCTCTCAACCCATATCATCGAAAATCTCAACCATAAAAAAGAGACGTCCTCGTATTCAAGCAAATGACAAGGATAAGACACCTCGTATTCAAGCAAATGACAACGATAAGACCATACGTTATGCTTTGTTGTATTTCTTGAGTAATCATGGGGAGGATATAAAGAAGTGGTATAACTCATCCACTTCTGCACATCAGGCACGAGTGAAAGAATTACAATGCAAAACAACCACCAAGGTGAACTCTTCCAAAAGGGGGAAAGTTCCAGTTGCTGCAAGCCACCGAGGTAAACAATAGAGGGGCCCTGCCCCCAGCCAGGGGGGGGAAAGGGACAATAGAGTATACTGGACTGTGTGGATTAAGTGGCCTGGCACATCTCGACCACAGAAATATAAAGCCTTGGTGGACACTGGTGCACAATGCACCTTAATGCCCTCAAGTCACCAAGGGACACAACCAATATATATACATGGAGTGACTGGGGATTCCCAAGAATTGACTATGTTGGAGGCCGAAATAAGCCTCACTGGTAAAAACTGGCAGAGAAACCCTATTGTGACTGGTCCAGAGGCTCCATGTATACTGGGAATCGATTACCTTAGGATGGGATATTTTAAGGATCCCAAGGGGTATCGATGGGCCTTTGGGATAGCTGCTGTTAACACAAATGGTGTTAAGCAGCTGTCAACTTTACCTGGTCTGTCAGATGATCCTTCTGCTGTGGGGTTGCTCCAGGTAAAAGACCAAGAGGTACCAATTGCCACCAAAGGGGTTCACAGACGGCAGTACCGCACGAATAGGGACTCATTGCTCCCCATTCACAAGCTAATTCGCCAATTAGAGAATCAGGGAGTGATTAGCAAAACTCACTCGCCTTTTAACAGCCCCATATGGCCAGTGCGTAAAACCAGTGGGGAATGGATGCTGACGGTAGATTACCGTGGCCTGAATGAAGTCACACCTCCATTAAGTGCTGCTGTACCAGACATGCTAGAACTCCAGTATGAATTGGAGTCAAAAGAAGCTAGGTGGTATGCCACCATTGACATTGCTAATGCCTTCTTTTCCATCCCATTGGCTGCAAAATGTAGGCCACAGTTTGCTTTTACCTGGAGAGGTATTCAGTACACCTGGAACCGTTTACCTCAAGGGTGGAAGCACAGCCCAACAATTTGCCATGGATAGATCCAAGCTGTTTTGGAACAGGATAATGCTCCTGAGCACTTGCAATATATCAATGATATTGTAGTGTGGGGCCATACAGCAGCAGAGGTTTTCAAGAAAGGGAAACAAATAATCCAAATTCTTTTGCAAGCTAGTTTTGCCATTAAGCGCAGCAAGGTGAAGGGGCCTGCCCAGGAAATCCAGTTCTTAGGTATAAAATGGCAAGATAGACGTCGTCACATCCCAGCAGATGTGACTGACAAAATCACTGCTATGTCTCCGCCCACAAATAAAACAGAGACCCAATCTTTTCTGGGAGTAGTGGGCTTTTGGAGAATGCATGTCCCAAACTACAGTCACATAGTGAGCCCTCTCTATCAGGTAACACGGAAGAAGAATAATGTCTCATGGGGTCCTGAGCAGCAGCAGGCTTTTGAGCAGATAAAACAAGAAATAGCCCGTGCCGTGGCCTTGGGGCCAGTACGGATGGGACAGGATGTGAAGAACATCGTCTACACTGCTGCTGGAGAGAAAGGTCCCACCTGCAGTTTGTGGAAAAGAGCCTCAGGAGAGACCAGAGGCCGACCCCTAGGATTTTGGAGTCGAGCATATAAAGGGTCTGAGGAGCGCTACACTCCGACTGAGAAGGAGATCTTAGCCATGTATGAGGGGGTTTGGGCTGCTTCTGAAGTAGTTGGGACAGAGGTTCAGCTTCTTCTAGCACCTCACTTGCAAGTAATAAACTGGATGTTTAAAGGACAGGTTCCCTCCACCCATCATGCTACTGACGCCACTTGGAGTAAGTGGATTTCATTAATTACTCAACGAGCTCGAATGGGAAAACTCAGCCATCCTGGAATTCTAGAAGTGATCATGGACTGGCCTGAGAGTAAAAAAATTGAAACACCACCTACAGAAGAGGTATCACGTGCTAAAGAGGCTCCACCATACAATGAGCTACCAGAAAACGAAAAGAAATTTGCCCTATTCACAAACGGATCATGTCGTATTGTAGGGAAGCATCGCAGATGGAAAGCTGCTGTATGGAGCCCCACACGACAAGTTGCAGAGGCCACTGAAGGTAAAGGAGAATCAAGTCAATTCGCAGAGGTAAAGGCTGTTCAGCTGTCTTTAGATGTGGCTGAACGGGAGAGGTGGCCAATGCTTCATCTTTATATTGATTCATGGATGGTGGCAAATGCCTTATGGGGGTGGTTGCAACAGTGGGAAGATGATAATTGGAAACGAAAGGGTAAACCTGTTTGGGCTGCTGAACTGTGGAAAGACACTGCTGCCCGAATAAGGAACATTGTTGTAAAGGTGCACCATGTAGATGCTCATGTGCCTGAAAGTAAGGCTACTGAAGAACATAAGAATAACCATCAGGTCGATCGGGCTGCCGAAATTGAGGTGGCTCAAATAGACTTGGACTAGCAGAACAAGGGTGAATTATTCCTAGCTCGGAGGGCCCACGAGACTTCAGGTCATCAAGGAAGGGATGCAACATATAAGTGGACCAGAGACCGAGGGGTGGACTTAACTATGGATGCTATTGCTCAGGTTATTCATGATTGTGAAACATGCGCCATATTTAAACAAGCCAAGAGGATGAAACCATTTTGGGGGAAGGGCAATGGCAAAAGTATAAATATGGAGAGACATGGCAGGTTGATTATATCACCTTACCACGATCTCGCAATGGTAAGCGTTATGTACTCACCATGGTGGAGGCAACCACTGGGTGGCTCGAAACATATGCAGTACCCCATGCTACTGCCCGAAACACCATATTAGGGTTGGAAAAGCAAATCCTGTGGCGGCATGGAACTCCGGAAAGAATTGAATCAGATAATGGAACTCATTTTAAAAATTCTCTTGTAACCACTTGGGCCAAAAATCATGGCATTGAGTGGATTTACCATATTCTCTACCATGCACCAGCTTCTGGTATGATTGAATGATTCAACGGGTTGTTGAAAACTATGTTGAAAGCAATGGGTGGTGGAACGTACAAAAATTGGGAGAACCATTTAGCATAAGCCACCTGGTTGGTCAACACTCGAGGATCTAGTAATCATAATGGTCCTAACCAATCCAGCTCCCTACGTACCTTGGAGGGAGATAAGGTTCCTGTAGTACACATAAACAGTGTGTTGGGAAAAACAGTTTGGGTCCTTCCAGCGTCTGGAAAGGGCAAACCTCTCCAGGGTACTGTCTTTGCCCAGGGACCTGGGTGCACGTGGTGGGTGATGGACAAAAATGGGAATGTCCAATGTGTACCACAAGGGAATTTGATGTTGGGGGAGTGCACCCAATGATTTCTTTTAGATATATAGGTAGAGTCTCAGAAAATATTTGACGAATTTTCAATTAGGTATAAGACTTAAGATAGAGTGGATTAATGTTAAGGAAACACTTTTTTTCCCCCTATATATACTTTAATTAGGCATTCTGTAAGCAAGTTTTCCATCTGGACTCTATATCCTGCACTGGCCATGCATGTGTAGAGCACACATGGAAAGAAGTATAAGACAAAAGGAAATCTGCTGTGGTGGCTGGGAAAGGATGAGTGCACCTTGATGTGGGGGATGCCCTACTAGCGCTGCCTTTCTCCCCCACCGCTGACATGTTTTTCCTTTTTCTGGCAGTTTTGCCATTTTCTCAAAATTAATAAATAGTAGGTTAGGTTATAGAGTTTTGTTATCAACTTAGGGATTTGTATGGAATAAATATAAATTGTTGAGAAAATAAGGTTGCTGATTATTCACAACTATACGTATGAGTGTGTATGTATGTATAAACATAATGTAATGATGTAGAATAAGGGGTGGAATGTCATGGTTTAATAATTTTGTAATTTTGGTATCAGTATTCCACATCATAACATCATATAAAGCATGAATAATTTTACTGAATCTGCAACTTATAGAAGAAGACTACATCTCCCAGAGAACAACACGATAGGTCACGGGACCTGGACTCTATATTAACTTGGTCGCAGAATAGACTGACATCTTTCGAGTTCCGGCGTTCAGGGGAGTGTGTGGGAGCCTTCAGCCGTCTCGCCAAGATTTCACAGTAGACCTCTCGGTTACGGGACTCATTCTCTCTCCTATTTTGCTTGATTCGTTAGCTCAATTTTCAATTATATTGTATTATATTGTGTTATCCTGTATTTCGATATAGTATTTAGTAAATAAGTGTGCCTCCTTAGATCGTTGCCACTGTTTTCTTTTCCTAATTAACTTTTTTTCCTTTCGGCCTAGGGCCCCTCTGGGGCCCACGGCCCCTGTCACGGACGCAGGTGGATTTTTCGTTCAAACCGTGACAAAAAAGCAAGAAAATACCTGACACTTTTTTTTTAAAAAGCAAGAAAATAATTCATAAACCGCTTGCCTTCCCATACTTATTTGTCAGCACGATGTTGCAGCCTTAAAGTACGTCAGCGGCCCATATAGGCTAGGCCCTTCTATAAGGTCACGTAGAGCACCTGCACCTTCTTTTCCTGGCGCATGCTATCCCCGCTGCTTAAGGATCTGAACACCTTCACCGCTGCGATCCTTCCTGGTAGGCCACATCGAGGGTCACCAATTGTTGCAGAACGGCGGGAAAAAAGCTGACAACTATACCTGTCATTGACATATGATCAGCTATTCTCGTTTATTCCTTGGCTGCGTGAACCTTTATAATACGGATAACTAGCTCATACATATTGCATAAGTGGAGCTCATCATTGGTTCCCAATTACATACCATTCTCGAGTATCTTAACAGCTTGTTGTTATCAACTGAAAGCTACTCCCTTGCTGAGTTCCCAGAACCATGGCTAGTTTCTCACCATCCCAGGACATCTTGTTATTCTAACTGCCCTTGCAGGTGATGCGGCTGCTTGTCTAGCTGCACTGTGTTTACGACCCATCTCAGCTAACTAGCTGTAAAAAACACTCTCTACACACAGCCAACACTGCCCACTGATAGGGGCGGATCACTGCGTGGCAGAGGATGGAGATATCCTCCCACTGTTCTCTCTTGAGATTCTTTATCTCTTTAAGGGATTACTGAGACTGCAGTGTTTGTTTGGCTCCATGTCACGTGTTACTTAGATTTACCTATGCCCGTGACAGGGGAAGCCACCCCGTGGGCCCCCCCCGGGGCCCGGAAAGGAGGGGGAAAAGGGGAATGGGATAAAAACAGCGGCAATCTAAGGAGGAAAAACTTATTTTACTAAATATGATATTGAAATACAAGATAACACAATATAATATAATTGAGGCTAACAAATCAAACAAACAGAGAGAGAGAGAGTCCCCGAAAACCGAGAGGCCTACTGTGAACTCTAGGCGACACGGCTGGAACGCTTCCCACTCTCTGAGAAGTTCTAGAGAAGAAGGAGGGCACTCCATCTGGGGAACGAGATTATATAGCGTCCTGGTCCCGTGACTTATCATTACCCCTGTTGTTCTCTGGGATATGTAGTCTTCTTCTGTGGACTTCACATTCAATAGAAGTATCCATTCTTTACATGATGTTATGATGTGGAATACTGATAGCAAAATTACAAAATTACAGAACCATGACACTCCAGTGGCGGTGGTTTATAATTATGGCACACAGCTGTGCTGACAGCTCAGATTCCTGTGGGCCTTAATAAAAGTCGTCAGATGTTTGTCTGATAGCAACTGTTCATTAATACTTATTGTTATCTTTTATTTTGCCTTACATGAATCTCATCTGGGCATTGCATTCATGGGTAAAGAAAAGCTGGTTAGAAAACGATAGAAAATCAAAGCCCCTTTGCATTGCAGTTGAGGCTTCCACCCATGGAGCGGTGGAGTCACCATCCCTGGAGGCGTTCTACCAGTGTGGGGCAGCGAGCAGTGCTGGTGGGCAGTGGGTGGTTGGATGAGGGTATCGCTTGAAGTTCTTTTCCTGCCGTAATGACTCAGATCTGGGGCTCAGTGAGGGCTCGCTGCCCCTGAGAGGTGGGTGGTCTTTGGGATGGAGTTGTGTTTTGCCATTAGAATCAGATTGTAATGAGAAATAATTACCCACAGAGGTAATTGTTAGAGTTATAGTTAAAGTTAGGGTTAGAGTTAGGGTTAGGGAGCCATCTCCTATGGTCTCTCCATACAAAGTGCCACATTGAGGTCCCATCCAATGCACGATTTTAAGATGGAGAGCCTACCAGAGGTGGTGCCCTGCTTGTCCTCTTCTTCTCCCAGGGAAGTAGTGGGGTCACTGTCCCTGCTGGTTTTCGAGGCACTGGGATGAGATGCTATGAGATATGTTTCAGTAGCTCAATGGCAGTAATGATGATGTAAGGACGGCTGAACAGGATGGCCTTCTATGTCCTTTCCAACCTTGTGATTCTATGATCCTATGTTTATATCTGCTTAAGTGGATTATAATCTATTCTTCCGATATGCAAATGAGCTACCAGCCTCAGCCTTTCAGATTCTGAATGTACAGTTGGATCTGGGGTTGCACAGAATGGAAACCCATCATCCACAGTTCTCCTCATCAGTTCATTTCCTCTCATAGAATCACAGAATCACGAGGTTGGAAAGGACCCACAAGATCACCTAGTCCAACAGTAATCCTCCCATTACTGTAGCTACAACAAAGCATTAAACCATATCTTATAGCTCCTCATCCAAACACCTCTTGAACACTGCCAGGGATGATGACTCCACCACTTCCCTCGGCAGCCATTCCAGTGCCTGACCGCACTGAGAAAAAAAGTTCCTTCTTATGTCTGGTCTAAGCCTCTTCTGGTACTAGTCTGCTGGCAAAGATGCGTGCTTCAAGGAAGTGTCAAATGAACGCAATGTGTTTTTGTTGGTGATTGGTTGGTTGGTTGGTTGGTTGGTTTCTCCCTTTCTCTCTTTCCCCCAGAATCTGCCCCACTGGGCAGGGACAGGCATTGCCCACAGACACCGACGCTGCTGCTCCATGTGATTTAAACAGCTCTGGACCCATGATCCCTCCCTGCACTGTGGGGTTGTTTCCAGTGATTCAGAGGAGATGGGAGATAAAGCTTATAAGCTTTTACAGTCATTCGAGTACTGAAAAATTACAGTGAGATCGCCCTGCAGTCCTCTCTTCTCACTGAGCTTCATTTGGTTTATGTGGGCGACATTTTGGAGCCTGGCCTGGTCCTTTTGGGTGGCATCCCTTCCTTCTACTATCTGCACCGCTAAGCATGATACCATCAGTAAACACTGAATCTCGCTGTCTGCCTCACTGATAAAGATGCTGAAGAGCATTGGTTTCAAGATAGGGACTGGGGGACCAAACTCATCATCAGACCCCACCTGGATGACACCAGCTTGCCCTGGAGAATCTACCTTGGCAGGTCCATGTGCTAAGGAGCTGGACAGAACATGTTTTTGGAGAGTCAAACAGGCAGGTTCAACAAGTACCCAAGGTGGCCTTGCAAAACCAACTGGTTCTAGACATATTGCTGTTAAAAGAACATGGGGTGTTGTTATGGTTTTGTAATTTGGTTGGTGTTGGTATTCCACATCAGAACACCATGCCTCATAATGGGAGTAAAGGGGACAAGTTTTTTTTCTGTGGGCTGCCTTAAATGGGCATGTGGGGAGGGGCACCGGAAGGGAAGTGAGGAAGGGGACGGGGTTGCTGGCCCGGCTCCCTGCGAGGAGACAACGTGGTCAGAGCTTCCTGCCTTCCACAGCTCCATCGGTGAGATTGGGGACTTGGTATTCTCTTTGTTGAAACTCTCTTGTTGTTGTTTAGCGTTATTAGGTAATTAAACTGCCATTCGTTCTCAGATCACCTTTTTTCTCCTTCATTTTTTGTTAGACCTAATCGCAATCTCCCTTCCCTTCCCCGTCTCCCTAAACGCACGTGGCCGGGCCGGGCCGCGCCGCAGTGCCGCTAGAGAAAAGGGGGGGGGGGGGCTTTTGTTCCTGCTGCCCCGGGTTTGTGCCCACTGTCCCGGAGTGAGCTCTAGAGAGAACTCCGTGACACCATGAAATGGTAGAATTCTCTATTCTTGGAGATGTCAGAAGGGTGACTAGCAAAACTACTATCTTGAACTTCTAGAGGGGGGACTATGACCTGTTCAGGACATTTGTAGAATGGGTCCCTTGGGAGTCGCTCCTTATGGGTAAAGGGGTCCAGGAAGCCTGGACACTCCTCAAGATGGAAATCTTAAAGGCACAAGATCAGGCTGTCCCTGAATGCCATATGGTGAGCCATAGGGGAAGAAGACCAGTGTAGACTAACTGGGAACAATTGTTGAGACTCAGGAAGAAAAAGAGAATTTACGTTATCTGGAAGAAGGGACAGGATACTGTCACGGGTTACTTAGATTTACCTATGCCCGTGAGAGGGGAAGCCACCCCGTGGGCCCCCCCAAGGCCCGGAAAGGGGGGGGGGGAAGGGCAATGGGATAAAAACAGCGGCAATCTAAGGAGGAAAAACTTATTTTACTAAATATGATATCGAAATACAAGATAACACAATATAATATAATTGAGGCTAACAAATCGAACAAACAGAGAGAGAGAGAGTCCCTGAAAACCAAGAGGCCTACTGTGAACTCTAGGCGACACGGCTGGGACTCTTCCCACTCTCCGAGAAGTTCAAGAGAAGAAGGAGGGCACTCCAGCCTGGGAACGAGATTATATAGCGTCCTGGTCCCGTGACATATCATTACCCCTGTTGTTCTCTGGGATATGTAGTCTTCTTCTGTGGACTTCACATTCAATAGAAGTATCCATACTTTACATGATGTTATGATGTGGAATACTGATAGCAAAATTACAAAATTACAAAACCATGACAGATACTTGGGGAGATTACAAGGAAGTTGCTAAGGTATGCAGGGAGGAAGTTAGGAAGGTACATTACTTCCCTGTCCCTTAATCCATGCCCAGAGCTTCTCAGCCATGTCACTGCCAACTGTAAGCTCCATGTCAAGTGGGACAAAGAGGGCATAGCCTTCTGCTGGGTGGATACAAGTGTTGGTTGAACCAGACGGGACAAAGCCCTCCTACCATGCCCTCCTGGGAAAATGGCCACGCCAAGAATGGCAGTCTGCCTCCTCCATGACCCCATCTGAAATGCTCCTGCACTGATTGATTAAAGGGTTTTAAACTAGGTCCGAAGGGCAAAGGGCGGGGAATTGGATGTGACAGAGAAGGGCTGAGGGATGTTGTTGCTGTTGGAGATTGCAGGGAAAGCCTCTGAGTTGTTCCATAGGATCGTGTGAGGATTCCTCAGAGAAGGTCTCATTGCCAATACCCCGTCCTAAATCTTATTGTGTACCCTCTGGGGGTAACCCCAACCTGCTGCTGCCCTAAAGTGCCTGTAGACCAGTGCAGGTAGCATGCGAAATAAACGCGACAAATCAAGAGAAAACCACAGAGCATTTCCTTTCATGCAGGCTGCTGCTTCTGAGCAAGGCCCTGAATATCAGTAACACAGTGTAGATGCAAGGCCCAGCCAGGCTAAATCAAAACATGCTTCTGGAAGGGGATGCTTTCTGAAGAATCTTTACACTAATGAGAGGACCACAAACATTCACTCAGTGAACTCCAAATCTCTGTGCCTTTGCAGGCCTAGGGTCTTGTTTGGCTCTCAGCGACATGGTGGGATGGTTCCCACCTCTGAACTGTAGCAGAGCAGATACCGACTCTTTATGACGAATGGCCAAGGACGATTAGGAAAGGCTGCTGCCCTTTGTGAGAGTGCACTGAGCTATGCCTGGGGATGGCAGAGGAGCCAGTTGAGAACTGATGGAAAGGGCTCAGAGAGGAGAGCAGACGATTCTGTTCATTGCTTCCTGATCAGGAAGAACAAGAAAAGGAGGACAAGCAGGTATCTGAGTTACAGCTGGGATGGAATTGTTTTCTTCAGACTGCCTGCAATGGTGCAGTGTTTTGTTTCTAAGAAAAAATCAACATTGATAACTCTCTGCTGTTTACCACTGCTGCTAAGCAGTGTTCTACAGAGCCAAGGCCATGGTCAGTGGAGGGCTCAAGAAGCTGGGAGGGAGCAGACTGCACAGAGTTGACTGGAAGTGGCCAAAAGGACTTTTGGAACCACCTGAAAGCAAGCAGAAGTTGTATTGAAAGGAGTGGGAGTTCGTCTCACTCTCTTCACTGCCCAGGGCCCAGCTGGGCATCAGTCTGGTGGTGCTGAGCAAGTGCTTGTGCATTAGCTGTTACATACTATTCCATGTAAACAGATATATAGTGATAACTACTACACTTCTCCTTTCATCTCTCTTAGTAAATAGCTTAGTTTCAACACACAAGTTGAACTTTTTCTACCTATTCTCTTCCTCATCGTGCTGGGAAAGGGCAGTGCACAAAGGACTGTGTGCTGCTGAGCCATATGCTGGGTTCAACAACCACCATCATTTTGGTGCCCGATGTGAGGCTCCAAGGGTTGAGATAACAGCACATCTGTCCAGAGCGAGATGACACAGGGCTTTGTGGGAGCTGGATAACTGCTGGCCATGGTGCTGATTGCTTCCCTCTTTGTGGAGCTCATTGAACCTTCTCAGGAAGCTTCACCGCACATCTCCTTGCTTGGTGTTTGTTTTCCCTGCTGCATTTTTTGTCAGATCTGGATGCTGGATTAAGTTATTTATTTTGCTATGCTGTTTGACTTTGGTTATGTCATGACAAAACTTGTAGCTGACAAAATGAAGTTTTGTGCAAATTCATCTCAGTTGTCATCTTTGGGTTTTGGAAGCAATATGGTATAGCTTCTATATTTCTTCATTGTTGATCTTGATGAGGGGATTGAGTGCACCCTCATTAAGTTTACAGACGACACCGAGTTTCAAGGGAGTGTTGATCTGCCTGAGGGGAGAAGGGCACTACAGAGGGACCTGGATATACTCGATCGATGGGCCAAGGTTAACGGCATGAGTTTCAATAGGGCCAAGTGTCGGGTCCTGCATTTTGGTCACAACAACCCCTGGCAAACCCTACAGGGGTGGAGAGCTGTGGCTGGAAGGCTGCCTGATGGAAAGGGACCTTGGTGTGCTGATGGACAGTTGGCTGAATACAAGCCAGCAGTGTGCCCAGGTGGCCAAGAGGGCCAATGGCATCCTGGCTTGGATCAGGAATGGTGTGATGAGCAGGACTAGGGAAGTCATCCTGCCCCTGTATATGGCATTGGTGAGGCTTCACCTCGAGTACTGTGTTCAGTTTTGCGCATCTCAGTACAAAAATACATGGAGGTGACTTGCGGAATCAAACTCTATAATCCAAAGATGGGTTTTAAAGCAGGTATGTTTATTCCAGCGTTGCGCAACACCGAATGCAAGGGGGATAGCTCCACCAAACTTGCACACCGTAAGGAGAAAAGTGTGTTACAGATATAGGTCAAGCTAATACATAATCAATAGTCTCCTCCTCAGTTTGATTACTTATTCATTACATTCCCTATGGCCCAATTCCTCACAACCCCATTCCCTCATTTCCCCTGACCCCATTCCCCGCGACCCTTGCCGTTGTTTTGGGGTGAAATTCTTCTTCTGTTTTCTTCTTGGTGTTATCTGCTGGTATCGTTCTCCCATGTCAGCATCATCTTGCCCGGGGGTATCTAATCCTTCTTCTTGTCAGAGGTCTCCGGACAGTTTCTTCTTATCTTTATTGCCCTCTTCTCTGGTTTTCTTTTGACTAAGTGTCTGTAATTCCCCTTTTCCCTGCCCTTTTATATGTAAACTATCTACAATTACCCTTTGTCTTGGTTTCTGTGAAGTTCCCCTTTCCCTTTCTATAGCAAAGTTTTACCTTACCACCATTTTGAGGCTTTGCTCACTCTTCAGAGGTACTGGAGAAGGTCCAGAGAAGGGCAACGGGACTTGTGAAGGGCTTGAAAATCAACCCTGTGAGGTGAGGCTGAGGGAGCTGGGGCTGTTTAGTCTGGGAAAAAGGAGGCTTAGGGGAGATCTTATCGCTCTCCTCCAGTATCTGAAAGGTGCATACAGTGAGAGCAGGGCAAGACCATCAGCCTCCCTCTCACTTCTTCTTTCCCTGGAGCTCCAGAGCTAGTTACAATAGCTCCTGAGGATTTTGACTATCCGTGGGATGCTTAAACCAGCACGCCCCCATTGCTATGTTGCTATGTGTCGTTAATGTGTTTCAGGTTATGTCTCAGATCACAAAGTTATTCAATTGCGTCACTGAGAGATCTGCCCCAAGGCGATTCCTGTGGTGATTCCATAGATACGCATATCTATTAGTAACGATGCGTATGTTTGCCACTGCCTATATGATATGTATGTGAAAGTATACTATATATATCATATATGTATATATGCATATGTCATAATTATTATCCTTTTCTGTTTCTCTGTCTTCATAAATAGCTTTAACCTTGTGCTGCTGTCTGTGGCTGTACCTCCCCCAGACCCAAACAAGGTAGGAAGATAAGAAGAGAATAAGAAAAGTCTATTTAGAAAGCATTTATTTATCACTTAACCTTTCCAGGTAATCTGGATCAATGTTTACATGAGCTCTTGGAGAGCAAAAATAGAAAGTAGTTAGGAAAAAATGTGAAATAATTTTCAACATTTTTCTGCAGATTCCTGTATCACAGAAAATCAAACCATCAGATATACATGAAAGATAAAGAACCATCACAGGGAATCATGTGAGGAAGATATGCACTTTATGGAAGCTGCAATAGTGCTTATTGCAACACCTTCCTGAGAGTGTGCTTGATCTCCCTGTTCCTCATGCTGTAGATAATAGGGTTCAGCGTTGGAGGAACCACTGCATACACAAGTGCCACTGTCATATCAAGGACTGGGGAGGAAATGGAGGGGAGCTTCAGGTAGACAAAAAAGCCAGTGCTGACAAACAGGGAGACCACAGCCAGGTGAGGGAGGCATGTGGAGAAGGCTTTGTACCGACTCTGCTCAGAGGGCATTCCTCCACTGGGAATGGGGCAGTGCACAAAGCACTATGTGCTGCTGAGACACCTGTTGGGTTCAACAACCACCATCATTTTGGTGCCCGATGTGGGGCTCCAAGGCTTGAGTTAACAGCACATCTGTCCAGAGCGAGATAACACAGGGATTTGTGGGAGCTGGAGAATTGCAGGCCATAATGATGATTGTTTCCCTATTGGTGGAGCTTGTTCCAATAGCTCCTTAGGATTTTGACTGTGGGATGCCCAAACCAGCACGCTCCCAATGCTATGTGTCATTAATGTGTTTCAGGTTATGTCTGAGGTTAAAATATCATTCAGGAATATCACTGAGAGATCTGCCCCAAGGTGAGAAGGCTCTGCATGGCTGGGGGTGTGGGAAAGACTGGGCAGCTGCCTGGAGCGGTGGGAACACCCAGGGCTTTGGAACTTCATCTCCAAGCAACTGCAGGATCCTGAGAAACAGGCAGAATATTTGGAACAGGTCTGCTGTGGTCCTGGTAATCCTAAAGAGACACACATGACTGCAGTGTACCAGATCCAGAGAGCTGGATCTGCTGACAGTGCTGCAGCCTCTGCAACTCCTGACACAGACACTGCAGCAGCTCCAAGGTTTTGCTACACATCCTGCAGTTGCTCCAAGCTCTGGGAAAGATCCCGCTGTCATTCCACCCTCATAATGAGCTCTGAATTCACTCCTGCTACAGGTCCAGTAGCTGTTCCAAGTATTGCTATAAGAAAATGAAACAAACGCCTCCCAAGGAAGATGCACTGTTCCAGGAGGTACAGCCCTGTGGTCTCTCCAACACCTGCAATGAGCCCAGTGGCTGCTCCAACTTCAGTCCCAGGTCCTGTGGTGATTCCAGCTCTGGCAATTAGCTCTGCATTTGCTCCAACTCCGGCAACAGCCCAACAGCCTCTCCAGTTCCTACAGTGAACCCTGTGGCTGTTAAAACCACTGCAAAAGGTCTTGGACTTGCAAAAAGATATGCATATAAATTATTATCTATGCATATGTGTTTGCAAATGAATATGTTGTATATATGTAGTAATATAATATATATTTTATATGTATAAATATATTTCTCATAATTGTTATACTTTCTCTTTTTACCACAATGCGTATAATTTAAATCACAACATTGAGTCTGTCCCCATCTTGAGTCCTGTCTTGAGTCTGCCCAGTCACTCAGTGAAGAGCACAAAGATCTCCAGGTCTTCTCAGGGAGCAGCTCCGGAGGTATATTCCTTACACCTGCTTTGGAAGAGGCCTCCAGTTCTCTGGTCCTGCTCTGAAGGGGCCCTCTTGTTATGGCAGTGCCAGCAAGGAGACCTGCTCTGAAGCAGCCGTTCGTATTGCTGGCTACTGACTGCAGCCCCAGAGTGCTGCTGTAGAGAAAAAACGACTGCTATGAGAGACACAAGACTTTCAGGCCAGAACAAATGAGAGGACTTGTAAAGAGAGGCATTGTAAAGAGAGCAGGAAAGAAAAGAGCATGTTGTGCTGCTATCTGCGGCTGTACCTCCCCAGACCCATCAAGGTTGAGAAGAGCTAAGGAAAAGTCTACTTTGAAAGCTTTTTAGGTACCTCTTAATCTATTCAGTGAATCTGGTTCCATGTTTACATGAGCTCTTGGAGAAAGAAAATGGAAAGTAGGTAGGAAAGAAGTGAAATAAATTTTTATTTATAAGTTCAATAACATTTTTTGTGGGTTGCTATATCACACACAATCAATCACAGATGCATAAAATATAAAGAGCCATCACTGGAAATCATGTGAGGAAGATGTGCTTTATTGAAGCTGGAATACTACAAATTGCAACACCTTCATGAGAGCGTGCTTGATCTCCCTGTTCCGCATGCTGTAAATAATTGGGTTCAGTGTCGGAGGAGCCACTGCATACAGAAGTGCCAATGTCAGATCCAGGAGTGGGGAGGACATGGAGAGGGGCTTCAGGTAGGCAAAAACAGCGGTGCTGAGAAAGAGGGAGACCACGACCATGTAAGGGAGGCATGTGGAGAAGGCTTTGTGCCATCCCTGCTCAGAGGGCATCCTCAGCACAGCCTTGAAGATCTGCACATAGGACACAACTATGAAAACAAAGCACCCAAAGGCTAAACTGGCACTAAAAACGAGAAATGCAATTTCCCTGAGATTTGATTCCGAGTAAGATAGCTTGAGGATCTGGGGGATTTCACAGAAAATCTGGCTGACAACATTTCCATGGCAGAGAGGCAGTGAAAACATACTGGCAGTGTGCAGCATTGAATAGAGAAGCACAGTGCCCCAGGCGGCTGCTGCTATTGTGGCACAAGCTCTGCTGTCCATCAAGGTCTTGTAGTGCAGGGGCTTGCAGATGGCAATGTAGTGGTCATAGGACATGATGGCGAGAAGGGAGTACTCTGCTGACAAGTAGAAGGAAAAGGAAAAGAGCTGTGCAGCACATCCTGCATAGGAGATGGCCCTGGTGCCCCAGAGGACGTTAGCCAAGGCTTTGGGGAGAGTGGTGGAGATGCAGCCCAGGTCGAGGAGGGCCAGGTTGAGGAGGAAGAAGTACATGGGGGTGTGCAGGCGGCGGTCGCAGGCTACGGCTGTGCTGATGAGGCCATTGCCCAGGAGAGTAGCCACGTAGATGCCCAGGAAGAGCCAGAAGTGCAGGAGCTGCATCTGCCGCGTGCCTGCAAACGGCAGGAGGAGGAACTCGCTGATGGAGCTGCTGTTGGACATCTGTTGTTCCTGGTCTTGGAGTCCTGTTCAGAGTACAGAAGATAATGACAAGTCCAGACCATTCTCAGAGACACTCCTTCTGCTATACTATAATATTTTTCTTTCCCTTAAGAAAATGTTCATTTAACTCCAGAACTTGTATTTATTTTCATGAATTTCACCATCCCTTAAGGAGTAGAAGATAAAGGAGATCATACTTATTTCTCATTTCCTAATCACATCCCAGCATCCTGGATATATTCCACTTTACTGCAGCTGTTCTTTGAGACCCCAGACCCAGCATCTGTGCACTTCAGTTTCTCTTAGAGAAATCTGCCTGTTTACAGGAGGAATCAACTATTAATATCCGCAGAATCCAATAAGTTAAACTGATTGTTTCCTTTTATTAAGGAGAGGCTGAAAGCACAACCTGTGTTTTCACCTTGCTCTCTGACTGTTCAGAGAACAAACAATAGATTGACGAAACATTTGCTCATTTCAGAGATGTGTTTAAATTAGACATACACTTTTAGATTTCTGCCCCCAATCCTTTTTGCCTTCGCTCAGAACAGGAAATGGAAAATCCCTGCCTTGGCTCTCCTCTTGCAAAGCACCCTTAAAAACATACTGTTGTGCAATGGAGCTGTGATCCTCTGCCTCAGGCAGCAGCTGTGGCAGCATAAGCCCTGCCGGGGGATTCCTTCCCCCCACACCACACGTCTCCGTCAGCACCCTGGGCAGCTCCCCGGGCAGGCTGAGTGCTGAGCCTGGCAGGCGGCAGAGTCCCATACCCGGCACACAGCCCCTGGGGCACAGCGGGGACCCTGCTCTGCAGGACAGCCCTGGGCACCCGCCTGCAGCCCCGGCTGCACAGCCTGCAGCTGTGCTGGGACATGCAGCCCTCAGGGCTGTGCTTTCATACTGCAGCACGGAAGCCCTCAGTTGGAGCAGAGGTATTGTTCCACAGTAAAGAAACATGCAGTGCCTGCATCCATATCAGCTATGGGGTGTCCCAGATTGTTAGACCTCTATGAAAAGCAGCTCATGGTCTGCAGAGAGACTTATCGTGTCATGGTCTGTGAGCACTGCTCCTGCAGTGACCTCACAGCACGTTCACACAGTACATATCTTGTAAGCTCAATCCAATTTCTCTCCTCTCCTCCTGTCACCTGCAGGCTGTGCTGTGCACAAGAGCTGCTCCTGGGCACAGCTGTCTCTCTACATCTCTGCCCACTTTTATGAGCTCCCTGTGTCCCAGGAGCCCAGACAAGCAAGCAGCAGATGATGTCATTTTTATCCTTCCCACTCATCTCCCCTGACACGTCCCTGGGTTCTCATGGCCAACAGCTTCTGAAAAAAACCAGCATCATGACTGTGCTTTGAAATCCGCTCAATTAACCACCACATGTCCAGTGGTCAGTGACTGATTGGAGACATATAGCAAGTACTAATCGAGTTCGTTTGCTGAAGCACAAAGGGCAACCAGACAAGGACGGGGAGGTTTGGACTTTCCCTGTGCAGGACAGTGATCCAGCTGAGGCAGTGCAGGAGTCTCATCCCTTGACAGAAATTCTGGTGCTGAAATGGGATTCCGCACCCTACACACCCACAGGAGCTGGGATTCCTCTGGTTCAGTTCAGAAGTGCAAAAGGAGTTGCCTGCATGTGAGTTCTTGCTCTGAGTCCTCGGTCCTTCACCTTGGAGGCAGTTGCTCACACACAGACACTGTGTAATGTCCAAGGTGCCTGGGCTGCTCCTGATGTGTGCCAGTGTTTGTAAACCATGTGGGAAATCCCTGAGATAGACACCTCCTTCCTGGGCATCAGCTGAGGGCCAGAGAAGGGATAGCACCGGCTGTCTGGTGAGTTCACTCGCAGCTGCAAGAGCAGCACAGGGCCTTCAGGAGAGCCATGCCCTAGGAGTGTCCGTGTTGCTACGTCAACTCCAGGACCCACGATCGCTCTAATGTCTGTGTGCCACCTTCTGCACACTGATACCATAGATGAGCTGCGGGCCTGTGCTCCTGTTTGGACCATAGGGACACAGTTGAATGGCTTCCACAACTGCTCTGTAACGGAAGGGGAATACAGAGTCTTTACAATGGTTGGGCGAGGAGTCAAAGAAGGGTGCATGCCCTCTGTGAGAGTGCACTGACCTCTGTCTGGGGATGGAAGAGCAGCCAGGTCAGAGCTAATGGAAATGGCAAACAGGAGACCATCAGTGTCTGTTCCTGGCTTCTTGATCACGAAGAGCAAGTGGAAGGTGCCCTCTGCAGACACATGGGAGCCTGATGTTGTCAGGCCATTGTTCCCTTTGGGAGCATTTTTTCACTCCAGTATCTGCTGCAGGGACAGCACAGCAGGGCATGTGCCATCAGCAGATCCGTGGAGAGCACAGATGCCAGATTCTTTACCAAGCCATGGAGGAACCAAAGAGGAGAGGTTCTCTGCTGGATCTCATACTCTCCGGCAATGAAGGTCTGGTGGGAACTGTGAAGATCAAAGGGACATCAGGCCAAGTACAAGACGCAAATGGATCTCTTTTTATTTAATTATTTATTTATTCATTTCTTTTTAGGTTGTAAGTTTAAAAGATGTTCATTAATGTCAATAAAACTGAGACAAAGAATTGAAGACAAAGATCGAAATCAATGAAAATGTGTTAACCCTTCTCAACATGAGAAATTCTCATGAGTCTTCTTCCATTTTAAGTTGTTAAATGAATCTTTCAGTTGATTTGATTTTTTTTATTGTTTTTTTTAATTGTTTTTTTATTTTCTTTTTTTGAAACTATGATGTTTTTCCAGAACTGTGTTTGCTGGACACAAATGCCTTCAGGTTCAGGGACACAGACTGTGGTGCCAGTGCCAATGCCCTGTGACTAAATCCTGGCACCCGCCGCTGCTCTTCCCTGCTGCCTATTTGATGTCCCTCATCCTCCAGGTGTCTTCAGCTCTCCTAAATAAATGGTCGTGGTTAAAGGCATGTTTTCAGCTGGCCATTTAGACACACGCTCCTGCCACAGCCTGCCAGATTTCCCCATCCCTTGCTCTTGGTTCAGTCAGATACCTCCCAATTATCTGTCTGATTTCTGACTTTTAGAAGGATGACTCAAATTTTCTCCATCTCGCCAAAGTCTGATGGACTGTGTTGTCAACTCCTTCACCGTGATTATATCTAGCCCTTCCTGTCTTTATTTTTTCTATTTCTTTTTCTTTTTATATATCAGTTTTTTCTCCATTTCCTTTTCCTTTTTCTCTTTCTCTTTCTTTTCTCTTTCTCTTTCTCTTTCTCTTTCTCTTTCTCTTTCTCTTTCTCTTTCTCTTTCTCTTTCTCTTTCTCTTTCTCTTTCTCTTTCTCTTTCTCTTTCTCTTTCTCTTTCTCTTTCTCTTTCACTTTCTCCTTCTCTTTCCCTTTCCCTTTCTCTTTCTCTTTCTCTTTCTCTTTCTCTTTCTCTTTCTCTTTCCCTTTCTCTTTCTCTTTCTCTTTCTCTTTTTCTTTCTCTTTCTCTTTCTCTTTCTCTTTCTCTTCCTCTTTCTCTTTCTCTTTCTCTTTCTCTTTCTCTTTCTCTTTCTCTTTCTCTTTCTCTTTCTCTTTCTCTTTCTCTCTCTTTCTCTTTCATCTCTTTCTCTTTATATTTCTCTTTCTCTCTTTTTAATTTTTTCATACCATAAAAAGCTTGAATTCTGTAAGATGTTCACTAATGTCAATAAAAGTGAAAAAAAGAGTTGAAGACAAAGATAGAAATCAAGAAGAATGCGTTAACCCATCTCA
This sequence comes from Coturnix japonica, assembly GCF_054131305.1. Lineage (NCBI taxonomy): Eukaryota > Metazoa > Chordata > Aves > Galliformes > Phasianidae > Coturnix > Coturnix japonica. The sequence goes on from NC_140701.1 coordinate 15,431,107, forward strand.
GTGTGAGAAATACTAACGAGTCCTGTTCAGGATGGATAAAATGGATAATTCTTATGTTAATGTCATTATATTGTAGGGGAAGACAGATATTCTGGAAACAATGTGTCATATTTTGCTACCAAGCTTCATTTTGTAGAGAAAATGTATACTTTGTGGGATGAAAACCAGTATTTCTGGGAAACAACGCTATTTTAAAGGGATAAAAAGCATTATTTTGGTGAGAAAACCATGTCCTTGCAAGGATAAAGAATGATTCTTAGGAGAGAACTTTTATTTCCGGGATAGGTACTGATATTTGTGTGACATTCTTCTAAAATTTGTCAGAAATCGATATTTCTGTTGGAAATGTCCTTATTTTGAAGAGGGAAAGGGGTATTCCAATAACAGTGTTTCATATGTTGCTATAAGGGACCATTTGTAGAGAAAACGATTTCTATTGGGGATGAAAACCACTTTTTTGGGTAGAAAATACTACTTGTAATGATGAAAAGCTTTGTATTGGTAAGAAAAAGAATTTTTGGCAAGATTCAAGAGTGATACCTGAGAGAGAACACATTTTTTTTCTGGTGTAAGTATTGATATTAGTGTGAAATACATCGGAAATTTGTCTGAAATGGATAATTCTTATGTTAATGTCATTATTTTGTAAGGGAAGACCGATATTCTGGAATCAATGAGTCATAATTTGTTACAAAGCATCGTTTTAAAGAGAATGTGTCTTCTTTTGGAAATGAAAACCAGTAATTTAGGGAGAAATTGCTATTTGTAGGGATGAAAAGCATTAGTTTGGGAAGAAAACCATAGTTTTGCAAGGATGAAGAGCGATACCTAAGAGTGTACTTTTCATTTCTGGGATAAGTGTCGATATTCATGTGACCTACTTCTAAAATTTGTCAGAAATCGATATTTCTGTTGGAAAAGTCATTCTTTTTTAGATGAAAAGAGTTATTCTGGAAACAGTGTGTCATATATGGCTACAAACGAAAATTTTGTAGAGAAATCGATTTCTTTTGAAGATGAAAACCACCTTTACGTTTAGAAAATGCTGTTTGTAGATATGAAAAACATTATTTTGGTAAGAAAACCATATTTTTGCAAGGGTAAAGAGTGATACCTAAGAGAGACCTTTTTATTTCTGGTATAAATATTGATATTCCTGTGAATTTTTTCTAAAATCTGTCAGAAAAGGATATATCTGTTGGAAATGTCCTTATTTTGTAGAGGAGAAAAGGTATTTCTGTTAGTAACGTCCTCAATTTGTAGAAGAGAAAAGGTATTGAGGAAACAATGTGTCATATTTTGCTACAAAGCTTCATTTTGTAGAGAAAATGTCTTCTTTTAGAGATGAAAACAAGTATTTCTGGGAAACAACGCTATTTTAAAGGGATAAAAAGCATTATTTTGGTGAGAAAACCATGTCCTTGCAAGGATAAAGAATAATTCTTCGGAGAGAACTTTTATTTCAGGGATAGGTACTGATATTTGTGTGACATTCTTCTAAAATTTGTCAGAAATCGATATTTCTGTTGGAAATGTCCTTATTTTGAAGAGGGAAAGGGGTATTCCAATAACAGTGTTTCATATGTTGCTACAAGGGACCATTTGTAGAGAAAACGATTTCTATTGGGGATGAAAACCACTTTTTTGGGTAGAAAATGCTACTTGTAATGATGAAAAGATTTGTATTGGTAAGAAAAAGAATTTTTGGCAAGATTCAAGAGTGATACCTGAGAGAGAACACATTTTTTTCTGGTGTAAGTATTGATATTAGTGTGAAATACATCGGAAATTTGTCTGAAATGGATAATTCTTATGTTAATGTCATTATTTTGTAGGGGAAGACCGATATTCTGGAATCAATGTGTCATAATTTGTTACAAAGCATCGTTTTAAAGAGAATGTGTCTTCTTTTGGGGATGAAAACCAGTAATTTAGGGAGAAATTGCTATTTGTAGGGATGAAAAGCATTAGTTTGGGAAGAAAACCATAGTTTTGCAAGGATGAAGAGTGATACCTAAGAGTGTACTTTTCATTTCTGGGATAAGTATTGATATTCATGTGACCTACTTTTAAGATTTGTTAGAAATCGATATTTCTGTTGGAAATGTCATTTTTTTTTTGAAGAAAAGAGTTATTCTGGAAACAATGTGTCATATTTGGCTACAAACGATAATTTTGTAGAGAAATCGATTTCTTTTGAAGATGAAAACCACCTTTACGATTAGAAAATGCTGTTTGTAGAGATGAAAAACATTATTTTGGTAAGAAAACCATATTTTTGCAAGGGTAAAGAGTGATACCTAAGAGAGACCTTTTTATTTCTGGTATAAGTATTGATATTCCTGTGAATTTTTTCTAAAATCTGTCAGAAAAGGATATATCTGTTGGAAATGTCCTTATTTTGTAGAGGAGAAAAGGTATTTCCGTTAGTAACGTCCTCAGTTTGTAGAAGAGAAAAGGTATTGTGGAAACAATGTGTCATATTTTGCTACAAAGCTTCATTTTGTAGAGAAAATGTATTCTTTTTGTGATGAAAACCAGTATATCTGGGAAACAACGCTATTTTAAAGGGATAAAAAGAATTATTTTGGTGAGAAAACCATGTCCTTGCAAGGATAAAGAATGATTCTTAGGAGAGAACTTTTATTTCCGGGATAGGTACTGATATTTGTGTGACATTCTTCTAAAATTTGTCAGAAATCGATATTTCTGTTGGAAATGTCCTTATTTTGAAGAGGGAAAGAGGTATTCCAATAACAGTGTTTCATATGTTGCTACGAGGGACCTTTTGTAGAGAAAACGATTTCTATTGGGGATGAAAACCACTTTTTTGGGTAGAAAAGGCTACTTGTAATGATGAAAAGCTTTGTATTGGTAAGAAAAAGAATTTTTGGCAAGATTCAAGAGTGATACCTGAGAGAGAACACATTTTTTTCTGGTATAAGTATTGATATTAGTGTGAAATACATCGGAAATTTGTCTGAAATGGATAATTCTTATGTTAATGTCATTATTTTGTAGGGGAAGACAGATATTCTGGAATCAATGAGTCATAATTTGTTACAAAGCATCCTTTTAAAGAGAATGTGTCTTCTTTTGGGGATGAAAACCAGTAATTTAGGGAGAAATTGCTATTTGTAGGGATGAAAAGCATTAGTTTGGGAAGAAAACCATAGTTTTGCAAGGATGAAGAGTGATACCTAAGAGTGTACTTTTCATTTCTGGGATAAGTGTCGATATTCATGTGACCTACTTCTAAAATTTGTCAGAAATCGATATTTCTGTTGGAAATGTCATTCTTTTTTAGATGAAAAGAGTTATTCTGGAAACAGTGTGTCATATATGGCTACAAACGATAATTTTGTAGAGAAATCGATTTCTTTTGAAGATGAAAACCACCTTTACGTTTAGAAAATGCTGTTTGTAGAGATGAAAAACATTATTTTGGTAAGAAAACCATATTTTGCAAGGGTAAAGAGTGATACCTAAGAGAGACCTTTTTATTTCTGGTATAAGTATTGATATTCCTGTGAATTTTTTCTAAAATCTGTCAGAAAAAGATATATCTGTTGGAAATGTCCTTATTTTGTAGAGGAGAAAAGGTATTTCCGTTAGTAACGTCCTCAATTTGTAGAAGAGAAAAGGTATTGTGGAAACAATGTGTCATATTTTGCTACAAAGCTTCATTTTGTAGAGAAAATGTATTCTTTTTGTGATGAAAACCAGTATTTCTGGGAAACAACGCTATTTTAAAGGGATAAAAAGCATTATTTTGGTGAGAAAACCATGTCCTTGCAAAGACAAAGAATGATTCTTAGGAGAGAACTTTTATTTCCGGGATAGGTACTGATATTTGTGTGACATTCTTCTAAAATTTGTCAGAAATCAATATTTCTGTTGGAAATGTCCTTATTTTGAAGATGGAAAGGGGTATTCCAATAACAGTGTTTCATATGTTGCTACAAGGGACCATTTGTAGAGAAAACGATTTCTATTGGGGATGAAAACCACTTTTTTGGGTAGAAAATGCTACTTGTAATGATGAAAAGCTTTGTATTGGTAAGAAAAAGAATTTTTGGCAAGATTCAAGAGTGATACCTGAGAGAGAACACATTTTTTTCTGGTGTAAGTATTGATATTAGTGTGAAATACATCGGAAATTTGTCTGAAATGGATAATTCTTATGTTAATGTCATTATTTTGTAGGGGAAGACCGATATTCTGGAATCAATGTGTCATAATTTGTTACAAAGCATCGTTTTAAAGAGAATGTGTCTTCTTTTGGGGATGAAAACCAGTAATTTAGGGAGAAATTGCTATTTGTAGGGATGAAAAGCATTAGTTTGGGAAGAAAACCATAGTTTTGCAAGGATGAAGAGTGATACCTAAGAGTGCACTTTTCATTTCTGGGATAAGTATTGATATTCATGTGACCTACTTTTAAGATTTGTTAGAAATCGATATTTCTGTTGTAAATGTCATTTTTTTTTTGAAGAAAAGAGTTATTCTGGAAACAATGTGTCATATTTGGCTACAAACGATAATTTTGTAGAGAAATCGATTTCTTTTGAAGATGAAAACCACCTTTACGTTTAGAAAATGCTGTTTGTAGAGATGAAAAACATTATTTTGGTAAGAAAACCATATTTTTGCAAGGGTAAAGAGTGATACCTAAGAGAGACCTTTTTATTTCTGGTATAAGTATTGATATTCCTGTGAATTTTTTCTAAAATCTGTCAGAAAAGGATATATCTGTTGGAAATGTCCTTATTTTGTAGAGGAGAAAAGGTATTTCCGTTAGTAACGTCCTCAGTTTGTAGAAGAGAAAAGGTATTGTGGAAACAATGTGTCATATTTTGCTACAAAGCTTCATTTTGTAGAGAAAATGTATTCTTTTTGTGATGAAAACCAGTATTTCTGGGAAACAACGCTATTTTAAAGGGATAAAAAGCATTATTTTGGTGAGAAAACCATGTCCTTGCAAGGATAAAGAATGATTCTTAGGAGAGAACTTTTATTTCCGGGATAGGTACTGATATTTGTGTGACATTCTTCTAAAATTTGTCAGAAATCGATATTTCTGTTGGAAATGTCCTTATTTTGAAGAGGGAAAGAGGTATTCCAATAACAGTGTTTCATATGTTGCTACAAGGGACCATTTGTAGAGAAAACGATTTCTATTGGGGATGAAAACCACTTTTTTGGGTAGAAAATGCTACTTGTAATGATGAAAAGCTTTGTATTGGTAAGAAAAAGAATTTTTGGCAAGATTCAAGAGTGATACCTGAGAGAGAACACCTTTTTTTCTGGTGTAAGTATTGATATTAGTGTGAAATACATCGGAAATTTGTCTGAAATGGATAATTCTTATGTTAATGTCATTATTTTGTAGGGGAAGACAGATATTCTGGAATCAATGTGTCATAATTTGTTACAAAGCATCGTTTTAAAGAGAATGTGTCTTCTTTTGGGGATGAAAACCAGTAATTTAGGGAGAAATTGCTATTTGTAGGGATGAAAAGCATTAGTTTGGGAAGAAAACCATAGTTTTGCAAGGATGAAGAGTGATACCTAAGAGTGTACTTTTCATTTCTGGGATAAGTATTGATATTCATGTGACCTACTTTTAAGATTTGTTAGAAATCGATATTTCTGTTGGAAATGTCATTTTTTTTTTGAAGAAAAGAGTTATTCTGGAAACAATGTGTCATATTTGGCTACAAACGATAATTTTGTAGAGAAATCGATTTCTTTTGAAGATGAAAACCACCTTTACAATTAGAAAATGCTGTTTGTGGAGATGAAAAACATTATTTTGGTAAGAAAACCATATTTTTGCAAGGGTAAAGAGTGATACCTAAGAGAGACCTTTTTATTTCTGGTATAAGTATTGATATTCCTGTGAATTTTTTCTAAAATCTGTCAGAAAAGGATATATCTGTTGGAAATGTCCTTATTTTGTAGAGGAGAAAAGGTATTTCCGTTAGTAACGTCCTCAGTTTGTAGAAGAGAAAAGGTATTGTGGAAACAATGTGTCATATTTTGCTACAAAGCTTCATTTTGTAGAGAAAATGTATTCTTTTTGTGATGAAAACCAGTATTTCTGGGAAACAACGCTATTTTAAAGGGATAAAAAGCATTATTTTGGTGAGAAAACCATGTCCTTGCAAGGATAAAGAATGATTCTAAGGAGAGAACTTTTATTTCCGGGATAGGTACTGATATTTGTGTGACATTCTTCTAAAATTTGTCAGAAATCGATATTTCTGTTGGAAATGTCCTTATTTTGAAGAGGGAAAGAGGTATTCCAATAACAGTGTTTCATATGTTGCTACAAGGGACCATTTGTACAGAAAACGATTTCTATTGGGGATGAAAACCACTTTTTTGGGTAGAAAATGCTACTTGTAATGATGAAAAGCTTTGTATTGGTAAGAAAAAGAATTTTTGGCAAGATTCAAGAGTGATACCTGAGAGAGAACACATTTTTTTCTGGTGTAAGTATTGATATTAGTGTGAAATACATCGGAAATTTGTCTGAAATGGATAATTCTTATGTTAATGTCATTATTTTGTAGGGGAAGACAGATATTCTGGAATCAATGTGTCATAATTTGTTACAAAGCATCGTTTTAAAGAGAATGTGCCTTCTTTTGGGGATGAAAACCAGTAATTTAGGGAGAAATTGCTATTTGTAGGGATGAAAAGCATTAGTTTGGGAAGAAAACCATAGTTTTGCAAGGATGAAGAGTGATACCTAAGAGTGTACTTTTCATTTCTGGGATAAGTGTCGATATTCATGTGACCTACTTTTAAGATTTGTTAGAAATCGATATTTCTGTTGGAAATGTCATTTTTTTTTTGAAGAAAAGAGTTATTCTGGAAACAATGTGTCATATTTGGCTACAAACGATAATTTTGTATAGAAATCGATTTCTTTTGAAGATGAAAACCACCTTTACGTTTAGAAAATGCTGTTTGTAGAGATGAAAAACATTATTTTGGTAAGAAAACCATATTTTTGCAAGGGTAAAGAGTGATACCTAAGAGAGACCTTTTTATTTCTGGTATAAGTATTGATATTCCTGTGAATTTTTTCTAAAATCTGTCAGAAAAGGATATATCTGTTGGAAATGTCCTTATTTTGTAGAGGAGAAAAGGTATTTCCGTTAGTAACGTCCTCAATTTGTAGAAGAGAAAAGGTATTGTGGAAACAATGTGTCATATTTTGCTACCAAGCTTCATTTTGTAGAGAAAATGTCTTCTTTTAGAAATGAAAACCAGTATTTCTGGGAAACAACGCTATTTTAAAGGGATAAAAAGCATTATTTTGGTGAGAAAACCATGTCCTTGCAAGGATAAAGAATGATTCTTAGGAGAGAACTTTTATTTCCGGGATAGGTACTGATATTTGTGTGACATTCTTCTAAAATTTGTCAGAAATCGATATTTCTGTTGGAAATGTCCTTATTTTGAAGAGGGAAAGAGGTATTCCAATAACAGTGTTTCATATGTTGCTACAAGGGACCATTTGTAGAGAAAACGATTTCTATTGGGGATGAAAACCACTTTTTTGGGTAGAAAATGCTACTTGTAATGATGAAAAGCTTTGTATTGGTAAGAAAAAGAATTTTTGGCAAGATTCAAGAGTGATACCTGAGAGAGAACACCTTTTTTTCTGGTGTAAGTATTGATATTAGTGTGAAATACATCGGAAATTTGTCTGAAATGGATAATTCTTATGTTAATGTCATTATTTTGTAGGGGAAGACAGATATTCTGGAATCAATGTGTCATAATTTTTTACAAAGCATCGTTTTAAAGAGAATGTGTCTTCTTTTGGGGATGAAAACCAGTAATTTAGGGAGAAATTGCTATTTGTAGGGATGAAAAGCATTAGTTTGGGAAGAAAACCATAGTTTTGCAAGGATGAAGAGTGATACCTAAGAGTGTACTTTTCATTTCTGGGATAAGTATTGATATTCATGTGACCTACTTTTAAGATTTGTTAGAAATCGATATTTCTGTTGGAAATGTCATTTTTTTTTTGAAGAAAAGAGTTATTCTGGAAACAATGTGTCATATTTGGCTACAAACGATAATTTTGTAGAGAAATCGATTTCTTTTGAAGATGAAAACCACCTTTACGATTAGAAAATGCTGTTTGTAGAGATGAAAAACATTATTTTGGTAAGAAAACCATATTTTTGCAAGGGTAAAGAGTGATACCTAAGAGAGACCTTTTTATTTCTGGTATAAGTATTGATATTCCTGTGAATTTTTTCTAAAATCTGTCAGAAAAGGATATATCTGTTGGAAATGTCCTTATTTTGTAGAGGAGAAAAGGTATTTCCGTTAGTAACGTCCTCAGTTTGTAGAAGAGAAAAGGTATTGTGGAAACAATGTGTCATATTTTGCTACCAAGCTTCATTTTGTAGAGAAAATGTCTTCTCTTGGGGATGAAAACCAGTATTTCTGGGAAACAACGCTATTTTAAAGGGATAAAAAGCATTATTTTGGTGAGAAAACCATGTCCTTGCAAGGATAAAGAATGATTCTTAGGAGAGAACTTTTATTTCCGGGATAGGTACTGATATTTGTGTGACATTCTTCTAAAATTTGTCAGAAATCGATATTTCTGTTGGAAATGTCCTTATTTTGAAGAGGGAAAGAGGTATTCCAATAACAGTGTTTCATATGTTGCTACAAGGGACCATTTGTAGAGAAAACGATTTCTATTGGGGATGAAAACCACTTTTTTGGGTAGAAAATGCTACTTGTAATGATGAAAAGCTTTGTATTGGTAAGAAAAAGAATTTTTCGCAAGATTCAAGAGTGATACCTGAGAGAGAACACATTTTTTTTCTGGTGTAAGTATTGACATTAGTGTGAAATACATCGGAAATTTGTCTGAAATGGATAATTCTTATGTTAATGTCATTATTTTGTAGGGGAAGACAGATATTCTGGAATCAATGTGTCATAATTTGTTACAAAGCATCGTTTTAAAGAGAATGTGTCTTCTTTTGGGGATGAAAACCAGTAATTTAGGGAGAAATTGCTATTTGTAGGGATGAAAAGCATTAGTTTGGGAAGAAAACCATAGTTTTGCAAGGATGAAGAGTGATACCTAAGAGTGTACTTTTCATTTCTGGGATAAGTGTCGATATTCATGTGACCTACTTCTAAAATTTGTCAGAAATCGATATTTCTGTTGGAAATGTCATTTTTTTTTTTGAAGAAAAGAGTTATTCTGGAAACAATGTGTCATATTTGGCTACAAACGATAATTTTGTAGAGAAATCGATTTCTTTTGAAGATGAAAACCACCTTTACATTTAGAAAATTCTGTTTGTGGAGATGAAAAACATTATTTTGGTAAGAAAACCATATTTTTGCAAGGGTAAAGAGTGATACCTAAGAGAGACCTTTTTATTTCTGGTATAAGTATTGATATTCCTGTGAAATTTTTCTAAAATCTGTCAGAAAAGGATATATCTGTTGGAAATGTCCTTATTTTGTAGAGGAGAAAAAGTATTTCCATTAGTAACGTCCTCAATTTGTAGAAGAGAAAAGGTATTGTGGAAACAATGTGTCATATTTTGCGACAAAGCTTCATTTTGTAGAGAAAATGTCTTCTCTTGGGGATGAAAACCAGTATTTCTGGGAAACAGCGCTATTTTAAAGGGATAAAAAGCATTATCTTGGTGAGAAAACCATGTCCTTGCAAGGATAAAGAATGATTCTTAGGAGAGATGTTACCTCGATCTGGTAACCTGGAACGTCAAGTCCCTTTGTGAATGTGTATCGACGGCCCCGACCAAGTCACAGCTGTTTGTTACACCATTATGGTGAGCGGTAAAATGGCGTTTATTGGAATGTGAGGGTCCCTTATATAGGTATCCAGTTTCATCCTTATCTTTTATACATATGCATGACCCAGCAGGGGAGGGCCTATCACGTTACATCCCGAGGGTCCGATTTCGCCTAATACAACATCTCCCTCTCCCCATGCTTAACAAAACCATGCCCCGTTACAACGCAAGCGCCGATCCTAATCCTAATATATAAAGGTGTTAGTACTTATATAAATTTTTGTGGTGAGTTATTTAAAAAGTGACGTAAACATGCAGAGGTATGTGGTGCAATGTGTAATAATGTTAGTGGTTCTTTAGTTAGTATTTTCAAGGCATCTTGGGCTATATTATACAGTTCATCCTTCTGCTCAAAGCTTCTCATATATCTGCTGGAACTCCATTTTCTCATTCAAAGTCCTTGCACCTGTGCCTCTTGAGCCAGCAGCAGGAAATCCATTGCAGCTTTATTCTGTAAAACAGTATGCCTGAAAGAAAAGTACTCAGCTTTCCATTAGTTTTCTGTTTCTCCCAGACCGCCCTTTTGGGTGATCACTGCATCAGATTTTACTTTTCTCGATGGGATCCATAAAATTTTTCCCGATTCTCTGTCCTTTACTGTGGCATAACCTCTTCGTTCAAAATGATTGATTGCATAATGTGCTGTGCCAATACTTCTGCCTGTTGGGCTACCAGGATCCTACCTCTGTGAACTTCCCGCTCCCCAAGGACACCTATCTTGTCCTTCAGGAGACGGTTGGCCCTTTCCACAATTGCTTGTCCCTGGGAATTCCCAGGGATGCCTGTTGAATGAGATATTCCCCAATGCTCATTGAGTAGATCTCGAGATGAAGCACGAGCCATTGTCTGTCTTGATGTGTTGCAGCACACCAAGGACCATGATGGCAGTGGCCCAGTGTCGCTGAGCTGCAGGGGACTTAAATGTTAACATAACCATCACTCAATCAAAACCTTCACTGATAATACACTAAACAGAAGATTACATGTAACGTCATAATTTTTTGAGTTGACATATACACACTCATTCAAGCATTCATTTTAGACAATTCTATAAATGAAAATTTCTAAGCTAATGTATTATTACTTATCAACAACTATGAGGTGGAAAACCACCAAAAGGAGAGAGAAGGAACACAGTAGTGGTGGATGCGATAGGCAGTGCCTGCAGGGCGTCCCCTGCTTCAAAGTACACTTTGCCTTTCTCACCCATCACAGATTCTCTCCTGTGCAGGCTTTTTTCACATGTGCCCCATATATGCATGGCCAGTGCATGATACAGAGCCCAGGTGGAACACCTGTTCTTAAAAGATAACAAACCACTATATTAGATCTCTCTACAATACAAACTACTCAGAAAAGTTATTAACAGCTATAGTCACTTATTTCTATTGTTACTTGCTTCACCCTTAGCTCCCTTCTTTTTTCTTTTAATTGGTAAGCTTTTTCTTGTTGACCTACTCCTACTATAGTTACAAAAATCATCTATGGGTAGTATAGTAATTCTTGATGCAGTACAGAGTGAGATGCACCTGAAACTGTCAGAAAACAAATATCTTTGCACTGCTGTGAGCACATTGCATTCAGCCCACTACGGGCAAAACTCATCCTGGGATCTTCAGGACCTGCTCTAGTAAAGCTGCCACCGTTCCATCCAACTCCACCACCACAATTCCCCCTCCATACAATTTCAAGCTCCATCAACAAATTTGTCCAAGTCCCTACCCTAATTCCCTCAATGTGTATATTATTGGGAGAAAATGAGGACATTCTTGCTCGACTAGGAAGAGATACTTCTAATGTCTTGCTTTTGTCCCCATTCGGAAGTAACGATTTGTTTACTTTCACAAGCGGCGGAGCCGAGGGACGGGGGGGGGGGGGGGGGGTAAGCAGTGAGGGGGGGCAGAGCGGGGGTTTGCGTTCTCTTGCTGGCACTTAAACTTTTCTGGCTAGAGCAGGTCACATTCAGTATTTTAACTCACTGTTCTTCTGTAATCTTTTTCCCGTTTTTTTTTTTTTTTTTTTTTTTTTTTTCACAATTCCACTACTCGAACCCTCAATTACACTTCCATGTAACATTAATAATTCCACTTCCATATAGCATTCATGTTTACACATCCCTATAACATTAACAGTTCCATACACCATTTGCATTTATACTTTCACATACCATAAACATTTAACAATCACAAAGACAGTGACAATAATCAATACAATTTATCCTAAGCATTCTTCCTCTCCTCCAAGTTGTCAGCAGGAGTTTAACCGACTCCAACTCGGGCTGCCGTGGCTCGCTCGACAGCTGGTCTTGTATCCGCTTCAGAGACTCCACTCCAGCCCGGGGCCCCCTGACCGGGCCCCCAATTAACGATAAAAAGGAATGCCTCCCTTATCTTTGACCAATCCGAGACTTGGTCGCTCTTGTTCTCCCCTCTCCCTCCCCCCAGGTAGAGCTGGACCAGCAGCCCACCCTCTTGGGGAAGGGTTATGATGACTAGGAACGCCTCTGCCTCCGCCCCCGCTGATGAGGATTGGCTTCCATCTTGGTTAGTCCTATCCACCCCGCCCCCCGGGGCGGAACCACACCCACAACCCATCCCATCTCGAGGAAAGGACCCATCCTCCCGCCCCTGCTCACTCCCCTTCCCCACCCCCAAGGATGGGCGAAGGAGTGCAGAAGATACCGGTTGCTTTGGATACCAATATGGGGCCTCAGAGGAAGGATTCTCCTGGTCAAGAGATAAGGATGTGGAATGTGTGGAATGCTGCTGGACGGGGCCATCTGCTCGTTGTTCAGCCGGAGTGATGGGTGCGGTCTGGATGGCTCCCGCCACCTTGTCTTTGTCTTTCAAATCCTCACATCTGCAAGAGAAAAGGCCTCCCGACCCAATTCCCAAAGCAGCCCCAAGCCGAGTCTTCCCTTCTTTCCGAGCCGCTTTCAGCGCCCCAAGCACCAACCCCCACGTTTTGAACTCAGCATCTTTCTGCTCATTCATTGCGCGCTCACAGAGCGAAAAAGTTAAAGAGTCCTGCTTATTGTGATCCAAAATCACCCGAGGAGAGGAAAGCTCCCTCTCCTTTTCAAGACAACTAATGACGACTGCAATGTCCTTCTTAGAAGGCGTAGCTTTCCTACCATAGTAGGTTTTACAGAGTTGCAATACTACTCTAATGACGGAATACATTTACCCAGAGACCTGAAGTCTTCCTGGTCTTCTACGAACTATCGGCCGTAGGATAGGCGCAGCGCAGCATTCCCCTTTGCACCCCACCGAGAGTGCTTCCACGGGCTCGAACCGTGGATACCGCGTCCGTCAGCGCGGTTTTAGCAATCGCACACTCACCTCCAGGACTTTTCCTCACACGGGGCACCATTTGTTACCTTGATCTGGTAACCTGGAAAGTCAAGTCCCTTTGTGAATGTGTATCGACGGCCCCGACCAGATCACAGCTGTTTGTTACACCATTATGGTGAGCGGTAAAATGGCGTTTATTGGAATGTGAGGGTCCCTTATATAGGTATCCAGTTTCATCCTTATCTTTTATACATATGCATGACCCAGCAGGGGAGGGCCTATCACGTTACATCCCGAGGGTCCGATTTCGCCTAATACAACAGAGAGAACTTTTATTTCCGGGATAGGTACTGATATTTGTGTGACATTCTTCTAAAATTTGTCAGAAATCGATATTTCTGTTGGAAATGTCTTTATTTTGAAGAGGGAAAGAGGTATTCCAATAACAGTGTTTCATATGATGCTACAAGGGACCATTTGTAGAGAAAACGATTTCTATTGGGGATGAAAACCACTTTTTTGGGTAGAAAATGCTACTTGTAATGATGAAAAGCTTTGTATTGGTAAGAAAAAGAATTTTTGGCAAGATTCAAGAGTGATACCTGAGAGAGAACACCTTTTTTTCTGGTGTAAGTATTGATATTAGTGTGAAATACATCGGAAATTTGTCTGAAATGGATAATTCTTATGTTAATGTCATTATTTTGTAGGGGAAGACAGATATTCTGGAATCAATGAGTCATAATTTGTTACAAAGCATCGTTTTAAAGAGAATGTGTATTCCTTTGGGGATGAAAACCAGTAATTTAGGGAGAAATTGCTATTTGTAGGGATGAAAAGCATTAGTTTGGGAAGAAAACCATAGTTTTGCAAGGATGAAGAGTGATACCTAAGAGTGTACTTTTCATTTCTGGGATAAGTGTCGATATTCATGTGACCTACTTCTAAAATTTGTCAGAAATCGATATTTCTGTTGGAAATGTCATTCTTTTTTAGATGAAAAGAGTTATTCTGGAAACAGTGTGTCATATATGGCTACAAACGATAATTTTGTAGAGAAATCGATTTCTTTTGAAGATGAAAACCACCTTTACGTTTAGAAAATGCTGTTTGTAGAGATGAAAAACATTATTTTGGTAAGAAAACCATATTTTTGCAAGGGTAAAGAGTGATACCTAAGAGAGACCTTTTTATTTCTGGTATAAGTATTGATATTCCTGTGAATTTTTTCTAAAATCTGTCAGAAAAGGATATATCTGTTGGAAATGTCCTTATTTTGTAGAGGAGAAAAGGTATTTCCGTTAGTAACGTCCTCAGTTTGTAGAAGAGAAAAGGTATTGTGGAAACAATGTGTCATATTTTGCGACAAAGCTTCATTTTGTAGAGAAAATGTCTTCTCTTGGGGATGAAAACCAGTATTTCTGGGAAACAACGCTATTTTAAAGGGATAAAAAGCATTATTTTGGTGAGAAAACCATGTCCTTGCAAGGATAAAGAATGATTCTTAGGAGAGTACTTTTATTTCCGGGAAAGGTACTGATATTTGTGTGACATTCTTCTAAAATTTGTCAGAAATCGATATTTCTGTTGGAAATGTCCTTATTTTGAAGAGGGAAAGAGGTATTCCAATAACAGTGTTTCATATGTTGCTACAAGGGACCATTTGTAGAGAAAAAGATTTCTATTGGGGATGAAAACCACTTTTTTGGGTAGAAAATGCTACTTGTAATGATGAAAAGCTTTGTATTGGTAAGAAAAAGAATTTTTGGCAAGATTCAAGAGTGATACCTGAGAGAGAACACCTTTTTTTCTGGTGTAAGTATTGATATTAGTGTGAAATACATCGGAATTTTGTCTGAAATGGATAATTCTTATGTTAATGTCATTATTTTGTAGGGGAAGACAGATATTCTGGAATCAATGTGTCATAATTTGTTACAAAGCATCCTTTTAAAGAGAATGTGTCTTCTTTTGGGGATGAAAACCAGTAATTTAGGGAGAAATTGCTATTTGTAGGGATGAAAAGCATTTGTATGGGAAGAAAACCATAGTTTTGCAAGGATGAAGAGTGATACCTAAGAGTGTACTTTTCATTTCTGGGATAAGTGTCGATATTCATGTGACCTACTTCTAAAATTTGTCAGAAATCGATATTTCTGTTGGAAATGTCATTTTTTTGTTTGAAGAAAAGAGTTATTCTGGAAACAATGTGTCATATTTGGCTACAAACGATAATTTTGTAGAGAAATCGATTTCTTTTGAAGATGAAAACCACCTTTACGTTTAGAAAATGCTGTTTGTAGAGATGAAAAACATTATTTTGGTAAGAAAACCATATTTTTGCAAGGGTAAAGAGTGATACCTAAGAGAGACCTTTTTATTTCTGGTATAAGTATTGATATTCCTGTGAATTTTTTCTAAAATCTGGCAGAAAAGGATATATCTGTTGGAAATGTCCTTATTTTGTAGAGGAGAAAAGGTATTTCCGTTAGTAACGTCCTCAGTTTGTAGAAGAGAAATGGTATTGTGGAAACAATGTGTCATATTTTTCTACAAAGCTTCATTTTGTAGAGAAAATGTATTCTTTTTGTGATGAAAACCAGTATTTCTGGGAAACAACGCTATTTTAAAGGGATAAAAAGCATTATTTTGGTGAGAAAACCATGTCCTTGCAAGGATAAAGAATGATTCTTAGGAGAGAACTTTTATTTCCGGGATAGGTACTGATATTTGTGTGACATTCTTCTAAAATTTGTCAGAAATCGATATTTCTGTTGGAAATGTCCTTATTTTGAAGAGGGAAAGAGGTATTCCAATAACAGTGTTTCATATGTTGCTACAAGGGACCATTTGTAGAGAAAACGATTTCTATTGGGGATGAAAACCACTTTTTTGGGTAGAAAATGCTACTTGTAATGATGAAAAGCTTTGTATTGGTAAGAAAAAGAATTTTTGGCAAGATTCAAGAGTGATACCTGAGAGAGAACACATTTTTTTCTGGTGTAAGTATTGATATTAGTGTGAAATACATCGGAAATTTGTCTGAAATGGATAATTCTTATGTTAATGTCATTATTTTGTAGGGGAAGACAGATATTCTGGAATCAATGAGTCATAATTTGTTACAAAGCATCGTTTTAAAGAGAATGTGTCTTCTTTTGGGGATGAAAACCAGTAATTTAGGGAGAAATTGCTATTTGTAGGGATGAAAAGCATTAGTTTGGGAAGAAAACCGTAGTTTTGCAAGGATGAAGAGTGATACCTAAGAGTGTACTTTTCATTTCTGGGATAAGTGTCGATATTCATGTGACCTACTTCTAAAATTTGTCAGAAATCGATATTTCTGTTGGAAATGTCGTTCTTTTTTTGAAGAAAAGAGTTATTCTGGAAACAATGTTTCATATATGGCTACAAGCGATAATTTTGTAGAGAAATCAATTTCTTTTGAAGATGAAAACCACCTTTACGTTTAGAAAATGCTGTTTGTAGAGATGAAAAACATTATTTTGGTAAGAAAACCATATTTTTGCAAGGGTAAAGAGTGATACCTAAGAGAGACCTTTTTATTTCTGGTATAAGTATTGATATTCCTGTGAATTTTTTCTAAAATCTGTCAGAAAAGGATATATCTGTTGGAAATGTCCTTATTTTGTAGAGGAGAAAAGGTATTTCCGTTAGTAACGTCCTCAGTTTGTAGAAGAGAAATGGTATTGTGGAAACAATGTGTCATATTTTTCTACAAAGCTTCATTTTGTAGAGAAAATGTATTCTTTTTGTGATGAAAACCAGTATTTCTGGGAAACAACGCTATTTTAAAGGGATAAAAAGCATTATTTTGGTGAGAAAACCATGTCCTTGCAAGGATAAAGAATAATTCTTCGGAGAGAACTTTTATTTCAGGGATAGGTACTGATATTTGTGTGACATTCTTCTAAAATTTGTCAGAAATCGATATTTCTGTTGGAAATGTCCTTATTTTGAAGAGGGAAAGAGGTATTCCAATAACAGTGTTTCATATGTTGCTACAAGGGACCATTTGTAGAGAAAACGATTTCTATTGGGGATGAAAACCACTTTTTTGGGTAGAAAATGCTACTTGTAATGATGAAAAGCTTTGTATTGGTAAGAAAAAGAATTTTTGGCAAGATTCAAGAGTGATACCTGAGAGAGAACACATTTTTTTCTGGTGTAAGTATTGATATTAGTGTGAAATACATCGGAAATTTGTCTGAAATGGATAATTCTTATGTTAATGTCATTATTTTGTAGGGGAAGACAGATATTCTGGAATCAATGAGTCATAATTTGTTACAAAGCATCGTTTTAAAGAGAATGTGTCTTCTTTTGGGGATGAAAACCAGTAATTTAGGGAGAAATTGCTATTTGTAGGGATGAAAAGCATTAGTTTGGGAAGAAAACCGTAGTTTTGCAAGGATGAAGAGTGATACCTAAGAGTGTACTTTTCATTTCTGGGATAAGTGTCGATATTCATGTGACCTACTTCTAAAATTTGTCAGAAATCGATATTTCTGTTGGAAATGTCGTTCTTTTTCTGAAGAAAAGAGTTATTCTGGAAACAATGTCTCATATATGGCTACAAGCGATAATTTTGTAGAGAAATCGATTTCTTTTGAAGATGAAAACCACCTTTACGTTTAGAAAATGCCTTTTGTAGAGATGAAAAACATTATTTTGGTAAGAAAACCATATTTTTGCAAGGGTAAAGAGTGATACCTAAGAGAGACCTTTTTATTTCTGGTATAAGTATTGATATTCCTGTGAATTTTTTCTAAAATCTGTCAGAAAAGGATATATCTGTTGGAAATGTCCTTATTTTGTAGAGGAGAAAAGGTATTTCCGTTAGTAACGTCCTCAGTTTGTAGAAGAGAAAAGGTATTGTGGAAACAATGTGTCATATTTTGCTACAAAGCATCATTTTGTAGAGAAAATGTCTTCTTTTTGTGATGAAAACCAGTATTTCTGGGAAACAACGCTATTTTAAAAGGATAAAAAGCATTATTTTGGTGAGAAAACCATGTCCTTGCAAGGATAAAGAATGATTCTTAGGAGAGAACTTTTATTTCAGGGATAGGTACTGATATTTGTGTGACATACTTCTAAAATTTGTCAGAAATCGATATTTCTGTTGGAAATGTCCTTATTTTGAAGAGGGAAAGAGGTATTCCAATAACAGTGTTTCATATGTTGCTACAAGGGACCATTTGTAGAGAAAACGATTTCTATTGGGGATGAAAACCACTTTTTTGGGTAGAAAATGCTACTTGTAATGATGAAAAGCTTTGTATTGGTAAGAAAAAGAATTTTTGGCAAGATTCAAGAGTGATACCTGAGAGAGAACACATTTTTTTCTGGTGTAAGTATTGATATTAGTGTGAAATACATCGGAAATTTGTCTGAAATGGATAATTCTTATGTTAATGTCATTATTTTGTAGGGGAAGACAGATATTCTGGAATCAATGAGTCATAATTTGTTACAAAGCATCGTTTTAAAGAGAATGTGTCTTCTTTTGGGGATGAAAACCAGTAATTTAGGGAGAAATTGCTATTTGTAGGGATGAAAAGCATTAGTTTGGGAAGAAAACCATAGTTTTGCAAGGATGAAGAGCGATACCTAAGAGTGTACTTTTCATTTCTGGGATAAGTGTCGATATTCATGTGACCTACTTCTAAAATTTGTCAGAAATCGATATTTCTGTTGGAAAAGTCATTCTTTTTTAGATGAAAAGAGTTATTCTGGAAACAGTGTGTCATATATGGCTACAAACGATAATTTTGTAGAGAAATCGATTTCTTTTGAATATGAAAACCACCTTTACGTTTAGAAAATGCTGTTTGTAGATATGAAAAACATTATTTTGGTAAGAAAACCATATTTTTGCAAGGGTAAAGAGTGATACCTAAGAGAGACCTTTTTATTTCTGGTATAAATATTGATATTCCTGTGAATTTTTTCTAAAATCTGTCAGAAAAGGATATATCTGTTGGAAATGTCCTTATTTTGTAGAGGAGAAAAGGTATTTCTGTTAGTAACGTCCTCAATTTGTAGAAGAGAAAAGGTATTGAGGAAACAATGTGTCATATTTTTCTACCAAGCTTCATTTTGTAGAGAAAATGTCTTCTTTTGGGGATGAAAACCAGTATTTCTGGGAAACAACGCTATTTTAAAGGGATAAAAAGCATTATTTTGGTGAGAAAACCATGTCCTTGCAAGGATAAAGAATGATTCTTAGGAGAGAACTTTTATTTCCGGGATAGGTACTGATATTTGTGTGACATTCTTCTAAAATTTGTCAGAAATCGATATTTCTGTTGGAAATGTCTTTATTTTGAAGAGGGAAAGAGGTATTCCAATAACAGTGTTTCATATGTTGCTACAAGGGACCATTTGTAGAGAAAACGATTTCTATTGGGGATGAAAACCACTTTTTTGGGTAGAAAATGCTACTTGTAATGATGAAAAGCTTTGTATTGGTAAGAAAAAGAATTTTTGGCAAGATTCAAGAGTGATACCTGAGAGAGAACACATTTTTTTCTGGTGTAAGTATTGATATTAGTGTGAAATACATTGGAAATTTGTCTGAAATGGATAATTCTTATGTTAATGTCATTATTTTGTAGGGGAAGACAGATATTCTGGAATCAATGAGTCATAATTTGTTACAAAGCATCCTTTTAAAGAGAATGTGTCTTCTTTTGGGGATGAAAACCAGTAATTTAGGGAGAAATTGCTATTTGTAGGGATGAAAAGCATTAGTTTGGGAAGAAAACCATAGTTTTGCAAGGATGAAGAGCGATACCTAAGAGTGTACTTTTCATTTCTGGGATAAGTGTCGATATTCATGTGACCTACTTCTAAAATTTGTCAGAAATCGATATTTCTGTTGGAAATGTCATTCTTTTTTAGATGAAAAGATTTATTCTGGAAACAGTGTGTCATATATGGCTACAAACGATAATTTTGTAGAGAAATCGATTTCTTTTGAAGATGAAAACCACCTTTACGTTTAGAAAAGGCTGTTTGTAGAGATGAAAAACATTATTTTGGTAAGAAAACCATATTTTTGCAAGGGTAAAGAGTGATACCTAAGAGAGACCTTTTTATTTCTGGTATAAATATTGATATTCCTGTGAATTTTTTCTAAAATCTGTCAGAAAAGGATATATCTGTTGGAAATGTCCTTATTTTGTAGAGGAGAAAAGGTATTTCTGTTAGTAACGTCCTCAATTTGTAGAAGAGAAAAGGTATTGAGGAAACAATGTGTCATATTTTGCTACCAAGCTTCATTTTGAGGAGAAAATGTCTTCTTTTAGAAATGAAAACAAGTATTTCTGGGAAACAACGCTATTTTAAAGGGATAAAAAGCATTATTTTGGTGAGAAAACCATGTCCTTGCAAGGATAAAGAATGATTCTTAGGAGAGAACTTTTATTTCCGGGATAGGTACTGATATTTGTGTGACATTCTTCTAAAATTTGTCAGAAATCGATATTTCTGTTGGAAATGTCTTTATTTTGAAGAGGGAAAGAGGTATTCCAATAACAGTGTTTCATATGTTGCTACAAGGGACCATTTGTAGAGAAAACGATTTCTATTGGGGATGAAAACCACTTTTTTGGGTAGAAAATGCTACTTGTAATGATGAAAAGCTTTGTATTGGTAAGAAAAAGAATTTTTGGCAAGATTCAAGAGTGATACCTGAGAGAGAACACCTTTTTTTCTGGTGTAAGTATTGATATTAGTGTGAAATACATCGGAAATTTGTCTGAAATGGATAATTCTTATGTTAATGTCATTATTTTGTAGGGGAAGACAGATATTCTGGAATCAATGAGTCATAATTTGTTACAAAGCATCGTTTTAAAGAGAATGTGTCTTCTTTTGGGGATGAAAACCAGTAATTTAGGGAGAAATTGCTATTTGTAGGGATGAAAAGCATTAGTTTGGGAAGAAAACCATAGTTTTGCAAGGATGAAGAGCGATACCTAAGAGTGTACTTTTCATTTCTGGGATAAGTGTCGATATTCATGTGACCTACTTCTAAAATTTGTCAGAAATCGATATTTCTGTTGGAAAAGTCATTCTTTTTTAGATGAAAAGAGTTATTCTGGAAACAGTGTGTCATATATGGCTACAAACGATAATTTTGTAGAGAAATCGATTTCTTTTGAAGATGAAAACCACCTTTACGTTTAGAAAATGCTGTTTGTAGATATGAAAAACATTATTTTGGTAAGAAAACCATATTTTTGCAAGGGTAAAGAGTGATACCTAAGAGAGACCTTTTTATTTCTGGTATAAATATTGATATTCCTGTGAATTTTTTCTAAAATCTGTCAGAAAAGGATATATCTGTTGGAAATGTCCTTATTTTGTAGAGGAGAAAAGGTATTTCCGTTAGTAACGTCCTCAATTTGTAGAAGAGAAAAGGTATTGAGGAAACAATGCGTCATATTTTTCTACAAAGCTTCATTTTGTAGAGAAAATGTCTTCTTTTAGAAATGAAAACAAGTATTTCTGGGAAACAACGCTATTTAAAAGGGATAAAAAGCATTATTTTGGTGAGAAAACCATGTCCTTGCAAGGATAAAGAATGATTCTTAGGAGAGAACTTTTATTTCCGGGATAGGTACTGATATTTGTGTGACATTCTTCTAAAATTTGTCAGAAATTGATATTTCTGTTGGAAATGTCTTTATTTTGAAGAGGGAAAGAGGTATTCCAATAACAGTGTTTCATATGTTGCTACAAGGGACCATTTGTAGAGAAAACGATTTCTATTGGGGATGAAAACCACTTTTTTGGGTAGAAAATGCTACTTGTAATGATGAAAAGCTTTGTATTGGTAAGAAAAAGAATTTTTGGCAAGATTCAAGAGTGATACCTGAGAGAGAACACATTTTTTTCTGGTGTAAGTATTGATATTAGTGTGAAATACATCGGAAATTTGTCTGAAATGGATAATTCTTATGTTAATGTCATTATTTTGTAGGGGAAGACAGATATTCTGGAATCAATGAGTCATAATTTGTTACAAAGCATCATTTTAAAGAGAATGTGTCTTCTTTTGGGGATGAAAACCAGTAATTTAGGGAGAAATTGCTATTTGTAGGGATGAAAAGCATTAGTTTGGGAAGAAAACCATAGTTTTGCAAGGATGAAGAGTGATACCTAAGAGTGTACTTTTCATTTCTGGGATAAGTGTCGATATTCATGTGACCTACTTCTAAAATTTGTCAGAAATCGATATTTCTGTTGGAAATGTCGTTCTTTTTTTGAAGAAAAGAGTTATTCTGGAAACAATGTCTCATATATGGCTACAAGCGATAATTTTGTAGAGAAATCGATTTCTTTTGAAGATGAAAACCACCTTTACGTTTAGAAAATGCTGTTTGTAGAGATGAAAAACATTATTTTGGTAAGAAAACCATATTTTTGCAAGGGTAAAGAGTGATACCTAAGAGAGACCTTTTTATTTCTGGTATAAGTATTGATATTCCTGTGAATTTTTTCTAAAATCTGTCAGAAAAGGATATATCTGTTGGAAATGTCCTTATTTTGTAGAGGAGAAAAGGTATTTCTGTTAGTAACGTCTTCAATTTGTAGAAGAGAAAAGGTATTGAGGAAACAATGTGTCATATTTTGCTACCAAGCTTCATTTTGTAGAGAAAATGTCTTCTTTTAGAAATGAAAACAAGTATTTCTGGGAAACAACGCTATTTTAAAGGGATAAAAAGCATTATTTTGGTGAGAAAACCATGTCCTTGCAAGGATAAAGAATGATTCTTAGGAGAGAACTTTTATTTCCGGGATAGGTACTGATATTTGTGTGACATTCTTCTAAAATTTGTCAGAAATCGATATTTCTGTCGGAAATGTCTTTATTTTGAAGAGGGAAAGAGTTATTCCAATAACAGTGTTTCATATGTTGCTACAAGGGACCATTTGTAGAGAAAACGATTTCTATTGGGGATGAAAACCACTTTTTTGGGTAGAAAATGCTACTTGTAATGATGAAAAGCTTTGTATTGGTAAGAAAAAGAATTTTTGGCAAGATTCAAGAGTGATACCTGAGAGAGAACACCTTTTTTTCTGGTGTAAGTATTGATATTAGTGTGAAATACATTGGAAATTTGTCTGAAATGGATAATTCTTATGTTAATGTCATTATTTTGTAGGGGAAAACAGATATTCTGGAATCAATGAGTCATAATTCGTTACAAAGCATCGTTTTAAAGAGAATGTGTCTTCTTTTGGGGATGAAAACCAGTAATTTAGGGAGAAATTGCTATTTGTAGGGATGAAAAGCATTAGTTTGGGAAGAAAACCATAGTTTTGCAAGGATGAAGAGCGATACCTAAGAGTGTACTTTTCATTTCTGGGATAAGTGTCGATATTCATGTGACCTACTTCTAAAATTTGTCAGAAATCGATATTTCTGTTGGAAAAGTCATTCTTTTTTAGATGAAAAGAGTTATTCTGGAAACAGTGTGTCATATATGGCTACAAACAAAAATTTTGTAGAGAAATCGATTTCTTTTGAAGATGAAAACCACCTTTACGTTTAGAAAATTCTGTTTGTGGAGATGAAAAACATTATTTTGGTAAGAAAACCATATTTTTGCAAGGGTAAAGAGTGATACCTAAGAGAGACCTTTTTATTTCTGGTATAAGTATTGATATTCCTGTGAAATTTTTCTAAAATCTGTCAGAAAAGGATATATCTGTTGGAAATGTCCTTATTTTGTAGAGGAGAAAAGGTATTTCTGTTAGTAACGTCCTCAATTTGTAGAAGAGAAAAGGTATTGAGGAAACAATGTGTCATATTTTGCTACCAAGCTTCATTTTGTAGAGAAAATGTCTTCTTTTAGAAATGAAAACAAGTATTTCTGGGAAACAACGCTATTTTAAAGGGATAAAAAGCATTATTTTGGTGAGAAAACCATGTCCTTGCAAGGATAAAGAATGATTCTTAGGAGAGAACTTTTATTTCCGGGATAGGTACTGATATTTGTGTGACATTCTTCTAAAATTTGTCAGAAATCGATATTTCTGTCGGAAATGTCTTTATTTTGAAGAGGGAAAGAGTTATTCCAATAACAGTGTTTCATATGTTGCTACAAGGGACCATTTGTAGAGAAAACGATTTCTATTGGGGATGAAAACCACTTTTTTGGGTAGAAAATGCTACTTGTAATGATGAAAAGCTTTGTATTGGTAAGAAAAAGAATTTTTGGCAAGATTCAAGAGTGATACCTGAGAGAGAACACCTTTTTTTCTGGTGTAAGTATTGATATTAGTGTGAAATACATCGGAAATTTGTCTGAAATAGATAATTCTTATGTTAATGTCATTATTTTGTAGGGGAAGATAGATATTCTGGAATCAATGAGTCATAATTTGTTACAAAGCATCCTTTTAAAGAGAATGTGTCTTCTTTTGGGGATGAAAACCAGTAATTTAGGGAGAAATTGCTATTTGTAGGGATGAAAAGCATTAGTTTGGGAAGAAAACCATAGTTTTGCAAGGATGAAGAGCGATACCTAAGAGTGTACTTTTCATTTCTGGGATAAGTGTCGATATTCATGTGACCTACTTCTAAAATTTGTCAGAAATCGATATTTCTGTTGGAAAAGTCATTCTTTTTTAGATGAAAAGAGTTATTCTGGAAACAGTGTGTCATATATGGCTACAAACGATAATTTTGTAGAGAAATCGATTTCTTTTGAAGATGAAAACCACCTTTACGTTTAGAAAATGCTGTTTGTAGATATGAAAAACATTATTTTGGTAAGAAAACCATATTTTTGCAAGGGTAAAGAGTGATACCTAAGAGAGACCTTTTTATTTCTGGTATAAATATTGATATTCCTGTGAATTTTTTCTAAAATCTGTCAGAAAAGGATATATCTGTTGGAAATGTCCTTATTTTGTAGAGGAGAAAAGGTATTTCCGTTAGTAACGTCTTCAATTTGTAGAAGAGAAAAGGTATTGAGGAAACAATGTGTCATATTTTGCTACCAAGCTTCATTTTGTAGAGAAAATGTCTTCTTTTAGAAATGAAAACAAGTATTTCTGGGAAACAACGCTATTTAAAAGGGATAAAAAGCATTATTTTGGTGAGAAAACCATGTCCTTGCAAGGATAAAGAATGATTCTTAGGAGAGAACTTTTATTTCCGGGATAGGTACTGATATTTGTGTGACATTCTTCTAAAATTTGTCAGAAATTGATATTTCTGTTGGAAATGTCTTTATTTTGAAGAGGGAAAGAGGTATTCCAATAACAGTGTTTCATATGTTGCTACAAGGGACCATTTGTAGAGAAAACGATTTCTATTGGGGATGAAAACCACTTTTTTGGGTAGAAAATGCTACTTGTAATGATGAAAAGCTTTGTATTGGTAAGAAAAAGAATTTTTGGCAAGATTCAAGAGTGATACCTGAGAGAGAACACATTTTTTTCTGGTGTAAGTATTGATATTAGTGTGAAATACATCGGAAATTTGTCTGAAATGGATAATTCTTATGTTAATGTCATTATTTTGTAGGGGAAGACAGATATTCTGGAATCAATGAGTCATAATTTGTTACAAAGCATCGTTTTAAAGAGAATGTGTCTTCTTTTGGGGATGAAAACCAGTAATTTAGGGAGAAATTGCTATTTGTAGGGATGAAAAGCATTAGTTTGGGAAGAAAACCATAGTTTTGCAAGGATGAAGAGCGATACCTAAGAGTGTACTTTTCATTTCTGGGATAAGTGTCGATATTCATGTGACCTACTTCTAAAATTTGTCAGAAATCGATATTTCTGTTGGAAAAGTCATTCTTTTTTAGATGAAAAGAGTTATTCTGGAAACAGTGTGTCATATATGGCTACAAACGATGATTTTGTAGAGAAATCGATTTCTTTTGAAGATGAAAACCACCTTTACGTTTAGAAAATGCTGTTTGTAGAGATGAAAAACATTATTTTGGTAAGAAAACCATATTTCTGCAAGGGTAAAGAGTGATACCTAAGAGAGACCTTTTTATTTCTGGTATAAGTATTGATATTCCTGTGAAATTTTTCTAAAATCTGTCAGAAAAGGACATATCTGTTGGAAATGTCCTTATTTTGTAGAGGAGAAAAGGTATTTCCGTTAGTAACGTCCTCAATTTGTAGAAGAGAAAAGGTATTCTGGAAACAATGTGTCATATTTTGCTACCAAGCTTCATTTTGAGGAGAAAATGTCTTCTTTTGGGGATGAAAACAAGTATTTCTGGGAAACAACGCTATTTTAAAGGGATAAAAAGCATTATTTTGGTGAGAAAACCATGTCCTTGCAAGGATAAAGAATGATTCTTAGGAGAGAACTTTTATTTCCGGGATAGGTACTGATATTTGTGTGACATTCTTCTAAAATTTGTCAGAAATCGATATTTCTGTTGGAAATGTCCTTATTTTGAAGAGGGAAAGAGGTATTCCAATAACAGTGTTTCATATGTTGCTACAAGGGACCATTTGTAGAGAAAACGATTTCTATTGGGGATGAAAACCACTTTTTTGGGTAGAAAATGCTACTTGTAATGATGAAAAGCTTTGTATTGGTAAGAAAAAGAATTTTTGGCAAGATTCAAGAGTGATACCTGAGAGAGAACACATTTTTTTCTGGTGTAAGTATTGATATTAGTGTGAAATACATCGGAAATTTGTCTGAAATGGATAATTCTTATGTTAATGTCATTATTTTGTAGGGGAAGACAGATATTCTGGAATCAATGAGTCATAATTTGTTACAAAGCATCGTTTTAAAGAGATTGTGTCTTCTTTTGGGGATGAAAACCAGTAATTTAGGGAGAAATTGCTATTTGTAGGGATGAAAAGCATTAGTTTGGGAAGAAAACCATAGTTTTGCAAGGATGAAGAGCGATACCTAAGAGTGTACTTTTCATTTCTGGGATAAGTGTCGATATTCATGTGACCTACTTCTAAAATTTGTCAGAAATCGATATTTCTGTTGGAAATGTCATTCTTTTTTAGATGAAAAGAGTTATTCTGGAAACAATGTGTCATATATGGCTACAAGCGATAATTTTGTAGAGAAATCGATTTCTTTTGAAGATGAAAACCACCTTTACGTTTAGAAAATGCTGTTTGTAGAGATGAAAAACATTATTTTGGTAAGAAAACCATATTTCTGCAAGGGTAAAGAGTGATACCTAAGAGAGACCTTTTTATTTCTGGTATAAGTATTGATATTCCTGTGAAATTTTTCTAAAATCTGTCAGAAAAGGACATATCTGTTGGAAATGTCCTTATTTTGTAGAGGAGAAAAGGTATTTCCGTTAGTAACGTCCTCAATTTGTAGAAGAGAAAAGGTATTCTGGAAACAATGTGTCATATTTTGCTACCAAGCTTCATTTTGAGGAGAAAATGTCTTCTTTTGGGGATGAAAACAAGTATTTCTGGGAAACAACGCTATTTTAAAGGGATAAAAAGCATTATTTTGGTGAGAAAACCATGTCCTTGCAAGGATAAAGAATGATTCTTAGGAGAGAACTTTTATTTCCGGGATAGGTACTGATATTTGTGTGACATTCTTCTAAAATTTGTCAGAAATCGATATTTCTGTTGGAAATGTCCTTATTTTGAAGAGGGAAAGAGGTATTCCAATAACAGTGTTTCATATGTTGCTACAAGGGACCATTTGTAGAGAAAACGATTTCTATTGGGGATGAAAACCACTTTTTTGGGTAGAAAATGCTACTTGTAATGATGAAAAGCTTTGTATTGGTAAGAAAAAGAATTTTTGGCAAGATTCAAGAGTGATACCTGAGAGAGAACACATTTTTTTCTGGTGTAAGTATTGATATTAGTGTGAAATACATCGGAAATTTGTCTGAAATGGATAATTCTTATGTTAATGTCATTATTTTGTAGGGGAAGACAGATATTCTGGAATCAATGAGTCATAATTTGTTACAAAGCATCGTTTTAAAGAGATTGTGTCTTCTTTTGGGGATGAAAACCAGTAATTTAGGGAGAAATTGCTATTTGTAGGGATGAAAAGCATTAGTTTGGGAAGAAAACCATAGTTTTGCAAGGATGAAGAGCGATACCTAAGAGTGTACTTTTCATTTCTGGGATAAGTGTCGATATTCATGTGACCTACTTCTAAAATTTGTCAGAAATCGATATTTCTGTTGGAAATGTCATTCTTTTTTAGATGAAAAGAGTTATTCTGGAAACAATGTGTCATATATGGCTACAAGCGATAATTTTGTAGAGAAATCGATTTCTTTTGAAGATGAAAACCACCTTTACGTTTAGAAAATGCTGTTTGTAGAGATGAAAAACATTATTTTGGTAAGAAAACCATATTTCTGCAAGGGTAAAGAGTGATACCTAAGAGAGACCTTTTTATTTCTGGTATAAGTATTGATATTCCTGTGAAATTTTTCTAAAATCTGTCAGAAAAGGATATATCTGTTGGAAATGTCCTTATTTTGTAGAGGAGAAAAGGTATTTCCGTTAGTAACGTCCTCAATTTGTAGAAGAGAAAAGGTATTCTGGAAACAATGTGTCATATTTTGCTACCAAGCTTCATTTTGAGGAGAAAATGTCTTCTTTTGGGGATGAAAACAAGTATTTCTGGGAAACAACGCTATTTTAAAGGGATAAAAAGCATTATTTTGGTGAGAAAACCATGTCCTTGCAAGAATAAAGAATGATTCTTAGGAGAGAACTTTTATTTCCGGGATAGGTACTGATATTTGTGTGACATTCTTCTAAAATTTGTCAGATATTGATATTTCTGTTGGAAATGTCCTTATTTTGAAGAGGGAAAGAGGTATTCCAATAACAGTGTTTCATATGTTGCTACAAGGGACCATCTGTAGAGAAAACGATTTCTATTGGGGATGAAAACCACTTTTTTGGGTAGAAAATGCTACTTGTAATGATGAAAAGCTTTGTATTGGTAAGAAAAAGAATTTTTGGCAAGATTCAAGAGTGATACCTGAGAGAGAACACATTTTTTTCTGGTGTAAGTATTGATATTAGTGTGAAATACATCGGAAATTTGTCTGAAATGGATAATTCTTATGTTAATGTCATTATTTTGTAGGGGAAGACAGATATTCTGGAATCAATGAGTCATAATTTGTTACAAAGCATCGTTTTAAAGAGAATGTGTCTTCTTTTGGGGATGAAAACCAGTAATTTAGGGAGAAATTGCTATTTGTAGGGATGAAAAGCATTAGTTTGGGAAGAAAACCATAGTTTTGCAAGGATGAAGAGCGATACCTAAGAGTGTACTTTTCATTTCTGGGATAAGTGTCGATATTCATGTGACCTACTTCTAAAATTTGTCAGAAATCGATATTTCTGTTGGAAAAGTCATTCTTTTTTAGATGAAAAGAGTTATTCTGGAAACAGTGTGTCATATATGGCTACAAACGATGATTTTGTAGAGAAATCGATTTCTTTTGAAGATGAAAACCACCTTTACGTTTAGAAAATGCTGTTTGTAGAGATGAAAAACATTATTTTGGTAAGAAAACCATATTTCTGCAAGGGTAAAGAGTGATACCTAAGAGAGACCTTTTTATTTCTGGTATAAGTATTGATATTCCTGTGAAATTTTTCTAAAATCTGTCAGAAAAGGACATATCTGTTGGAAATGTCCTTATTTTGTAGAGGAGAAAAGGTATTTCTGTTAGTAACGTCCTCAATTTGTAGAAGAGAAAAGGTATTCTGGAAACAATGTGTCATATTTTGCTACCAAGCTTCATTTTGAGGAGAAAATGTCTTCTTTTGGGGATGAAAACAAGTATTTCTGGGAAACAACGCTATTTTAAAGGGATAAAAAGCATTATTTTGGTGAGAAAACCATGTCCTTGCAAGGATAAAGAATGATTCTTAGGAGAGAACTTTTATTTCCGGGATAGGTACTGATATTTGTGTGACATTCTTCTAAAATTTGTCAGAAATCGATATTTCTGTTGGAAATGTCCTTATTTTGAAGAGGGAAAGAGGTATTCCAATAACAGTGTTTCATATGTTGCTACAAGGGACCATTTGTAGAGAAAACGATTTCTATTGGGGATGAAAACCACTTTTTTGGGTAGAAAATGCTACTTGTAATGATGAAAAGCTTTGTATTGGTAAGAAAAAGAATTTTTGGCAAGATTCAAGAGTGATACCTGAGAGAGAACACATTTTTTTCTGGTGTAAGTATTGATATTAGTGTGAAATACATCGGAAATTTGTCTGAAATGGATAATTCTTATGTTAATGTCATTATTTTGTAGGGGAAGACAGATATTCTGGAATCAATGAGTCATAATTTGTTACAAAGCATCGTTTTAAAGAGAATGTGTCTTCTTTTGGGGATGAAAACCAGTAATTTAGGGAGAAATTGCTATTTGTAGGAATAAAAAGCATTAGTTTGGGAAGAAAACCATAGTTTTGCAAGGATGAAGAGCGATACCTAAGAGTGTACTTTTCATTTCTGGGATAAGTGTCGATATTCATGTGACCTACTTCTAAAATTTGTCAGAAATCGATATTTCTGTTGGAAATGTCATTCTTTTTTAGATGAAAAGAGTTATTCTGGAAACAATGTGTCATATATGGCTACAAGCGATAATTTTGTAGAGAAATCGATTTCTTTTGAAGATGAAAACCACCTTTACGTTTAGAAAATGCTGTTTGTAGAGATGAAAAACATTATTTTGGTAAGAAAACCATATTTCTGCAAGGGTAAAGAGTGATACCTAAGAGAGACCTTTTTATTTCTGGTATAAGTATTGATATTCCTGTGAAATTTTTCTAAAATCTGTCAGAAAAGGATATATCTGTTGGAAATGTCCTTATTTTGTAGAGGAGAAAAGGTATTTCCGTTAGTAACGTCCTCAATTTGTAGAAGAGAAAAGGTATTCTGGAAACAATGTGTCATATTTTGCTACCAAGCTTCATTTTGAGGAGAAAATGTCTTCTTTTGGGGAAGAAAACAAGTATTTCTGGGAAACAACGCTATTTTAAAGGGATAAAAAGCATTATTTTGGTGAGAAAACCATGTCCTTGCAAGAATAAAGAATGATTCTTAGGAGAGAACTTTTATTTCCGGGATAGGTACTGATATTTGTGTGACATTCTTCTAAAATTTGTCAGAAATTGATATTTCTGTTGGAAATGTCCTTATTTTGAAGAGGGAAAGAGGTATTCCAATAACAGTGTTTCATATGTTGCTACAAGGGACCATCTGTAGAGAAAACGATTTCTATTGGGGATGAAAACCACTTTTTTGGGTAGAAAATGCTACTTGTAATGATGAAAAGCTTTGTATTGGTAAGAAAAAGAATTTTTGGCAAGATTCAAGAGTGATACCTGAGAGAGAACACATTTTTTTCTGGTGTAAGTATTGATATTAGTGTGAAATACATCGGAAATTTGTCTGAAATGGATAATTCTTATGTTAATGTCATTATTTTGTAGGGGAAGACAGATATTCTGGAATCAATGAGTCATAATTTGTTACAAAGCATCGTTTTAAAGAGAATGTGTCTTCTTTTGGGGATGAAAACCAGTAATTTAGGGAGAAATTGCTATTTGTAGGGATGAAAAGCATTAGGTTGGGAAGAAAACCATAGTTTTGCAAGGATGAAGAGTGATACCTAAGAGTGTACTTTTCATTTCTGGGATAAGTGTCGATATTCATGTGACCTACTTCTAAAATTTGTCAGAAATCGATATTTCTGTTGGAAATGTCATTCTTTTTTAGATGAAAAGAGTTATTCTGGAAACAATGTGTCATATATGGCTACAAGCGATAATTTTGTAGAGAAATCGATTTCTTTTGAAGATGAAAACCACCTTTACGTTTAGAAAATGCTGTTTGTAGAGATGAAAAACATTATTTTGGTAAGAAAACCATATTTCTGCAAGGGTAAAGAGTGATACCTAAGAGAGACCTTTTTATTTCTGGTATAAGTATTGATATTCCTGTGAAATTTTTCTAAAATCTGTCAGAAAAGGATATATCTGTTGGAAATGTCCTTATTTTGTAGAGGAGAAAAGGTATTTCTGTTAGTAACGTCCTCAATTTGTAGAAGAGAAAAGGTATTGAGGAAACAATGTGTCATATTTTGCTACCAAGCTTCATTTTGTAGAGAAAATGTCTTCTTTTGGGGATGAAAACCAGTATTTCTGGGAAACAGCGCTATTTTAAAGGGATAAAAAGCATTATTTTGGTGAGAAAACCATGTCCTTGCAAGGATAAAGAATGATTCTTAGGAGAGAACTTTTATTTCCGGGATAGGTACTGATATTTGTGTGACATTCTTCTAAAATTTGTCAGAAATCGATATTTCTGTTGGAAATGTCTTTATTTTGAAGAGGGAAAGAGGTATTCCAATAACAGTGTTTCATATGTTGCTACAAGGGACCATTTGTAGAGAAAACGATTTCTATTGGGGATGAAAACCACTTTTTTGGGTAGAATATGCTACTTGTAATGATGAAAAGCTTTGTATTGGTAAGAAAAAGAATTTTTGGCAAGATTCAAGAGTGATACCTGAGAGAGAACACCGTTTTTTCTGGTGTAAGTATTGATATTAGTGTGAAATACATCGGAAATTTGTCTGAAATAGATAATTCTTATGTTAATGTCATTATTTTGTAGGGGAAGACAGATATTCTGGAATCAATGAGTCATAATTTGTTACAAAGCATCGTTTTAAAGAGAATGTGTCTTCTTTTGGGGATGAAAACCAGTAATTTAGGGAGAAATTGCTATTTGTAGGGATAAAAAGCATTAGTTTGGGAAGAAAACCATAGTTTTGCAAGGATGAAGAGTGATACCTAAGAGTGTACTTTTCATTTCTGGGATAAGTGTCGATATTCATGTGACCTACTTCTAAAATTTGTCAGAAATCGATATTTCTGTTGGAAAAGTCATTCTTTTTTAGATGAAAAGAGTTATTCTGGAAACAGTGTGTCATATATGGCTACAAACGATAATTTTGTAGAGAAATCGATTTCTTTTGAAGATGAAAACCACCTTTACGTTTAGAAAATGCTGTTTGTAGATATGAAAAACATTATTTTGATAAGAAAACCATATTTTTGCAAGGGTAAAGAGTGATACCTAAGAGAGACCTTTTTATTTCTGGTATAAATATTGATATTCCTGTGAATTTTTTCTAAAATCTGTCAGAAAAGGATATATCTGTTGGAAATGTCCTTATTTTGTAGAGGAGAAAAGGTATTTCCGTTAGTAACGTCCTCAATTTGTAGAAGAGAAAAGGTATTGTGGAAACAGTGTGTCATATTTTGCTACCAAGCTTCATTTTGTAGAGAAAATGTCTTCTTTTAGAAATGAAAACAAGTATTTCTGGGAAACAACGCTATTTTAAAGGGATAAAAAGCATTATTTTGGTGAGAAAACCATGTCCTTGCAAGAATAAAGAATGATTCTTAGGAGAGAACTTTTATTTCCGGGATAGGTACTGATATTTGTGTGACATTCTTCTAAAATTTGTCAGAAATTGATATTTCTGTTGGAAATGTCCTTATTTTGAAGAGGGAAAGAGGTATTCCAATAACAGTGTTTCATATGTTGCTACAAGGGACCATTTGTAGAGAAAACGATTTCTATTGGGGATGAAAACCACTTTTTTGGGTAGAAAATGCTACTTGTAATGATGAAAAGCTTTGTATTGGTAAGAAAAAGAATTTTTGGCAAGATTCAAGAGTGATACCTGAGAGAGAACACCGTTTTTTCTGGTGTAAGTATTGATATTAGTGTGAAATACATCGGAAATTTGTCTGAAATGGATAATTCTTATGTTAATGTCATTATTTTGTAGGGGAAGACAGATATTCTGGAATCAATGAGTCATAATTTGTTACAAAGCATCGTTTTAAAGAGAATGTGTCTTCTTTTGGGGATGAAAACCAGTAATTTAGGGAGAAATTGCTATTTGTAGGGATGAAAAGCATTAGTTTGGGAAGAAAACCATAGTTTTGCAAGGATGAAGAGTGATACCTAAGAGTGTACTTTTCATTTCTGGGATAAGTGTCGATATTCATGTGACCTACTTCTAAAATTTGTCAGAAATCGATATTTCTGTTGGAAATGTCATTCTTTTTTAGATGAAAAGAGTTATTCTGGAAACAATGTCTCATATATGGCTACAAGCGATAATTTTGTAGAGAAATCGATTTCTTTTGAAGATGAAAACCACCTTTACGTTTAGAAAATGCTGTTTGTAGAGATGAAAAACATTATTTTGGTAAGAAAACTGTTGCATTAGGCGTGCACGAACACTCGGGATGTAACGCAATAGGCCCTCCCCTGCTCGGTTATGCATATGTAGAAGGAGTTATGCATATGTAGAAGGGGTGTAGACGAAGTAGATAGCGGCTTATTTAAACCGCTAACACACACAATAAAACGCCATTTAGCTATTCACCATATTGGTGTGAACGTGTAGTTAAATGGGCCCCGGCTGGAGGAGGCCGGATTCGCGGAGGCTTAACCCTTGAATCCTGGCGTGAAAGGGACCACTGGTAACAAGTGGTGCCCCGTGTGAGGCCGTTAGGATTCAAGGCGTTGGACATCCTCTGCATGCCCGTCGGATTGAGAGAGTCTGTGAGGTCGGCGGCAGGCTACCGGCGGTAGGACCGTGGTTTCGGGGCCGAGCGAACTTCTTCGTCTCGGATCGACTATGGAGCAAGTCGTAAAGGTATTGCTTCAATTTTGTAAAGACCATGGTGGCAAGCGTGTTCCTTCTAAGAAGGACATCGCGGCCGTCATTAGATGCCTAGAAAAGGAGAGAGAGCTTTCCTCTCCTTGGGAGATTTTGGACCACAATAAGTGGGACTCTTTAACTTTTTCGCTCTGTGAACGCACAATGAATGAGCAGAAAGATGCTGAGCTCAAAACGGGGGGGTTGGTGCTTGGGGCGCTGAAAGCGGCTTGGAAAGAAGGGAAGACTGATGCTCGGCTTGGGGCTGCTTTGGGAATTGGGTCGGGAGGCTTTTTCTCTTGCAGATGTGAGGATTTGAAAGACAAAGACAAGGTGGCGCGAGCCATCCCGACCGCAGCCATCACTCCGGCTGAACAACAACCAGATGGCCCTGTGCAGCAGCATTCCACACATTCCACATCCTTATCTCTTGACCAGCAGAAGCCTTCCTCGGAGGCCCCATCACGGTATCCAAAGCAACCTGCGTTCCTTCGCCCATCCTTGGGGGTGGGGAAGGGGAGTGAGCAGGGGCGAGAGGATGGGTCCCTTCCTCGAGATGGGATGGGTTGTGGGTGTGGCTCCGCCCCGGGGGGCTGGGTGGATAGGTGTTACCAAGATAGAAGCCAATCCACATCAGCGGGGGCGGAGGCAGAGGCGTTCCTAGTCATCATAACCCTTCCCCAGGAGGGTGGGCTGCTCGTCCGCCTCTACCTGGGAGGAGGGGGAAGGGAGAAGAAGAGCGACCAAGTCACGGATTGGTCAAAGATAAGGGAGGCATTCCTTCTTGTCGTTAATTGGGGGTCCGGTCAGGGGGCCCTGGGCTCGAGTGGAGTCTCTGAAGCTGAAACAAGACCAGCTGATGAGAGACCCACGGCAGTCGGAGTCGGTTAAACTGCTGTTAACAACTTTGAGAAGTCCTTTTTCATCTATGCTTTTGTTTGTTGTGGTTGTGGATTGCGATTGATATCAGTCCTTGGATGTGTTAAAACTACACAATTTGGTTATGGCTTGAAGATTGGTGGTTTAAGTAACTTGTAACGTATCTTGGAATTTGGAAAGTTTTGTGTGTGCACCTCTTGGGGAAGTGAGAAAGTAATTTTTTGACGTCTGTGCTTCTCCAAGAAGTTTACTGCTTTTGAAAAACCTAGAAATATTTGCAGACCTTTTTTCAGGTCATCCTGGATTTCTGGTACTTCCTTCACAGTGATAATCATTCCTTTCTTTCACCTCTTTTTGTCAAACTGATTATGATTTACATGTAACTCCTCCATAGTGTTTCCAAATGAAATGAGCCAAGGGACCTATCTAATATCTGTTAGTTGTGGTTACAAAAGAAATCTATCATAAAGACCTTTGCACTGATGTTTTTCAGTGTCAGTTCCAGCCCAATGGTATCAGTGGACAATAATCATCCTTAAAACTATGCTACTTAAGCAAAAAAAAAAAAAAAAAAAAAAAAAAAAAAAAAAAAAGAGGGAATAGAGATAGCACTTCCAGCAGGAAGGCTTGTTAAAATGACATATGTATTGAACTTTTAAATCAAGGATGTGATGATGGGCAACAACCTGTAGCCCTCACTTCATTTCA
Organism: Coturnix japonica; assembly: GCF_054131305.1. Classification (NCBI taxonomy): domain Eukaryota; kingdom Metazoa; phylum Chordata; class Aves; order Galliformes; family Phasianidae; genus Coturnix; species Coturnix japonica. The sequence continues at coordinate 15,467,617 of NC_140701.1, forward strand.
GTTAACAAGGAAAGAGTGAAAAGTCATGGAAAAAATATGATAATATTAAAGAATTTGGAATCAGGTTAATGGGAAGGCCCATTCCATTCCTGCTGATAACTTGGAGGAGAGCAAGAATGCTTAGGATAAACTGTATTGGTTATTGTCACTGTCTTTGTGATTGTTAAATGCAAATGGTATATGAAAATCTTAATGTTATAGGGATGTGTAAACATGAATGCTATATGGAAGTGGAATTATTAATGTTATGTGCAACTGTAATTGAGGGTACGAATAGTGGAATTGTGAAAAACAAAAAACAGGAAAAGGGCTACAGAAGAACAGTGAGTTAAAATATCGAATGTGACCTGCTCTAGCCAGAGAAGTTTAAGTGCCAGCAAGAGAACGCAAACCCCCGCACTGCCCCCCCTCACTGCCTACCCCCCTCCTCCGCGGCTTGTGAAAGTAAACAAATCGTTACTTCCGAATGGGGACAAAAGCAAAACATTGGGAGTGCAACTGCCCCTAGTTTAGTGTGAATCACTACCCCTGCTGGGACCCGAATTACAGACAAAGTAAGTGATAATTTGGTGTGGGTAGTAGAGGCCCGAGACAGGGATAAGAATGCAGCACCAATTGCATTCAGAGTAACACAGACAGCTCAGCTGATTGAGCTTTGGTCATACATGAACCCATGGTTTCTTGCCACTCACTCCAAACCGCCTCAGTTTTGGCGGGTCTTGCCAATGGTCTTTATAGTATCTGCTCACACCCATGCCAGGTGCACAAGCTGGACGTCCCTGATCATGCCAAAATGGTCTGTCTGGCAGGAATTGTTACAATCTTTTGGTTTTCTGCCTCTTTGTCTGCAGACCTGTTTGCACCTCTGAAGGTCTCTTGCTAGTCCCAGCAAGAATGTCTTCATTTTCTCCCAATAATATACTCATTTAGGGAACTAGGGTAGAGGACTTGGACAAATTTGTTGATGGAGCTTGGAAATTGTATGGAGGGGGAATTGTGGTGGTGGAGTTGGGAGGAACGGTGGCAGCTGTACTAGAGCAGGTCCTGAAGATCCAAGAATGAGTTTTGCCCCTAGTGGGCTGAATGCAGTGTGCACACAGCAGTGCGAAGATATTTGTTTTCTGGCAGATACAGGTGCATCTCACTCTGTACTGCACCAAGAATTACTACCCATAGATGATTTTTGTAACTATAGTAGGAGTAGGTCAACAAGAAAAAGCTTACCAATTAAATAAAGAAAGGAAGCTAAGGGTAAAGCAAGTAACAAACAATAGGAATAAGTAACTGTAGCTCTAAATAACTTTTCTGAATAGTTTGTATTGTATCTAATATAGTGGTTTGTTAAGTAATAATACATTAGCTTAGAAATTTCCATTTATAGAATTGTCTAAAATGAATGCTGGAATCAGTGTGTATATGTCAACTCAAAAAATTATGACCTTACATGTAACCTTATGTTTAGTGCATTGTCAGTCAAGGTTTTGATTGAGTGATGATTATGTTAACATTTAAGTCCCCTGCAGCTCAGCAACACTGGGTCACTGCCATCGTGGTCCTTGGTGTGCCGCAACATCAAGACAGACAATGGCTTGTACTTCATCTCGCAATCTACTCAAGAATGGCTTGAGCATTGGGGAATATCTCACTCGACAGGAATCCCTGGGAATTCCCAGGGGCAAGCAATTGTGGAAAGGGCCAACCATCTCCTGAAGGACAAGATACGTGCCCCTGGGGAGGGGGAAGGTCACAGAGGTAGGATCCCGGTAGCCCAGCAGGTGGATGTATTGGCATAGCACATTATGCAATCAATCACTTTGAACGAAGAGGTTATGCCAAAGTAAAGGATAGAGAATCAGGAAAAATTTTATGGGTCCCGTCAAGAAGAATAAAACCTGATGCAGTCATCACCCAAAAGGGCGGTCTGGGAGAAACGGAAAACTAATCGAAAGCTGAGAACCTTTTTTCAGGCATACTGTTTTACAGAATAGAGCTGCAATAGATTTCCTGCTGCTGGCTCAAGGGCACAAGTGCAAGGACTTTGAAGGGTTGCTTACAACTTACGATGGAAAGAGTGCTTAATGAGAGAATGGAGTTCCAGCGGATATACAAGAAGCTTTGCGCAGAAGGATGAACTGTATAATATAACAAAAGATGCCTTGGACATACTGATTAGAACACCACTAACATTGTTAGACATTGCACCACTTTTCTCTGCATGTTTTGTAACCTGTATACCTCACTTTATAGTTAATATGTAACAAAGTTTAAATTGTATGAGGACTAACACTTTTATATATTAGGATTAGGATCGGCGCTTGCGTTGTAACGGGGCATGGTTTTGTTAAGCATGGGGGGGGGGAAATGTTGCATTAGGCGTGCACGAACACTCAGGATGTAACGCAATAGGCCCTCCCCTGCTCGGTTATGCATATGTAGAAGGAGTTATGCATATGTAGAAGGGGTGTAGACGAAGTAGATAGCGGCTTATTTAAACCGCTAACACACACAATAAAACGCCATTTAGCTATTCACCATATTGGTGTGAACGTGTAGTTAAATGGGCCCCGGCTGGAGGAGGCCGGATTCGCGGAGGCTTAACCCTTGAATCCTGGCGTGAAAGGGACCACTGGTAACAGAAAACCATATTTTTGCAAGGGTAAAGAGTGATACCTAAGAGAGACCTTTTTATTTCTGGTATAAGTATTGATATTCCTGTGAATTTTTTCTAAAATCTGTCAGAAAAGGATATATCTGTTGGAAATGTCCTTATTTTGTAGAGGAGAAAAGGTATTTCCGTTAGTAACGTCCTCAATTTGTAGAAGAGAAAAGGTATTGAGGAAACAATGTGTCATATTTTGCTACCAAGCTTCATTTTGTAGAGAAAATGTCTTCTTTTGGGGATGAAAACCAGTATTTCTGGGAAACAATGCTATTTTAAAGGGATAAAAAGCATTATTTTGGTGAGAAAACCATGTCCTTGCAAGGATAAAGAATGATTCTTAGGAGAGAACTTTTATTTCCGGGATAGGTACTGATATTTGTGTGACATTCTTCTAAAATTTGTCAGAAATTGATATTTCTGTTGGAAATGTCCTTATTTTGAAGAGGGAAAGAGGTATTCCAATAACAGTGTTTCATATGTTGCTACAAGGGACCATTTGTAGAGAAAACGATTTCTATTGGGGATGAAAACCACTTTTTTGGGTAGAAAATGCTACTTGTAATGATGAAAAGCTTTGTATTGGTAAGAAAAAGAATTTTTGGCAAGATTCAAGAGTGATACCTGAGAGAGAACACCTTTTTTTCTGGTGTAAGTATTGATATTAGTGTGAAATACATCGGAAATTTGTCTGAAATGGATAATTCTTATGTTAATGTCATTATTTTGTAGGGGAAGACAGATATTCTGGAATCAATGAGTCATAATTTGTTACAAAGCATCGTTTTAAAGAGAATGTGTCTTCTTTTGGGGATGAAAACCAGTAATTTAGGGAGAAATTGCTATTTGTAGGGATGAAAAGCATTAGTTTGGGAAGAAAACCATAGTTTTGCAAGGATGAAGAGTGATACCTAAGAGTGTACTTTTCATTTCTGGGATAAGTGTCGATATTCATGTGACCTACTTCTAAAATTTGTCAGAAATCGATATTTCTGTTGGAAATGTCATTCTTTTTTAGATGAAAAGAGTTATTCTGGAAACAATGTCTCATATATGGCTACAAGCGATAATTTTGTAGAGAAATCGATTTCTTTTGAAGATGAAAACCACCTTTACGTTTAGAAAATGCTGTTTGTAGAGATGAAAAACATTATTTTGGTAAGAAAACCATATTTTTGCAAGGGTAAAGAGTGATACCTAAGAGAGACCTTTTTATTTCTGGTATAAATATTGATATTCCTGTGAATTTTTTCTAAAATCTGTCAGAAAAGGATATATCTGTTGGAAATGTCCTTATTTTGTAGAGGAGAAAAGGTATTTCCGTTAGTAACGTCCTCAATTTGTAGAAGAGAAAAGGTATTGTGGAAACAGTGTGTCATATTTTGCTACCAAGCTTCATTTTGTAGAGAAAATGTCTTCTTTTAGAAATGAAAACAAGTATTTCTGGGAAACAACGCTATTTTAAAGGGATAAAAAGCATTATTTTGGTGAGAAAACCATGTCCTTGCAAGAATAAAGAATGATTCTTAGGAGAGAACTTTTATTTCCGGGATAGGTACTGATATTTGTGTGACATTCTTCTAAAATTTGTCAGAAATTGATATTTCTGTTGGAAATGTCCTTATTTTGAAGAGGGAAAGAGGTATTCCAATAACAGTGTTTCATATGTTGCTACAAGGGACCATTTGTAGAGAAAACGATTTCTATTGGGGATGAAAACCACTTTTTTGGGTAGAAAATGCTACTTGTAATGATGAAAAGCTTTGTATTGGTAAGAAAAAGAATTTTTGGCAAGATTCAAGAGTGATACCTGAGAGAGAACACCGTTTTTTCTGGTGTAAGTATTGATATTAGTGTGAAATACATCGGAAATTTGTCTGAAATGGATAATTCTTATGTTAATGTCATTATTTTGTAGGGGAAGACAGATATTCTGGAATCAATGAGTCATAATTTGTTACAAAGCATCGTTTTAAAGAGAATGTGTCTTCTTTTGGGGATGAAAACCAGTAATTTAGGGAGAAATTGCTATTTGTAGGGATGAAAAGCATTAGTTTGGGAAGAAAACCATAGTTTTGCAAGGATGAAGAGTGATACCTAAGAGTGTACTTTTCATTTCTGGGATAAGTGTCGATATTCATGTGACCTACTTCTAAAATTTGTCAGAAATCGATATTTCTGTTGGAAATGTCATTCTTTTTTAGATGAAAAGAGTTATTCTGGAAACAATGTCTCATATATGGCTACAAGCGATAATTTTGTAGAGAAATCGATTTCTTTTGAAGATGAAAACCACCTTTACGTTTAGAAAATGCTGTTTGTAGAGATGAAAAACATTATTTTGGTAAGAAAACTGTTGCATTAGGCGTGCACGAACACTCGGGATGTAACGCAATAGGCCCTCCCCTGCTCGGTTATGCATATGTAGAAGGAGTTATGCATATGTAGAAGGGGTGTAGACGAAGTAGATAGCGGCTTATTTAAACCGCTAACACACACAATAAAACGCCATTTAGCTATTCACCATATTGGTGTGAACGTGTAGTTAAATGGGCCCCGGCTGGAGGAGGCCGGATTCGCGGAGGCTTAACCCTTGAATCCTGGCGTGAAAGGGACCACTGGTAACAAGTGGTGCCCCGTGTGAGGCCGTTAGGATTCAAGGCGTTGGACATCCTCTGCATGCCCGTCGGATTGAGAGAGTCTGTGAGGTCGGCGGCAGGCTACCGGCGGTAGGACCGTGGTTTCGGGGCCGAGCGAACTTCTTCGTCTCGGATCGACTATGGAGCAAGTCGTAAAGGTATTGCTTCAATTTTGTAAAGACCATGGTGGCAAGCGTGTTCCTTCTAAGAAGGACATCGCGGCCGTCATTAGATGCCTAGAAAAGGAGAGAGAGCTTTCCTCTCCTTGGGAGATTTTGGACCACAATAAGTGGGACTCTTTAACTTTTTCGCTCTGTGAACGCACAATGAATGAGCAGAAAGATGCTGAGCTCAAAACGGGGTGGTTGGTGCTTGGGGCGCTGAAAGCGGCTTGGAAAGAAGGGAAGACTGATGCTCGGCTTGGGGCTGCTTTGGGAATTGGGTCGGGAGGCTTTTTCTCTTGCAGATGTGAGGATTTGAAAGACAAAGACAAGGTGGCGCGAGCCATCCCGACCGCAGCCATCACTCCGGCTGAACAACAACCAGATGGCCCTGTGCAGCAGCATTCCACACATTCCACATCCTTATCTCTTGACCAGCAGAAGCCTTCCTCGGAGGCCCCATCACGGTATCCAAAGCAACCTGCGTTCCTTCGCCCATCCTTGGGGGTGGGGAAGGGGAGTGAGCAGGGGCGAGAGGATGGGTCCCTTCCTCGAGATGGGATGGGTTGTGGGTGTGGCTCCGCCCCGGGGGGCTGGGTGGATAGGTGTTACCAAGATAGAAGCCAATCCACATCAGCGGGGGCGGAGGCGGAGGCGTTCCTAGTCATCATAACCCTTCCCCAGGAGGGTGGGCTGCTCGTCCGCCTCTACCTGGGAGGAGGGGGAAGGGAGAAGAAGAGCGACCAAGTCACGGATTGGTCAAAGATAAGGGAGGCATTCCTTCTTGTCGTTAATTGGGGGTCCGGTCAGGGGGCCCTGGGCTCGAGTGGAGTCTCTGAAGCTGAAACAAGACCAGCTGATGAGAGACCCACGGCAGTCGGAGTCGGTTAAACTGCTGTTAACAACTTTGAGAAGTCCTTTTTCATCTATGCTTTTGTTTGTTGTGGTTGTGGATTGCGATTGATATCAGTCCTTGGATGTGTTAAAACTACACAATTTGGTTATGGCTTGAAGATTGGTGGTTTAAGTAACTTGTAACGTATCTTGGAATTTGGAAAGTTTTGTGTGTGCACCTCTTGGGGAAGTGAGAAAGTAATTTTTTGACGTCTGTGCTTCTCCAAGAAGTTTACTGCTTTTGAAAAACCTAGAAATATTTGCAGACCTTTTTTCAGGTCATCCTGGATTTCTGGTACTTCCTTCACAGTGATAATCATTCCTTTCTTTCACCTCTTTTTGTCAAACTGATTATGATTTACATGTAACTCCTCCATAGTGTTTCCAAATGAAATGAGCCAAGGGACCTATCTAATATCTGTTAGTTGTGGTTACAAAAGAAATCTATCATAAAGACCTTTGCACTGATGTTTTTCAGTGTCAGTTCCAGCCCAATGGTATCAGTGGACAATAATCATCCTTAAAACTATGCTACTTAAGCAAAAAAAAAAAAAAAAAAAAAAAAAAAAAAAAAAAAAGAGGGAATAGAGATAGCACTTCCAGCAGGAAGGCTTGTTAAAATGACATATGTATTGAACTTTTAAATCAAGGATGTGATGATGGGCAACAACCTGTAGCCCTCACTTCATTTCAGTTAACAAGGAAAGAGTGAAAAGTCATGGAAAAAATATGATAATATTAAAGAATTTGGAATCAGGTTAATGGGAAGGCCCATTCCATTCCTGCTGATAACTTGGAGGAGAGCAAGAATGCTTAGGATAAACTGTATTGGTTATTGTCACTGTCTTTGTGATTGTTAAATGCAAATGGTATATGAAAATCTTAATGTTATAGGGATGTGTAAACATGAATGCTATATGGAAGTGGAATTATTAATGTTATGTGCAACTGTAATTGAGGGTACGAATAGTGGAATTGTGAAAAACAAAAAACAGGAAAAGGGCTACAGAAGAACAGTGAGTTAAAATATCGAATGTGACCTGCTCTAGCCAGAGAAGTTTAAGTGCCAGCAAGAGAACGCAAACCCCCGCACTGCCCCCCCTCACTGCCTACCCCCCTCCTCCGCGGCTTGTGAAAGTAAACAAATCGTTACTTCCGAATGGGGACAAAAGCAAAACATTGGGAGTGCAACTGCCCCTAGTTTAGTGTGAATCACTACCCCTGCTGGGACCCGAATTACAGACAAAGTAAGTGATAATTTGGTGTGGGTAGTAGAGGCCCGAGACAGGGATAAGAATGCAGCACCAATTGCATTCAGAGTAACACAGACAGCTCAGCTGATTGAGCTTTGGTCATACATGAACCCATGGTTTCTTGCCACTCACTCCAAACCGCCTCAGTTTTGGCGGGTCTTGCCAATGGTCTTTATAGTATCTGCTCACACCCATGCCAGGTGCACAAGCTGGACGTCCCTGATCATGCCAAAATGGTCTGTCTGGCAGGAATTGTTACAATCTTTTGGTTTTCTGCCTCTTTGTCTGCAGACCTGTTTGCACCTCTGAAGGTCTCTTGCTAGTCCCAGCAAGAATGTCTTCATTTTCTCCCAATAATATACTCATTTAGGGAACTAGGGTAGAGGACTTGGACAAATTTGTTGATGGAGCTTGGAAATTGTATGGAGGGGGAATTGTGGTGGTGGAGTTGGGAGGAACGGTGGCAGCTGTACTAGAGCAGGTCCTGAAGATCCAAGAATGAGTTTTGCCCCTAGTGGGCTGAATGCAGTGTGCACACAGCAGTGCGAAGATATTTGTTTTCTGGCAGATACAGGTGCATCTCACTCTGTACTGCACCAAGAATTACTACCCATAGATGATTTTTGTAACTATAGTAGGAGTAGGTCAACAAGAAAAAGCTTACCAATTAAATAAAGAAAGGAAGCTAAGGGTAAAGCAAGTAACAAACAATAGGAATAAGTAACTGTAGCTCTAAATAACTTTTCTGAATAGTTTGTATTGTATCTAATATAGTGGTTTGTTAAGTAATAATACATTAGCTTAGAAATTTCCATTTATAGAATTGTCTAAAATGAATGCTGGAATCAGTGTGTATATGTCAACTCAAAAAATTATGACCTTACATGTAACCTTATGTTTAGTGCATTGTCAGTCAAGGTTTTGATTGAGTGATGATTATGTTAACATTTAAGTCCCCTGCAGCTCAGCAACACTGGGTCACTGCCATCGTGGTCCTTGGTGTGCCGCAACATCAAGACAGACAATGGCTTGTACTTCATCTCGCAATCTACTCAAGAATGGCTTGAGCATTGGGGAATATCTCACTCGACAGGAATCCCTGGGAATTCCCAGGGGCAAGCAATTGTGGAAAGGGCCAACCATCTCCTGAAGGACAAGATACGTGCCCCTGGGGAGGGGGAAGGTCACAGAGGTAGGATCCCGGTAGCCCAGCAGGTGGATGTATTGGCATAGCACATTATGCAATCAATCACTTTGAACGAAGAGGTTATGCCAAAGTAAAGGATAGAGAATCAGGAAAAATTTTATGGGTCCCGTCAAGAAGAATAAAACCTGATGCAGTCATCACCCAAAAGGGCGGTCTGGGAGAAACGGAAAACTAATCGAAAGCTGAGAACCTTTTTTCAGGCATACTGTTTTACAGAATAGAGCTGCAATAGATTTCCTGCTGCTGGCTCAAGGGCACAAGTGCAAGGACTTTGAAGGGTTGCTTACAACTTACGATGGAAAGAGTGCTTAATGAGAGAATGGAGTTCCAGCGGATATACAAGAAGCTTTGCGCAGAAGGATGAACTGTATAATATAACAAAAGATGCCTTGGACATACTGATTAGAACACCACTAACATTGTTAGACATTGCACCACTTTTCTCTGCATGTTTTGTAACCTGTATACCTCACTTTATAGTTAATATGTAACAAAGTTTAAATTGTATGAGGACTAACACTTTTATATATTAGGATTAGGATCGGCGCTTGCGTTGTAACGGGGCATGGTTTTGTTAAGCATGGGGGGGGGGAAATGTTGCATTAGGCGTGCACGAACACTCAGGATGTAACGCAATAGGCCCTCCCCTGCTCGGTTATGCATATGTAGAAGGAGTTATGCATATGTAGAAGGGGTGTAGACGAAGTAGATAGCGGCTTATTTAAACCGCTAACACACACAATAAAACGCCATTTAGCTATTCACCATATTGGTGTGAACGTGTAGTTAAATGGGCCCCGGCTGGAGGAGGCCGGATTCGCGGAGGCTTAACCCTTGAATCCTGGCGTGAAAGGGACCACTGGTAACAGAAAACCATATTTTTGCAAGGGTAAAGAGTGATACCTAAGAGAGACCTTTTTATTTCTGGTATAAGTATTGATATTCCTGTGAATTTTTTCTAAAATCTGTCAGAAAAGGATATATCTGTTGGAAATGTCCTTATTTTGTAGAGGAGAAAAGGTATTTCCGTTAGTAACGTCCTCAATTTGTAGAAGAGAAAAGGTATTGAGGAAACAATGTGTCATATTTTGCTACCAAGCTTCATTTTGTAGAGAAAATGTCTTCTTTTGGGGATGAAAACCAGTATTTCTGGGAAACAATGCTATTTTAAAGGGATAAAAAGCATTATTTTGGTGAGAAAACCATGTCCTTGCAAGGATAAAGAATGATTCTTAGGAGAGAACTTTTATTTCCGGGATAGGTACTGATATTTGTGTGACATTCTTCTAAAATTTGTCAGAAATTGATATTTCTGTTGGAAATGTCCTTATTTTGAAGAGGGAAAGAGGTATTCCAATAACAGTGTTTCATATGTTGCTACAAGGGACCATTTGTAGAGAAAACGATTTCTATTGGGGATGAAAACCACTTTTTTGGGTAGAAAATGCTACTTGTAATGATGAAAAGCTTTGTATTGGTAAGAAAAAGAATTTTTGGCAAGATTCAAGAGTGATACCTGAGAGAGAACACCTTTTTTTCTGGTGTAAGTATTGATATTAGTGTGAAATACATCGGAAATTTGTCTGAAATGGATAATTCTTATGTTAATGTCATTATTTTGTAGGGGAAGACAGATATTCTGGAATCAATGAGTCATAATTTGTTACAAAGCATCGTTTTAAAGAGAATGTGTCTTCTTTTGGGGATGAAAACCAGTAATTTAGGGAGAAATTGCTATTTGTAGGGATGAAAAGCATTAGTTTGGGAAGAAAACCATAGTTTTGCAAGGATGAAGAGTGATACCTAAGAGTGTACTTTTCATTTCTGGGATAAGTGTCGATATTCATGTGACCTACTTCTAAAATTTGTCAGAAATCGATATTTCTGTTGGAAATGTCATTCTTTTTTAGATGAAAAGAGTTATTCTGGAAACAATGTCTCATATATGGCTACAAGCGATAATTTTGTAGAGAAATCGATTTCTTTTGAAGATGAAAACCACCTTTACGTTTAGAAAATGCTGTTTGTAGAGATGAAAAACATTATTTTGGTAAGAAAACCATATTTTTGCAAGGGTAAAGAGTGATACCTAAGAGAGACCTTTTTATTTCTGGTATAAATATTGATATTCCTGTGAATTTTTTCTAAAATCTGTCAGAAAAGGATATATCTGTTGGAAATGTCCTTATTTTGTAGAGGAGAAAAGGTATTTCTGTTATTAACGTCCTCAATTTGTAGAAGAGAAAAGGTATTGAGGAAACAATGTGTCATATTTTGCTACCAAGCTTCATTTTGTAGAGAAAATGTCTTCTTTTGGGGATGAAAACCAGTATTTCTGGGAAACAACGCTATTTTAAAGGGATAAAAAGCATTATTTTGGTGAGAAAACCATGTCCTTGCAAGGATAAAGAATGATTCTTAGGAGAGAACTTTTATTTCCGGGATAGGTACTGATATTTGTGTGACATTCTTCTAAAATTTGTCAGAAATCGATATTTCTGTTGGAAATGTCCTTATTTTGAAGAGGGAAAGAGGTATTCCAATAACAGTGTTTCATATGTTGCTACAAGGGACCATTTGTAGAGAAAACGATTTCTATTGGGGATGAAAACCACTTTTTTGGGTAGAAAATGCTACTTGTAATGATGAAAAGCTTTGTATTGGTAAGAAAAAGAATTTTTGGCAAGATTCAAGAGTGATACCTGAGAGAGAACACCTTTTTTTCTGGTGTAAGTATTGATATTAGTGTGAAATACATCGGAAATTTGTCTGAAATGGCTAATTCTTATGTTAATGTCATTATTTTGTAGGGGAAGACAGATATTCTGGAATCAATGAGTCATAATTTGTTACAAAGCATCGTTTTAAAGAGAATGTGTCTTCTTTTGGGGATGAAAACCAGTAATTTAGGGAGAAATTGCTATTTGTAGGGATGAAAAGCATTAGTTTGGGAAGAAAACCATAGTTTTGCAAGGATGAAGAGCGATACCTAAGAGTGTACTTTTCATTTCTGGGATAAGTGTCGATATTCATGTGACCTACTTCTAAAATTTGTCAGAAATCGATATTTCTGTTGGAAATGTCATTTTTTTTTTTGAACAAAAGAGTTATTCTGGAAACAATGTGTCATATATAGCTACAAACGATAATTTTGTAGAGAAATCGATTTCTTTTGAAGATGAAAACCACCTTTACGTTTAGAAAATGCTGTTTGTAGAGATGAAAAACATTATTTTGGTAAGAAAACCATATTTTTGCAAGGGTAAAGAGTGATACCTAAGAGAGACCTTTTTATTTCTGGTATAAGTATTGATATTCCTGTGAAATTTTTCTAAAATCTGTCAGAAAAGTATATATCTGTTGGAAATGTCCTTATTTTGTAGAGGAGAAAAGGTATTTCCGTTAGTAACGTCCTCAATTTGTAGAAGAGAAAAGGTATTGAGGAAACAATGTGTCATATTTTGCTACCAAGCTTCATTTTGTAGAGAAAATGTCTTCTTTTGGGGATGAAAACCAGTATTTCTGGGAAACAACGCTATTTTAAAGGGATAAAAAGCATTATTTTGGTGAGAAAACCATGTCCTTGCAAGGATAAAGAATGATTCTTCGGAGAGAACTTTTATTTCCGGGATAGGTACTGATATTTGTGTGACATTCTTCTAAAATTTGTCAGAAATCGATATTTCTGTTGGAAATGTCCTTATTTTGAAGAGGGAAAGAGGTATTCCAATAACAGTGTTTCATATGTTGCTACAAGGGACCATTTGTAGAGAAAACGATTTCTATTGGGGATGAAAACCACTTTTTTGGGTAGAAAATGCTACTTGTAATGATGAAAAGCTTTGTATTGGTAAGAAAAAGAATTTTTGGCAAGATTCAAGAGTGATACCTGAGAGAGAACACCTTTTTTTCTGGTGTAAGTATTGATATTAGTGTGAAATACATCGGAAATTTGTCTGAAATGGATAATTCTTATGTTAATGTCATTATTTTGTAGGGGAAGACAGATATTCTGGAATCAATGAGTCATAATTTGTTACAAAGCATCGTTTTAAAGAGAATGTGTCTTCTTTTGGGGATGAAAACCAGTAATTTAGGGAGAAATTGCTATTTGTAGGGATGAAAAGCATTAGTTTGGGAAGAAAACCATAGTTTTGCAAGGATGAAGAGTGATACCTAAGAGTGTACTTTTCATTTCTGGGATAAGTGTCGATATTCATGTGACCTACTTCTAAAATTTGTCAGAAATCGATATTTCTGTTGGAAATGTCATTCTTTTTTAGATGAAAAGAGTTATTCTGGAAACAATGTCTCATATATGGCTACAAGCGATAATTTTGTAGAGAAATCGATTTCTTTTGAAGATGAAAACCACCTTTACGTTTAGAAAATGCTGTTTGTAGAGATGAAAAACATTATTTTGGTAAGAAAACCATATTTTTGCAAGGGTAAAGAGTGATACCTAAGAGAGACCTTTTTATTTCTGGTATAAATATTGATATTCCTGTGAATTTTTTCTAAAATCTGTCAGAAAAGGATATATCTGTTGGAAATGTCCTTATTTTGTAGAGGAGAAAAGGTATTTCTGTTATTAACGTCCTCAATTTGTAGAAGAGAAAAGGTATTGAGGAAACAATGTGTCATATTTTGCTACCAAGCTTCATTTTGTAGAGAAAATGTCTTCTTTTGGGGATGAAAACCAGTATTTCTGGGAAACAATGCTATTTTAAAGGGATAAAAAGCATTATTTTGGTGAGAAAACCATGTCCTTGCAAGGATAAAGAATGATTCTTAGGAGAGAACTTTTATTTCCGGGATAGGTACTGATATTTGTGTGACATTCTTCTAAAATTTGTCAGAAATCGATATTTCTGTTGGAAATGTCCTTATTTTGAAGAGGGAAAGAGGTATTCCAATAACAGTGTTTCATATGTTGCTACAAGGGACCATTTGTAGAGAAAACGATTTCTATTGGGGATGAAAACCACTTTTTTGGGTAGAAAATGCTACTTGTAATGATGAAAAGCTTTGTATTGGTAAGAAAAAGAATTTTTGGCAAGATTCAAGAGTGATACCTGAGAGAGAACACCTTTTTTTCTGGTGTAAGTATTGATATTAGTGTCAAATACATCGGAAATTTGTCTGAAATGGATAATTCTTATGTTAATGCCATTATTTTGTAGGGGAAGACAGATATTCTGGAATCAATGAGTCATAATTTGTTACAAAGCATCGTTTTAAAGAGATTGTGTCTTCTTTTGGGGATGAAAACCAGTAATTTAGGGAGAAATTGCTATTTGTAGGGATAAAAAGCATTAGTTTGGGAAGAAAACCATAGTTTTGCAAGGATGAAGAGCGATACCTAAGAGTGTACTTTTCATTTCTGGGATAAGTGTCGATATTCAAGTGACCTACTTCTAAAATTTGTCAGAAATCGATATTTCTGTTGGAAATGTCATTCTTTTTTAGATGAAAAGAGTTATTCTGGAAACAATGTGTCATATATGGCTACAAGCGATAATTTTGTAGAGAAATCGATTTCTTTTGAAGATGAAAACCACCTTTACGTTTAGAAAATGCTGTTTGTAGAGATGAAAAACATTATTTTGGTAAGAAAACCATATTTTTGCAAGGGTAAAGAGTGATACCTAAGAGAGACCTTTTTATTTCTGGTATAAGTATTGATATTCCTGTGAAATTTTTCTAAAATCTGGCAGAAAAGGATATATCTGTTGGAAATGTCCTTATTTTGAAGAGGAGAAAAGGTATTTCCGTTAGTAACGTCCTCAATTTGTAGAAGAGAAAAGGTATTGTGGAAACAATGTGTCATATTTTGCTACCAAGCTTCATTTTGTAGAGAAAATGTCTTCTTTTAGAAATGAAAACAAGTATTTCTGGGAAACAACGCTATTTTAAAGGGATAAAAAGCATTATTTTGGTGAGAAAACCATGTCCTTGCAAGAATAAAGAATGATTCTTAGGAGAGAACTTTTATTTCTGGGATAGGTACTGATATTTGTGTGACATTCTTCTAAAATTTGTCAGAAATTGATATTTCTGTTGGAAATGTCCTTATTTTGAAGAGGGAAAGAGGTATTCCAATAACAGTGTTTCATATGTTGCTACAAGGGACCATTTGTAGAGAAAACGATTTCTATTGGGGATGAAAACCACTTTTTTGGGTAGAAAATGCTACTTGTAATGATGAAAAGCTTAGTATTGGTAAGAAAAAGAATTTTTGGCAAGATTCAAGAGTGATACCTGAGATAGAACACCTTTTTTTCTGGTGTAAGTATTGATATTAGTGTGAAATACATCGGAAATTTGTCTGAAATGGATAATTCTTATGTTAATGTCATTATTTTGTAGGGGAAGACAGATATTCTGGAATCAATGAGTCATAATTTGTTACAAAGCATCGTTTTAAAGAGAATGTGTCTTCTTTTGGGGATGAAAACAAGTAATTTAGGGAGAAATTGCTATTTGTAGGGATGAAAAGCATTAGTTTGGGAAGAAAACCATAGTTTTGCAAGGATGAAGAGTGATACCTAAGAGTGTACTTTTCATTTCTGGGATAAGTGTCGATATTCATGTGACCTACTTCTAAAATTTGTCAGAAATCGATATTTCTGTTGGAAATGTCATTCTTTTTTAGATGAAAAGAGTTATTCTGGAAACAATGTCTCATATATGGCTACAAGCGATAATTTTGTAGAGAAATCGATTTCTTTTGAAGATGAAAACCACCTTTACGTTTAGAAAATGCTGTTTGTAGAGATGAAAAACATTATTTTGGTAAGAAAACCATATTTTTGCAAGGGTAAAGAGTGATACCTAAGAGAGACCTTTTTATTTCTGGTATAAATATTGATATTCCTGTGAATTTTTTCTAAAATCTGTCAGAAAAGGATATATCTGTTGGAAATGTCCTTATTTTGTAGAGGAGAAAAGGTATTTCTGTTATTAACGTCCTCAATTTGTAGAAGAGAAAAGGTATTGAGGAAACAATGTGTCATATTTTGCTACCAAGCTTCATTTTGTAGAGAAAATGTCTTCTTTTGGGGATGAAAACCAGTATTTCTGGGAAACAACGCTATTTTAAAGGGATAAAAAGCATTATTTTGGTGAGAAAACCATGTCCTTGCAAGGATAAAGAATGATTCTTAGGAGAGAACTTTTATTTCCGGGATAGGTATTGATATTTGTGTGACATTCTTCTAAAATTTGTCAGAAATCGATATTTCTGTTGGAAATGTCCTTATTTTGAAGAGGGAAAGAGGTATTCCAATAACAGTGTTTCATATGTTGCTACAAGGGACCATTTGTAGAGAAAACGATTTCTATTGGGGATGAAAACCACTTTTTTGTATAGAAAATGCTACTTGTAATGATGAAAAGCTTTGTATTGGTAAGAAAAAGAATTTTTGGCAAGATTCAAGAGTGATACCTGAGAGAGAACACCTTTTTTTCTGGTGTAAGTATTGATATTAGTGTGAAATACATCGGAAATTTGTCTGAAATGGATAATTCTTATGTTAATGTCATTATTTTGTAGGGGAAGACAGATATTCTGGAATCAATGAGTCATAATTTGTTACAAAGCATCGTTTTAAAGAGAATGTGTCTTCTTTTGGGGATGAAAACCAGTAATTTAGGGAGAAATTGCTATTTGTAGGGATGAAAAGCATTAGTTTGGGAAGAAAACCATAGTTTTGCAAGGATGAAGAGTGATACCTAAGAGTGTACTTTTCATTTCTGGGATAAGTGTCGATATTCATGTGACCTACTTCTAAAATTTGTCAGAAATCGATATTTCTGTTGGAAATGTCATTCTTTTTTAGATGAAAAGAGTTATTCTGGAAACAATGTCTCATATATGGCTACAAGCGATAATTTTGTAGAGAAATCGATTTCTTTTGAAGATGAAAACCACATTTACGTTTAGAAAATGCTGTTTGTAGAGATGAAAAACATTATTTTGGTAAGAAAACCATATTTTTGCAAGGGTAAAGAGTGATACCTAAGAGAGACCTTTTTATTTCTGGTATAAATATTGATATTCCTGTGAATTTTTTCTAAAATCTGTCAGAAAAGGATATATCTGTTGGAAATGTCCTTATTTTGTAGAGGAGAAAAGGTATTTCTGTTATTAACGTCCTCAATTTGTAGAAGAGAAAAGGTATTGAGGAAACAATGTGTCATATTTTGCTACCAAGCTTCATTTTGTAGAGAAAATGTCTTCTTTTGGGGATGAAAACCAGTATTTCTGGGAAACAACGCTATTTTAAAGGGATAAAAAGCATTATTTTGGTGAGAAAACCATGTCCTTGCAAGGATAAAGAATGATTCTTAGGAGAGAACTTTTATTTCCGGGATAGGTATTGATATTTGTGTGACATTCTTCTAAAATTTGTCAGAAATCGATATTTCTGTTGGAAATGTCCTTATTTTGAAGAGGGAAAGAGGTATTCCAATAACAGTGTTTCATATGTTGCTACAAGGGACCATTTGTAGAGAAAACGATTTCTATTGGGGATGAAAACCACTTTTTTGGGTAGAAAATGCTACTTGTAATGATGAAAAGCTTTGTATTGGTAAGAAAAAGAATTTTTGGCAAGATTCAAGAGTGATACCTGAGAGAGAACACCTTTTTTTCTGGTGTAAGTATTGATATTAGTGTGAAATACATCGGAAATTTGTCTGAAATGGATAATTCTTATGTTAATGTCATTATTTTGTAGGGGAAGACAGATATTCTGGAATCAATGAGTCATAATTTGTTACAAAGCATCGTTTTAAAGAGAATGTGTCTTCTTTTGGGGATGAAAACCAGTAATTTAGGGAGAAATTGCTATTTGTAGGGATGAAAAGCATTAGTTTGGGAAGAAAACCATAGTTTTGCAAGGATGAAGAGTGATACCTAAGAGTGTACTTTTCATTTCTGGGATAAGTGTCGATATTCATGTGACCTACTTCTAAAATTTGTCAGAAATCGATATTTCTGTTGGAAATGTCATTCTTTTTTAGATGAAAAGAGTTATTCTGGAAACAATGTCTCATATATGGCTACAAGCGATAATTTTGTAGAGAAATCGATTTCTTTTGAAGATGAAAACCACCTTTACGTTTAGAAAATGCTGTTTGTAGAGATGAAAAACATTATTTTGGTAAGAAAACCATATTTTTGCAAGGGTAAAGAGTGATACCTAAGAGAGACCTTTTTATTTCTGGTATAAATATTGATATTCCTGTGAATTTTTTCTAAAATCTGTCAGAAAAGGATATATCTGTTGGAAATGTCCTTATTTTGTAGAGGAGAAAAGGTATTTCTGTTATTAACGTCCTCAATTTGTAGAAGAGAAAAGGTATTGAGGAAACAATGTGTCATATTTTGCTACCAAGCTTCATTTTGTAGAGAAAATGTCTTCTTTTGGGGATGAAAACCAGTATTTCTGGGAAACAATGCTATTTTAAAGGGATAAAAAGCATTATTTTGGTGAGAAAACCATGTCCTTGCAAGGATAAAGAATGATTCTTAGGAGAGAACTTTTATTTCCGGGATAGGTACTGATATTTGTGTGACATTCTTCTAAAATTTGTCAGAAATCGATATTTCTGTTGGAAATGTCCTTATTTTGAAGAGGGAAAGAGGTATTCCAATAACAGTGTTTCATATGTTGCTACAAGGGACCATTTGTAGAGAAAACGATTTCTATTGGGGATGAAAACCACTTTTTTGGGTAGAAAATGCTACTTGTAATGATGAAAAGCTTTGTATTGGTAAGAAAAAGAATTTTTGGCAAGATTCAAGAGTGATACCTGAGAGAGAACACCTTTTTTTCTGGTGTAAGTATTGATATTAGTGTCAAATACATCGGAAATTTGTCTGAAATGGATAATTCTTATGTTAATGCCATTATTTTGTAGGGGAAGACAGATATTCTGGAATCAATGAGTCATAATTTGTTACAAAGCATCGTTTTAAAGAGATTGTGTCTTCTTTTGGGGATGAAAACCAGTAATTTAGGGAGAAATTGCTATTTGTAGGGATAAAAAGCATTAGTTTGGGAAGAAAACCATAGTTTTGCAAGGATGAAGAGCGATACCTAAGAGTGTACTTTTCATTTCTGGGATAAGTGTCGATATTCAAGTGACCTACTTCTAAAATTTGTCAGAAATCGATATTTCTGTTGGAAATGTCATTCTTTTTTAGATGAAAAGAGTTATTCTGGAAACAATGTCTCATATATGGCTACAAGCGATAATTTTGTAGAGAAATCGATTTCTTTTGAAGATGAAAACCACCTTTACGTTTAGAAAATGCTGTTTGTAGAGATGAAAAACATTATTTTGGTAAGAAAACCATATTTTTGCAAGGGTAAAGAGTGATACCTAAGAGAGACCTTTTTATTTCTGGTATAAGTATTGATATTCCTGTGAAATTATTCTAAAATCTGGCAGAAAAGGATATATCTGTTGGAAATGTCCTTATTTTGTAGAGGAGAAAAGGTATTTCCGTTAGTAACGTCCTCAATTTGTAGAAGAGAAAAGGTATTGTGGAAACAATGTGTCATATTTTGCTACCAAGCTTCATTTTGTAGAGAAAATGTCTTCTTTTAGAAATGAAAACAAGTATTTCTGGGAAACAACGCTATTTTAAAGGGATAAAAAGCATTATTTTGGTGAGAAAACCATGTCCTTGCAAGAATAAAGAATGATTCTTAGGAGAGAACTTTTATTTCTGGGATAGGTACTGATATTTGTGTGACATTCTTCTAAAATTTGTCAGAAATTGATATTTCTGTTGGAAATGTCCTTATTTTGAAGAGGGAAAGAGGTATTCCCATAACAGTGTTTCATATGTTGCTACAAGGGACCATTTGTAGAGAAAACGATTTCTATTGGGGATGAAAACCACTTTTTTGGGTAGAAAATGCTACTTGTAATGATGAAAAGCTTTGTATTGGTAAGAAAAAGAATTTTTGGCAAGATTCAAGAGTGATACCTGAGAGAGAACACCTTTTTTTCTGGTGTAAGTATTGATATTAGTGTGAAATACATCGGAAATTTGTCTGAAATGGATAATTCTTATGTTAATGTCATTATTTTGTAGGGGAAGACAGATATTCTGGAATCAATGAGTCATAATTTGTTACAAAGCATCGTTTTAAAGAGAATGTGTCTTCTTTTGGGGATGAAAACCAGTAATTTAGGGAGAAATTGCTATTTGTAGGGATGAAAAGCATTAGTTTGGGAAGAAAACCATAGTTTTGCAAGGATGAAGAGTGATACCTAAGAGTGTACTTTTCATTTCTGGGATAAGTGTCGATATTCATGTGACCTACTTCTAAAATTTGTCAGAAATCGATATTTCTGTTGGAAATGTCATTCTTTTTTAGATGAAAAGAGTTATTCTGGAAACAATGTCTCATATATGGTTACAAGCGATAATTTTGTAGAGAAATCGATTTCTTTTGAAGATGAAAACCACCTTTACGTTTAGAAAATGCTGTTTGTAGAGATGAAAAACATTATTTTGGTAAGAAAACCATATTTTTGCAAGGGTAAAGAGTGATACCTAAGAGAGACCTTTTTATTTCTGGTATAAATATTGATATTCCTGTGAATTTTTTCTAAAATCTGTCAGAAAAGGATATATCTGTTGGAAATGTCCTTATTTTGTAGAGGAGAAAAGGTATTTCTGTTATTAACGTCCTCAATTTGTAGAAGAGAAAAGGTATTGAGGAAACAATGTGTCATATTTTGCTACCAAGCTTCATTTTGTAGAGAAAATGTCTTCTTTTGGGGATGAAAACCAGTATTTCTGGGAAACAACGCTATTTTAAAGGGATAAAAAGCATTATTTTGGTGAGAAAACCATGTCCTTGCAAGGATAAAGAATGATTCTTAGGAGAGAACTTTTATTTCCGGGATAGGTATTGATATTTGTGTGACATTCTTCTAACATTTGTCAGAAATTGATATTTCTGTTGGAAATGTCCTTATTTTGAAGAGGGAAAGAGGTATTCCAATAACAGTGTTTCATATGTTGCTACAAGGGACCATTTGTAGAGAAAACGATTTCTATTGGGGATGAAAACCACTTTTTTGGGTAGAAAATGCTACTTGTAATGATGAAAAGCTTTGTATTGGTAAGAAAAAGAATTTTTGGCAAGATTCAAGAGTGATACCTGAGAGAGAACACCTTTTTATCTGGTGTAAGTATTGATATTAGTGTGAAATACATCGGAAATTTGTCTGAAATGGATAATTCTTATGTTAATGTCATTATTTTGTAGGGGAAGACAGATATTCTGGAATCAATGAGTCATAATTTGTTACAAAGCATCGTTTTAAAGAGATTGTGTCTTCTTTTGGGGATGAAAACCAGTAATTTAGGGAGAAATTGCTATTTGTAGGGATAAAAAGCATTAGTTTGGGAAGAAAACCATAGTTTTGCAAGGATGAAGAGCGATACGTAAGAGTGTACTTTTCATTTCTGGGATAAGTGTCGATATTCAAGTGACCTACTTCTAAAATTTGTCTGAAATCGATATTTCTGTTGGAAATGTCATTCTTTTTTAGATGAAAAGAGTTATTCTGGAAACAATGTGTCATATATGGCTACAAGCGATAATTTTGTAGAGAAATCGATTTCTTTTGAAGATGAAAACCACCTTTACGTTTAGAAAATGCTGTTTGTAGAGATGAAAAACATTATTTTGGTAAGAAAACCATATTTTTGCAAGGGTAAAGAGTGATACCTAAGAGAGACCTTTTTATTTCTGGTATAAGTATTGATATTCCTGTGAAATTTTTCTAAAATCTGGCAGAAAAGGATATATCTGTTGGAAATGTCCTTATTTTGTAGAGGAGAAAAGGTATTTCCGTTAGTAACGTCCTCAATTTGTAGAAGAGAAAAGGTATTGTGGAAACAATGAGTCATATTTTGCTACCAAGCTTCATTTTGTAGAGAAAATGTCTTCTTTTAGAAATGAAAACAAGTATTTCTGGGAAACAACGCTATTTTAAAGGGATAAAAAGCATTATTTTGGTGAGAAAACCATGTCCTTGCAAGAATAAAGAATGATTCTTAGGAGAGAACTTTTATTTCTGGGATAGGTACTGATATTTGTGTGACATTCTTCTAAAATTTGTCAGAAATTGATATTTCTGTTGGAAATGTCCTTATTTTGAAGAGGGAAAGAGGTATTCCAATAACAGTGTTTCATATGTTGCTACAAGGGACCATTTGTAGAGAAAACGATTTCTATTGGGGATGAAAACCACTTTTTTGGGTAGAAAATGCTACTTGTAATGATGAAAAGCTTTGTATTGGTAAGAAAAAGAATTTTTGGCAAGATTCAAGAGTGATACCTGAGAGCGAACACCTTTTTTTCTGGTGTAAGTATTGATATTAGTGTGAAATACATCGGAAATTTGTCTGAAATGGATAATTCTTATGTTAATGTCATTATTTTGTAGGGGAAGACAGATATTCTGGAATCAATGAGTCATAATTTGTTACAAAGCATCGTTTTAAAGAGAATGTGTCTTCTTTTGGGGATGAAAACCAGTAATTTAGGGAGAAATTGCTATTTGTAGGGATGAAAAGCATTAGTTTGGGAAGAAAACCATAGTTTTGCAAGGATGAAGAGTGATACCTAAGAGTGTACTTTTCATTTCTGGGATAAGTGTCGATATTCATGTGACCTACTTCTAAAATTTGTCAGAAATCGATATTTCTGTTGGAAATGTCATTCTTTTTTAGATGAAAAGAGTTATTCTGGAAACAATGTCTCATATATGGCTACAAGCGATAATTTTGTAGAGAAATCGATTTCTTTTGAAGATGAAAACCACCTTTACGTTTAGAAAATGCTGTTTGTAGAGATGAAAAACATTATTTTGGTAAGAAAACCATATTTTTGCAAGGGTAAAGAGTGATACCTAAGAGAGACCTTTTTATTTCTGGTATAAATATTGATATTCCTGTGAATTTTTTCTAAAATCTGTCAGAAAAGGATATATCTGTTGGAAATGTCCTTATTTTGTAGAGGAGAAAAGTTATTTCTGTTATTAACGTCCTCAATTTGTAGAAGAGAAAAGGTATTGAGGAAACAATGTGTCATATTTTGCTACCAAGCTTCATTTTGTAGAGAAAATGTCTTCTTTTGGGGATGAAAACCAGTATTTCTGGGAAACAACGCTATTTTAAAGGGATAAAAAGCATTATTTTGGTGAGAAAACCATGTCCTTGCAAGGATAAAGAATGATTCTTAGGAGAGAACTTTTATTTCCGGGATAGGTACTGATATTTGTGTGACATTCTTCTAAAATTTGTCAGAAATCGATATTTCTGTTGGAAATGTCCTTATTTTGAAGAGGGAAAGAGGTATTCCAATAACAGTGTTTCATATGTTGCTACAAGGGACCATTTGTAGAGAAAACGATTTCTATTGGGGATGAAAACCACTTTTTTGGGTAGAAAATGCTACTTGTAATGATGAAAAGCTTTGTATTGGTAAGAAAAAGAATTTTTGGCAAGATTCAAGAGTGATACCTGAGAGAGAACACCTTTTTTTCTGGTGTAAGTATTGATATTAGTGTGAAATACATCGGAAATTTGTCTGAAATGGATAATTCTTATGTTAATGTCATTATTTTGTAGGGGAAGACAGATATTCTGGAATCAATGAGTCATAATTTGTTACAAAGCATCGTTTTAAAGAGATTGTGTCTTCTTTTGGGGATGAAAACCAGTAATTTAGGGAGAAATTGCTATTTGTAGGGATGAAAAGCATTAGTTTGGGAAGAAAACCATAGTTTTGCAAGGATGAAGAGCGATACCTAAGAGTGTACTTTTCATTTCTGGGATAAGTGTCGATATTCATGTGACCTACTTCTAAAATTTGTCAGAAATCGATATTTCTGTTGGAAATGTCATTCTTTTTTAGATGAAAAGAGTTATTCTGGAAACAATGTCTCATATATGGCTACAAGCGATAATTTTGTAGAGAAATCGATTTCTTTTGAAGATGAAAACCACCTTTACGTTTAGAAAATGCTGTTTGTAGAGATGAAAAACATTATTTTGGTAAGAAAACCATATTTTTGCAAGGGTAAAGAGTGATACCTAAGAGAGACCTTTTTATTTCTGGTATAAATATTGATATTCCTGTGAATTTTTTCTAAAATCTGTCAGAAAAGGATATATCTGTTGGAAATGTCCTTATTTTGTAGAGGAGAAAAGGTATTTCTGTTATTAACGTCCTCAATTTGTAGAAGAGAAAAGGTATTGAGGAAACAATGTGTCATATTTTGCTACCAAGCTTCATTTTGTAGAGAAAATGTCTTCTTTTGGGGATGAAAACCAGTATTTCTGGGAAACAATGCTATTTTAAAGGGATAAAAAGCATTATTTTGGTGAGAAAACCATGTCCTTGCAAGGATAAAGAATGATTCTTAGGAGAGAACTTTTATTTCCGGGATAGGTACTGATATTTGTGTGACATTCTTCTAAAATTTGTCAGAAATCGATATTTCTGTTGGAAATGTCCTTATTTTGAAGAGGGAAAGAGGTATTCCAATAACAGTGTTTCATATGTTGCTACAAGGGACCATTTGTAGAGAAAACGATTTCTATTGGGGATGAAAACCACTTTTTTGGGTAGAAAATGCTACTTGTAATGATGAAAAGCTTTGTATTGGTAAGAAAAAGAATTTTTGGCAAGATTCAAGAGTGATACCTGAGAGAGAACACCTTTTTTTCTGGTGTAAGTATTGATATTAGTGTCAAATACATCGGAAATTTGTCTGAAATGGATAATTCTTATGTTAATGCCATTATTTTGTAGGGGAAGACAGATATTCTGGAATCAATGAGTCATAATTTGTTACAAAGCATCGTTTTAAAGAGATTGTGTCTTCTTTTGGGGATGAAAACCAGTAATTTAGGGAGAAATTGCTATTTGTAGGGATAAAAAGCATTAGTTTGGGAAGAAAACCATAGTTTTGCAAGGATGAAGAGCGATACCTAAGAGTGTACTTTTCATTTCTGGGATAAGTGTCGATATTCAAGTGACCTACTTCTAAAATTTGTCAGAAATCGATATTTCTGTTGGAAATGTCATTCTTTTTTAGATGAAAAGAGTTATTCTGGAAACAATGTGTCATATATGGCTACAAGCGATAATTTTGTAGAGAAATCGATTTCTTTTGAAGATGAAAACCACCTTTACGTTTAGAAAATGCTGTTTGTAGAGATGAAAAACATTATTTTGGTAAGAAAACCATATTTTTGCAAGGGTAAAGAGTGATACCTAAGAGAGACCTTTTTATTTCTGGTATAAGTATTGATATTCCTGTGAAATTTTTCTAAAATCTGGCAGAAAAGGATATATCTGTTGGAAATGTCCTTATTTTGAAGAGGAGAAAAGGTATTTCCGTTAGTAACGTCCTCAATTTGTAGAAGAGAAAAGGTATTGTGGAAACAATGTGTCATATTTTGCTACCAAGCTTCATTTTGTAGAGAAAATGTCTTCTTTTAGAAATGAAAACAAGTATTTCTGGGAAACAACGCTATTTTAAAGGGATAAAAAGCATTATTTTGGTGAGAAAACCATGTCCTTGCAAGAATAAAGAATGATTCTTAGGAGAGAACTTTTATTTCTGGGATAGGTACTGATATTTGTGTGACATTCTTCTAAAATTTGTCAGAAATTGATATTTCTGTTGGAAATGTCCTTATTTTGAAGAGGGAAAGAGGTATTCCAATAACAGTGTTTCATATGTTGCTACAAGGGACCATTTGTAGAGAAAACGATTTCTATTGGGGATGAAAACCACTTTTTTGGGTAGAAAATGCTACTTGTAATGATGAAAAGCTTAGTATTGGTAAGAAAAAGAATTTTTGGCAAGATTCAAGAGTGATACCTGAGATAGAACACCTTTTTTTCTGGTGTAAGTATTGATATTAGTGTGAAATACATCGGAAATTTGTCTGAAATGGATAATTCTTATGTTAATGTCATTATTTTGTAGGGGAAGACAGATATTCTGGAATCAATGAGTCATAATTTGTTACAAAGCATCGTTTTAAAGAGAATGTGTCTTCTTTTGGGGATGAAAACAAGTAATTTAGGGAGAAATTGCTATTTGTAGGGATGAAAAGCATTAGTTTGGGAAGAAAACCATAGTTTTGCAAGGATGAAGAGTGATACCTAAGAGTGTACTTTTCATTTCTGGGATAAGTGTCGATATTCATGTGACCTACTTCTAAAATTTGTCAGAAATCGATATTTCTGTTGGAAATGTCATTCTTTTTTAGATGAAAAGAGTTATTCTGGAAACAATGTCTCATATATGGCTACAAGCGATAATTTTGTAGAGAAATCGATTTCTTTTGAAGATGAAAACCACCTTTACGTTTAGAAAATGCTGTTTGTAGAGATGAAAAACATTATTTTGGTAAGAAAACCATATTTTTGCAAGGGTAAAGAGTGATACCTAAGAGAGACCTTTTTATTTCTGGTATAAATATTGATATTCCTGTGAATTTTTTCTAAAATCTGTCAGAAAAGGATATATCTGTTGGAAATGTCCTTATTTTGTAGAGGAGAAAAGGTATTTCTGTTATTAACGTCCTCAATTTGTAGAAGAGAAAAGGTATTGAGGAAACAATGTGTCATATTTTGCTACCAAGCTTCATTTTGTAGAGAAAATGTCTTCTTTTGGGGATGAAAACCAGTATTTCTGGGAAACAACGCTATTTTAAAGGGATAAAAAGCATTATTTTGGTGAGAAAACCATGTCCTTGCAAGGATAAAGAATGATTCTTAGGAGAGAACTTTTATTTCCGGGATAGGTATTGATATTTGTGTGACATTCTTCTAAAATTTGTCAGAAATCGATATTTCTGTTGGAAATGTCCTTATTTTGAAGAGGGAAAGAGGTATTCCAATAACAGTGTTTCATATGTTGCTACAAGGGACCATTTGTAGAGAAAACGATTTCTATTGGGGATGAAAACCACTTTTTTGTATAGAAAATGCTACTTGTAATGATGAAAAGCTTTGTATTGGTAAGAAAAAGAATTTTTGGCAAGATTCAAGAGTGATACCTGAGAGAGAACACCTTTTTTTCTGGTGTAAGTATTGATATTAGTGTGAAATACATCGGAAATTTGTCTGAAATGGATAATTCTTATGTTAATGTCATTATTTTGTAGGGGAAGACAGATATTCTGGAATCAATGAGTCATAATTTGTTACAAAGCATCGTTTTAAAGAGAATGTGTCTTCTTTTGGGGATGAAAACCAGTAATTTAGGGAGAAATTGCTATTTGTAGGGATGAAAAGCATTAGTTTGGGAAGAAAACCATAGTTTTGCAAGGATGAAGAGTGATACCTAAGAGTGTACTTTTCATTTCTGGGATAAGTGTCGATATTCATGTGACCTACTTCTAAAATTTGTCAGAAATCGATATTTCTGTTGGAAATGTCATTCTTTTTTAGATGAAAAGAGTTATTCTGGAAACAATGTCTCATATATGGCTACAAGCGATAATTTTGTAGAGAAATCGATTTCTTTTGAAGATGAAAACCACATTTACGTTTAGAAAATGCTGTTTGTAGAGATGAAAAACATTATTTTGGTAAGAAAACCATATTTTTGCAAGGGTAAAGAGTGATACCTAAGAGAGACCTTTTTATTTCTGGTATAAATATTGATATTCCTGTGAATTTTTTCTAAAATCTGTCAGAAAAGGATATATCTGTTGGAAATGTCCTTATTTTGTAGAGGAGAAAAGGTATTTCTGTTATTAACGTCCTCAATTTGTAGAAGAGAAAAGGTATTGAGGAAACAATGTGTCATATTTTGCTACCAAGCTTCATTTTGTAGAGAAAATGTCTTCTTTTGGGGATGAAAACCAGTATTTCTGGGAAACAACGCTATTTTAAAGGGATAAAAAGCATTATTTTGGTGAGAAAACCATGTCCTTGCAAGGATAAAGAATGATTCTTAGGAGAGAACTTTTATTTCCGGGATAGGTATTGATATTTGTGTGACATTCTTCTAAAATTTGTCAGAAATCGATATTTCTGTTGGAAATGTCCTTATTTTGAAGAGGGAAAGAGGTATTCCAATAACAGTGTTTCATATGTTGCTACAAGGGACCATTTGTAGAGAAAACGATTTCTATTGGGGATGAAAACCACTTTTTTGGGTAGAAAATGCTACTTGTAATGATGAAAAGCTTTGTATTGGTAAGAAAAAGAATTTTTGGCAAGATTCAAGAGTGATACCTGAGAGAGAACACCTTTTTTTCTGGTGTAAGTATTGATATTAGTGTGAAATACATCGGAAATTTGTCTGAAATGGATAATTCTTATGTTAATGTCATTATTTTGTAGGGGAAGACAGATATTCTGGAATCAATGAGTCATAATTTGTTACAAAGCATCGTTTTAAAGAGAATGTGTCTTCTTTTGGGGATGAAAACCAGTAATTTAGGGAGAAATTGCTATTTGTAGGGATGAAAAGCATTAGTTTGGGAAGAAAACCATAGTTTTGCAAGGATGAAGAGTGATACCTAAGAGTGTACTTTTCATTTCTGGGATAAGTGTCGATATTCATGTGACCTACTTCTAAAATTTGTCAGAAATCGATATTTCTGTTGGAAATGTCATTCTTTTTTAGATGAAAAGAGTTATTCTGGAAACAATGTCTCATATATGGCTACAAGCGATAATTTTGTAGAGAAATCGATTTCTTTTGAAGATGAAAACCACCTTTACGTTTAGAAAATGCTGTTTGTAGAGATGAAAAACATTATTTTGGTAAGAAAACCATATTTTTGCAAGGGTAAAGAGTGATACCTAAGAGAGACCTTTTTATTTCTGGTATAAATATTGATATTCCTGTGAATTTTTTCTAAAATCTGTCAGAAAAGGATATATCTGTTGGAAATGTCCTTATTTTGTAGAGGAGAAAAGGTATTTCTGTTATTAACGTCCTCAATTTGTAGAAGAGAAAAGGTATTGAGGAAACAATGTGTCATATTTTGCTACCAAGCTTCATTTTGTAGAGAAAATGTCTTCTTTTGGGGATGAAAACCAGTATTTCTGGGAAACAATGCTATTTTAAAGGGATAAAAAGCATTATTTTGGTGAGAAAACCATGTCCTTGCAAGGATAAAGAATGATTCTTAGGAGAGAACTTTTATTTCCGGGATAGGTACTGATATTTGTGTGACATTCTTCTAAAATTTGTCAGAAATCGATATTTCTGTTGGAAATGTCCTTATTTTGAAGAGGGAAAGAGGTATTCCAATAACAGTGTTTCATATGTTGCTACAAGGGACCATTTGTAGAGAAAACGATTTCTATTGGGGATGAAAACCACTTTTTTGGGTAGAAAATGCTACTTGTAATGATGAAAAGCTTTGTATTGGTAAGAAAAAGAATTTTTGGCAAGATTCAAGAGTGATACCTGAGAGAGAACACCTTTTTTTCTGGTGTAAGTATTGATATTAGTGTCAAATACATCGGAAATTTGTCTGAAATGGATAATTCTTATGTTAATGCCATTATTTTGTAGGGGAAGACAGATATTCTGGAATCAATGAGTCATAATTTGTTACAAAGCATCGTTTTAAAGAGATTGTGTCTTCTTTTGGGGATGAAAACCAGTAATTTAGGGAGAAATTGCTATTTGTAGGGATAAAAAGCATTAGTTTGGGAAGAAAACCATAGTTTTGCAAGGATGAAGAGCGATACCTAAGAGTGTACTTTTCATTTCTGGGATAAGTGTCGATATTCAAGTGACCTACTTCTAAAATTTGTCAGAAATCGATATTTCTGTTGGAAATGTCATTCTTTTTTAGATGAAAAGAGTTATTCTGGAAACAATGTCTCATATATGGCTACAAGCGATAATTTTGTAGAGAAATCGATTTCTTTTGAAGATGAAAACCACCTTTACGTTTAGAAAATGCTGTTTGTAGAGATGAAAAACATTATTTTGGTAAGAAAACCATATTTTTGCAAGGGTAAAGAGTGATACCTAAGAGAGACCTTTTTATTTCTGGTATAAGTATTGATATTCCTGTGAAATTATTCTAAAATCTGGCAGAAAAGGATATATCTGTTGGAAATGTCCTTATTTTGTAGAGGAGAAAAGGTATTTCCGTTAGTAACGTCCTCAATTTGTAGAAGAGAAAAGGTATTGTGGAAACAATGTGTCATATTTTGCTACCAAGCTTCATTTTGTAGAGAAAATGTCTTCTTTTAGAAATGAAAACAAGTATTTCTGGGAAACAACGCTATTTTAAAGGGATAAAAAGCATTATTTTGGTGAGAAAACCATGTCCTTGCAAGAATAAAGAATGATTCTTAGGAGAGAACTTTTATTTCTGGGATAGGTACTGATATTTGTGTGACATTCTTCTAAAATTTGTCAGAAATTGATATTTCTGTTGGAAATGTCCTTATTTTGAAGAGGGAAAGAGGTATTCCCATAACAGTGTTTCATATGTTGCTACAAGGGACCATTTGTAGAGAAAACGATTTCTATTGGGGATGAAAACCACTTTTTTGGGTAGAAAATGCTACTTGTAATGATGAAAAGCTTTGTATTGGTAAGAAAAAGAATTTTTGGCAAGATTCAAGAGTGATACCTGAGAGAGAACACCTTTTTTTCTGGTGTAAGTATTGATATTAGTGTGAAATACATCGGAAATTTGTCTGAAATGGATAATTCTTATGTTAATGTCATTATTTTGTAGGGGAAGACAGATATTCTGGAATCAATGAGTCATAATTTGTTACAAAGCATCGTTTTAAAGAGAATGTGTCTTCTTTTGGGGATGAAAACCAGTAATTTAGGGAGAAATTGCTATTTGTAGGGATGAAAAGCATTAGTTTGGGAAGAAAACCATAGTTTTGCAAGGATGAAGAGTGATACCTAAGAGTGTACTTTTCATTTCTGGGATAAGTGTCGATATTCATGTGACCTACTTCTAAAATTTGTCAGAAATCGATATTTCTGTTGGAAATGTCATTCTTTTTTAGATGAAAAGAGTTATTCTGGAAACAATGTCTCATATATGGTTACAAGCGATAATTTTGTAGAGAAATCGATTTCTTTTGAAGATGAAAACCACCTTTACGTTTAGAAAATGCTGTTTGTAGAGATGAAAAACATTATTTTGGTAAGAAAACCATATTTTTGCAAGGGTAAAGAGTGATACCTAAGAGAGACCTTTTTATTTCTGGTATAAATATTGATATTCCTGTGAATTTTTTCTAAAATCTGTCAGAAAAGGATATATCTGTTGGAAATGTCCTTATTTTGTAGAGGAGAAAAGGTATTTCTGTTATTAACGTCCTCAATTTGTAGAAGAGAAAAGGTATTGAGGAAACAATGTGTCATATTTTGCTACCAAGCTTCATTTTGTAGAGAAAATGTCTTCTTTTGGGGATGAAAACCAGTATTTCTGGGAAACAACGCTATTTTAAAGGGATAAAAAGCATTATTTTGGTGAGAAAACCATGTCCTTGCAAGGATAAAGAATGATTCTTAGGAGAGAACTTTTATTTCCGGGATAGGTATTGATATTTGTGTGACATTCTTCTAACATTTGTCAGAAATTGATATTTCTGTTGGAAATGTCCTTATTTTGAAGAGGGAAAGAGGTATTCCAATAACAGTGTTTCATATGTTGCTACAAGGGACCATTTGTAGAGAAAACGATTTCTATTGGGGATGAAAACCACTTTTTTGGGTAGAAAATGCTACTTGTAATGATGAAAAGCTTTGTATTGGTAAGAAAAAGAATTTTTGGCAAGATTCAAGAGTGATACCTGAGAGAGAACACCTTTTTATCTGGTGTAAGTATTGATATTAGTGTGAAATACATCGGAAATTTGTCTGAAATGGATAATTCTTATGTTAATGTCATTATTTTGTAGGGGAAGACAGATATTCTGGAATCAATGAGTCATAATTTGTTACAAAGCATCGTTTTAAAGAGATTGTGTCTTCTTTTGGGGATGAAAACCAGTAATTTAGGGAGAAATTGCTATTTGTAGGGATAAAAAGCATTAGTTTGGGAAGAAAACCATAGTTTTGCAAGGATGAAGAGCGATACGTAAGAGTGTACTTTTCATTTCTGGGATAAGTGTCGATATTCAAGTGACCTACTTCTAAAATTTGTCTGAAATCGATATTTCTGTTGGAAATGTCATTCTTTTTTAGATGAAAAGAGTTATTCTGGAAACAATGTGTCATATATGGCTACAAGCGATAATTTTGTAGAGAAATCAATTTCTTTTGAAGATGAAAACCACCTTTACGTTTAGAAAATGCTGTTTGTAGAGATGAAAAACATTATTTTGGTAAGAAAACCATATTTTTGCAAGGGTAAAGAGTGATACCTAAGAGAGACCTTTTTATTTCTGGTATAAGTATTGATATTCCTGTGAAATTTTTCTAAAATCTGGCAGAAAAGGATATATCTGTTGGAAATGTCCTTATTTTGTAGAGGAGAAAAGGTATTTCCGTTAGTAACGTCCTCAATTTGTAGAAGAGAAAAGGTATTGTGGAAACAATGAGTCATATTTTGCTACCAAGCTTCATTTTGTAGAGAAAATGTCTTCTTTTAGAAATGAAAACAAGTATTTCTGGGAAACAACGCTATTTTAAAGGGATAAAAAGCATTATTTTGGTGAGAAAACCATGTCCTTGCAAGAATAAAGAATGATTCTTAGGAGAGAACTTTTATTTCTGGGATAGGTACTGATATTTGTGTGACATTCTTCTAAAATTTGTCAGAAATTGATATTTCTGTTGGAAATGTCCTTATTTTGAAGAGGGAAAGAGGTATTCCAATAACAGTGTTTCATATGTTGCTACAAGGGACCATTTGTAGAGAAAACGATTTCTATTGGGGATGAAAACCACTTTTTTGGGTAGAAAATGCTACTTGTAATGATGAAAAGCTTTGTATTGGTAAGAAAAAGAATTTTTGGCAAGATTCAAGAGTGATACCTGAGAGCGAACACCTTTTTTTCTGGTGTAAGTATTGATATTAGTGTGAAATACATCGGAAATTTGTCTGAAATGGATAATTCTTATGTTAATGTCATTATTTTGTAGGGGAAGACAGATATTCTGGAATCAATGAGTCATAATTTGTTACAAAGCATCGTTTTAAAGAGAATGTGTCTTCTTTTGGGGATGAAAACCAGTAATTTAGGGAGAAATTGCTATTTGTAGGGATGAAAAGCATTAGTTTGGGAAGAAAACCATAGTTTTGCAAGGATGAAGAGTGATACCTAAGAGTGTACTTTTCATTTCTGGGATAAGTGTCGATATTCATGTGACCTACTTCTAAAATTTGTCAGAAATCGATATTTCTGTTGGAAATGTCATTCTTTTTTAGATGAAAAGAGTTATTCTGGAAACAATGTCTCATATATGGCTACAAGCGATAATTTTGTAGAGAAATCGATTTCTTTTGAAGATGAAAACCACCTTTACGTTTAGAAAATGCTGTTTGTAGAGATGAAAAACATTATTTTGGTAAGAAAACCATATTTTTGCAAGGGTAAAGAGTGATACCTAAGAGAGACCTTTTTATTTCTGGTATAAATATTGATATTCCTGTGAATTTTTTCTAAAATCTGTCAGAAAAGGATATATCTGTTGGAAATGTCCTTATTTTGTAGAGGAGAAAAGTTATTTCTGTTATTAACGTCCTCAATTTGTAGAAGAGAAAAGGTATTGAGGAAACAATGTGTCATATTTTGCTACCAAGCTTCATTTTGTAGAGAAAATGTCTTCTTTTGGGGATGAAAACCAGTATTTCTGGGAAACAACGCTATTTTAAAGGGATAAAAAGCATTATTTTGGTGAGAAAACCATGTCCTTGCAAGGATAAAGAATGATTCTTAGGAGAGAACTTTTATTTCCGGGATAGGTACTGATATTTGTGTGACATTCTTCTAAAATTTGTCAGAAATCGATATTTCTGTTGGAAATGTCCTTATTTTGAAGAGGGAAAGAGGTATTCCAATAACAGTGTTTCATATGTTGCTACAAGGGACCATTTGTAGAGAAAACGATTTCTATTGGGGATGAAAACCACTTTTTTGGGTAGAAAATGCTACTTGTAATGATGAAAAGCTTTGTATTGGTAAGAAAAAGAATTTTTGGCAAGATTCAAGAGTGATACCTGAGAGAGAACACCTTTTTTTCTGGTGTAAGTATTGATATTAGTGTCAAATACATCGGAAATTTGTCTGAAATGGATAATTCTTATGTTAATGCCATTATTTTGTAGGGGAAGACAGATATTCTGGAATCAATGAGTCATAATTTGTTACAAAGCATCGTTTTAAAGAGATTGTGTCTTCTTTTGGGGATGAAAACCAGTAATTTAGGGAGAAATTGCTATTTGTAGGGATAAAAAGCATTAGTTTGGGAAGAAAACCATAGTTTTGCAAGGATGAAGAGCGATACCTAAGAGTGTACTTTTCATTTCTGGGATAAGTGTCGATATTCAAGTGACCTACTTCTAAAATTTGTCAGAAATCGATATTTCTGTTGGAAATGTCATTCTTTTTTAGATGAAAAGAGTTATTCTGGAAACAATGTGTCATATATGGCTACAAGCGATAATTTTGTAGAGAAATCAATTTCTTTTGAAGATGAAAACCACCTTTTGGTTTAGAAAATGCTGTTTGTAGAGATGAAAAACATTATTTTGGTGAGAAAACCATATTTTTGCAAGGGTAAAGAGTGATACCTAAGAGAGACCTTTTTATTTCTGGTATAAGTATTGATATTCCTGTGAAATTTTTCTAAAATCTGGCAGAAAAGGATATATCTGTTGGAAATGTCCTTATTTTGTAGAGGAGAAAAGGTATTTCTGTTATTAACGTCCTCAATTTGTAGAAGAGAAAAGGTATTGAGGAAACAATGTGTCATATTTTGCTACCAAGCTTCATTTTGTAGAGAAAATGTCTTCTTTTGGGGATGAAAACCAGTATTTCTGGGAAACAATGCTATTTTAAAGGGATAAAAAGCATTATTTTGGTGAGAAAACCATGTCCTTGCAAGGATAAAGAATGATTCTTAGGAGAGAACTTTTATTTCCGGGATAGGTACTGATATTTGTGTGACATTCTTCTAAAATTTGTCAGAAATCGATATTTCTGTTGGAAATGTCCTTATTTTGAAGAGGGAAAGAGGTATTCCAATAACAGTGTTTCATATGTTGCTACAAGGGACCATTTGTAGAGAAAACGATTTCTATTGGGGATGAAAACCACTTTTTTGGGTAGAAAATGCTACTTGTAATGATGGAAAGCTTTGTATTGGTAAGAAAAAGAATTTTTGGCAAGATTCAAGAGTGATACCTGAGAGAGAACACCTTTTTTTCTGGTGTAAGTATTGATATTAGTGTGAAATACATCGGAAATTTGTCTGAAATGGATAATTCTTATGTTAATGTCATTATTTTGTAGGGGAAGACAGATATTCTGGAATCAATGAGTCATAATTTGTTACAAAGCATCGTTTTAAAGAGAATGTGTCTTCTTTTGGGGATGAAAACCAGTAATTTAGGGAGAAATTGCTATTTGTAGGGATGAAAAGCATTAGTTTGGGAAGAAAACCATAGTTTTGCAAGGATGAAGAGTGATACCTAAGAGTGTACTTTTCATTTCTGGGATAAGTGTCGATATTCATGTGACCTACTTCTAAAATTTGTCAGAAATCGATATTTCTGTTGGAAATGTCATTCTTTTTTAGATGAAAAGAGTTATTCTGGAAACAATGTGTCATATATGGCTACAAACGATAATTTTGTAGAGAAATCGATTTCTTTTGAAGATGAAAACCACCTTTACGTTTAGAAAATGCTGTTTGTAGAGATGAAAAACATTATTTTGGTAAGAAAACCATATTTTTGCAAGGGTAAAGAGTGATACCTAAGAGAGACCTTTTTATTTCTGGTATAAATATTGATATTCCTGTGAATTTTTTCTAAAATCTGTCAGAAAAGGATATATCTGTTGGAAATGTCCTTATTTTGTAGAGGAGAAAAGGTATTTCTGTTAGTAACGTCCTCAATTTGTAGAAGAGAAAAGGTATTGAGGAAACAATGTGTCATATTTTGCTACCAAGCTTCATTTTGTAGAGAAAATGTCTTCTTTTGGGGATGAAAACCAGTATTTCCGGGAAACAACGCTATTTTAAAGGGATAAAAAGCATTATTTTGGTGAGAAAACCATGTCCTTGCAAGGATAAAGAATGATTCTTAGGAGAGAACTTTTATTTCCGGGATAGGTACTGATATTTGTGTGACATTCTTCTAAAATTTGTCAGAAATCGATATTTCTGTTGGAAATGTCCTTATTTTGAAGAGGGAAAGAGGTATTCCAATAACAGTGTTTCATATGTTGCTACAAGGGACCATTTGTAGAAAAAACGATTTCTATTGGGGATGAAAACCACTTTTTTGTATAGAAAATGCTACTTGTAATGATGAAAAGCTTTGTATTGGTAAGAAAAAGAATTTTTGGCAAGATTCAAGAGTGATACCTGAGAGAGAACACCTTTTTTTCTGGTGTAAGTATTGATATTAGTGTCAAATACATCGGAAATTTGTCTGAAATGGATAATTCTTATGTTAATGTCATTATTTTGTAGGGGAAGACAGATATTCTGGAATCAATGAGACATAATTTGTTACAAAGCATCGTTTTAAAGAGATTGTGTCTTCTTTTGGGGATGAAAACCAGTAATTTAGGGAGAAATTGCTATTTGTAGGGATAAAAAGCATTAGTTTGGGAAGAAAACCATAGTTTTGCAAGGATGAAGAGCGATACCTAGGAGTGTACTTTTCATTTCTGGGATAAGTGTCGATATTCAAGTGACCTACTTCTAAAATTTGTCAGAAATCGATATTTCTGTTGGAAATGTCATTCTTTTTTAGATGAAAAGAGTTATTCTGGAAACAATGTGTCATATATGGCTACAAGCGATAATTTTGTAGAGAAATCGATTTCTTTTGAAGATGAAAACCACCTTTACGTTTAGAAAATGCTGTTTGTAGAGATGAAAAACATTATTTTGGTAAGAAAACCATATATTTGCAAGGGTAAAGAGTGATACCTAAGAGAGACCTTTTTATTTCTGGTATAAGTATTGATATTCCTGTGAAATTTTTCTAAAATCTGTCAGAAAAGGATATATCTGTTGGAAATGTCCTTATTTTGTAGAGGAGAAAAGGTATTTCCGTTAGTAACGTCCTCAATTTGTAGAAGAGAAAAGGTATTGTGGAAACAATGTGTCATATTTTGCTACCAAGCTTCATTTTGAGGAGAAAATGTCTTCTTTTAGAAATGAAAACAAGTATTTCTGGGAAACAACGCTATTTTAAAGGGATAAAAAGCATTATTTTGGTGAGAAAACCATGTCCTTGCAAGAGTAAAGAATGATTCTTAGGAGAGAACTTTTATTTCCGGGATAGGTACTGATATTTGTGTGACATTGTTCTAAAATTTGTCAGAAATTGATATTTCTGTTGGAAATGTCCTTATTTTGAAGAGGGAAAGAGGTATTCCAATAACAGTGTTTCATATGTTGCTACAAGGGACCATTTGTAGAGAAAACGATTTCTATTGGGGATGAAAACCACTTTTTTGGGTAGAAAATGCTACTTGTAATGATGAAAAGCTTTGTATTGGTAAGAAAAAGAATTTTTGGCAAGATTCAAGAGTGATACCTGAGAGAGAACACCTTTTTTTCTGGTGTAAGTATTGATATTAGTGTGAAATACATCGGAAATTTGTCTGAAATGGATAATTCTTATGTTAATGTCATTATTTTGTAGGGGAAGACAGATATTCTGGAATCAATGAGTCATAATTTGTTACAAAGCATCGTTTTAAAGAGAATGTGTCTTCTTTTGGGGATGAAAACCAGTAATTTAGGGAGAAATTGCTATTTGTAGGGATGAAAAGCATTAGTTTGGGAAGAAAACCATAGTTTTGCAAGGATGAAGAGTGATACCTAAGAGTGTACTTTTCATTTCTGGGATAAGTGTCGATATTCATGTGACCTACTTCTAAAATTTGACAGAAATCGATATTTCTGTTGGAAATGTCATTCTTTTTTAGATGAAAAGAGTTATTCTGGAAACAATGTCTCATATATGGCTACAAGTGATAATTTTGTAGAGAAATCGATTTCTTTTGAAGATGAAAACCACCTTTACGTTTAGAAAATGCTGTTTGTAGAGATGAAAAACATTATTTTGGTAAGAAAACCATATTTTTGCAAGGGTAAAGAGTGATACCTAAGAGAGACCTTTTTATTTCTGGTATAAATATTGATATTCCTGTGAATTTTTTCTAAAATCTGTCAGAAAAGGATATATCTGTTGGAAATGTCCTTATTTTGTAGAGGAGAAAAGGTATTTCTGTTATTAACGTCCTCAATTTGTAGAAGAGAAAAGGTATTGAGGAAACAATGTGTCATATTTTGCTACCAAGCTTCATTTTGTAGAGAAAATGTCTTCTTTTGGGGATGAAAACCAGTATTTCTGGGAAACAACGCTATTTTAAAGGGATAAAAAGCATTATTTTGGTGAGAAAACCATGTCCTTGCAAGGATAAAGAATGATTCTTAGGAGAGAACTTTTATTTCCGGGATAGGTACTGATATTTGTGTGACATTCTTCTAAAATTTGTCAGAAATCGATATTTCTGTTGGAAATGTCCTTATTTTGAAGAGGGAAAGAGGTATTCCAATAACAGTGTTTCATATGTTGCTACAAGGGACCATTTGTAGAGAAAACGATTTCTATTGGGGATGAAAACCACTTTTTTGGGTAGAAAATGCTACTTGTAATGATGAAAAGCTTTGTATTGGTAAGAAAAAGAATTTTTGGCAAGATTCAAGAGTGATACCTGAGAGAGAACACCTTTTTTTCTGGTGTAAGTATTGATATTAGTGTCAAATACATCGGAAATTTGTCTGAAATGGATAATTCTTATGTTAATGTCATTATTTTGTAGGGGAAGACAGATATTCTGGAATCAATGAGTCATAATTTGTTACAAAGCATCGTTTTAAAGAGATTGTGTCTTCTTTTGGGGATGAAAACCAGTAATTTAGGGAGAAATTGCTATTTGTAGGGATAAAAAGCATTAGTTTGGGAAGAAAACCATAGTTTTGCAAGGATGAAGAGCGATACCTAAGAGTGTACTTTTCATTTCTGGGATAAGTGTCGATATTCAAGTGACCTACTTCTAAAATTTGTCAGAAATCGATATTTCTGTTGGAAATGTCATTCTTTTTTAGATGAAAAGAGTTATTCTGGAAACAATGTGTCATATATGGCTACAAGCGATAATTTTGTAGAGAAACTCATTTTCTTTTGAAGATGAAAACCACCTTTACGTTTAGAAAATGCTGTTTGTAGAGATGAAAAACATTATTTTGGTAAGAAAACCATATTTTTGCAAGGGTAAAGAGTGATACCTAAGAGAGACCTTTTTATTTCTGGTATAAATATTGATATTCCTGTGAATTTTTTCTAAAATCTGTCAGAAAAGGATATATCTGTTGGAAATGTCCTTATTTTGTAGAGGAGAAAAGGTATTTCTGTTATTAACGTCCTCAATTTGTAGAAGAGAAAAGGTATTGAGGAAACAATGTGTCATATTTTGCTACCAAGCTTCATTTTGTAGAGAAAATGTCTTCTTTTGGGGATGAAAACCAGTATTTCTGGGAAACAACGCTATTTTAAAGGGATAAAAAGCATTATTTTGGTGAGAAAACCATGTCCTTGCAAGAATAAAGAATGATTCTTAGGAGAGAACTTTTATTTCCGGGATAGGTACTGATATTTGTGTGACATTCTTCTAAAATTTGTCAGAAATCGATATTTCTGTTGGAAATGTCCTTATTTTGAAGAGGGAAAGAGGTATTCCAATAACAGTGTTTCATATGTTGCTACAAGGGACCATTTGTAGAGAAAACGATTTCTATTGGGGATGAAAACCACTTTTTTGGGTAGAAAATGCTACTTGTAATGATGAAAAGCTTTGTATTGGTAAGAAAAAGAATTTTTGGCAAGATTCAAGAGTGATACCTGAGAGAGAACACATTTTTTTCTGGTGTAAGTATTGATATTAGTGTGAAATACATCGGAAATTTGTCTGAAATGGATAATTCTTATGTTAATGTCATTATTTTGTAGGGGAAGACAGATATTCTGGAATCAATGAGTCATAATTTGTTACAAAGCATCGTTTTAAAGAGAATGTGTCTTCTTTTGGGGATGAAAACCAGTAATTTAGGGAGAAATTGCTATTTGTAGGGATGAAAAGCATTAGTTTGGGAAGAAAACCATAGTTTTGCAAGGATGAAGAGTGATACCTAAGAGTGTACTTTTCATTTCTGGGATAAGTGTCGATATTCATGTGACCTACTTCTAAACTTTGTCAGAAATCGATATTTCTGTTGGAAATGTCATTCTTTTTTAGATGAAAAGAGTTATTCTGGAAACAGTGTGTCATATATGGCTACAAACGATAATTTTGTAGAGAAATCGATTTCTTTTGAAGATGAAAACCACCTTTACATTTAGAAAATGCTGTTTGTAGAGATGAAAAACATTATTTTGGTAAGAAAACCATATTTTTGCAAGGGTAAAGAGTGATACCTAAGAGAGACCTTTTTATTTCTGGTATAAGTATTGATATTCCTGTGAAATTTTTCTAAAATCTGTCAGAAAAGGATATATCTGTTGGAAATGTCCTTATTTTGTAGAGGAGAAAAGGTATTTCTGTTAGTAATGTCCTCAGTTTGTAGAAGAGAAAAGGTATTGTGGAAACAATGTGTCATATTTTGCGACAAAGCTTCATTTTGTAGAGAAAATGTCTTCTTTTAGAAATGAAAACAAGTATTTCTGGGAAACAACGCTATTTTAAAGGGATAAAAAGCATTATTTTGGTGAGAAAACCATGTCCTTGCAAGGATAAAGAATGATTCTTAGGAGAGAACTTTTATTTCCGGGATAGGTACTGATATTTGTGTGACATTCTTCTAAAATTTGTCAGAAATTGATATTTCTGTTGGAAATGTCCTTATTTTGAAGAGGGAAAGAGGTATTCCAATAACAGTGTTTCATATGTTGCTACAAGGGACCATTTGTAGAGAAAACGATTTCTATTGGGGATGAAAACCACTTTTTTGGGTAGAAAATGCTACTTGTAATGATGAAAAGCTTTGTATTGGTAAGAAAAAGAATTTTTGGCAAGATTCAAGAGTGATACCTGAGAAAGAACACAATTTTTTCTGGTGTAAGTATTGATATTAGTGTGAAATACATCGGAAATTTGTCTGAAATGGATAATTCTTATGTTAATGTCATTATTTTGTAGGGGAAGACAGATATTCTGGAATCAATGAGTCATAATTTGTTACAAAGCATCCTTTTAAAGAGAATGTGTCTTCTTTTGGGAATGAAAACCAGTAATTTAGGGAGAAATTGCTATTTGTAGGGATGAAAAACATTAGTTTGGGAAGAAAACCATAGTTTTGCAAGGATGAAGAGTGATACCTAAGAGTGTACTATTCATTTCTGGGATAAGTGTCGATATTCATGTGACCTACTTCTAAAATTTGTCAGAAATCGATATTTCTGTTGGAAATGTCATTCTTTTTTAGATGAAAAGAGTTATTCTGGAAACAATGTGTCATATATGGCTACAAACGATAATTTTGTAGAGAAATCGATTTCTTTTGAAGATGAAAACCACCTTTACGTTTAGAAAATGCTGTTTGTAGAGATGAAAAACATTATTTTGGTAAGAAAACCATATTTTTGCAAGGGTAAAGAGTGATACCTAAGAGAGACCTTTTTATTTCTGGTATAAGTATTGATATTCCTGTGAATTTTTTCTAAAATCTGTCAGAAAAGGATATATCTGTTGGAAATGTCCTTATTTTGTAGAGGAGAAAAGGTATTTCCATTAGTAACGTCCTCAATTTGTAGAAGAGAAAAGGTATTCTGGAAACAATGTGTCATATTTTGCTACCAAGCTTCATTTTGTAGAGAAAATGTCTTCTCTTGGGGATGAAAACCAGTATTTCTGGGAAACAGCGCTATTTTAAAGGGATAAAAAGCATTATTTTGGTGAGAAAACCATGTCCTTGCAAGGATAAAGAATGATTCTTAGGAGAGAACTTTTATTTCCAGGATAGGTACTGATATTTGTGTGACATTCTTCTAAAATTTGTCAGAAATCGATATTTCTGTTGGAAATGTCCTTATTTTGAAGAGGGAAAGAGGTATTCCAATAACAGTGTTTCATATGTTGCTACAAGGGACCATTTGTAGAGAAAACGATTTCTATTGGGGAAGAAAACCACTTTTTTGGGTAGAAAATGCTACTTGTAATGATGAAAAGCTTTGTATTGGTAAGAAAAAGAATTTTTGGCAAGATTCAAGAGTGATACCTGAGAGAGAACACATTTTTTTCTGGTATAAGTATTGATATTAGTGTGAAATACATCGGAAATTTGTCTGAAATGGATAATTCTTATGTTAATGTCATTATTTTGTAGGGGAAGACAGATATTCTGGAATCAATGAATCATAATTTGTTACAAAGCATCGTTTTAAAGAGAATGTGTCTTCTTTTGGGGATGAAAACCAGTAATTTAGGGAGAAATTGCTATTTGTAGGGATGAAAAGCATTAGTTTGGGAAGAAAACCATAGTTTTGCAAGGATGAAGAGTGATACCTAAGAGTGTACTTTTCATTTCTGGGATAAGTGTCGATATTCATGTGACCTACTTCTAAAATTTGTTAGAAATCGATATTTCTGTTGGAAATGTCATTCTTTTTTAGATGAAAAGAGTTATTCTGGAAACAATGTGTCATATATGGCTACAAACGATAATTTTGTAAAGAAATCGATTTCTTTTGAAGATGAAAACCACCTTTAGGTTTAGAAAATGCTGTTTGTAGAGATGAAAAACATTATTTTGGTAAGAAAACCATATTTTTGCAAGGGTAAATAGTGATACCTAAGAGAGACCTTTATATTTCTGGTATAAGTATTGATATTCCTGTGAAATTTTTCTAAAATCTGTCAGAAAAGGATATATCTGTTGGAAATGTCCTTATTTTGTAGAGGAGAAAGGTATTTCTGTTAGTAACGTCCTCAATTTGTAGAAGAGAAAAGGTATTGTGGAAACAATGTGTCATATTTTGCTACAAAGCTTCATTTTTTAGAGAAAATATCTTCTTTTAGAAAAGAAAACAAGTATTTCTGGGAAACAACGTTTTTTTAAAGGGTTAAAAAGCATTATTTTGGTGAGAAAACCATGTCCTTGCAAGGATAATGAATAATTCTTCGGAGAGAACTTTTATTTCCGGGATAGGTACTGATATTTGTGTGACATTCTTCTAAAATTTGTCAGAAATCAATATTTCTGTTGGAAATGTCCTTATTTTGAAGAGGGAAAGACTTATTCCAATAACAGTGTTTCATATGTTGCTACAAGGGACCATTTGTAGAGAAAACGATATCTATTGGGGATGAAAACCACTTTTTTGGGTAGAAAATGCTACTTGTAATGATGAAAAGCTTTGTATTGGTAAGAAAAAGAATTTTTGGCAAGATTCAAGAGTGATACCTGAGAAAGAACACAATTTTTTCTGGTGTAAGTATTGATATTAGTGTGAAATACATCGGAAATTTGTCTGAAATGGATAATTCTTATGTTAATGTCATTATTTTGTAGGGGAAGACAGATATTCTGGAATCAATGAGTCATAATTTGTTACAAAGCATCGTTTTAAAGAGAATGTGTCTTCTTTTGGGGATGAAAACCAGTAATTTAGGGAGAAATTGCTATTTGTAGGGATGAAAAGCATTAGTTTGGGGAGAAAACCATAGTTTTGCAAGGATGAAGAGTGATACCTAAGAGTGTACTTTTCATTTCTGGGATAAGTGTCGATATTCATGTGACCTACTTCTAAAATTTGTTAGAAATCGATATTTCTGTTGGAAATGTCATTCTTTTTTAGATGAAAAGAGTTATTCTGGAAACAATGTGTCATATATGGCTACAAACGATA
This sequence comes from Coturnix japonica, assembly GCF_054131305.1. Taxonomy (NCBI): domain Eukaryota; kingdom Metazoa; phylum Chordata; class Aves; order Galliformes; family Phasianidae; genus Coturnix; species Coturnix japonica. The sequence continues at coordinate 15,511,600 of NC_140701.1, forward strand.
ATTTTGTAAAGAAATCGATTTCTTTTGAAGATGAAAACCACCTTTAGGTTTAGAAAATGCTGTTTGTAGAGATGAAAAACATTATTTTGGTAAGAAAACCATATTTTTGCAAGGGTAAATAGTGATACCTAAGAGAGACCTTTTTATTTCTGGTATAAGTATTGATATTCCTGTGAATTTTTTCTAAAATCTGTCAGAAAAGAATATATCTGTTGGAAATGTCCTTATTTTGTAGAGGAGAAAAGGTATTTCCGTTAGTAACGTCCTCAATTTGTAGAAGAGAAAAGGTATTCTGGAAACAATGTGTCATATTTTGCTACCAAGCTTCATTTTGTAGAGAAAATGTCTTCTTTTGGGGATGAAAACCAGTATTTCTGGGAAACAGCGCTATTTTAAAGGGATAAAAAGCATTATTTTGGTGAGAAAACCATGTCCTTGCAAGGATAAAGAATGATTCTTAGGAGAGAACTTTTATTTCCGGGATAGGTACTGATATTTGTGTGACATTCTTCTAAAATTTGTCAGAAATCGATATTTCTGTTGGAAATGTCCTTATTTTGAAGAGGGAAAGAGGTATTCCAATAACAGTGTTTCATATGTTGCTACAAGGGACCATTTGTAGAGAAAACGATTTCTATTGGGGATGAAAACCACTTTTTTGGGTAGAAAATGCTACTTGTAATGATGAAAAGCTTTGTATTGGTAAGAAAAAGAATTTTTGGCAAGATTCAAGAGTGATACCTGAGAAAGAACACATTTTTTTCTGGTGTAAGTATTGATATTAGTGTGAAATACATCGGAAATTTGTCTGAAATGGATAATTCTTATGTTAATGTCATTATTTTGTAGGGGAAGACAGATATTCTGGAATCAATGAGTCATAATTTGTTACAAAGCATCGTTTTAAAGAGAATGTGTCTTCTTTTGGGGATGAAAACCAGTAATTTAGGGAGAAATTGCTATTTGTAGGGATGAAAAACATTAGTTTGGGAAGAAAACCATAGTTTTGCAAGGATGAAGAGTGATACCTAAGAGTGTACTTTTCATTTCTGGGATAAGTGTCGATATTCATGTGACCTACTTCTAAAATTTGTCAGAAATCGATATTTCTGTTGGAAATGTCATTCTTTTTTAGATGAAAAGAGTTATTCTGGAAACAGTGTGTCATATATGGCTACAAACGATAATTTTGTAAAGAAATCGATTTCTTTTGAAGATGAAAACCACATTTAGGTTTAGAAAATGCTGTTTGTAGAGATGAAAAACATTATTTTGGTAAGAAAACCATATTTTTGCAAGGGTAAAGAGTGATACCTAAGAGAGACCTTTTTATTTCTGGTATAAGTATTGATATTCCTGTGAATTTTTTCTAAAATCTGTCAGAAAAGGATATATCTGTTGGAAATGTCCTTATTTTGTAGAGGAGAAAAGGTATTTCCGTTAGTAACGTCCTCAATTTGTAGAAGAGAAAAGGTATTCTGGAAAAAATGTGTCATATTTTGCTACCAAGCTTCATTTTGTAGAGAAAATGTCTTCTTTTGGGGATGAAAACCAGTATTTCTGGGAAACAGCGCTATTTTAAAGGGATAAAAAGCATTATTTTGGTGAGAAAACCATGCCCTTGCAAGGATAAAGAATGATTCTTAGGAGAGAACTTTTATTTCCGGGATAGGTACTGATATTTGTGTGACATTCTTCTAAAATTTGTCAGAAATCGATATTTCTGTTGGAAATGTCCTTATTTTGAAGAGGGAAAGAGGTATTCCAATAACAGTGTTTCATATGTTGCTACAAGGGACCATTTGTAGAGAAAACGATTTCTATTGGGGATGAAAACCACTTTTTTGGGTAGAAAATGCTACTTGTAATGATGAAAAGCTTTGTATTGGTAAGAAAAAGAATTTTTGGCAAGATTCAAGAGTGATACCTGAGAGAGAACACATTTTTTTCTGGTATAAGTATTGATATTAGTGTGAAATACATCGGAAATTTGTCTGAAATGGATAATTCTTATGTTAATGTCATTATTTTGTAGGGGAAGACAGATATTCTGGAATCAATGTGTCATAATTTGTTACAAAGCATCCTTATAAAGAGAATGTGTTTTCTTTTGGGGATGAAAACCAGTAATTTAGGGAGAAATTGCTATTTGTAGGGATGAAAAGCATTAGTTTGGGAAGAAAACCATAGTTTTGCAAGGATGAAGACTGATACCTAAGAGTGTACTTTTCATTTCTGGGATAAGTGTCGATATTCATGTGACCTACTTCTAAAATTTGTTAGAAATCGATATTTCTGTTGGAAATGTCATTCTTTTTTAGATGAAAAGAGTTATTCTGGAAACAATGTGTCATATATGGCTACAAACGATAATTTTGTAAAGAAATCGATTTCTTTTGAAGATGAAAACCACCTTTAGGTTTAGAAAATGCTGTTTGTAGAGATGAAAAACATTATTTTGGTAAGAAAACCATATTTTTGCAAGGGTAAAGAGTGATACCTAAGAGAGACCTTTTTATTTCTGGTATAAGTATTGATATTCCTGTGAATTTTTTCTAAAATCTGTCAGAAAAGGATATATCTGTTGGAAATGTCCTTATTTTGTAGAGGAGAAAAGGTATTTCCGTTAGTAACGTCCTCAATTTGTAGAAGAGAAAAGGTATTCTGGAAACAATGTGTCATATTTTGCTACCAAGCTTCATTTTGTAGAGAAAATGTCTTCTCTTGGGGATGAAAACCAGTATTTCTGGGAAACAGCGCTATTTTAAAGGGATAAAAAGCATTATTTTGGTGAGAAAACCATGTCCTTGCAAGGATAAAGAATGATTCTTAGGAGAGAACTTTTATTTCCAGGATAGGTACTGATATTTGTGTGACATTCTTCTAAAATTTGTCAGAAATCGATATTTCTGTTGGAAATGTCCTTATTTTGAAGAGGGAAAGAGGTATTCCAATAGCAGTGTTTCATATGTTGCTACAAGGGACCATTTGTAGAGAAAACGATTTCTATTGGGGATGAAAACCACTTTTTTGGGTAGAAAATGCTACTTGTAATGATGAAAAGCTTTGTATTGGTAAGAAAAAGAATTTTTGGCAAGATTCAAGAGTGATACCTGAGAGAGAACACCTTTTTTTCTGGTGTAAGTATTGATATTAGCGTGAAATACATCGGAAATTTGTCTGAAATGGATAATTCTTATGTTAATGTCATTATTTTGTAGGGGAAGACAGATATTCTGGAATCAATGAGTCATAATTTGTTACAAAGCATCGTTTTAAAGAGAATGTGTCTTCTTTTGGGGATGAAAACCAGTAATTTAGGGAGAAATTGCTATTTGTAGGGATGAAAAACATTAGTTTGGGAAGAAAACCATAGTTTTGCAAGGATGAAGAGTGATACCTAAGAGTGTACTTTTCATTTCTGGGATAAGTGTCGATATTCATGTGACCTACTTCTAAAATTTGTCAGAAATCGATATTTCTGTTGGAAATGTCATTCTTTTTTAGATGAAAAGAGTTATTCTGGAAACAATGTGTCATATATGGCTACAAACGATAATTTTGTAAAGAAATCGATTTCTTTTGAAGATGAAAACCACCTTTACGATTAGAAAATGCTGTTTGTAGAGATGAAAAACATTATTTTGGTAAGAAAACCATATTTTTGCAAGGGTAAAGAGTGATACCTAAGAGAGACCTTTTTATTTCTGGTATAAGTATTGATATTCCTGTGAATTTTTTCTAAAATCTGTCAGAAAAGGATATATCTGTTGGAAATGCCCTTATTTTGTAGAGGAAAAAAGGTATTTCCGTTAGTAACGTCCTCAATTTGTAGAAGAGAAAAGGTATTCTGGAAAGAATGTGTCATATTTTGCTACCAAGCTTCATTTTGTAGAGAAAATGTCTTCTTTTGGGGATGAAAACCAGTATTTCTGGGAAACAGCGCTATTTTAAAGGGATAAAAAGCATTATTTTGGTGAGAAAACCATGTCCTTGCAAGGATAAAGAATGATTCTTAGGAGAGAACTTTTATTTCCGGGATAGGTACTGATATTTTGTTGCAAAACGGCGGGAGAAAAGCAGACGACCACACCTGTCATTGACATAAGATCAGCTAATCTCGTTTATTCCTTGGCTGCGTGTATCTTTATAATACGGATAATTAGCTCATACATATTGCAAAAGTGGAGCTCATCATTGGTTCCCAATTACATACCATCCCCGAGTATCTTTACAGCTTGTTGTTATCATCCTGAAAGTTACTCCCTTTCCGAGTTCACAAAACCATGGTTAGTTTCTCACCATCCCAGGGCATCCTGTTGATCTCACTGTCCTTGCAGGTGGCATGGCTGCTTGATTAACTGCACCGTGTTTACGACCCTTCTCAGCTAGCTGTAAAAAACACTCCCTACATTTCCCCCGTTTTCTTTTAGGATGAAAAACGGTTTGATTTAACGGCCAATTAATCATATTTAACAAGCAGTTCAGTTCATTTGTTCAGTCAGTTCTCATGTAGTTTTATCCTGCTTCATAGCTGCTGTTCTGTGAACTTCTCATCTGGATCCATGACTGACGCTCTGTAGAATTCTTCTTACAATACTGCCTATAGAATAGCAACACTACTTAAATTAGTAACATAACTATTATAACTCAATCAAGGCCTCGATTGACAATACTCTAAAAGTGAAAAAGAGACAAGTCAAATACAACATAACAACATTACTATTAAATCCACTAAAAAGAACAAACATGTTTGTACTGCAACCTAAGTTTCTGCAACCTGAAAATAAATCCGTGAGGGTCCCATTGTGCTAATCTGTAACTGATCAGGAAAAGTCTTCAATTTTCATATACTCTAATATATTGATTTTAATGACCACTAAAATTTGTGCAATAATGCTTTTAGGATGCTCATAACCATGCTCTACCAACTGAGTTATCCAGGCTAATAATTGATTAATGATCGCACAATTTAATGGAATAGCATGTCAAATAGAACCAATTTTAGAGGACAAATGTACTAGAATATCACTAGGGGCATTAGTACTTATTGACCCTTGAGAAACAGCAAGCCATGTTGGTGGTGGATGCGACAGGTAGTGCCAGCAGGGCGTCCCCTGCTTCAAGGTGCACATTTCCTCTCTCACCCATCACAGATTCTCTCCTGCATTCAGGGTCTGAAGGATTTCTTCCAGTTGTACACCATATCCGCATGGCCAGTGCGTGATATAGAGCCCAAGTGGAACACCTGCTTGGAAAACAGAATAAACTATCAAATTTAGTTCTATTAGCATGCACTTTTGTTTAAAATGATGCATGGTTATATTTTCAGATGCCAATTAATTGGATGTAAAAGAGGTATCTGTTCTATGATACAGGGTCATCTCTGCCTGGGATTCCTTTCCAGGTTTTGTCTTAGCAAATTAAGAAAAGCTAACTAATAAGCTAATAACATCATAACCAAACAGTACTAAAACATTAAAAGAGCTATTCCTGTAGATTCTAGCATTAATTAGATCAAATCCTGTTTAATACACATCTGATCTATTACTAAAATAGAAGAAGCACACAACATCCTAGCTAATGCTTTAAACTCTAAATCTTGAGACTGCATTGGTAAAACAGAAAATCACAGAATCACAGAATCACAGAACCATCAAGGTTGGAAAAGACCTAGAAGATCATCTAGTCCAACCATTACCAATACTTCCTGGCTAAATCATATTCCTCAGTGCCACATCCAAGCGTTTCTTGAACACTCCCATGGTCGGTGACTCCACTACCTCCCTGGACAGTGCATTCCAATGCCTGACTACTCTTTCCGAAAAAGTAATACTTCCTAATGTCCAGCCTGAATCTCCCCTGATGCAGCTTAAAACCATTCCCTCTAGTTCTATCACTATCACACACTATGTCAAACTATTACTAATATTATCTATAACACAGCAAGTTACAAAGCAATACCACTAAGTAAGAAACACACAATTACAATTACTATAAAGGCTGGATGCTATTTTCTGCCTTCAGATGAGACCGAAGATATCATGCTGGAACCCACATAGGGCCAGTCCCTGTGGAAATACGAGCATATTCACGACCCCAAGTTGTCAGTGGTAGGGAACAGTCCCAAAGTCCTGTGGCCATATTCCAAACATTAACCATAGGCTGTTCCTTTAGCACTGGGGAAGCCTCAAAATGACGATCCACATAAGCTGTATCTGTATGAACATGATTCAAAAACTTCAGCACAAGCAAAATGAGCAAAACCTTACATAATATTTTCAAAAAATTCAGCACAAGCAAAACAAGCAAAACCTTGCATAATATTTCTTGTAGTGTGTCTCCCATATTCCCCCTTTTTTGTTTAATAATAAGAATGGATTTCAATGTTTGATAAATGTGATCAGTGATAGCTTGTTCAGTGGGAGAATGAGCAATGGCTGTAGTATGTTTAACACACCCTTCTTGGAGGAAAGTTTGAGTGGCCTTAGAGGTATATGCAGGCCCATTATCTGTTTTTGTAGTATGTAGGATTCCCATAGCAGCATAAGCAGATAACCAGTGTTTACGGGTGTCATGACTGTGTTCACCTGTATGTGCTGTGGCAAATACGTAAGAAGAATGAGTATCTATCGTTACATGTGCATATTTTAGACGGCCAAATTCAGGAACGTGAGTGACATTTGTCTGACACAGTTGAAGAGGTGCTGTGCCACATGGATGTGTCCCAATTTGAGGCAAAGAGGTATCAGTCAAATTATGTAGCCGGTATTCAATCATAAACACAGTGTATTGCATAGCAGAGAGGATCATTCTTAACACAGTTTTCCAATCGTGAGGGGTCCTAGCGCAACTGTCGCTGTTTGCAACCAAAAGATTGTATGAAAAGCCTGACTGAACTCCGTATGTTCTCACTGACTCCCTTAGCTCCTTCACTGCCTCACAAGGCAGGGATTCCAAATGGGGGACCTGATTAGGAAAGGTTTGCAACGTGTCAGCATCACCCCTTAATATTGTTTCTTTTCTGCCTTGTTCTAAGACATCACAGTACGCTGTAGGGAAATTTGTCATTCCTGCTCCAAACAAAGTATCAAGAGAAAATGCGTCCGATTCGCTTTCTGGATCTACAGGACCGGGGTCATAACGATCCTCTGGTTTCGGTCCATCCGCGTCTTTAACCACGTTATACACGGGCTGCACAGACGCAGCCGCGCACGACCAGGGGGGGGCGGCATGGCGAGGCGCAGAGAACGACGTGGGCGAAGCAGAGGGCGGGGGCGCGACGAGCGACGTAGGCGGACTGAAGGGCGGGGGGGGCGTAGAGGCCGACAACGCGGCGAGAGACTTGTGCGGGGGGGCAGGCGGCCGCTGGCTGGGAACGGCAGCTTGTATCGGGGCGCGGCCGCTGTTCTTTCTTGCGCTGGGCTGGAGGTTTCTTGACCGGCGACGGCAGGTGATGGTGTTGTGGTTGACCGAGCGGCAGTTCTGGCACCACACACCGACAGCTTGGCAATTCCGTCGCAAATGTCCTTTAACGCCGCACCGGAAACATTTAAAAGAGGTGCTTGGGCCTGCACTGGTTACCGCAGATGCTTGTAAGGGTGCAAGAGCTGCTAACACTTGATTCTGGGAAGCCTCAGCTTGTGCCTTTAATCCTGCCCCTAGCTCTTTAATAGCCTCAACTATGAAAGCCTGAGCCCCCGTGGGCACACTCGATAATCTGTGTAACGCCTCCTCTATTGTCCAGTTACTCCTCAAAGTACTTAGAATGCCACGAGTTGTAGCATTACAATTCTGAAGTGCACAATGTTTTAGCATTATTTCCCTCATGTACTCTGGTACTCCAGCCTTCTCTATGGCTCCAGCTACCTTATCTATGAACACTCCAAAATCCTCATTTCTTCCCTGCTGGATTCCCATATAAGACGGCAGCCCACCTGGTGCCTTGATCTTATCCATAGCCTGCCTGGCCAGATACATTGACTCCCTACATTTAGCTGGTCCTAATAAAGCCTGGGCCTCCGTCCGGATGAAAGGACCCACCCCTAAAAGTTCTTCAACGGTGACATTATACAAGGGATCTCCGGGCTGCCTAACTATCACAACGCTCTGTTGGCACATCTCTTCCCAATAAGCATTAAATAGCAATTGTTCGTGCTGCGAAAAAATCAACCTAGCTATAGCCCGACAATCAGATGGCAACAAAACCTGAGTACTCCAGATATAATCCAGTATCTGTCTCGCTGGCTCACTTTTTACTCCAAACTGACTGACCGTAGACCGCAATTGTGACAACAACTTCCAATCTAAAGCACTGATAGCAGCCTGTGTCCCACCTGCAGCATTAGTCGAATGCCCCCCCGGCAGCACCACCTGTCGCACCGCTTCCAACGCCTCACCGTCTCCCGCATCTAAACAAGCCCGCGCCAGCGCAGCCCAAGCCCCCCCCCGCTCCCGCGCGATGGCCTCCACCAGGTCACTCTGTGCCCCAGGGAGCGGCTCATTGCAAAGGGGGGTCGAGGGGGCCGGCTGTAGCGCCATGGTCGATGCAGGCGGCTCGTCTGATACAGACGTACCAGGAGACGGAGACGGGGCACTCGGCTCCGCAGCCACCGGCAACGCAGGCTCGGCGGCCGGCGGCAACTTTACGGTGGACAAAGCAGGGGGCACCGGGCAATCTGACCATTCATTATAATTCTTATTCCTCCCCTGCACAGCACTAGCTTGTTCTGCCGCTTCCTTTTCTGCCTGATGTAGCAACAAATCATTATAAACCATACGCCACCATTTCCCGCATTTTTTAGCTGTTTTATCCCCATCTAATATTCCCTGAAAAATTGCATCTCCAAATTTACGCCACTCAGCAAGATCATACACTAAATGCGGATTCTGAAATAACCCTTTAGCATACCCATACGCTAATAACTCTGGGAGTTCCTTTTGCAAGTCTGTCCCCTTAACCTGACGCTTTCTTTTCAAAAAACAAGAAAATACCTGACACCTTTTCTTAAAAAAGCAAGAAAATAATTCATAAACCGCTTGCCTTCCCATACCTATTTGTCAGCACGCTGTTGCAGCCTTAAAGGACGTCGTCGGCCCGTATGGGCTAGGCCCTTCTGTAAGGTCACGTAGAGCACCTGCACCTTCTTTTCCTGGCGCATGCTATCCCCACTGCTTAAGGATCCGAACACCTTCGCCGCTGCGATCCTTCCTGGTAGGCCACGTCGGGGTCACCAATTGTTGAAAAACGGCGGGAGAAAAGCAGACGACCACACCTGTCATTGACATATGATCAGCTAATCTCGTTTATTCCTTGGCTGCGTGTACCTTTATAATACGGATAATTAGCTCATACATATTGCAAAAGTGGAGCTCATCATTGGTTCCCAATTACATACCATCCCCGAGTATCTTTGCAGCTTGTTGTTATCATCCTGAAAGTTACTCCCTTTCCGAGTTCACAAAACCATGGTTAGTTTCTCATCATCCCAGGGCATCCTGTTGATCTCAGTGTCCTTGCAGGTGGCATGGCTGCTTGATTAACTGCACCGTGTTTACGACCCTTCTCAGCTAGCTGTAAAAAACACTCCCTACAATATTTGTGTGACATTCTTCTAAAATTTGTCAGAAATCAATATTTCTGTTGGAAATGTCCTTATTTTGAAGAGGGAAAGAGGTATTCCAATAACAGTGTTTCATATGTTGCTACAAGGGACCATTTGTAGAGAAAACGATTTCTATTGGGGATGAAAACCACTTTTTTGGGTAGAAAATGCTACTTGTAATGATGAAAAGCTTTGTATTGGTAAGAAAAAGAATTTTTGGCAAGATTCAAGAGTGATACCTGAGAGAGAGCACATTTTTTTCTGGTATAAGTATTGATATTAGCGTGAAATACATCGGAAATTTGTCTGAAATGGATAATTCTTATGTTAATGTCATTATTTTGTAGGGGAAGACAGATATTCTGGAATCAATGAGTCATAATTTGTTACAAAGCATCGTTTTAAAGAGAATGTGTCTTCTTTTGGGGATGAAAACCAGTAATTTAGGGAGAAATTGCTATTTGTAGGGATGAAAAGCATTAGTTTGGGAAGAAAACCATAGTTTTGCAAGGATGAAGAGTGATACCTAAGAGTGTACTTTTCATTTCTGGGATAAGTGTCGATATTGATGTGACCTACTTCTAAAATTTGTCAGAAATCGATATTTCTGTTGGAAATGTCATTCTTTTTTAGATGAAAAGAGTTATTCTGGAAACAATGTGTCATATATGGCTACAAACGATAATTTTGTAAAGAAATCGATTTCTTTTGAAGATGAAAACCACCTTTAGGTTTAGAAAATGCTGTTTGTAGAGATGAAAAACATTATTTTGGTAAGAAAACCATATTTTTGCAAGGGTAAAGAGTGATACCTAAGAGAGACCTTTTTATTTCTGGTATAAGTATTGATATTCCTGTGAATTTTTTCTAAAATCTGTCAGAAAAGGATATATCTGTTGGAAATGCCCTTATTTTGTAGAGGAGAAAAGGTATTTCCGTTAGTAACATCCTCAATTTGTAGAAGAGAAAAGGTATTGTGGAAACAATGTGTCATATTTTGCTACCAAGCTTCATTTTGTAGAGAAAATGTCTTCTTTTGGGGATGAAAACCAGTATTTCTGGGAAACAACGCTATTTTAAAGGGATAAAAAGCATTATTTTGGTGAGAAAACCATGTCCTTGCAAGGATAAAAAATGATTCTTAGGAGAGAACTTTTATTTCCGGGATAGGTACTGATATTTGTGTGACATTCTTCTAAAATTTGTCAGAAATCAATATTTCTGTTGGAAATGTCCTTATTTTGAAGAGGGAAAGAGGTATTCCAATAACAGTGTTTCATATGTTGCTACAAGGGACCATTTGTAGAGAAAACGATTTCTATTGGGGATGAAAACCACTTTTTTGGGTAGAAAATGCTACTTGTAATGATGAAAAGCTTTGTATTGGTAAGAAAAAGAATTTTTGGCAAGATTCAAGAGTGATACCTGAGAGAGAACACATTTTTTTCTGGTATAAGTATTGATATTAGTGTGAAATACATCGGAAATTTGTCTGAAATGGATAATTCTTATGTTAATGTCATTATTTTGTAGGGGAAGACAGATATTCTGGAATCAATGAATCATAATTTGTTACAAAGCATCCTTTTAAAGAGAATGTGTTTTCTTTTGGGGATGAAAACCAGTAATTTAGGGAGAAATTGCTATTTGTAGGGATGAAAAGCATTAGTTTGGGAAGAAAACCATAGTTTTGCAAGGATGAAGAGTGATACCTAAGAGTGTACTTTTCATTTCTGGGATAAGTGTCGATATTGATGTGACCTACTTCTAAAATTTGTCAGAAATCGATATTTCTGTTGGAAATGTCATTCTTTTTTAGATGAAAAGAGTTATTCTGGAAACAGTGTGTCATATATGGCTACAAACGATAATTTTGTAAAGAAATCGATTTCTTTTGAAGATGAAAACCACCTTTAGGTTTAGAAAATGCTGTTTGTAGAGATGAAAAACATTATTTTGGTAAGAAAACCATATTTTTGCAAGGGTAAAGAGTGATACCTAAGAGAGACCTTTATATTTCTGGTATAAGTATTGATATTCCTGTGAAATTTTTCTAAAATCTGTCAGAAAAGGATATATCTGTTGGAAATGTCCTTATTTTGTAGAGGAGAAAAGGTATTTCTGTTAGTAACGTCCTCAATTTGTAGAAGAGAAAAGGTATTCTGGAAAGAATGTGTCATATTTTGCTACCGAGCTTCAATTTGTAGAGAAAATGTCTTCTCTTGGGGATGAAAACCAGTATTTCTGGGAAACAGCGCTATTTTAAAGGGATAAAAAGCATTATTTTGGTGAGAAAACCATGTCCTTGCAAGGATAAAGAATGATTCTTAGGAGAGAACTTTTATTTCCAGGATAGGTACTGATATTTGTGTGACATTCTTCTAAAATTTGTCAGAAATCGATATTTCTGTTGGAAATGTCCTTATTTTGAAGAGGGAAAGAGGTATTCCAATAACAGTGTTTCATATGTTGCTACAAGGGACCATTTGTAGAGAAAACGATTTCTATTGGGGATGAAAACCACTTTTTTGGGTAGAAAATGCTACTTGTAATGATGAAAAGCTTTGTATTGGTAAGAAAAAGAATTTTTGGCAAGATTCAAGAGTGATACCTGAGAGAGAACACATTTTTTTTCTGGTATAAGTATTGATATTAGTGTGAAATACATCGGAAATTTGTCTGAAATGGATAATTCTTATGTTAATGTCATTATTTTGTAGGGGAAGACAGATATTCTGGAATCAATGAATCATAATTTGTTACAAAGCATCCTTTTAAAGAGAATGTGTTTTCTTTTGGGGATGAAAACCAGTAATTTAGGGAGAAATTGCTATTTGTAGGGATGAAAAGCATTAGTTTGGGAAGAAAACCATAGTTTTGCAAGGATGAAGAGTGATACCTAAGAGTGTACTTTTCATTTCTGGGATAAGTGTCGATATTCATGTGACCTACTTCTAAAATTTGTCAGAAATCGATATTTCTGTTGGAAATGTCATTCTTTTTTAGATGAAAAGAGTTATTCTGGAAACAGTGTGTCATATATGGCTACAAACGATAATTTTGTAAAGAAATCGATTTCTTTTGAAGATGAAAACCACCTTTAGGTTTAGAAAATGCTGTTTGTAGAGATGAAAAACATTATTTTGGTAAGAAAACCATATTTTTGCAAGGGTAAAGAGTGATACCTAAGAGAGACCTTTTTATTTCTGGTATAAGTATTGATATTCTTGTGAATTTTTTCTAAAATCTGTCAGAAAAGGATATATCTGTTGGAAATGTCCTTATTTTGTAGAGGAGAAAAGGTATTTCCGTTAGTAACGTCCTCAATTTGTAGAAGAGAAAAGGTATTCTGGAAAGAATGTGTCATATTTTGCTACCAAGCTTCATTTTGTAGAGAAAATGTCTTCTCTTGGGGATGAAAACCAGTATTTCTGGGAAACAGCGCTATTTTAAAGGGATAAAAAGCATTATTTTGGTGAGAAAACCATGTCCTTGCAAGGATAAAGAATGATTCTTAGGAGAGAACTTTTATTTCCGGGATAGGTACTGATATTTGTATGACATTCTTCTAAAATTTGTCAGAAATCGATATTTCTGTTGGAAATGTCCTTATTTTGAAGAGGGAAAGAGGTATTCCAATAACAGTGTTTCATATGTTGCTACAAGGGACCATTTGTAGAGAAAACGATTTCTATTGGGGATGAAAACCACTTTTTTGGGTAGAAAATGCTACTTGTAATGATGAAAAGCTTTGTATTGGTAAGAAAAAGAATTTTTGGCAAGATTCAAGAGTGATACCTGAGAAAGAACACATTTTTTTCTGGTGTAAGTATTGATATTAGCGTGAAATACATCGGAAATTTGTCTGAAATGGATAATTCTTATGTTAATGTCATTATTTTGTAGGGGAAGACAGATATTCTGGAATCAATGAATCATAATTTGTTACAAAGCATCGTTTTAAAGAGAATGTGTTTTCTTTTGGGGATGAAAACCAGTAATTTAGAAAGAAATTGCTATTTGTAGGGATGAAAAGCATTAGTTTGGGAAGAAAACCATAGTTTTGCAAGGATGAAGAGTGATACCTAAGAGTGTACTTTTCATTTCTGGGATAAGTGTCGATATTCATGTGACCTACTTCTAAAATTTGTCAGAAATCGATATTTCTGTTGGAAATGTCATTCTTTTTTAGATGAAAAGAGTTATTCTGGAAACAATGTGTCATATATGGCTACAAACGATAATTTTGTAGAGAAATCGATTTCTTTTGAAGATGAAAACCACCTTTAGGTTTAGAAAATGCTGTTTGTAGAGATGAAAAACATTATTTTGGTAAGAAAACCATATTTTTGCAAGGGTAAAAAGTGATACCTAAGAGAGACCTTTTTATTTCTGGTGTAAGTATTGATATTCCTGTGAATTTTTTCTAAAATCTGTCAGAAAAGGATATATCTGTTGGAAATGTCCTTATTTTGTAGAGGAGAAAAGGTATTTCCGTTAGTAATGTCCTCAGTTTGTAAAAGAGAAAAGGTATTCTGGAAACAATGTGTCATATTTTGCTACCAAGCTTCATTTTGTAGAGAAAATGTCTTCTTTTGGGGATGAAAACCAGTATTTCTGGGAAACAGCGCTATTTTAAAGGGATAAAAAGCATTATTTTGGTGAGAAAACCATGTCCTTGCAAGGATAAAGAATGATTCTTAGGAGAGAACTTTTATTTCCGGGATAGGTACTGATATTTGTGTGACATTCTTCTAAAATTTGTCAGAAATCAATATTTCTGTTGGAAATGTCCTTATTTTGAAAAGGGAAAGAGGTATTCCAATAACAGTGTTTCATATGTTGCTACAAGGGACCATTTGTAGAGAAAACGATTTCTATTGGGGATGAAAACCACTTTTTTGGGTAGAAAATGCTACTTGTAATGATGAAAAGCTTTGTATTGGTAAGAAAAAGAATTTTTGGCAAGATTCAAGAGTGATACCTGAGAGAGAATACATTTTTTTCTGGTATAAGTATTGATATTAGTGTGAAATACATCGGAAATTTGTCTGAAATGGATAATTCTTATGTTAATGTCATTATTTTGTAGGGGAAGACAGATATTCTGGAATCAATGAATCATAATTTATTACAAAGCATCCTTTTAAAGAGAATGTGTCTTCTTTTGGGGTTGAAAACCAGTAATTTAGGGAGAAATTGCTATTTGTAGGGATGAAAAGCATTAGTTTGGGAAGAAAACCATAGTTTTGCAAGGATGAAGAGTGATACCTAAGAGTGTACTTTTCATTTCTGGGATAAGTGTCGATATTCATGTGACCTACTTCTAAAATTTGTCAGAAATCGATATTTCTGTTGGAAATGTCATTCTTTTTTAGATGAAAAGAGTTATTCTGGAAACAATGTGTCATATATGGCTACAAACGATAATTTTGTAGAGAAATCGATTTCTTTTGAAGATGAAAACCACCTTTTGGTTTAGAAAATGCTGTTTGTAGAGATGAAAAACATTATTTTGGTAAGAAAACCATATTTTTGCAAGGGTAAAAAGTGATACCTAAGAGAGACCTTTTTATTTCTGGTGTAAGTATTGATATTCCTGTAAATTTTTTCTAAAATCTGTCAGAAAAGGATATATCTGTTGGAAATGTCCTTATTTTGTAGAGGAGAAAAGGTATTTCTGTTAGTAACCTCCTCAATTTGTAGAAGAGAAAAGGTATTCTGGAAACAATGTGTCATATTTTGCTACCAAGCTTCATTTTGTAGAGAAAATGTCTTCTTTTGGGGATGAAAACCAGTATTTCTGGGAAACAGCGCTATTTTAAAGGGATAAAAAGCATTATTTTGGTGAGAAAACCATGTCCTTGCAAGGATAAAGAATGATTCTTAGGAGAGAACTTTTATTTCCGGGATAGGTACTGATATTTGTGTGACATTCTTCTAAAATTTGTCAGAAATCGATATTTCTGTTGGAAATGTCCTTATTTTGAAGAGGGAAAGAGGTATTCCAATAACAGTGTTTCATATGTTGCTACAAGGGACCATTTGTAGAGAAAACGATTTCTATTGGGGATGAAAACCACTTTTTTGGGTAGAAAATGCTACTTGTAATGATGAAAAGCTTTGTATTGGTAAGAAAAAGAATTTTTTTTGGCAAGATTCAAGAGTGATACCTGAGAGAGAACACATTTTTTTCTGGTATAAGTATTGATATTAGTGTGAAATACATCGGAAATTTGTCTGAAATGGATAATTCTTATGTTAATGTCATTATTTTGTAGGGGAAGACAGATATTCTGGAATCAATGAATCATAATTTGTTACAAAGCATCGTTTTAAAGAGAATGTGTCTTCTTTTGGGGATGAAAACCAGTAATTTAGGGAGAAATTGCTATTTGTAGGGATGAAAAGCATTAGTTTGGGAAGAAAACCATAGTTTTGCAAGGATGAAGAGTGATACCTAAGAGTGTACTTTTCATTTCTGGGATAAGTGTCGATATTGATGTGACCTACTTCTAAAATTTGTCAGAAATCGATATTTCTGTTGGAAATGTCATTCTTTTTTAGATGAAAAGAGTTATTCTGGAAACAATGTCTCATATATGGCTAAAAACGATAATTTTGTAAAGAAATCGATTTCTTTTGAAGATGAAAACCACCTTTAGGTTTAGAAAATGCTGTTTGTAGAGATGAAAAACATTATTTTGGTAAGAAAACCATATTTTTGCAAGGGTAAAGAGTGATACCTAAGAGAGACCTTTTTATTTCTGGTATAAGTATTGATATTCCTGTGAAATTTTTCTAAAATCTGTCAGAAAAGGATATATCTGTTTGAAATGTCCTTATTTTGAAGAGGAGAAAAGGTATTTCCGTTAGTAACGTCCTCAATTTGTAGAAGAGAAAAGGTATTGTGGAAACAATGTGTCATATTTTGCTACCAAGCTTCATTTTGTAGAGAAAATGTCTTCTCTTGGGGATGAAAACCAGTATTTCTGAGAACAACAGCGCTATTTTAAAGGGATAAAAAGCATTATTTTGGTGAGAAAACCATGTCCTTGCAAGGATAAAGAATGATTCTTAGGAGAGAACTTTTATTTCCGGGATAGGTACTGATATTTGTATGACATTCTTCTAAAATTTGTCAGAAATCGATATTTCTGTTGGAAATGTCCTTATTTTGAAGAGGGAAAGAGGTATTCCAATAACAGTGTTTCATATGTTGCTACAAGGGACCATTTGTAGAGAAAACGATTTCTATTGGGGATGAAAACCACTTTTTTGGGTAGAAAATGCTACTTGTAATGATGAAAAGCTTTGTATTGGTAAGAAAAAGAATTTTTTTTGGCAAGATTCAAGAGTGATACCTGAGAGAGAACACATTTTTTTCTGGTATAAGTATTGATATTAGTGTGAAATACATCGGAAATTTGTCTGAAATGGATAATTCTTATGTTAATGTCATTATTTTGTAGGGGAAGACAGATATTCTGGAATCAATGAATCATAATTTGTTACAAAGCATCGTTTTAAAGAGAATGTGTCTTCTTTTGGGGATGAAAACCAGTAATTTAGGGAGAAATTGCTATTTGTAGGGATGAAAAGCATTAGTTTGGGAAGAAAACCATAGTTTTGCAAGGATGAAGAGTGATACCTAAGAGTGTACTTTTCATTTCTGGGATAAGTGTCGATATTGATGTGACCTACTTCTAAAATTTGTCAGAAATCGATATTTCTGTTGGAAATGTCATTCTTTTTTAGATGAAAAGAGTTATTCTGGAAACAATGTGTCATATATGGCTACAAACGATAATTTTGTAGAGAAATCGATTTCTTTTGAAGATGAAAACCACCTTTAGGTTTAGAAAATGCTGTTTGTAGAGATGAAAAACATTATTTTGGTAAGAAAACCATATTTTTGCAAGGGTAAAAAGTGATACCTAAGAGAGACCTTTTTATTTCTGGTGTAAGTATTGATATTCCTGTGAATTTTTTTTAAAATCTGTCAGAAAAGGATATATCTGTTGGAAATGTCCTTATTTTGTAGAGGAGAAAAGTTATTTCCGTTAGTAATGTCCTCAGTTTGTAAAAGAGAAAAGGTATTCTGGAAACAATGTGTCATATTTTGCTACCAAGCTTCATTTTGTAGAGAAAATGTCTTCTTTTGGGGATGAAAACCAGTATTTCTGGGAAACAGCGCTATTTTAAAGGGATAAAAAGCATTATTTTGGTGAGAAAACCATGTCCTTGCAAGGATAAAGAATGATTCTTAGGAGAGAACTTTTATTTCCGGGATAGGTACTGATATTTGTGTGACATTCTTCTAAAATTTGTCAGAAATCAATATTTCTGTTGGAAATGTCCTTATTTTGAAAAGGGAAAGAGGTATTCCAATAACAGTGTTTCATATGTTGCTACAAGGGACCATTTGTAGAGAAAACGATTTCTATTGGGGATGAAAACCACTTTTTTGGGTAGAAAATGCTACTTGTAATGATGAAAAGCTTTGTATTGGTAAGAAAAAGAATTTTTGGCAAGATTCAAGAGTGATACCTGAGAGAGAATACATTTTTTTTCTGGTATAAGTATTGATATTAGTGTGAAATACATCGGAAATTTGTCTGAAATGGATAATTCTTATGTTAATGTCATTATTTTGTAGGGGAAGACAGATATTCTGGAATCAATGAATCATAATTTATTACAAAGCATCCTTTTAAAGAGAATGTGTCTTCTTTTGGGGTTGAAAACCAGTAATTTAGGGAGAAATTGCTATTTGTAGGGATGAAAAGCATTAGTTTGGGAAGAAAACCATAGTTTTGCAAGGATGAAGAGTGATACCTAAGAGTGTACTTTTCATTTCTGGGATAAGTGTCGATATTCATGTGACCTACTTCTAAAATTTGTCAGAAATCGATATTTCTGTTGGAAATGTCATTCTTTTTTAGATGAAAAGAGTTATTCTGGAAACAATGTGTCATATATGGCTACAAACGATAATTTTGTAGAGAAATCGATTTCTTTTGAAGATGAAAACCACCTTTTGGTTTAGAAAATGCTGTTTGTAGAGATGAAAAACATTATTTTGGTAAGAAAACCATATTTTTGCAAGGGTAAAAAGTGATACCTAAGAGAGACCTTTTTATTTCTGGTGTAAGTATTGATATTCCTGTAAATTTTTTCTAAAATCTGTCAGAAAAGGATATATCTGTTGGAAATGTCCTTATTTTGTAGAGGAGAAAAGGTATTTCTGTTAGTAACCTCCTCAATTTGTAGAAGAGAAAAGGTATTCTGGAAACAATGTGTCATATTTTGCTACCAAGCTTCATTTTGTAGAGAAAATGTCTTCTTTTGGGGATGAAAACCAGTATTTCTGGGAAACAGCGCTATTTTAAAGGGATAAAAAGCATTATTTTGGTGAGAAAACCATGTCCTTGCAAGGATAAAGAATGATTCTTAGGAGAGAACTTTTATTTCCGGGATAGGTACTGATATTTGTGTGACATTCTTCTAAAATTTGTCAGAAATCGATATTTCTGTTGGAAATGTCCTTATTTTGAAGAGGGAAAGAGGTATTCCAATAACAGTGTTTCATATGTTGCTACAAGGGACCATTTGTAGAGAAAACGATTTCTATTGGGGATGAAAACCACTTTTTTGGGTAGAAAATGCTACTTGTAATGATGAAAAGCTTTGTATTGGTAAGAAAAAGAATTTTTTTTGGCAAGATTCAAGAGTGATACCTGAGAGAGAACACATTTTTTTCTGGTATAAGTATTGATATTAGTGTGAAATACATCGGAAATTTGTCTGAAATGGATAATTCTTATGTTAATGTCATTATTTTGTAGGGGAAGACAGATATTCTGGAATCAATGAATCATAATTTGTTACAAAGCATCGTTTTAAAGAGAATGTGTCTTCTTTTGGGGATGAAAACCAGTAATTTAGGGAGAAATTGCTATTTGTAGGGATGAAAAGCATTAGTTTGGGAAGAAAACCATAGTTTTGCAAGGATGAAGAGTGATACCTAAGAGTGTACTTTTCATTTCTGGGATAAGTGTCGATATTGATGTGACCTACTTCTAAAATTTGTCAGAAATCGATATTTCTGTTGGAAATGTCATTCTTTTTTAGATGAAAAGAGTTATTCTGGAAACAATGTCTCATATATGGCTAAAAACGATAATTTTGTAAAGAAATCGATTTCTTTTGAAGATGAAAACCACCTTTAGGTTTAGAAAATGCTGTTTGTAGAGATGAAAAACATTATTTTGGTAAGAAAACCATATTTTTGCAAGGGTAAAGAGTGATACCTAAGAGAGACCTTTTTATTTCTGGTATAAGTATTGATATTCCTGTGAAATTTTTCTAAAATCTGTCAGAAAAGGATATATCTGTTTGAAATGTCCTTATTTTGTAGAGGAGAAAAGGTATTTCCGTTAGTAACGTCCTCAATTTGTAGAAGAGAAAAGGTATTCTGGAAACAATGTGTCATATTTTGCTACCAAGCTTCATTTTGTAGAGAAAATGTCTTCTCTTGGGGATGAAAACCAGTATTTCTGAGAACAACAGCGCTATTTTAAAGGGATAAAAAGCATTATTTTGGTGAGAAAACCATGTCCTTGCAAGGATAAAGAATGATTCTTAGGAGAGAACTTTTATTTCCGGGATAGGTACTGATATTTGTATGACATTCTTCTAAAATTTGTCAGAAATCGATATTTCTGTTGGAAATGTCCTTATTTTGAAGAGGGAAAGAGGTATTCCAATAACAGTGTTTCATATGTTGCTACAAGGGACCATTTGTAGAGAAAACGATTTCTATTGGGGATGAAAACCACTTTTTTGGGTAGAAAATGCTACTTGTAATGATGAAAAGCTTTGTATTGGTAAGAAAAAGAATTTTTGGCAAGATTCAAGAGTGATACCTGAGAGAGAACACATTTTTTTCTGGTATAAGTATTGATATTAGTGTGAAATACATCGGAAATTTGTCTGAAATGGATAATTCTTATGTTAATGTCATTATTTTGTAGGGGAAGACAGATATTCTGGAATCAATGAGTCATAATTTGTTACAAAGCATCGTTTTAAAGAGAATGTGTTTTCTTTTGGGGATGAAAACCAGTAATTTAGGGAGAAATTGCTATTTGTAGGGATGAAAAGCATTAGTTTGGGAAGAAAACCATAGTTTTGCAAGGATGAAGAGTGATACCTAAGAGTGTACTTTTCATTTCTGGGATAAGTGTCGATATTCATGTGACCTACTTCTAAAATTTGTCAGAAATCGATATTTCTGTTGGAAATGTCATTCTTTTTTAGATGAAAAGAGTTATTCTGGAAACAATGTGTCATATATGGCTACAAACGATAATTTTGTAGAGAAATCGATTTCTTTTGAAGATGAAAACCACATTTAGGTTTAGAAAATGCTGTTTGTAGAGATGAAAAACATTATTTTGGTAAGAAAACCATATTTTTGCCAGGGTAAAAAGTGATACCTAAGAGAGACCTTTTTATTTCTGGTGTAAGTATTGATAATCCTGTGAATTTTTTCTAAAATCTGTCAGAAAAGGATATATCTGTTTGAAATGTCCTTATTTTGTAGAGGAGAAAAGGTATTTCTGTTAGTAATGTCCTCAATTTGTAGAAGAGAAAAGGTATTCTGGAAACAATGTGTCATATTTTGCTACCAAGCTTCATTTTGAGGAGAAAATGTCTTCTTTTGGGGATGAAAACCAGTATTTCTGGGAAACAGCGCTATTTTAAAGGGATAAAAAGCATTATTTTGGTGAGAAAACCATGTCCTTGCAAGGATAAAGAATGATTCTTAGGAGAGAACTTTTATTTCCGGGATAGGTACTGATATTTGTGTGACATTCTTCTAAAATTTGTCAGAAATCGATATTTCTGTTGGAAATGTCCTTATTTTGAAGAGGGAAAGAGGTATTCCAATAACAGTGTTTCATATGTTGCTACAAGGGACCATTTGTAGAGAAAACGATTTCTATTGGGGATGAAAACCACTTTTTTGGGTAGAAAATGCTACTTGTAATGATGAAAAGCTTTGTATTGGTAAGAAAAAGAATTTTTTTTGGCAAGATTCAAGAGTGATACCTGAGAGAGAACACATTTTTTTCTGGTATAAGTATTGATATTAGTGTGAAATACATCGGAAATTTGTCTGAAATGGATAATTCTTATGTTAATGTCATTATTTTGTAGGGGAAGACAGATATTCTGGAATCAATGAATCATAATTTGTTACAAAGCATCGTTTTAAAGAGAATGTGTCTTCTTTTGGGGATGAAAACCAGTAATTTAGGGAGAAATTGCTATTTGTAGGGATGAAAAGCATTAGTTTGGGAAGAAAACCATAGTTTTGCAAGGATGAAGAGTGATACCTAAGAGTGTACTTTTCATTTCTGGGATAAGTGTCGATATTGATGTGACCTACTTCTAAAATTTGTCAGAAATCGATATTTCTGTTGGAAATGTCATTCTTTTTTAGATGAAAAGAGTTATTCTGGAAACAATGTCTCATATATGGCTAAAAACGATAATTTTGTAAAGAAATCGATTTCTTTTGAAGATGAAAACCACCTTTAGGTTTAGAAAATGCTGTTTGTAGAGATGAAAAACATTATTTTGGTAAGAAAACCATATTTTTGCAAGGGTAAAGAGTGATACCTAAGAGAGACCTTTTTATTTCTGGTATAAGTATTGATATTCCTGTGAAATTTTTCTAAAATCTGTCAGAAAAGGATATATCTGTTTGAAATGTCCTTATTTTGTAGAGGAGAAAAGGTATTTCCGTTAGTAACGTCCTCAATTTGTAGAAGAGAAAAGGTATTCTGGAAACAATGTGTCATATTTTGCTACCAAGCTTCATTTTGTAGAGAAAATGTCTTCTCTTGGGGATGAAAACCAGTATTTCTGAGAACAACAGCGCTATTTTAAAGGGATAAAAAGCATTATTTTGGTGAGAAAACCATGTCCTTGCAAGGATAAAGAATGATTCTTAGGAGAGAACTTTTATTTCCGGGATAGGTACTGATATTTGTATGACATTCTTCTAAAATTTGTCAGAAATCGATATTTCTGTTGGAAATGTCCTTATTTTGAAGAGGGAAAGAGGTATTCCAATAACAGTGTTTCATATGTTGCTACAAGGGACCATTTGTAGAGAAAACGATTTCTATTGGGGATGAAAACCACTTTTTTGGGTAGAAAATGCTACTTGTAATGATGAAAAGCTTTGTATTGGTAAGAAAAAGAATTTTTGGCAAGATTCAAGAGTGATACCTGAGAGAGAACACATTTTTTTCTGGTATAAGTATTGATATTAGTGTGAAATACATCGGAAATTTGTCTGAAATGGATAATTCTTATGTTAATGTCATTATTTTGTAGGGGAAGACAGATATTCTGGAATCAATGAGTCATAATTTGTTACAAAGCATCGTTTTAAAGAGAATGTGTTTTCTTTTGGGGATGAAAACCAGTAATTTAGGGAGAAATTGCTATTTGTAGGGATGAAAAGCATTAGTTTGGGAAGAAAACCATAGTTTTGCAAGGATGAAGAGTGATACCTAAGAGTGTACTTTTCATTTCTGGGATAAGTGTCGATATTCATGTGACCTACTTCTAAAATTTGTCAGAAATCGATATTTCTGTTGGAAATGTCATTCTTTTTTAGATGAAAAGAGTTATTCTGGAAACAATGTGTCATATATGGCTACAAACGATAATTTTGTAGAGAAATCGATTTCTTTTGAAGATGAAAACCACATTTAGGTTTAGAAAATGCTGTTTGTAGAGATGAAAAACATTATTTTGGTAAGAAAACCATATTTTTGCAAGGGTAAAAAGTGATACCTAAGAGAGACCTTTTTATTTCTGGTGTAAGTATTGATAATCCTGTGAATTTTTTCTAAAATCTGTCAGAAAAGGATATATCTGTTTGAAATGTCCTTATTTTGTAGAGGAGAAAAGGTATTTCTGTTAGTAATGTCCTCAATTTGTAGAAGAGAAAAGGTATTCTGGAAACAATGTGTCATATTTTGCTACCAAGCTTCATTTTGAGGAGAAAATGTCTTCTTTTGGGGATGAAAACCAGTATTTCTGGGAAACAGCGCTATTTTAAAGGGATAAAAAGCATTATTTTGGTGAGAAAACCATGTCCTTGCAAGGATAAAGAATGATTCTTAGGAGAGAACTTTTATTTCCGGGATAGGTACTGATATTTGTGTGACATTCTTCTAAAATTTGTCAGAAATCGATATTTCTGTTGGAAATGTCCTTATTTTGAAGAGGGAAAGAGGTATTCCAATAACAGTGTTTCATATGTTGCTACAAGGGACCATTTGTA
Organism: Coturnix japonica; assembly: GCF_054131305.1. Taxonomy (NCBI): domain Eukaryota; kingdom Metazoa; phylum Chordata; class Aves; order Galliformes; family Phasianidae; genus Coturnix; species Coturnix japonica. Next base: position 15,535,576 of record NC_140701.1, read on the forward strand.
GAGAAAACGATTTCTATTGGGGATGAAAACCACTTTTTTGGGTAGAAAATGCTACTTGTAATGATGAAAAGCTTTGTATTGGTAAGAAAAAGAATTTTTTTTGGCAAGATTCAAGAGTGATACCTGAGAGAGAACACATTTTTTTCTGGTATAAGTATTGATATTAGTGTGAAATACATCGGAAATTTGTCTGAAATGGATAATTCTTATGTTAATGTCATTATTTTGTAGGGGAAGACAGATATTCTGGAATCAATGAATCATAATTTGTTACAAAGCATCGTTTTAAAGAGAATGTGTCTTCTTTTGGGGATGAAAACCAGTAATTTAGGGAGAAATTGCTATTTGTAGGGATGAAAAGCATTAGTTTGGGAAGAAAACCATAGTTTTGCAAGGATGAAGAGTGATACCTAAGAGTGTACTTTTCATTTCTGGGATAAGTGTCGATATTGATGTGACCTACTTCTAAAATTTGTCAGAAATCGATATTTCTGTTGGAAATGTCATTCTTTTTTAGATGAAAAGAGTTATTCTGGAAACAATGTCTCATATATGGCTAAAAACGATAATTTTGTAAAGAAATCGATTTCTTTTGAAGATGAAAACCACCTTTAGGTTTAGAAAATGCTGTTTGTAGAGATGAAAAACATTATTTTGGTAAGAAAACCATATTTTTGCAAGGGTAAAGAGTGATACCTAAGAGAGACCTTTTTATTTCTGGTATAAGTATTGATATTCCTGTGAAATTTTTCTAAAATCTGTCAGAAAAGGATATATCTGTTTGAAATGTCCTTATTTTGTAGAGGAGAAAAGGTATTTCCGTTAGTAACGTCCTCAATTTGTAGAAGAGAAAAGGTATTCTGGAAACAATGTGTCATATTTTGCTACCAAGCTTCATTTTGTAGAGAAAATGTCTTCTCTTGGGGATGAAAACCAGTATTTCTGAGAACAACAGCGCTATTTTAAAGGGATAAAAAGCATTATTTTGGTGAGAAAACCATGTCCTTGCAAGGATAAAGAATGATTCTTAGGAGAGAACTTTTATTTCCGGGATAGGTACTGATATTTGTATGACATTCTTCTAAAATTTGTCAGAAATCGATATTTCTGTTGGAAATGTCCTTATTTTGAAGAGGGAAAGAGGTATTCCAATAACAGTGTTTCATATGTTGCTACAAGGGACCATTTGTAGAGAAAACGATTTCTATTGGGGATGAAAACCACTTTTTTGGGTAGAAAATGCTACTTGTAATGATGAAAAGCTTTGTATTGGTAAGAAAAAGAATTTTTGGCAAGATTCAAGAGTGATACCTGAGAGAGAACACATTTTTTTCTGGTATAAGTATTGATATTAGTGTGAAATACATCGGAAATTTGTCTGAAATGGATAATTCTTATGTTAATGTCATTATTTTGTAGGGGAAGACAGATATTCTGGAATCAATGAGTCATAATTTGTTACAAAGCATCGTTTTAAAGAGAATGTGTTTTCTTTTGGGGATGAAAACCAGTAATTTAGGGAGAAATTGCTATTTGTAGGGATGAAAAGCATTAGTTTGGGAAGAAAACCATAGTTTTGCAAGGATGAAGAGTGATACCTAAGAGTGTACTTTTCATTTCTGGGATAAGTGTCGATATTCATGTGACCTACTTCTAAAATTTGTCAGAAATCGATATTTCTGTTGGAAATGTCATTCTTTTTTAGATGAAAAGAGTTATTCTGGAAACAATGTGTCATATATGGCTACAAACGATAATTTTGTAGAGAAATCGATTTCTTTTGAAGATGAAAACCACATTTAGGTTTAGAAAATGCTGTTTGTAGAGATGAAAAACATTATTTTGGTAAGAAAACCATATTTTTGCAAGGGTAAAAAGTGATACCTAAGAGAGACCTTTTTATTTCTGGTGTAAGTATTGATAATCCTGTGAATTTTTTCTAAAATCTGTCAGAAAAGGATATATCTGTTGGAAATGTCCTTATTTTGTAGAGGAGAAAAGGTATTTCTGTTAGTAATGTCCTCAATTTGTAGAAGAGAAAAGGTATTCTGGAAACAATGTGTCATATTTTGCTACCAAGCTTCATTTTGAGGAGAAAATGTCTTCTTTTGGGGATGAAAACCAGTATTTCTGGGAAACAGCGCTATTTTAAAGGGATAAAAAGCATTATTTTGGTGAGAAAACCATGTCCTTGCAAGGATAAAGAATGATTCTTAGGAGAGAACTTTTATTTCCGGGATAGGTACTGATATTTGTGTGACATTCTTCTAAAATTTGTCAGAAATCGATATTTCTGTTGGAAATGTCCTTATTTTGAAGAGGGAAAGAGGTATTCCAATAACAGTGTTTCATATGTTGCTACAAGGGACCATTTGTAGATAAAACGATTTCTATTGGGGATGAAAACCACTTTTTTGGGTAGAAAATGCTACTTGTAATGATGAAAAGCTTTGTATTGGTAAGAAAAAGAATTTTTGGCAAGATTCAAGAGTGATACCTGAGAAAGAACACATTTTTTTCTGGTGTAAGTATTGATATTAGTGTGAAATACATCGGAAATTTGTCTGAAATGGATAATTCTTATGTTAATGTCATTATTTTGTAGGGGAACACAGATATTCTGGAATCAATGTGTCATAATTTGTTACAAAGCATCGTTTTAAAGAGAATGTGTCTTCTTTTGGGGATGAAAACCAGTAATTTAGGGAGAAATTGCTATTTGTAGGGATGAAAAGCATTAGTTTGGGAAGAAAACCATATTTTTGCAAGGATGAAGAGTGATACCTAAGAGTGTACTTTTCATTTCTGGGATAAGTGTCGATATTCATGTGACCTACTTCTAAAATTTGTCAGAAATCGATATTTCTGTTGGAAATGTCATTCTTTTTTAGATGAAAAGAGTTATTCTGGAAACAATGTGTCATATATGGCTACAAACGATAATTTTGTAAAGAAATTGATTTCTTTTGAAGATGAAAACCACCTTTAGGTTTAGAAAATGCTGTTTGTAGAGATGAAAAACATTATTTTGGTAAGAAAACCATATTTTTGCAAGGGTAAAAAGTGATACCTAAGAGAGACCTTTTTATTTCTGGTATAAGTATTGATATTCCTGTGAATTTTTTCTAAAATCTGTCAGAAAAGGATATATCTGTTGGAAATGTCCTTATTTTGTAGAGGAGAAAAGGTATTTCCGTTAGTAACGTCCTCAATTTGTAGAAGAGAAAAGGTATTCTGGAAACAATGTGTCATATTTTGCTACCAAGCTTCATTTTGTAGAGAAAATGTCTTCTCTTGGGGATGAAAACCAGTATTTCTGGGAAACAGCGCTATTTTAAAGGGATAAAAAGCATTATTTTGGTGAGAAAACCATGTCCTTGCAAGGATAAAGAATGATTCTTAGGAGAGAACTTTTATTTCCGGGATAGGTACTGATATTTGTGTGACATTCTTCTAAAATTTGTCAGAAATCAATATTTCTGTTGGAAATGTCCTTATTTTGAAGAGGGAAAGAGGTATTCCAATAACAGTGTTTCATATGTTGCTACAAGGGACCATTTGTAGAGAAAACGATTTCTATTGGGGATGAAAACCACTTTTTTGGGTAGAAAATGCTACTTGTAATGATGAAAAGCTTTGTATTGGTAAGAAAAAGAATTTTTGGCAAGATTCAAGAGTGATACCTGAGAAAGAACACATTTTTTTCTGGTGTAAGTATTGATATTAGCGTGAAATACATCGGAAATTTGTCTGAAATGGATAATTCTTATGTTAATGTCATTATTTTGTAGGGGAAGACAGATATTCTGGAATCAATGAGTCATAATTTGTTACAAAGCATCGTTTTAAAGAGAATGTGTCTTCTTTTGGGGATGAAAACCAGTAATTTAGGGAGAAATTGCTATTTGTAGGGATGAAAAGCATTAGTTTGGGAAGAAAACCATAGTTTTGCAAGGATGAAGAGTGATACCTAAGAGTGTACTTTTCATTTCTGGGATAAGTGTCGATATTCATGTGACCTACTTCTAAAATTTGTCAGAAATCGATATTTCTGTTGGAAATGTCATTCTTTTTTAGATGAAAAGAGTTATTCTGAAAACAATGTGTCATATATGGCTACAAACGATAATTTTGTAAAGAAATAGATTTCTTTTGAAGATGAAAACCACCTTTAGGTTTAGAAAATGCTGTTTGTAGAGATGAAAAACATTATTTTGGTAAGAAAACCATATTTTTGCAAGGGTAAAGAGTGATACCTAAGAGTGACCTTTTTATTTCTGGTATAAGTATTGATATTCCTGTGAATTTTTTCTAAAATCTGTCAGAAAAGGATATATCTGTTGGAAATGTCCTTATTTTGTAGAGGAGAAAAGGTATTTCCGTTAGTAACGTCCTCAATTTGTAGAAGAGAAAAGGTATTCTGGAAACAATGTGTCATATTTTGCTACCAAGCTTCATTTTGTAGAGAAAATGTCTTCTCTTGGGGATGAAAACCAGTATTTCTGGGAAACAACGCTATTTTAAAGGGATAAAAAGCATTATTTTGGTGAGAAAACCATGTCCTTGCAAGGATAAAGAATGATTCTTAGGAGAGAACTTTTATTTCCGGGATAGGTACTGATATTTGTGTGACATTCTTCTAAAATCTGTCAGAAATCAATATTTCTGTTGGAAATGTCCTTATTTTGAAGAGGGAAAGAGGTATTCCAATAACAGTGTTTCATATGTTGCTACAAGGGACCATTTGTAGAGAAAACGATTTCTATTGGGGATGAAAACCACTTTTTTGGGTAGAAAATGCTACTTGTAATGATGAAAAGCTTTGTATTGGTAAGAAAAAGAATTTTTGGCAAGATTCAAGAGTGATACCTGAGAAAGAACACATTTTTTTCTGGTGTAAGTATTGATATTAGCGTGAAATACATCGGAAATTTGTCTGAAATGGATAATTCTTATGTTAATGTCATTATTTTGTAGGGGAACACAGATATTCTGGAATCAATGTGTCATAATTTGTTACAAAGCATCGTTTTAAAGAGAATGTGTCTTCTTTTGGGGATGAAAACCAGTAATTTAGGGAGAAATTGCTATTTGTAGGGATGAAAAGCATTAGTTTGGGAAGAAAACCATAGTTTTGCAAGGATGAAGAGTGATACCTAAGAGTGTACTTTTCATTTCTGGGATAAGTGTCGATATTCATGTGACCTACTTCTAAAATTTGTCAGAAATCGATATTTCTGTTGGAAATGTCATTCTTTTTTAGATGAAAAGAGTTATTCTGGAAACAATGTGTCATATATGGCTACAAACGATAATTTTGTAGAGAAATCGATTTCTTTTGAAGATGAAAACCACCTTTAGGTTTAGAAAATGCTGTTTGTAGAGATGAAAAACATTATTTTGGTAAGAAAACCATATTTTTGCAAGGGTAAAGAGTGATACCTAAGAGAGACCTTTTTATTTCTGGTATAAGTATTGATATTCCTGTGAATTTTTTCTAAAATCTGTCAGAAAAGGATATATCTGTTGGAAATGTCCTTATTTTGTAGAGGAGAAAAGGTATTTCCGTTAGTAACGTCCTCAATTTGTAGAAGAGAAAAGGTATTCTGGAAACAATGTGTCATATTTTGCTACCAAGCTTCATTTTGTAGAGAAAATGTCTTCTTTTGGGGATGAAAACCAGTATTTCTGGGAAACAGCGCTATTTTAAAGGGATAAAAAGCATTATTTTGGTGAGAAAACCATGTCCTTGCAAGGATAAAGAATGATTCTTAGGAGAGAACTTTTATTTCCGGGATAGGTACTGATATTTGTGTGACATTCTTCTAAAATTTGTCAGAAATCGATATTTCTGTTGGAAATGTCCTTATTTTGAAGAGGGAAAGAGGTATTCCAATAACAGTGTTTCATATGTTGCTACAAGGGACCATTTGTAGAGAAAACGATTTCTATTGGGGATGAAAACCACTTTTTTGTATAGAAAATGCTACTTGTAATGATGAAAAGCTTTGTATTGGTAAGAAAAAGAATTTTTGGCAAGATTCAAGAGTGATACCTGAGAGAGAACACATTTTTTTCTGGTATAAGTATTGATATTAGTGTGAAATACATCGGAAATTTGTCTGAAATGGATAATTATTATGTTAATGTCATTATTTTGTAGGGGAAGACAGATATTCTGGAATCAATGAATCATAATTTATTACAAAGCATCCTTTTAAAGAGAATGTGTCTTCTTTTGGGGATGAAAACCAGTAATTTAGGGAGAAATTGCTATTTGTAGGGATGAAAAGCATTAGTTTGGGAAGAAAACCATAGTTTTGCAAGGATGAAGAGTGATACCTAAGAGTGTACTTTTCATTTCTGGGATAAGTGTCGATATTCATGTGACCTACTTCTAAAATTTGTCAGAAATCGATATTTCTGTTGGAAATGTCATTCTTTTTTAGATGAAAAGAGTTATTCTGGAAACAATGTGTCATATATGGCTACAAACGATAATTTTGTAGAGAAATCGATTTCTTTTGAAGATGAAAACCACATTTAGGTTTAGAAAATGCTGTTTGTAGAGATGAAAAACATTATTTTGGTAAGAAAACCATATTTTTGCAAGGGTAAAAAGTGATACCTAAGAGAGACCTTTTTATTTCTTGTGTAAGTATTGATATTCCTGTGAATTTTTTCTAAAATCTGTCAGAAAAGGATATATCTGTTGGAAATGTCCTTATTTTGTAGAGGAGAAAAGGTATTTCTGTTAGTAATGTCCTCAATTTGTAGAAGAGAAAAGGTATTCTGGAAACAATGTGTCATATTTTGCTACCAAGCTTCATTTTGTAGAGAAAATGTCTTCTTTTGGGGATGAAAACCAGTATTTCTGGGAAACAGCGCTATTTTAAAGGGATAAAAAGCATTATTTTGGTGAGAAAACCATGTCCTTGCAAGGATAAAGAATGATTCTTAGGAGAGAACTTTTATTTCCGGGATAGGTACTGATATTTGTGTGACATTCTTCTAAAATTTGTCAGAAATCAATATTTCTGTTGCAAATGTCCTTATTTTGAAGAGGGAAAGAGGTATTCCAATAACAGTGTTTCATATGTTGCTACAAGGGACCATTTGTAGAGAAAACGATTTCTATTGGGGATGAAAACCACTTTTTTGGGTAGAAAATGCTACTTGTAATGATGAAAAGCTTTGTATTGGTAAGAAAAAGAATTTTTGGCAAGATTCAAGAGTGATACCTGAGAGAGAACACAATTTTTTCTGGTATAAGTATTGATATTAGTGTGAAATACATCGGAAATTTGTCTGAAATGGATAATTCTTATGTTAATGTCATTATTTTGTAGGGGAAGACAGATATTCTGGAATCAATGAATCATAATTTATTACAAAGCATCCTTTTAAAGAGAATGTGTTTTCTTTTGGGGATGAAAACCAGTAATTTAGGGAGAAATTGCTATTTGTAGGGATGAAAAGCATTAGTTTGGGAAGAAAACCATAGTTTTGCAAGGATGAAGAGTGATACCTAAGAGTGTACTTTTCATTTCTGGGATAAGTGTCGATATTCATGTGACCTACTTCTAAAATTTGTCAGAAATCGATATTTCTGTTGGAAATGTCATTCTTTTTTAGATGAAAAGAGTTATTCTGGAAACAATGTGTCATATATGGCAACAAACGATAATTTTGTAGAGAAATCGATTTCTTTTGAAGATGAAAACCACATTTAGGTTTAGAAAATGCTGTTTGTAGAGATGAAAAACATTATTTTGGTAAGAAAACCATATTTTTGCAAGGGTAAAAAGTGATACCTAAGAGAGACCTTTTTATTTCTGGTGTAAGTATTGATATTCCTGTGAATTTTTTCTAAAATCTGTCAGAAAAGGATATATCTGTTGGAAATGTCCTTATTTTGTAGAGGAGAAAAGGTATTTCCGTTAGTAACGTCCTCAATTTGTAGAAGAGAAAAGGTATTCTGGAAACAATGTGTCATATTTTGCTACAAAGCTTCATTTTGTAGAGAAAATGTCTTCTTTTGGGGATGAAAACCAGTATTTCTGGGAAACAGCGCTATTTTAAAGGGATAAAAAGCATTATTTTGGTGAGAAAACCATGTCCTTGCAAGGATAAAGAATGATTCTTAGGAGAGAACTTTTATTTCCGGGATAGGTACTGATATTTGTGTGACATTCTTCTAAAATTTGTCAGAAATCAATATTTCTGTTGGAAATGTCCTTATTTTGAAGAGGGAAAGAGGTATTCCAATAACAGTGTTTCATATGTTGCTACAAGGGACCATTTGTAGAGAAAACGATTTCTATTGGGGATGAAAACCACTTTTTTGGGTAGAAAATGCTACTTGTAATGATGAAAAGCTTTGTATTGATAAGAAAAAGAATTTTTGGCAAGATTCAAGAGTGATACCTGAGAGAGAACACATTTTTTTCTGGTATAAGTATTGATATTAGTGTGAAATACATCGGAAATTTGTCTGAAATGGATAATTCTTATGTTAATGTCATTATTTTGTAGGGGAAGACAGATATTCTGGAATCAATGAATCATAATTTATTACAAAGCATCCTTTTAAAGAGAATGTGTCTTCTTTTGGGGATGAAAACCAGTAATTTAGGGAGAAATTGCTATTTGTAGGGATGAAAAGCATTAGTTTGGGAAGAAAACCATAGTTTTGCAAGGATGAAGAGTGATACCTAAGAGTGTACTTTTCATTTCTGGGATAAGTGTCGATATTCATGTGACCTACTTCTAAAATTTGTCAGAAATCGATATTTCTGTTGGAAATGTCATTCTTTTTTAGATGAAAAGAGTTATTCTGGAAACAATGTGTCATATATGGCTACAAACGATAATTTTGTAAAGAAATCGATTTCTTTTGAAGATGAAAACCACCTTTAGGTTTAGAAAATGCTGTTTGTAGAGATGAAAAACATTATTTTGGTAAGAAAACCATATTTTTGCAAGGGTAAAGAGTGATACCTAAGAGAGACCTTTTTATTTCTGGTATAAGTATTGATATTCCTGTGAATTTTTTCTAAAATCTGTCAGAAAAGGATATATCTGTTGGAAATGTCCTTATTTTGTAGAGGAGAAAAGGTATTTCCGTTAGTAACGTCCTCAATTTGTAGAAGAGAAAAGGTATTCTGGAAACAATGTGTCATATTTTGCTACCAAGCTTCATATTGTAGAGAAAATGTCTTCTTTTGGGGATGAAAACCAGTATTTCTGGGAAACAGCGCTATTTTAAAGGGATAAAAAGCATTATTTTGGTGAGAAAACCATGTCCTTGCAAGGATAAAGAATGATTCTTAGGAGAGAACTTTTATTTCCGGGATAGGTACTGATATTTGTGTGACATTCTTCTAAAATTTGTCAGAAATCAATATTTCTGTTGGAAATGTCCTTATTTTGAAGAGGGAAAGAGGTATTCCAATAACAGTGTTTCATATGTTGCTACAAGGGACCATTTGTAGAGAAAACGATTTCTATTGGGGATGAAAACCACTTTTTTGTATAGAAAATGCTACTTGTAATGATGAAAAGCTTTGTATTGGTAAGAAAAAGAATTTTTGGCAAGATTCAAGAGTGATACCTGAGAGAGAACACATTTTTTTCTGGTATAAGTATTGATATTAGTGTGAAATACATCGGAAATTTGTCTGAAATGGATAATTATTATGTTAATGTCATTATTTTGTAGGGGAAGACAGATATTCTGGAATCAATGAATCATAATTTATTACAAAGCATCGTTTTAAAGAGAATGTGTCTTCTTTTGGGGATGAAAACCAGTAATTTAGGGAGAAATTGCTATTTGTAGGGATGAAAAGCATTAGTTTGGGAAGAAAACCATAGTTTTGCAAGGATGAAGAGTGATACCTAAGAGTGTACTTTTCATTTCTGGGATAAGTGTCGATATTCTTGTGACCTACTTCTAAAATTTGTCAGAAATCGATATTTCTGTTGGAAATGTCATTCTTTTTTAGATGAAAAGAGTTATTCTGGAAACAATGTGTCATATATGGCTACAAACGATAATTTTGTAGAGAAATCGATTTCTTTTGAAGATGAAAACCACATTTAGGTTTAGAAAATGCTGTTTGTAGAGATGAAAAACATTATTTTGGTAAGAAAACCATATTTTTGCAAGGGTAAAAAGTGATACCTAAGAGAGACCTTTTTATTTCTTGTGTAAGTATTGATATTCCTGTGAATTTTTTCTAAAATCTGTCAGAAAAGGATATATCTGTTGGAAATGTCCTTATTTTGTAGAGGAGAAAAGGTATTTCTGTTAGTAATGTCCTCAATTTGTAGAAGAGAAAAGGTATTCTGGAAACAATGTGTCATATTTTGCTACCAAGCTTCATTTTGTAGAGAAAATGTCTTCTTTTGGGGATGAAAACCAGTATTTCTGGGAAACAGCGCTATTTTAAAGGGATAAAAAGCATTATTTTGGTGAGAAAACCATGTCCTTGCAAGGATAAAGAATGATTCTTAGGAGAGAACTTTTATTTCCGGGATAGGTACTGATATTTGTGTGACATTCTTCTAAAATTTGTCAGAAATCAATATTTCTGTTGGAAATGTCCTTATTTTGAAGAGGGAAAGAGGTATTCCAATAACAGTGTTTCATATGTTGCTACAAGGGACCATTTGTAGAGAAAACGATTTCTATTGGGGATGAAAACCACTTTTTTGGGTAGAAAATGCTACTTGTAATGATGAAAAGCTTTGTATTGGTAAGAAAAAGAATTTTTGGCAAGATTCAAGAGTGATACCTGAGAGAGAACACAATTTTTTCTGGTATAAGTATTGATATTAGTGTGAAATACATCGGAAATTTGTCTGAAATGGATAATTCTTATGTTAATGTCATTATTTTGTAGGGGAAGACAGATATTCTGGAATCAATGAATCATAATTTATTACAAAGCATCCTTTTAAAGAGAATGTGTTTTCTTTTGGGGATGAAAACCAGTAATTTAGGGAGAAATTGCTATTTGTAGGGATGAAAAGCATTAGTTTGGGAAGAAAACCATAGTTTTGCAAGGATGAAGAGTGATACCTAAGAGTGTACTTTTCATTTCTGGGATAAGTGTCGATATTCATGTGACCTACTTCTAAAATTTGTCAGAAATCGATATTTCTGTTGGAAATGTCATTCTTTTTTAGATGAAAAGAGTTATTCTGGAAACAATGTGTCATATATGGCAACAAACGATAATTTTGTAGAGAAATCGATTTCTTTTGAAGATGAAAACCACATTTAGGTTTAGAAAATGCTGTTTGTAGAGATGAAAAACATTATTTTGGTAAGAAAACCATATTTTTGCAAGGGTAAAAAGTGATACCTAAGAGAGACCTTTTTATTTCTGGTGTACGTATTGATATTCCTGTGAATTTTTTCTAAAATCTGTCAGAAAAGGATATATCTGTTGGAAATGTCCTTATTTTGTAGAGGAGAAAAGGTATTTCCGTTAGTAACGTCCTCAATTTGTAGAAGAGAAAAGGTATTCTGGAAACAATGTGTCATATTTTGCTACAAAGCTTCATTTTGTAGAGAAAATGTCTTCTTTTGGGGATGAAAACCAGTATTTCTGGGAAACAGCGCTATTTTAAAGGGATAAAAAGCATTATTTTGGTGAGAAAACCATGTCCTTGCAAGGATAAAGAATGATTCTTAGGAGAGAACTTTTATTTCCGGGATAGGTACTGATATTTGTGTGACATTCTTCTAAAATTTGTCAGAAATCAATATTTCTGTTGGAAATGTCCTTATTTTGAAGAGGGAAAGAGGTATTCCAATAACAGTGTTTCATATGTTGCTACAAGGGACCATTTGTAGAGAAAACGATTTCTATTGGGGATGAAAACCACTTTTTTGGGTAGAAAATGCTGCTTGTAATGATGAAAAGCTTTGTATTGATAAGAAAAAGAATTTTTGGCAAGATTCAAGAGTGATACCTGAGAGAGAACACATTTTTTTCTGGTGTAAGTATTGATATTAGTGTGAAATACATCGGAAATTTGTCTGAAATGGATAATTCTTATGTTAATGTCATTATTTTGTAGGGGAAGACAGATATTCTGGAATCAATGAATCATAATTTATTACAAAGCATCCTTTTAAAGAGAATGTGTCTTCTTTTGGGGATGAAAACCAGTAATTTAGGGAGAAATTGCTATTTGTAGGGATGAAAAGCATTAGTTTGGGAAGAAAACCATAGTTTTGCAAGGATGAAGAGTGATACCTAAGAGTGTACTTTTCATTTCTGGGATAAGTGTCGATATTCATGTGACCTACTTCTAAAATTTGTCAGAAATCGATATTTCTGTTGGAAATGTCATTCTTTTTTAGATGAAAAGAGTTATTCTGGAAACAATGTGTCATATATGGCTACAAACGATAATTTTGTAAAGAAATCGATTTCTTTTGAAGATGAAAACCACCTTTAGGTTTAGAAAATGCTGTTTGTAGAGATGAAAAACATTATTTTGGTAAGAAAACCATATTTTTGCAAGGGTAAAAAGTGATACCTAAGAGAGACCTTTTTATTTCTGGTATAAGTATTGATATTCCTGTGAATTTTTTCTAAAATCTGTCAGAAAAGGATATATCTGTTGGAAATGTCCTTATTTTGTAGAGGAGAAAAGGTATTTCCGTTAGTAACGTCCTCAATTTGTAGAAGAGAAAAGGTATTCTGGAAACAATGTGTCATATTTTGCTACCAAGCTTCATATTGTAGAGAAAATGTCTTCTTTTGGGGATGAAAACCAGTATTTCTGGGAAACAGCGCTATTTTAAAGGGATAAAAAGCATTATTTTGGTGAGAAAACCATGTCCTTGCAAGGATAAAGAATGATTCTTAGGAGAGAACTTTTATTTCCGGGATAGGTACTGATATTTGTGTGACATTCTTCTAAAATTTGTCAGAAATCAATATTTCTGTTGGAAATGTCCTTATTTTGAAGAGGGAAAGAGGTATTCCAATAACAGTGTTTCATATGTTGCTACAAGGGACCATTTGTAGAGAAAACGATTTCTATTGGGGATGAAAACCACTTTTTTGGGTAGAAAATGCTACTTGTAATGATGAAAAGCTTTGTATTGGTAAGAAAAAGAATTTTTGGCAAGATTCAAGAGTGATACCTGAGAGAGAACACATTTTTTTCTGGTATAAGTATTGATATTAGTGTGAAATACATCGGAAATTTGTCTGAAATGGATAATTCTTATGTTAATGTCATTATTTTGTAGGGGAAGACAGATATTCTGGAATCAGTGAATCATAATTTATTACAAAGCATCCTTTTAAAGAGAATGTGTTTTCTTTTGGGGATGAAAACCAGTAATTTAGGGAGAAATTGCTATTTGTAGGGATGAAAAGCATTAGTTTGGGAAGAAAACCATAGTTTTGCAAGGATGAAGAGTGATACCTAAGGGTGTACTTTTCATTTCTGGGATAAGTGTCGATATTCATGTGACCTACTTCTAAAATTTGTCAGAAATCGATATTTCTGTTGGAAATGTCATTCTTTTTTAGATGAAAAGAGTTATTCTGGAAACAATGTGTCATATATGGCTACAAACGATAATTTTGTAGAGAAATCGATTTCTTTTGAAGATGAAAACCACCTTTAGGTTTAGAAAATGCTGTTTGTAGAGATGAAAAACATTATTTTGGTAAGAAAACCATATTTTTGCAAGGGTAAAAAGTGATACCTAAGAGAGACCTTTTTATTTCTGGTGTAAGTATTGATATTCCTGTGAATTTTTTCTAAAATCTGTCAGAAAAGGATGTATCTGTTGGAAATGTCCTTATTTTGTAGAGGAGAAAAGGTATTTCTGTTAGTAATGTCCTCAATTTGTAGAAGAGAAAAGGTATTCTGGAAACAATGTGTCATATTTTGCTACAAAGCTTCATTTTGTAGAGAAAATGTCTTCTTTTGGGGATGAAAACCAGTATTTCTGGGAAACAGCGCTATTTTAAAGGGATAAAAAGCATTATATTGGTGAGAAAACCATGTCCTTGCAAGGATAAAGAATGATTCTTAGGAGAGAACTTTTATTTCCGGGATAGGTACTGATATTTGTGTGACATTCTTCTAAAATTTGTCAGAAATCAATATTTCTGTTGGAAATGTCCTTATTTTGAAAAGGGAAAGAGGTATTCCAATAACAGTGTTTCATATGTGTCACGGGTTACTTAGATTTTCCTATGCCCGTGACAGGGGAAGCCACCCCGTGGGCCCCCCCCCCGGGGCCCGGAAAGGAGGGGGAAAAAGGGAGTGGGATAAAACAGCGACAATCTAAGGAGGAAAAACTTATTTTACTAAATATGATACCGAAATACAAGATAACACAATATAATATAATTGAGGCTAACAAATCGAACGAAACAGAGAGAGAGAGTCCCCGAAAACCGAGAGGCCTACTGTGAACTCTAGGCGACACGGCTGGAACGCTTCCCACTCTCCGAGAAGTTCGAGAGAAGAAGGAGGGCACTCCAGCCTGGAAACGAGATTATATAGAGTCCTGGTCCCGTGACTTATCATTAACCCTGTTGTTCTCTGGGATATGTAGTCTTCTTCTGTGGACTGCACATTCAATAGAAGTATCCATACTTTACATGATGTTATGATGTGGAATACTGATAGCAAAATTACAAAATTAAAAAACCATGACATTCCACCCCTTATTCTACATTATTACATCATAGTAAATATATATATACATATATATACACATATGTAAAATGATGATAGCTAAACAGTAGAATTACATGTAACATAACTAAATGTACAACTATAATAACTAAAATACACTACACATGCAAACATATATATATAAATACATAAAATTATTGACTGCACTCCCCCAGCATTAAATTCCCTTGTGGCACACATTGAACATCCCCATCCTTCTGCATTACCCACCAAGTGCACCCAGGTCCCTGGGCAAAGACAGTTCCACGGATAGGTTTGCCCTTTCCAGAAGCCGGAAGGACCCAAACAGCTTTTCCCAACATGTTCTTTACATTTACAACAGGGACCTTATCTCCTTCTACAGTGTGTAGGGGGCTAGATTGACTAGGACCATCACGATTGACAGATCCTCTAGTATTCACCAACCAAGTGGCTTCTGCCAGATTCTTCTCCCAGTGCTTAAATGTTCCACCACCCATTGCTTTCAACATAGTTTTCAACAACCCATTATATCGTTCAATTTTACCAGAAGCTGGTGCATGGTAGGGAATATGATAAATCCACTCAATGCCATGATCTTTGGCCCAAGTATTTATAAGGGAATTTTTGAAATGTGTCCCATTATCAGATTCAATTCTTTCTGGGGTGCCATGTCGCCATAGGACTTGTTTCTCAAGACCTAATATGGTGTTTCGAGCAGTTGCATGGGGTACTGCGTATGTTTCAAGCCACCCAGTGGTTTCCTCTACCATGGTGAGTACATAACACTTACCACTGCGAGATCGTGGCAAGGTGATATAATCAACCTGCCACGCCTCCCCATATTTATACTTTTGCCACCGCCCTTCCTCCCAGAGAGGTTTCATCCTTTTGGCTTGTTTAATTATGGCACATGTTTCACAATCATGAATAATCTGCGCAATAGCGTCCATGGTTAAGTCCACCCCTCGGTCTCTGGCCCACTTATATGTCGCGTCTCTTCCTTGATGACCTGAGGTCTCATGAGCCCATCGAGCTAGAAATAATTCACCCTTATTCTGCCAGTCCAAGTCAATTTGAGCCACCTCAATTTTGGCAGCTTTATCTACCTGATGGTTGTTTTGTTGTTCTTCAGTAGCCCGACTTTTGGGCACATGTGCATCCACATGACGCACCTTTACAACGATATTCTTTGTTCGGGCAGCAATGTCCTTCCATAATTCAGCGGCCCAAACAGATTTACCCTTCCGTTGCCAGTTGTTTTGTTCCCACCTCTGTAACCACCCCCATAAGGCATTTGCCACCATCTATGAGTCAGTATAAAGATACAGCATTGGCCACCTCTCCCGTTCAGCAACATCTAAGGCCAGCTGGACAGCTTTTACCTCTGCAAACTGACTTGATTCTCCCTTACCTTCGGTGGCCTCTGCAACCTGTCGTGTGGGGCTCCACACAGCAGCTTTCCATTTGCGATGCTTCCCTACAATGCGACATGATCCGTCTGTGAATAGGGCATATTTCTTTTCATTTTCTGGTAATTCGTTGTATGGTGGGGCCTCTTTAGCACGTGATACCTCTTCTGCTGGTGATGTTCCAAACCTTTTATCTTCAGGCCAGTCCATGATTACCTCTAGGATTCCTGGACGATTGAGGTTTCCCATTCGCGCTCGCTGTGTAATCAGCGTAATCCACTTGCTCCAGGTGACATCGGTAGCATGATGAGTGGAGGGAACCTGTCCTTTGAACATCCAGTTCAGCACTGGCAGTCGAGGTGCCAAAAGGAGCTGTGTTTCAGTCCCAACTACTTCGGAAGCAGCCCGAACCCCCTCATACGCGGCTAAGATCTCCTTCTCAGTTGGAGTGTAGCACTCTTCAGACCCCTTATATGATCGACTCCAGAATCCCAGGGGTCGGCCTCGGGTCTCTCCTGAGGCTCTTTGCCACAAACTCCAAGTGGGGCCTTTCTCTCCAGCAGCAGTATAGAGGATGTTCTTTACATCCTGTCCAGTCCGTACTGGCCCCAGAGCTACAGCTCGGGCTATCTCTTGTTTAATCTGTTCGAAAGCCTGCTGCTGCTCAGGGCCCCATGCAAAATCGTTCTTCTTCCGCGTCACCTGATAAAGGGGGCTTACAATGAGGCTGTAGTTTGGAATGTGCATCCTCCAAAAGCCTACTGCACCCAGGAAAGATTGTGTCTCTTTCTTGCTAGTTGGTGGAGACATGGCAGTGATTTTGTCGATCACATCTGTTGGGATGTGACGACGTCCATCCTGCCACTTTATACCTAAGAACTGAATTTCCTGGGCAGGTCCTTTTACTTTGCTTCGCTTAATAGCAAAGCCGGCTTGTAGAAGAATTTGGATGATCTGCTCTCCTTTTGTGAAAACCTCTTCTGCTGTATCACCCCACACAACAATGTCATCAATGTACTGCAGGTGTTCAGGAGCACCACCCTGTTCCAATACAGTTTGGACCAACCCATGGCAAATGGTTGGGCTGTGTTTCCACCCCTGGGGCAAACGGTTCCAAGTATACTGAATGCCCCTCCAGGTGAAGGCAAACTGTGGCTTACATTCTGCAGCCAAAGGAATAGAAAAGAAGGCATTGGCAATGTCAGTGGTGGCATACCATTTGGCTGCTTTTGACTCCAGCTCGTACTGGAGTTCCAACATGTCCGGCACAGCAGCGCTCAATGGGGGTGTGACCTCATTCAGGCCACGGTAGTCTACTGTCAGCCTCCATTCTCCACTGGCTTTACGCACTGGCCATATGGGACTGTTAAAAGGTGAGTGAGTTTTACTGATCACTCCCTGATTCTCCAACTGGCGAATCAAATCATGAATGGGGAGCAAGGAATCCCTGTTGGTGCGATACTGCCGTCTGTGCACTGTCTTTGTAGCAATCGGTACCTGCTGCTCTTTTACTCGTAGCAGCCCCACAACAGACGGGTCCTCTGACAGGCCAGGCAAAACAGACAGCTGCTTAATGTTGTCCATACCTACAGCAGCTATCCCAAAGGCCCATCGATACCCCTTAGGATCCTTGAAATGCCCCCTTCTGAGGTAATCAATACCCAGTATACATGGAGCCCCTGGGCCAGTCACAATAGGATGTTTTTGCCAGTGTCACGGGTTACTTAGATTTACCTATGCCCGTGACAGGGGAAGCCACCCCACGCCCCCCCCCGGGGCCTGGAAAGGAGGGGGAAAAGGGGAGTGGGATAAAACAGCGACAATCTAAGGAGGAAAAACTTATTTTACTAAATATGATATCGAAATACAAGATAACACAATATAATATAATTAAGGCTAACAAAATCGAACGAAACAGAGAGAGAGAGAGAGTCTCCGAAAACCGAGAGGCCTACTGTGAACTCTAGGCGACACGGCTGGAACGCTTCCCACTCTCCGAGAAGTTCGAGAGAAGAAGGAGGGCACTCCAGCCTGGGAACGAGATTATATAGAGTCCTGGTCCCGTGACTTATTGTTACTCCTGTTGTTCTCTGGGATATGTAGTCTTCTTCTGTGGACTGCACATTCAACAGAAGTATCCATACTTGACATGATGTTATGATGTGGAATACTGATAGCAAAATTACAAAATTACAAAACCATGACATTCCACCCCTTATTCTACATTATTACATCATGGTTAATATATACATATATATACATATATATACACGTATGTAAAATTGTGATAGCTAAATAGTAGAATTGCATGTAACATAACTAAATGTACAACTATAATAACTAAAATACACTACACATGCAAACATATATATATATATATAGATACATAAAATTATTGACTGCACTCCCCCAGCATCAAATTCCCTTGTGGCACACATTGAACATCCCCATCCTTCTGCATTACCCACCAAGTGCACCCAGGTCCCTGGGCAAAGACAGTTCCACGGATAGGTTTGCCCTTTCCAGAAGCTGGAAGGACCCAAACAGCTTTTCCCAACATGTTCTTTACATGTATAACAGGGACCTTATCTCCTTCTACAGTGTGTAGGCGGCTAGATTGACTAGGACCATCACGATTGACAGATCCTCTAGTATTGACCAGCCAAGTGGCTTCTGCCAGATTCTTCTCCCAGTGCTTAAATGTTCCACCACCCATTGCTTTCAACATAGTTTTCAACAACCCATTATATCGTTCAATTTTACCAGAAGCTGGTGCATGGTAGGGAATATGATAAATCCACTCAATGCCATGATCTTTGGCCCAAGTATTTATAAGAGAATTTTTGAAATGTGTCCCATTATCAGATTCAATTCTTTCTGGGGTGCCATGTCGCCACAGGACTTGTTTCTCAAGACCTAATATGGTGTTTCGAGCAGTTGCATGGGGTACTGCATATGTTTCAAGCCACCCAGTGGTTGCCTCTACCATAGTGAGTACATAACACTTACCACTGCGAGATCGTGGCAAGGTGATATAATCAACCTGCCACGCCTCCCCATATTTATACTTTTGCCATCGCCCTTCCTCCCAGAGAGGTTTCATCCTTCTGGCTTGTTTAATCTGTTCAAAAGCCTGCTGCTGCTCAGGGCCCCATGCAAAATCATTCTTCTTCCGTGTTACCTGATAAAGGGGGCTTACAATGAGGCTGTAGTTTGGAATGTGCATCCTCCAAAAGCCCACTGCACCCAGGAAAGATTGTGTGTCTTTCTTGCTAGTTGGTGGAGACATGGCAGTGATTTTGTCGATCACATCTGCTGGGATGTGACGACGTCCATCCTGCCACTTTATACCTAAGAACTGAATTTCCTGGGCAGGTCCTTTTACTTTGCTTCGCTTAATAGCAAAGCCAGCTTGTAGAAGAATCCGGATTATCTGCTCTCCTTTTGTGAAAAACTCTTCTGCTGTATCACCCCACACAACAATGTCATCAATGTACTGCAGGTGTTCAGGAGCACCACCCTGTTCCAGTACAGTTTGGACCAACCCATGGCAAATGGTTGGGCTGTGTTTCCACCCCTGGGGCAAACGGTTCCAAGTATACTGAATGCCCCTCCAGGTGAAGGCAAACTGTGGCTTACATTCTGCAGCCAAAGGAATAGAGAAGAAGGCATTGGCAATGTCAATGGTGGCATACCATTTGGCTGCTTTTGACTCCAGCTCGTACTGGAGTTCCAACATGTCCGGCACAGCAGCGCTCAATGGGGGTGTGACCTCATTCAGGCCACGGTAGTCTACTGTCAGCCTCCATTCTCCACTGGCTTTACGCACTGGCCATATGGGACTGTTAAAAGGTGAGTGAGTTTTACTGATCACTCCCTGATTCTCCAACTGGCGAATCAAATCATGAATGGGGAGCAAGGAATCCCTGTTGGTGCGATACTGCCATCTGTGCACTGTCTTTGTAGCAATCGGTACCTGCTGCTCTTTTACTCGTAGCAGCCCCACAACAGACGGGTCCTCTGACAGGCCAGGCAAAACAGACAGCTGCTTAATGTTGTCCATATCTACAGCAGCTATCCCAAAGGCCCATCGATACCCCTTAGGATCCTTGAAATGCCCCCTTCTGAGGTAATCAATACCCAGTATACATGGAGCCCCTGGGCCAGTCACAATAGGATGTTTTTGCCAGTGTCACGGGTTACTTAGATTTACCTATGCCCGTGACAGGGGAAGCCACCCCACGCCCCCCCCCGGGGCCTGGAAAGGAGGGGGAAAAGGGGAGTGGGATAAAACAGCGACAATCTAAGGAGGAAAAACTTATTTTACTAAATATGATATCGAAATACAAGATAACACAATATAATATAATTAAGGCTAACAAAATCGAACGAAACAGAGAGAGAGAGAGAGTCTCTGAAAACCGAGAGGCCTACTGTGAACTCTAGGCGACACGGCTGGAACGCTTCCCACTCTCCGAGAAGTTCGAGAGAAGAAGGAGGGCACTCCAGCCTGGGAACGAGATTATATAGAGTCCTGGTCCCGTGACTTATTGTTACTCCTGTTGTTCTCTGGGATATGTAGTCTTCTTCTGTGGACTGCATATTCAACAGAAGTATCCATACTTGACATGATGTTATGATGTGGAATACTGATAGCAAAATTACAAAATTACAAAACCATGACATTCCACCCCTTATTCTACATTATTACATCATGGTTAATATATACATATATATACATATATATACACGTATGTAAAATTGTGATAGCTAAATAGTAGAATTGCATGTAACATAACTAAATGTACAACTATAATAACTAAAATACACTACACATGCAAACATATATATATATATATAGATACATAAAATTATTGACTGCACTCCCCCAGCATCAAATTCCCTTGTGGCACACATTGAACATCCCCATCCTTCTGCATTACCCACCAAGTGCACCCAGGTCCCTGGGCAAAGACAGTTCCACGGATAGGTTTGCCCTTTCCAGAAGCTGGAAGGACCCAAACAGCTTTTCCCAACATGTTCTTTACATGTATAACAGGGACCTTATCTCCTTCTACAGTGTGTAGGCGGCTAGATTGACTAGGACCATCACGATTGACAGATCCTCTAGTATTGACCAGCCAAGTGGCTTCTGCCAGATTCTTCTCCCAGTGCTTAAATGTTCCACCACCCATTGCTTTCAACATAGTTTTCAACAACCCATTATATCGTTCAATTTTACCAGAAGCTGGTGCATGGTAGGGAATATGATAAATCCACTCAATGCCATGATCTTTGGCCCAAGTATTTATAAGAGAATTTTTGAAATGTGTCCCATTATCAGATTCAATTCTTTCTGGGGTGCCATGTCGCCACAGGACTTGTTTCTCAAGACCTAATATGGTGTTTCGAGCAGTTGCATGGGGTACTGCATATGTTTCAAGCCACCCAGTGGTTGCCTCTACCATAGTGAGTACATAACACTTACCACTGCGAGATCGTGGCAAGGTGATATAATCAACCTGCCACGCCTCCCCATATTTATACTTTTGCCATCGCCCTTCCTCCCAGAGAGGTTTCATCCTTCTGGCTTGTTTAATCTGTTCAAAAGCCTGCTGCTGCTCAGGGCCCCATGCAAAATCATTCTTCTTCCGTGTTACCTGATAAAGGGGGCTTACAATGAGGCTGTAGTTTGGAATGTGCATCCTCCAAAAGCCCACTGCACCCAGGAAAGATTGTGTGTCTTTCTTGCTAGTTGGTGGAGACATGGCAGTGATTTTGTCGATCACATCTGCTGGGATGTGACGACGTCCATCCTGCCACTTTATACCTAAGAACTGAATTTCCTGGGCAGGTCCTTTTACTTTGCTTCGCTTAATAGCAAAGCCAGCTTGTAGAAGAATCCGGATTATCTGCTCTCCTTTTGTGAAAACCTCTTCTGCTGTATCACCCCACACAACAATGTCATCAATGTACTGCAGGTGTTCAGGAGCACCACCCTGTTCCAGTACAGTTTGGACCAACCCATGGCAAATGGTTGGGCTGTGTTTCCACCCCTGGGGCAAACGGTTCCAAGTATACTGAATGCCCCTCCAGGTGAAGGCAAACTGTGGCTTACATTCTGCAGCCAAAGGAATAGAGAAGAAGGCATTGGCAATGTCAATGGTGGCATACCATTTGGCTGCTTTTGACTCCAGCTCGTACTGGAGTTCCAACATGTCCGGCACAGCAGCGCTCAATGGGGGTGTGACCTCATTCAGGCCACGGTAGTCTACTGTCAGCCTCCATTCTCCACTGGCTTTACGCACTGGCCATATGGGACTGTTAAAAGGTGAGTGAGTTTTACTGATCACTCCCTGATTCTCCAACTGGCGAATCAAATCATGAATGGGGAGCAAGGAATCCCTGTTGGTGCGATACTGCCGTCTGTGCACTGTCTTTGTAGCAATCGGTACCTGCTGCTCTTTTACTCGTAGCAGCCCCACAACAGACGGGTCCTCTGACAGGCCAGGCAAAACAGACAGCTGCTTAATGTTGTCCATATCTACAGCAGCTATCCCAAAGGCCCATCGATACCCCTTAGGATCCTTGAAATGCCCCCTTCTGAGGTAATCAATACCCAGTATACATGGAGCCCCTGGGCCAGTCACAATAGGATGTTTTTGCCAGTGTCACGGGTTACTTAGATTTACCTATGCCCGTGACAGGGGAAGCCACCCCACGCCCCCCCCCGGGGCCTGGAAAGGAGGGGGAAAAGGGGAGTGGGATAAAACAGCGACAATCTAAGGAGGAAAAACTTATTTTACTAAATATGATATCGAAATACAAGATAACACAATATAATATAATTAAGGCTAACAAAATCGAACGAAACAGAGAGAGAGAGAGAGTCTCCGAAAACCGAGAGGCCTACTGTGAACTCTAGGCGACACGGCTGGAACGCTTCCCACTCTCCGAGAAGTTCGAGAGAAGAAGGAGGGCACTCCAGCCTGGGAACGAGATTATATAGAGTCCTGGTCCCGTGACTTATTGTTACTCCTGTTGTTCTCTGGGATATGTAGTCTTCTTCTGTGGACTGCACATTCAACAGAAGTATCCATACTTGACATGATGTTATGATGTGGAATACTGATAGCAAAATTACAAAATTACAAAACCATGACATTCCACCCCTTATTCTACATTATTACATCATGGTTAATATATACATATATATACATATATATACACGTATGTAAAATTGTGATAGCTAAATAGTAGAATTGCATGTAACATAACTAAATGTACAACTATAATAACTAAAATACACTACACATGCAAACATATATATATATATATAGATACATAAAATTATTGACTGCACTCCCCCAGCATCAAATTCCCTTGTGGCACACATTGAACATCCCCATCCTTCTGCATTACCCACCAAGTGCACCCAGGTCCCTGGGCAAAGACAGTTCCACGGATAGGTTTGCCCTTTCCAGAAGCTGGAAGGACCCAAACAGCTTTTCCCAACATGTTCTTTACATGTATAACAGGGACCTTATCTCCTTCTACAGTGTGTAGGCGGCTAGATTGACTAGGACCATCACGATTGACAGATCCTCTAGTATTGACCAGCCAAGTGGCTTCTGCCAGATTCTTCTCCCAGTGCTTAAATGTTCCACCACCCATTGCTTTCAACATAGTTTTCAACAACCCATTATATCGTTCAATTTTACCAGAAGCTGGTGCATGGTAGGGAATATGATAAATCCACTCAATGCCATGATCTTTGGCCCAAGTATTTATAAGAGAATTTTTGAAATGTGTCCCATTATCAGATTCAATTCTTTCTGGGGTGCCATGTCGCCACAGGACTTGTTTCTCAAGACCTAATATGGTGTTTCGAGCAGTTGCATGGGGTACTGCATATGTTTCAAGCCACCCAGTGGTTGCCTCTACCATAGTGAGTACATAACACTTACCACTGCGAGATCGTGGCAAGGTGATATAATCAACCTGCCACGCCTCCCCATATTTATACTTTTGCCATCGCCCTTCCTCCCAGAGAGGTTTCATCCTTCTGGCTTGTTTAATCTGTTCAAAAGCCTGCTGCTGCTCAGGGCCCCATGCAAAATCATTCTTCTTCCGTGTTACCTGATAAAGGGGGCTTACAATGAGGCTGTAGTTTGGAATGTGCATCCTCCAAAAGCCCACTGCACCCAGGAAAGATTGTGTGTCTTTCTTGCTAGTTGGTGGAGACATGGCAGTGATTTTGTCGATCACATCTGCTGGGATGTGACGACGTCCATCCTGCCACTTTATACCTAAGAACTGAATTTCCTGGGCAGGTCCTTTTACTTTGCTTCGCTTAATAGCAAAGCCAGCTTGTAGAAGAATCCGGATTATCTGCTCTCCTTTTGTGAAAACCTCTTCTGCTGTATCACCCCACACAACAATGTCATCAATGTACTGCAGGTGTTCAGGAGCACCACCCTGTTCCAGTACAGTTTGGACCAACCCATGGCAAATGGTTGGGCTGTGTTTCCACCCCTGGGGCAAACGGTTCCAAGTATACTGAATGCCCCTCCAGGTGAAGGCAAACTGTGGCTTACATTCTGCAGCCAAAGGAATAGAGAAGAAGGCATTGGCAATGTCAATGGTGGCATACCATTTGGCTGCTTTTGACTCCAGCTCGTACTGGAGTTCCAACATGTCCGGCACAGCAGCGCTCAATGGGGGTGTGACCTCATTCAGGCCACGGTAGTCTACTGTCAGCCTCCATTCTCCACTGGCTTTACGCACTGGCCATATGGGACTGTTAAAAGGTGAGTGAGTTTTACTGATCACTCCCTGATTCTCCAACTGGCGAATCAAATCATGAATGGGGAGCAAGGAATCCCTGTTGGTGCGATACTGCCGTCTGTGCACTGTCTTTGTAGCAATCGGTACCTGCTGCTCTTTTACTCGTAGCAGCCCCACAACAGACGGGTCCTCTGACAGGCCAGGCAAAACAGACAGCTGCTTAATGTTGTCCATATCTACAGCAGCTATCCCAAAGGCCCATCGATACCCCTTAGGATCCTTGAAATGCCCCCTTCTGAGGTAATCAATACCCAGTATACATGGAGCCCCTGGGCCAGTCACAATAGGATGTTTTTGCCAGTCTTTGCCAGTGAGGCTTATTTCAGCCTCCAGCACAGTCAATTCTTGAGAGCCCCCAGTCACTCCAGAAATATGGATTGATTCTGTCCCTTCATGACTGGAGGGCATTAGGGTGCACTGTGCACCGGTATCCACCAGCGCCTTATATTCCTGTGGTTCTGATGTGCCAGGCCATCGAATCCACACAGTCCAATAAACTCTATTATCCCTTTCCCTCCCCTGACTGAGGGCAGGGCCCCTCTATTGGTTACCTGTGATGACTGGAGCAACTCCACTGGTGGTTGGTATGTCTAGTAGTTCTTTCACCCGTGCTCGTAGTGCAGAAGTAG
The DNA here is from genome assembly GCF_054131305.1 of Coturnix japonica. Lineage (NCBI taxonomy): Eukaryota > Metazoa > Chordata > Aves > Galliformes > Phasianidae > Coturnix > Coturnix japonica. The sequence goes on from NC_140701.1 coordinate 15,561,170, forward strand.
GCTGATCATGCCACTTCCTCATGTCTTCTCCACGGTCACGTAGGTAGCGCCACATGGAAACACGCGGTGCAATCGTACTGTTGTTCTTTGCTCGAGCTGGGAAGCGTGTGCGTTTAACAGCTGAGACTTTTGATGATGCAGGTGGGGAGTAGGACTGGACTAGTTTGATCAGATCCTTCATTAGACCTGGTGGCCCGTACGAGGATTGACCTTCATCAGTTGTTTCTGATACTATTACAGGATCATTACAATTAGTTGATGGAAACAATTTCTTGCACATTTCATCTACTCGGTTTTCTAGCCGTGAGATGGCAGAAACTGCGGCATGCAGTTGGGGGAGCTGCTGATCGATGGTTTGAAGCATTATAATCAGCTCAACAACTCGGGGCCATCTGTCCACGAATCCTTTAGATCCTGATACCAATGACTGTGCAATTCTCTCTGGTGCTGTACTTGTGATTTTCTGCCACATGTCAGGATCGGCCCTCACTCTCTCAGGGTCAAGTTCGCTTGGATCAGGGCTGTACAACATTTTCGCCATGGCCAATTCCCTCAGGCGCTGAATACCTTTTTGGACGGTATTCCAACTATCAAATTTAGGCTTCAAAGCATCCTTATAGGGGTACCTTTCTCTCACGGCTTCTAACAGCCGCAACCAGAGAGTGGCAGCTCCATCCGAACATCTGCTAATCCCTCTGTCGATACCTGCATCTTGGGCAATGCTTCCTAGTTGGCGAGCTTCATTACCATCTAGAGACAAGCTGTTGGCCCCGTTGTCCCAGCAGCGAAGCAACCAAGCAAGGATACCTTCATCTTGACGCCGTGTGAACTCCTTTCTTGAGCCTTGGATTTCAGTCAGCTTCAGAGGTCGACAATAGGTGATTTCCTCCTCATCATCAGTCTCTTCTTCATGCCTCTTGGTTTTTGCCTTTGCTTTTTTCGGTACTGCTCCATGCCCGGCACCTGGGTCTTCTGCAGCCCCCCCCCTGTGCTTCTCCTTCTTTTCGTTCTAGACGCATGGACACCCGTTTCCATTTCTTGCCTTCCACAGGGGCAACTGATATTGCTACTGATGCCTCCTGTGACTGATCAGAATTAACTTGGGCTTGAATCTCAGATCGGAAACTCTCTCTCTCCAGAATAGTATGATACAAAGCACGGTATGCATAAGCCAAACCCCACATAAGGTTTACCTCCTTAGATCTCTGACCCAAATACTCACTTAATTTCTTAGGGTCCCTTAGGTGTTCAAGAGTGAAATCCCATGACACTGCGGGTCCCCATGCTTCCAAGACTTTTCCTAAACCTTTCCATATTCCCTGCCAGTCATCATTCTCTGGTTCTGGAGGAGACTTCCGCATAGAACGAATGCATAGGAACATATATGCATGCATTGATAGTGATAACATGAATGCAAGTATGAACCCTATCTCAGTTATTGAAAAGCGTGTGGAAATCTGAGAGTACAACCTAAATAAAAAGGGTTTATTTAGCCTGTACAATGAATTAAACATGGTGGCGTTTGTAAAATTGCCTGTTCCATCTGGGATGCAAGTATTTGTAAAATTGCCTGTTCCATCTGGGATGCAAGTGTTTGTAAGATTCACAATTCCATCTGAGGTGTAGATGCCAAAATTCTGACCATACCACATCTCGTAAAAGTACCAGGCAGGTGTCTCCATCAGTATCCACCTTATTAGGCTATATATCTGCACAATTCCACAACACCAAATTATGGTGTTAATAGTTGACCAATACTTTAAGAAGATCATAATTGCTTTCAATCCCTTAAACAGAGCAACTGGGATGAAGAGTGGATTCATAGCTGGCAGGCTCTGTAAAAGTCAGAGCTAGCTAGCTTTGCTCTAAGGGAGAAAGAAATCCCTTTGTTTTCTACACAAAAGTTAGATAGCAATGCTGAGAATGTGCAGCAGCCCTTAATGTTGACAATTTGTCTGGTATTTCAAGGTCACGTTCTCCGTGAGCAGCTACGGAAAGATAACACTCCCAACACTCCCGTAACGAAGCTCTTTAAGAGCAAAGAGAGAGTTGTTCTAAAAGCTAAAAAGCTCTATGCCCGCATTCTCCACCAAAAAATCTGTCACGGGTTACTTAGATTTACCTATGCCCGTGACAGGGGAAGCCACCCCACGCCCCCCCCCGGGGCCTGGAAAGGAGGGGGAAAAGGGGAGTGGGATAAAACAGCGACAATCTAAGGAGGAAAAACTTATTTTACTAAATATGATATCGAAATACAAGATAACACAATATAATATAATTAAGGCTAACAAAATCGAACGAAACAGAGAGAGAGAGAGAGTCTCCGAAAACCGAGAGGCCTACTGTGAACTCTAGGCGACACGGCTGGAACGCTTCCCACTCTCCGAGAAGTTCGAGAGAAGAAGGAGGGCACTCCAGCCTGGGAACGAGATTATATAGAGTCCTGGTCCCGTGACTTATTGTTACTCCTGTTGTTCTCTGGGATATGTAGTCTTCTTCTGTGGACTGCACATTCAACAGAAGTATCCATACTTGACATGATGTTATGATGTGGAATACTGATAGCAAAATTACAAAATTACAAAACCATGACAGCCAGTCTTTGCCAGTGAGGCTTATTTCAGATTCCAGCACAGTCAATTCTTGAGAGCCCCCAGTCACTCCAGAAATATGGATTGATTCTGTCCCTTCATGACTGGAGGGCATTAGGGTGCACTGTGCACCGTTATCCACCAGTGCCTTATATTTCTGTGGTTCTGATGTGCCAGGCCATCGAATCCACACAGTCCAATAAACTCTATTATCCCTTTCCCTCCCCTGACTGAGGGCAGGGCCCCTCTATTGGTTACCTGTGATGACTGGAGCAACTCCACTGGTGGTTGGTATGTCTAGTAGTTCTTTCACCCGTGCTCGTAGTGCAGAAGTAGGCTGATCATGCCACTTCCTCATGTCTTCTCCACGGTCACGTAGGTAGCGCCACATGGAAACACGCGGTGCAATCGTACTGTTGTTCTTTGCTCGAGCTGGGAAGCGTGTGCGTTTAACAGCTGAGACTTTTAATGATGCAGGTGAGGAGTAGGACTGGAATACTTTGATCAGATCCTTCATTAGACCTGGTGGCCCGTACGAGGATTGACCTTCATCAGTTGTTTCTGATACTATTACGGGATCATTGCAATTAGTTGATGGAAACAATTTCTTGCACATTTCATCTACTCGGTTTTCTAGCCGTGAGATGGCAGAAACTGCGGCATGCAGTTGAGGGAGCTGCTGATCGGTGGTTTGAAGCATTATAATCAGCTCAACAACTCGGGGCCATCTGTCCACGAACCCTTTAGAACCTGTTACCAATGACTGTGCCATTCTCTCTGGTGCTGTACTTGTGATTTTCTGCCACATGTCAGGATCGGCCCTCACTCTCTCAGGGTCAAGTTCGCTTGGATCAGGGCTGTACAACATTTTCGCCATGGCCAATTCCCTCAAGCGCTGAATACCTTTTTGGACGGTATTCCAACTATCAAATTTAGGCTTCAAAGCATCCTTATAAGGGTACCTTTCTCTCACAGCTTCTAACAGCCGCAACCAGAGAGTGGCAGCTCCATCCGAACATCTGCTAATCCCTCTGTCGATACCTGCATCTTGGGCAATGCTTCCTAGTTGGCGAGCTTCATTACCATCTAGAGACAAGCTGTTGGCCCCGTTGTCCCAGCAGCGAAGCAACCAAGCAAGGATACCTTCATCTTGACGCCGTGTGAACTCCTTTCTTGAGCCTTGGATTTCAGTCAGCTTCAGAGGTCGACAATAGGTGATTTCCTCCTCATCATCAGTCTCTTCTTCATGCCTCTTGGTTTTTGCCTTTGCTTTTTTCGGTACTGCTCCATGCCCGGCACCTGGGTCTTCTGCAGCCCCCCCCTGTGCTTCTCCTTCTTTTCGTTCTAGACGCATGGACACTCGTTTCCATTTCTTGCCTTCCACAGGGGCAACTGATATTGCTACTGATGCCTCCTGTGACTGATCAGAATTAACTTGGGCTTGAATCTCAGATCGGAAACTCTCTCTCTCCAGAATAGTATGATACAAAGCACGGTATGCATAAGCCAAACCCCACATAAGATTTACCTCCTTAGATCTCTGACCCAAATACTCACTTAATTTCTTAGGGTCCCTTAGGTGTTCAAGAGTGAAATCCCATGACACTGCGGGTCCCCATGCTTCCAAGACTTTTCCTAAACCTTTCCATATTCCCTGCCAGTCATCATTCTCTGGTTCTGGAGGAGACTTCCGCATAGAACGAATGCATAGGAACATATATGCATTCATTAATAGTGATAACATGGATGCAAGTATGAACCCTATCTCAGTTACTGAAAGGCGTGTGGAAACCTGAGAGTACAACCTAAATAAAAAGGGTTTTTTTAGCCTGTACAATGAATTAAACATGGTGCTGTTTGTAAAATTGCCTGTTCCATCTGGGATGCAAGTACTTGTAAGATTCGCAATTCCATCTGGGATGCAAGTGTTTGTAAGATTCACAATTCCATCTGGGGTGTTGGTGCCAAAATTCTGACCATACCACATCTCATAAAAGTACCAGGCAGGTGTCTCCATCAGTATCCACCTTATTAGACTATATACCTGCACAATTCCACAACACCAAATTATGGTGTTAATAGTTGACCAGTACTTTAAGAAGATCATAATTGCTTTCAATCCCTTAAACAGAGCAACTGGGATGAAGAGTGGATTCATAGCTGGCAGGCTCTGTAAAAGTCAGAGCTAGCTAGTTTTGCTCTAAGGGAGAAAGAAATCCCTTTGTTTTCTACACAAAAGTTAGATAGCAGTGCTGAGAATGTACAGCAGCCCTTAATGTTGACAATTTGTCTGGTATTTCAAGGTCACGTTCTCAGTGAGCAGCTACGAAAAGATAACACTCCCCTAACGAAGCTCTTTAAGAGTAAAGAGAGAGTCGTTCTAAAAGCTAAAAAGCTCTATGCCCGCATTCTCCACCAAAAAATCTGTCACGGGTTACTTAGATTTACCTATGCCCGTGACAGGGGAAGCCACCCCGTGGGCCCCCCCCCCGGGGCCCGGAAAGGAGGGGGAAAAAGGGAGTGGGATAAAACAGCGACAATCTAAGGAGGAAAAACTTATTTTACTAAATATGATACCGAAATACAAGATAACACAATATAATATAATTGAGGCTAACAAATCGAACGAAACAGAGAGAGAGAGTCCCCGAAAACCGAGAGGCCTACTGTGAACTCTAGGCGACACGGCTGGAACGCTTCCCACTCTCCGAGAAGTTCGAGAGAAGAAGGAGGGCACTCCAGCCTGGAAACGAGATTATATAGAGTCCTGGTCCCGTGACTTATCATTAACCCTGTTGTTCTCTGGGATATGTAGTCTTCTTCTGTGGACTGCACATTCAATAGAAGTATCCATACTTTACATGATGTTATGATGTGGAATACTGATAGCAAAATTACAAAATTAAAAAACCATGACAATATGTTGCTACAAGGGACCATTTGTAGAGAAAACGATTTCTATTGGGGATGAAAACCACTTTTTTGGGTAGAAAATGCTACTTGTAATGATGAAAAGCTTTGTATTGGTAAGAAAAAGAATTTTTGGCAAGATTCAAGAGTGATACCTGAGAGAGAACACATTTTTTTCTGGTATAAGTATTGATATTAGTGTGAAATACATCGGAAATTTGTCTGAAATGGATAATTCTTATGTTAATGTCATTATTTTGTAGGGGAAGACAGATATTCTGGAATCAATGTGTCATAATTTGTTACAAAGCATCCTTTTAAAGAGAATGTGTTTTCTTTTGGGGATGAAAACCAGTAATTTAGGGAGAAATTGCTATTTGTAGGGATGAAAAGCATTAGTTTGGGAAGAAAACCATAGTTTTGCAAGGATGAAGAGTGATACCTAAGAGTGTACTTTTCATTTCTGGGATAAGTGTCGATATTCATGTGACCTACTTCTAAAATTTGTCAGAAATCGATATTTCTGTTGGAAATGTCATTCTTTTTTAGATGAAAAGAGTTATTCTGGAAACAGTGTGTCATATATGGCTACAAACGATAATTTTGTAAAGAAATCGATTTCTTTTGAAGATGAAAACCACCTTTAGGTTTAGAAAATGCTGTTTGTAGAGATGAAAAACATTATTTTGGTAAGAAAACCATATTTTTGCAATGGTAAATAGTGATACCTAAGAGAGACCTTCTTATTTCTGGTATAAGTATTGATATTCCTGTGAATTTTTTCTAAAATCTGTCAGAAAAGGATATATCTGTTGGAAATGTCCTTATTTTGTAGAGGAGAAAAGGTATTTCCGTTAGTAACGTCCTCAATTTGTAGAAGAGAAAAGGTATTCTGGAAACAATGTGTCATATTTTGCTACCAAGCTTCATTTTGTAGAGAAAATGTCTTCTTTTGGGGATGAAAACCAGTATTTCTGGGAAACAGCGCTATTTTAAAGGGATAAAAAGCATTATTTTGGTGAGAAAACCATGTCCTTGCAAGGATAAAGAATGATTCTTAGGAGAGAACTTTTATTTCCGGGATAGGTACTGATATTTGTGTGACATTCTTCTAAAATTTGTCAGAAATCAATATTTCTGTTGGAAATGTCCTTATTTTGAAGAGGGAAAGAGGTATTCCAATAACAGTGTTTCATATGTTGCTACAAGGGACCATTTGTAGAGAAAACGATTTCTATTGGGGATGAAAACCACTTTTTTGGGTAGAAAATGCTACTTGTAATGATGAAAAGCTTTGTATTGGTAAGAAAAAGAATTTTTGGCAAGATTCAAGAGTGATACCTGAGAGAGAACACATTTTTTTCTGGTATAAGTATTGATATTAGTGTGAAATACATCGGAAATTTGTCTGAAATGGATAATTCTTATGTTAATGTCATTATTTTGTAGGGGAAGACAGATATTCTGGAATCAATGAATCATAATTTGTTACAAAGCATCCTTTTAAAGAGAATGTGTTTTCTTTTGGGGATGAAAACCAGTAATTTAGGGAGAAATTGCTATTTGTAGGGATGAAAAGCATTAGTTTGGGAAGAAAACCATAGTTTTGCAAGGATGAAGAGTGATACCTAAGAGTGTACTTTTCATTTCTGGGATAAGTGTCGATATTCATGTGACCTACTTCTAAAATTTGTCAGAAATCGATATTTCTGTTGGAAATGTCATTCTTTTTTAGATGAAAAGAGTTATTCTGGAAACAATGTGTCATATATGGCTACAAACGATAATTTTGTAGAGAAATCGATTTCTTTTGAAGATGAAAACCACATTTAGGTTTAGAAAATGCTGTTTGTAGAGATGAAAAACATTATTTTGGTAAGAAAACCATATTTTTGCAAGGGTAAAAAGTGATACCTAAGAGAGACCTTTTTATTTCTGGTGTAAGTATTGATATTCCTGTGAATTTTTTCTAAAATCTGTCAGAAAAGGATATATCTGTTGGAAAAGTCCTTATTTTGTAGAGGAGAAAAGGTATTTCTGTTAGTAATGTCCTCAGTTTGTAGAAGAGAAAAGGTATTGTGGAAACAATGTGTCATATTTTGCTACCAAGCTTCATTTTGTAGAGAAAATGTCTTCTTTTGGGGATGAAAACCAGTATTTCTGGGAAACAGCGCTATTTTAAAGGGATAAAAAGCATTATTTTGGTGAGAAAACCATGTCCTTGCAAGGATAAAGAATGATTCTTAGGAGAGAACTTTTATTTCCGGGATAGGTACTGATATTTGTGTGACATTCTTCTAAAATTTGTCAGAAATCAATATTTCTGTTGGAAATGTCCTTATTTTGAAGAGGGAAAGAGGTATTCCAATAACAGTGTTTCATATGTTGCTACAAGGGACCATTTGTAGAGAAAACGATTTCTATTGGGGATGAAAACCACTTTTTTGGGTAGAAAATGCTACTTGTAATGATGAAAAGCTTTGTATTGGTAAGAAAAAGAATTTTTGGCAAGATTCAAGAGTGATACCTGAGAGAGAACACATTTTTTTCTGGTATAAGTATTGATATTAGTGTCAAATACATCGGAAATTTGTCTGAAATGGATAATTCTTATGTTAATGTCATTATTTTGTAGGGGAAGACAGATATTCTGGAATCAATGTGTCATAATTTGTTACAAAGCATCCTTTTAAAGAGAATGTGTTTTCTTTTGGGGATGAAAACCAGTAATTTAGGGAGAAATTGCTATTTGTAGGGATGAAAAGCATTAGTTTGGGAAGAAAACCATAGTTTTGCAAGGATGAAGAGTGATACCTAAGAGTGTACTTTTCATTTCTGGGATAAGTGTCGATATTCATGTGACCTACTTCTAAAATTTGTCAGAAATCGATATTTCTGTTGGAAATGTCATTCTTTTTTAGATGAAAAGAGTTATTCTGGAAACAGTGTGTCATATATGGCTACAAACGATAATTTTGTAAAGAAATCGATTTCTTTTGAAGATGAAAACCACCTTTAGGTTTAGAAAATGCTGTTTGTAGAGATGAAAAACATTATTTTGGTAAGAAAACCATATTTTTGCAATGGTAAATAGTGATACCTAAGAGAGACCTTCTTATTTCTGGTATAAGTATTGATATTCCTGTGAATTTTTTCTAAAATCTGTCAGAAAAGGATATATCTGTTGGAAATGTCCTTATTTTGTAGAGGAGAAAAGGTATTTCCGTTAGTAACGTCCTCAATTTGTAGAAGAGAAAAGGTATTCTGGAAACAATGTGTCATATTTTGCTACCAAGCTTCATTTTGTAGAGAAAATGTCTTCTTTTGGGGATGAAAACCAGTATTTCTGGGAAACAACGCTATTTTAAAGGGATAAAAAGCATTATTTTGGTGAGAAAACCATGTCCTTGCAAGGATAAAGAATGATTCTTAGGAGAGAACTTTTATTTCCGGGATAGGTACTGATATTTGTGTGACATTCTTCTAAAATTTGTCAGAAATCAATATTTCTGTTGGAAATGTCCTTATTTTGAAGAGGGAAAGAGGTATTCCAATAACAGTGTTTCATATGTTGCTACAAGGGACCATTTGTAGAGAAAACGATTTCTATTGGGGATGAAAACCACTTTTTTGGGTAGAAAATGCTACTTGTAATGATGAAAAGCTTTGTATTGGTAAGAAAAAGAATTTTTGGCAAGATTCAAGAGTGATACCTGAGAGAGAACACATTTTTTTCTGGTATAAGTATTGATATTAGTGTGAAATACATCGGAAATTTGTCTGAAATGGATAATTCTTATGTTAATGTCATTATTTTGTAGGGGAAGACAGATATTCTGGAATCAATGAATCATAATTTGTTACAAAGCATCCTTTTAAAGAGAATGTGTTTTCTTTTGGGGATGAAAACCAGTAATTTAGGGAGAAATTGCTATTTGTAGGGATGAAAAGCATTAGTTTGGGAAGAAAACCATAGTTTTGCAAGGATGAAGAGTGATACCTAAGAGTGTACTTTTCATTTCTGGGATAAGTGTCGATATTCATGTGACCTACTTCTAAAATTTGTCAGAAATCGATATTTCTGTTGGAAATGTCATTCTTTTTTAGATGAAAAGAGTTATTCTGGAAACAATGTGTCATATATGGCTACAAACGATAATTTTGTAGAGAAATCGATTTCTTTTGAAGATGAAAACCACATTTAGGTTTAGAAAATGCTGTTTGTAGAGATGAAAAACATTATTTTGGTAAGAAAACCATATTTTTGCAAGGGTAAAAAGTGATACCTAAGAGAGACCTTTTTATTTCTGGTGTAAGTATTGATATTCCTGTGAATTTTTTCTAAAATCTGTCAGAAAAGGATATATCTGTTGGAAAAGTCCTTATTTTGTAGAGGAGAAAAGGTATTTCTGTTAGTAATGTCCTCAGTTTGTAGAAGAGAAAAGGTATTGTGGAAACAATGTGTCATATTTTGCTACCAAGCTTCATTTTGTAGAGAAAATGTCTTCTTTTGGGGATGAAAACCAGTATTTCTGGGAAACAGCGCTATTTTAAAGGGATAAAAAGCATTATTTTGGTGAGAAAACCATGTCCTTGCAAGGATAAAGAATGATTCTTAGGAGAGAACTTTTATTTCCGGGATAGGTACTGATATTTGTGTGACATTCTTCTAAAATTTGTCAGAAATCAATATTTCTGTTGGAAATGTCCTTATTTTGAAGAGGGAAAGAGGTATTCCAATAACAGTGTTTCATATGTTGCTACAAGGGACCATTTGTAGAGAAAACGATTTCTATTGGGGATGAAAACCACTTTTTTGGGTAGAAAATGCTACTTGTAATGATGAAAAGCTTTGTATTGGTAAGAAAAAGAATTTTTGGCAAGATTCAAGAGTGATACCTGAGAGAGAACACATTTTTTTCTGGTATAAGTATTGATATTAGTGTGAAATACATCGGAAATTTGTCTGAAATGGATAATTATTATGTTAATGTCATTATTTTGTAGGGGAAGACAGATATTCTGGAATCAATGAATCATAATTTGTTACAAAGCATCCTTTTAAAGAGAATGTGTTTTCTTTTGGGGATGAAAACCAGTAATTTAGGGAGAAATTGCTATTTGTAGGGATGAAAAGCATTAGTTTGGGAAGAAAACCATAGTTTTGCAAGGATGAAGAGTGATACCTAAGAGTGTACTTTTCATTTCTGGGATAAGTGTCGATATTCATGTGACCTACTTCTAAAATTTGTCAGAAATCGATATTTCTGTTGGAAATGTCATTCTTTTTTAGATGAAAAGAGTTATTCTGGAAACAATGTGTCATATATGGCTACAAACGATAATTTTGTAGAGAAATCGATTTCTTTTGAAGATGAAAACCACATTTAGGTTTAGAAAATGCTGTTTGTAGAGATGAAAAACATTATTTTGGTAAGAAAACCATATTTTTGCAAGGGTAAAAAGTGATACCTAAGAGAGACCTTTTTATTTCTGGTGTAAGTATTGATATTCCTGTGAATTTTTTCTAAAATCTGTCAGAAAAGGATATATCTGTTGGAAATGTCCTTATTTTGTAGAGGAGAAAAGGTATTTCTGTTAGTAATGTCCTCAATTTGTAGAAGAGAAAAGGTATTGTGGAAACAATGTGTCATATTTTGCTACCAAGCTTCATTTTGTAGAGAAAATGTCTTCTTTTGGGGATGAAAACCAGTATTTCTGGGAAACAACGCTATTTTAAAGGGATAAAAAGCATTATTTTGGTGAGAAAACCATGTCCTTGCAAGGATAAAGAATGATTCTTAGGAGAGAACTTTTATTTCCGGGATAGGTACTGATATTTGTGTGACATTCTTCTAAAATTTGTCAGAAATCAATATTTCTGTTGGAAATGTCCTTATTTTGAAGAGGGAAAGAGGTATTCCAATAACAGTGTTTCATATGTTGCTACAAGGGACCATTTGTAGAGAAAACGATTTCTATTGGGGATGAAAACCACTTTTTTGGGTAGAAAATGCTACTTGTAATGATGAAAAGCTTTGTATTGGTAAGAAAAAGAATTTTTGGCAAGATTCAAGAGTGATACCTGAGAGAGAACACATTTTTTTCTGGTATAAGTACTGATATTAGTGTGAAATACATCGGAAATTTGTCTGAAATGGATAATTCTTATGTTAATGTCATTATTTTGTAGGGGAAGACAGATATTCTGGAATCAATGAATCATAATTTATTACAAAGCATCCTTTTAAAGAGAATGTGTCTTCTTTTGGGGATGAAAACCAGTAATTTAGGGAGAAATTGCTATTTGTAGGGATGAAAAGCATTAGTTTGGGAAGAAAACCATAGTTTTGCAAGGATGAAGAGTGATACCTAAGAGTGTACTTTTCATTTCTGGGATAAGTGTCGATATTCATGTGACCTACTTCTAAAATTTGTCAGAAATCGATATTTCTGTTGGAAATGTCATTCTTTTTTAGATGAAAAGAGTTATTCTGGAAACAATGTGTCATATATGGCTACAAACGATAATTTTGTAGAGAAAACGATTTCTTTTGAAGATGAAAACCACCTTTTGGTTTAGAAAATGCTGTTTGTAGAGATGAAAAACATTATTTTGGTAAGAAAACCATATTTTTGCAAGGGTAAAAAGTGATACCTAAGAGAGACCTTTTTATTTCTGGTGTAAGTATTGATATTCCTGTGAATTTTTTCTAAAATCTGTCAGAAAAGGATATATCTGTTGGAAAAGTCCTTATTTTGTAGAGGAGAAAAGGTATTTCTGTTAGTAATGTCCTCAGTTTGTAGAAGAGAAAAGGTATTGTGGAAACAATGTGTCATATTTTGCTACCAAGCTTCATTTTGTAGAGAAAATGTCTTCTTTTGGGGATGAAAACCAGTATTTCTGGGAAACAACGCTATTTTAAAGGGATAAAAAGCATTATTTTGGTGAGAAAACCATGTCCTTGCAAGGATAAAGAATGATTCTTAGGAGAGAACTTTTATTTCTGGGATAGGTACTGATATTTGTATGACATTCTTCTAAAATTTGTCAGAAATCGATATTTCTGTTGGAAATGTCCTTATTTTGAAGAGGGAAAGAGGTATTCCAATAACAGTGTTTCATATGTTGCTACAAGGGACCATTTGTAGAGAAAACGATTTCTATTGGGGATGAAAACCACTTTTTTGGGTAGAAAATGCTACTTGTAATGATGAAAAGCTTTGTATTGGTAAGAAAAAGAATTTTTGGCAAGATTCAAGAGTGATACCTGAGAGAGAACACATTTTTTCTGGTATAAGTATTGATATTAGTGTGAAATACATCGGAAATTTGTCTGAAATGGATAATTCTTATGTTAATGTCATTATTTTGTAGGGGAAGACAGATATTCTGGAATCAATGAATCATAATTTATTACAAAGCATCCTTTTAAAGAGAATGTGTCTTCTTTTGGGGATGAAAACCAGTAATTTAGGGAGAAATTTCTATTTGTAGGGATGAAAAGCATTAGTTTGGGAAGAAAACCATAGTTTTGCAAGGATGAAGACTGATACCTAAGAGTGTACTTTTCATTTCTGGGATAAGTGTTGATATTCATGTGACCTACTTCTAAAATTTGTCAGAAATCGATATTTCTGTTGGAAATGTCATTCTTTTTTAGATGAAAAGAGTTATTTTGGAAACAATGTGTCATATATGGCTACAAACGATAATTTTGTAGAGAAATCGATTTCTTTTGAAGATGAAAACCACCTTTTGGTTTAGAAAATGCTGTTTGTAGAGATGAAAAACATTATTTTGGTAAGAAAACCATATTTTTGCAAGGGTAAAAAGTGATACCTAAGAGAGACCTTTTTATTTCTGGTGTAAGTATTGATATTCCTGTGAATTTTTTCTAAAATCTGTCAGAAAAGGATATATCTGTTGGAAATGTCCTTATTTTGTAGAGGAGAAAAGGTATTTCTGTTAGTAATGTCCTCAGTTTGTAGAAGAGAAAAGGTATTCTGGAAACAATGTGTCATATTTTGCTACCAAGCTTCATTTTGTAGAGAAAATGTCTTCTTTTGGGGATGAAAACCAGTATTTCTGGGAAACAACGCTATTTTAAAGGGATAAAAAGCATTATTTTGGTGAGAAAACCATGTCCTTGCAAGGATAAAGAATGATTCTTAGGAGAGAACTTTTATTTCCGGGATAGGTACTGATATTTGTGTGACATTCTTCTAAAATTTGTCAGAAATCAATATTTCTGTTGGAAATGTCCTTATTTTGAAGAGGGAAAGAGGTATTCCAATAACAGTGTTTCATATGTTGCTACAAGGGACCATTTGTAGAGAAAACGATTTCTATTGGGGATGAAAACCACTTTTTTGGGTAGAAAATGCTACTTGTAATGATGAAAAGCTTTGTATTGGTAAGAAAAAGAATTTTTGGCAAGATTCAAGAGTGATACCTGAGAGAGAACACATTTTTTTCTGGTATAAGTATTGATATTAGTGTGAAATACATCGGAAATTTGTCTGAAATGGATAATTCTTATGTTAATGTCATTATTTTCTAGGGGAAGACAGATATTCTGGAATCAATGAATCATAATTTGTTACAAAGCATCCTTTTAAAGAGAATGTGTTTTCTTTTGGGGATGAAAACCAGTAATTTAGGGAGAAATTGCTATTTGTAGGGATGAAAAGCATTAGTTTGGGAAGAAAACCATAGTTTTGCAAGGATGAAGAGTGATACCTAAGAGTGTACTTTTCATTTCTGGGATAAGTGTCGATATTCATGTGACCTACTTCTAAAATTTGTCAGAAATCGATATTTCTGTTGGAAATGTCATTCTTTTTTAGATGAAAAGAGTTATTCTGGAAACAATGTGTCATATATGGCTACAAACGATAATTTTGTAGAGAAATCGATTTCTTTTGAAGATGAAAACCACATTTAGGTTTAGAAAATGCTGTTTGTAGAGATGAAAAACATTATTTTGGTAAGAAAACCATATTTTTGCAAGGGTAAAAAGTGATACCTAAGAGAGACCTTTTTATTTCTGGTGTAAGTATTGATATTCCTGTGAATTTTTTCTAAAATCTGTCAGAAAAGGATATATCTGTTGGAAATGTCCTTATTTTGTAGAGGAGAAAAGGTATTTCTGTTAGTAATGTCCTCAGTTTGTAGAAGAGAAAAGGTATTGTGGAAACAATGTGTCATATTTTGCTACCAAGCTTCATTTTGTAGAGAAAATGTCTTCTTTTGGGGATGAAAACCAGTATTTCTGGGAAACAACGCTATTTTAAAGGGATAAAAAGCATTATTTTGGTGAGAAAACCATGTCCTTGCAAGGATAAAGAATGATTCTTAGGAGAGAACTTTTATTTCCGGGATAGGTACTGATATTTGTGTGACATTCTTCTAAAATTTGTCAGAAATCAATATTTCTGTTGGAAATGTCCTTATTTTGAAGAGGGAAAGAGGTATTCCAATAACAGTGTTTCATATGTTGCTACAAGGGACCATTTGTAGAGAAAACGATTTCTATTGGGGATGAAAACCACTTTTTTGGGTAGAAAATGCTACTTGTAATGATGAAAAGCTTTGTATTGGTAAGAAAAAGAATTTTTGGCAAGATTCAAGAGTGATACCTGAGAGAGAACACATTTTTTTCTGGTATAAGTATTGATATTAGTGTGAAATACATCGGAAATTTGTCTGAAATGGATAATTCTTATGTTAATGTCATTATTTTGTAGGGGAAGACAGATATTCTGGAATCAATGTGTCATAATTTGTTACAAAGCATCCTTTTAAAGAGAATGTGTTTTCTTTTGGGGATGAAAACCAGTAATTTAGGGAGAAATTGCTATTTGTAGGGATGAAAAGCATTAGTTTGGGAAGAAAACCATAGTTTTGCAAGGATGAAGACTGATACCTAAGAGTGTACTTTTCATTTCTGGGATAAGTGTCGATATTCATGTGACCTACTTCTAAAATTTGTCAGAAATCGATATTTCTGTTGGAAATGTCATTCTTTTTTAGATGAAAAGAGTTATTCTGGAAACAATGTGTCATATATGGCTACAAACGATAATTTTGTAGAGAAATCGATTTCTTTTGAAGATGAAAACCACCTTTTGGTTTAGAAAATGCTGTTTGTAGAGATGAAAAACATTATTTTGGTAAGAAAACCATATTTTTGCAAGGGTAAAAAGTGATACCTAAGAGAGACCTTTTTATTTCTGGTGTAAGTATTGATATTCCTGTGAATTTTTTCTAAAATCTGTCAGAAAAGGATATATCTGTTGGAAATGTCCTTATTTTGTAGAGGAGAAAAGGTATTTCTGTTAGTAACCTCCTCAATTTGTAGAAGAGAAAAGGTATTCTGGAAACAATGTGTCATATTTTGCTACCAAGCTTCATTTTGTAGAGAAAATGTCTTCTTTTGGGGATGAAAACCAGTATTTCTGGGAAACAGCGCTATTTTAAAGGGATAAAAAGCATTATTTTGGTGAGAAAACCATGTCCTTGCAAGGATAAAGAATGATTCCTAGGAGAGAACTTTTATTTCCGGGATAGGTACTGATATTTGTGTGACATTCTTCTAAAATTTGTCAGAAATCGATATTTCTGTTGGAAATGTCCTTATTTTGAAGAGGGAAAGAGGTATTCCAATAACAGTGTTTCATATGTTGCTACAAGGGACCATTTGTAGAGAAAACGATTTCTATTGGGGATGAAAACCACTTTTTTGGGTAGAAAATGCTACTTGTAATGATGAACAGCTTTGTATTGGTAAGAAAAAGAATTTTTGGCAAGATTCAAGAGTGATACCTGAGAGAGAACACATTTTTTTCTGGTATAAGTATTGATATTAGTGTGAAATACATCGGAAATTTGTCTGAAATGGATAATTCTTATGTTAATGTCATTATTTTGTAGGGGAAGACAGATATTCTGGAATCAATGAATCATAATTTGTTACAAAGCATCCTTTTAAAGAGAATGTGTTTTCTTTTGGGGATGAAAACCAGTAATTTAGGGAGAAATTGCTATTTGTAGGGATGAAAAGCATTAGTTTGGGAAGAAAACCATAGTTTTGCAAGGATGAAGACTGATACCTAAGAGTGTACTTTTCATTTCTGGGATAAGTGTCGATATTCATGTGACCTACTTCTAAAATTTGTCAGAAATCGATATTTCTGTTGGAAATGTCATTCTTTTTTAGATGAAAAGAGTTATTCTGGAAACAATGTGTCATATATGGCTACAAACGATAATTTTGTAGAGAAATCGATTTCTTTTGAAGATGAAAACCACCTTTAGGTTTAGAAAATGCTGTTTGTAGAGATGAAAAACATTATTTTGGTAAGAAAACCATATTTTTGCAAGGGTAAAAAGTGATACCTAAGAGAGACCTTTTTATTTCTGGTGTAAGTATTGATATTCCTGTGAATTTTTTCTAAAATCTGTCAGAAAAGGATATATCTGTTGGAAATGTCCTTATTTTGTAGAGGAGAAAAGGTATTTCTGTTAGTAATGTCCTCAGTTTGTAGAAGAGAAAAGGTATTGTGGAAACAATGTGTCATATTTTGCTACCAAGCTTCATTTTGTAGAGAAAATGTCTTCTTTTGGGGATGAAAACCAGTATTTCTGGGAAACAACGCTATTTTAAAGGGATAAAAAGCATTATTTTGGTGAGAAAACCATGTCCTTGCAAGGATAAAGAATGATTCTTAGGAGAGAACTTTTATTTCCGGGATAGGTACTGATATTTGTGTGACATTCTTCTAAAATTTGTCAGAAATCGATATTTCTGTTGGAAATGTCCTTATTTTGAAGAGGGAAAGAGGTATTCCAATAACAGTGTTTCATATGTTGCTACAAGGGACCATTTGTAGAGAAAACGATTTCTATTGGGGATGAAAACCACTTTTTTGGGTAAAAAATGCTACTTGTAATGATGAAAAGCTTTGTATTGGTAAGAAAAAGAATTTTTGGCAAGATTCAAGAGTGATACCTGAGAGAGAACACATTTTTTTCTGGTATAAGTATTGATATTAGTGTGAAATACATCGGAAATTTGTCTGAAATGGATAATTCTTATGTTAATGTCATTATTTTGTAGGGGAAGACAGATATTCTGGAATCAATGAATCATAATTTATTACAAAGCATCCTTTTAAAGAGAATGTGTCTTCTTTTGGGGATGAAAACCAGTAATTTAGGGAGAAATTGCTATTTGTAGGGATGAAAAGCATTAGTTTGGGAAGAAAACCATAGTTTTGCAAGGATGAAGACTGATACCTAAGAGTGTACTTTTCATTTCTGGGATAAGTGTCGATATTCATGTGACCTACTTCTAAAATTTGTCAGAAATCGATATTTCTGTTGGAAATGTCATTCTTTTTTAGATGAAAAGAGTTATTCTGGAAACAATGTGTCATATATGGCTACAAACGATAATTTTGTAGAGAAATCGATTTCTTTTGAAGATGAAAACCACCTTTTGGTTTAGAAAATGCTGTTTGTAGAGATGAAAAACATTATTTTGGTAAGAAAACCATATTTTTGCAAGGGTAAAAAGTGATACCTAAGAGAGACCTTTTTATTTCTGGTGTAAGTATTGATATTCCTGTGAATTTTTTCTAAAATCTGTCAGAAAAGGATATATCTGTTGGAAATGTCCTTATTTTGTAGAGGAGAAAAGGTATTTCTGTTAGTAATGTCCTCAGTTTGTAGAAGAGAAAAGGTATTGTGGAAACAATGTGTCATATTTTGCTACAAAGCTTCATTTTGTAGAGAAAATGTCTTCTTTTGGGGATGAAAACCAGTATTTCTGGGAAACAACGCTATTTTAAAGGGATAAAAAGCATTATTTTGGTGAGAAAACCATGTCCTTGCAAGGATAAAGAATGATTCCTAGGAGAGAACTTTTATTTCCGGGATAGGTACTGATATTTGTGTGACATTCTTCTAAAATTTGTCAGAAATCGATATTTCTGTTGGAAATGTCCTTATTTTGAAGAGGGAAAGAGGTATTCCAATAACAGTGTTTCATATGTTGCTACAAGGGACCATTTGTAGAGAAAACGATTTCTATTCGGGATGAAAACCACTTTTTTGGGTAGAAAATGCTACTTGTAATGATGAACAGCTTTGTATTGGTAAGAAAAAGAATTTTTGGCAAGATTCAAGAGTGATACCTGAGAGAGAACACATTTTTTTCTGGTGTAAGTATTGATATTAGCGTGAAATACATCGGAAATTTGTCTGAAATGGATAATTCTTATGTTAATGTCATTATTTTGTAGGGGAAGACAGATATTCTGGAATCAATGAATCATAATTTGTTACAAAGCATCCTTTTAAAGAGAATGTGTTTTCTTTTGGGGATGAAAACCAGTAATTTAGGGAGAAATTGCTATTTGTAGGGATGAAAAGCATTAGTTTGGGAAGAAAACCATAGTTTTGCAAGGATGAAGACTGATACCTAAGAGTGTACTTTTCATTTCTGGGATAAGTGTCGATATTCATGTGACCTACTTCTAAAATTTGTCAGAAATCGATATTTCTGTTGGAAATGTCATTCTTTTTTAGATGAAAAGAGTTATTCTGGAAACAATGTGTCATATATGGCTACAAACGATAATTTTGTAGAGAAATCGATTTCTTTTGAAGATGAAAACCACCTTTAGGTTTAGAAAATGCTGTTTGTAGAGATGAAAAACATTATTTTGGTAAGAAAACCATATTTTTGCAAGGGTAAAAAGTGATACCTAAGAGAGACCTTTTTATTTCTGGTGTAAGTATTGATATTCCTGTGAATTTTTTCTAAAATCTGTCAGAAAAGGATATATCTGTTGGAAATGTCCTTATTTTGTAGAGGAGAAAAGGTATTTCTGTTAGTAACCTCCTCAATTTGTAGAAGAGAAAAGGTATTCTGGAAACAATGTGTCATATTTTGCTACCAAGCTTCATTTTGTAGAGAAAATGTCTTCTTTTGGGGATGAAAACCAGTATTTCTGGGAAACAGCGCTATTTTAAAGGGATAAAAAGCATTATTTTGGTGAGAAAACCATGTCCTTGCAAGGATAAAGAATGATTCCTAGGAGAGAACTTTTATTTCCGGGATAGGTACTGATATTTGTGTGACATTCTTCTAAAATTTGTCAGAAATCGATATTTCTGTTGGAAATGTCCTTATTTTGAAGAGGGAAAGAGGTATTCCAATAACAGTGTTTCATATGTTGCTACAAGGGACCATTTGTAGAGAAAACGATTTCTATTGGGGATGAAAACCACTTTTTTGGGTAGAAAATGCTACTTGTAATGATGAACAGCTTTGTATTGGTAAGAAAAAGAATTTTTGGCAAGATTCAAGAGTGATACCTGAGAGAGAACACATTTTTTTCTGGTATAAGTATTGATATTAGTGTGAAATACATCGGAAATTTGTCTGAAATGGATAATTCTTATGTTAATGTCATTATTTTGTAGGGGAAGACAGATATTCTGGAATCAATGAATCATAATTTGTTACAAAGCATGCTTTTAAAGAGAATGTGTTTTCTTTTGGGGATGAAAACCAGTAATTTAGGGAGAAATTGCTATTTGTAGGGATGAAAAGCATTAGTTTGGGAAGAAAACCATAGTTTTGCAAGGATGAAGACTGATACCTAAGAGTGTACTTTTCATTTCTGGGATAAGTGTCGATATTCATGTGACCTACTTCTAAAATTTGTCAGAAATCGATATTTCTGTTGGAAATGTCATTCTTTTTTAGATGAAAAGAGTTATTCTGGAAACAATGTGTCATATATGGCTACAAACGATAATTTTGTAGAGAAATCGATTTCTTTTGAAGATGAAAACCACCTTTAGGTTTAGAAAATGCTGTTTGTAGAGATGAAAAAAATTATTTTGGTAAGAAAACCATATTTTTGCAAGGGTAAAAAGTGATACCTAAGAGAGACCTTTTTATTTCTGGTGTAAGTATTGATATTCCTGTGAATTTTTTCTAAAATCTGTCAGAAAAGGATATATCTGTTGGAAATGTCCTTATTTTGTAGAGGAGAAAAGGTATTTCTGTTAGTAACCTCCTCAATTTGTAGAAGAGAAAAGGTATTCTGGAAACAATGTGTCATATTTTGCTACCAAGCTTCATTTTGTAGAGAAAATGTCTTCTTTTCGGGATGAAAACCAGTATTTCTGGGAAACAGCGCTATTTTAAAGGGATAAAAAGCATTATTTTGGTGAGAAAACCATGTCCTTGCAAGGATAAAGAATGATTCTTAGGAGAGAACTTTTATTTCCGGGATAGGTACTGATATTTGTGTGACATTCTTCTAAAATTTGTCAGAAATCGATATTTCTGTTGGAAATGTCCTTATTTTGAAGAGGGAAAGAGGTATTCCAATAACAGTGTTTCATATGTTGCTACAAGGGACCATTTGTAGAGAAAACGATTTCTATTGGGGATGAAAACCACTTTTTTGGGTAAAAAATGCTACTTGTAATGATGAAAAGCTTTGTATTGGTAAGAAAAAGAATTTTTGGCAAGATTCAAGAGTGATACCTGAGAGAGAACACATTTTTTTCTGGTATAAGTATTGATATTAGTGTGAAATACATCGGAAATTTGTCTGAAATGGATAATTCTTATGTTAATGTCATTATTTTGTAGGGGAAGACAGATATTCTGGAATCAATGAATCATAATTTATTACAAAGCATCCTCTTAAAGAGAATGTGTCTTCTTTTGGGGATGAAAACCAGTAATTTAGGGAGAAATTGCTATTTGTAGGGATGAAAAGCATTAGTTTGGGAAGAAAACCATAGTTTTGCAAGGATGAAGAGTGATACCTAAGAGTGTACTTTTCATTTCTGGGATAAGTGTCGATATTCATGTGACCTACTTCTAAAATTTGTCAGAAATCGATATTTCTGTTGGAAATGTCATTCTTTTTTAGATGAAAAGAGTTATTCTGGAAACAATGTGTCATATATGGCTACAAACGATAATTTTGTAGAGAAATCGATTTCTTTTGAAGATGAAAACCACCTTTTGGTTTAGAAAATGCTGTTTGTAGAGATGAAAAACATTATTTTGGTAAGAAAACCATATTTTTGCAAGGGTAAAAAGTGATACCTAAGAGAGACCTTTTTATTTCTGGTGTAAGTATTGATATTCCTGTGAATTTTTTCTAAAATCTGTCAGAAAAGGATATATCTGTTGGAAATGTCCTTATTTTGTAGAGGAGAAAAGGTATTTCTGTTAGTAATGTCCTCAGTTTGTAGAAGAGAAAAGGTATTGTGGAAACAATGTGTCATATTTTGCTACAAAGCTTCATTTTGTAGAGAAAATGTCTTCTTTTGGGGATGAAAACCAGTATTTCTGGGAAACAACGCTATTTTAAAGGGATAAAAAGCATTATTTTGGTGAGAAAACCATGTCCTTGCAAGGATAAAGAATGATTCTTAGGAGAGAACTTTTATTTCCGGGATAGGTACTGATATTTGTGTGACATTCTTCTAAAATTTGTCAGAAATCGATATTTCTGTTGGAAATGTCCTTATTTTGAAGAGGGAAAGAGGTATTCCAATAACAGTGTTTCATATGTTGCTACAAGGGACCATTTGTAGAGAAAACGATTTCTATTGGGGATGAAAACCACTTTTTTGGGTAGAAAATGCTACTTGTAATGATGAAAAGCTTTGTATTGGTAAGAAAAAGAATTTTTGGCAAGATTCAAGAGTGATACCTGAGAAAGAACACATTTTTTTCTGGTGTAAGTATTGATATTAGCGTGAAATACATCGGAAATTTGTCTGAAATGGATAATTCTTATGTTAATGTCATTATTTTGTAGGGGAAGACAGATATTCTGGAATCAATGAATCATAATTTGTTACAAAGCATCCTTTTAAAGAGAATGTGTTTTCTTTTGGGGATGAAAACCAGTAATTTAGGGAGAAATTGCTATTTGTAGGGATGAAAAGCATTAGTTTGGGAAGAAAACCATAGTTTTGCAAGGATGAAGACTGATACCTAAGAGTGTACTTTTCATTTCTGGGATAAGTGTCGATATTCATGTGACCTACTTCTAAAATTTGTCAGAAATCGATATTTCTGTTGGAAATGTCATTCTTTTTTAGATGAAAAGAGTTATTCTGGAAACAATGTGTCATATATGGCTACAAACGATAATTTTGTAGAGAAATCGATTTCTTTTGAAGATGAAAACCACCTTTTGGTTTAGAAAATGCTGTTTGTAGAGATGAAAAACATTATTTTGGTAAGAAAACCATATTTTTGCAAGGGTAAAAAGTGATACCTAAGAGAGACCTTTTTATTTCTGGTGTAAGTATTGATATTCCTGTGAATTTTTTCTAAAATCTGTCAGAAAAGGATATATCTGTTGGAAATGTCCTTATTTTGTAGAGGAGAAAAGGTATTTCTGTTAGTAACCTCTTCAATTTGTAGAAGAGAAAAGGTATTCTGGAAACAATGTGTCATATTTTGCTACCAAGCTTCATTTTGTAGAGAAAATGTCTTCTTTTGGGGATGAAAACCAGTATTTCTGGGAAACAGCGCTATTTTAAAGGGATAAAAAGCATTATTTTGGTGAGAAAACCATGTCCTTGCAAGGATAAAGAATGATTCTTAGGAGAGAACTTTTATTTCCGGGATAGGTACTGATATTTGTGTGACATTCTTCTAAAATTTGTCAGAAATCGATATTTCTGTTGGAAATGTCCTTATTTTGAAGAGGGAAAGAGGTATTCCAATAACAGTGTTTCATATGTTGCTACAAGGGACCATTTGTAGAGAAAACGATTTCTATTGGGGATGAAAACCACTTTTTTGGGTAGAAAATGCTACTTGTAATGATGAAAAGCTTTGTATTGGTAAGAAAAAGAATTTTTTTTGGCAAGATTCAAGAGTGATACCTGAGAGAGAACACATTTTTTTCTGGTGTAAGTATTGATATTAGTGTGAAATACATCGGAAATTTGTCTGAAATGGATAATTCTTATGTTAATGTCATTATTTTGTAGGGGAAGACAGATATTCTGGAATCAATGAATCATAATTTATTACAAAGCATCCTCTTAAAGAGAATGTGTCTTCTTTTGGGGATGAAAACCAGTAATTTAGGGAGAAATTGCTATTTGTAGGGATGAAAAGCATTAGTTTGGGAAGAAAACCATAGTTTTGCAAGGATGAAGAGTGATACCTAAGAGTGTACTTTTCATTTCTGGGATAAGTGTCGATATTCATGTGACCTACTTCTAAAATTTGTCAGAAATCGATATTTCTGTTGGAAATGTCATTCTTTTTTAGATGAAAAGAGTTATTCTGGAAACAATGTGTCATATATGGCTACAAACGATAATTTTGTAGAGAAATCGATTTCTTTTGAAGATGAAAACCACCTTTTGGTTTAGAAAATGCTGTTTGTAGAGATGAAAAACATTATTTTGGTAAGAAAACCATATTTTTGCAAGGGTAAAAAGTGATACCTAAGAGAGACCTTTTTATTTCTGGTGTAAGTATTGATATTCCTGTGAATTTTTTCTAAAATCTGTCAGAAAAGGATATATCTGTTGGAAATGTCCTTATTTTGTAGAGGAGAAAAGGTATTTCTGTTAGTAATGTCCTCAGTTTGTAGAAGAGAAAAGGTATTGTGGAAACAATGTGTCATATTTTGCTACAAAGCTTCATTTTGTAGAGAAAATGTCTTCTTTTGGGGATGAAAACCAGTATTTCTGGGAAACAACGCTATTTTAAAGGGATAAAAAGCATTATTTTGGTGAGAAAACCATGTCCTTGCAAGGATAAAGAATGATTCTTAGGAGAGAACTTTTATTTCCGGGATAGGTACTGATATTTGTGTGACATTCTTCTAAAATTTGTCAGAAATCGATATTTCTGTTGGAAATGTCCTTATTTTGAAGAGGGAAAGAGGTATTCCAATAACAGTGTTTCATATGTTGCTACAAGGGACCATTTGTAGAGAAAACGATTTCTATTGGGGATGAAAACCACTTTTTTGGGTAGAAAATGCTACTTGTAATGATGAAAAGCTTTGTATTGGTAAGAAAAAGAATTTTTGGCAAGATTCAAGAGTGATACCTGAGAAAGAACACATTTTTTTCTGGTGTAAGTATTGATATTAGCGTGAAATACATCGGAAATTTGTCTGAAATGGATAATTCTTATGTTAATGTCATTATTTTGTAGGGGAAGACAGATATTCTGGAATCAATGAATCATAATTTGTTACAAAGCATCCTTTTAAAGAGAATGTGTTTTCTTTTGGGGATGAAAACCAGTAATTTAGGGAGAAATTGCTATTTGTAGGGATGAAAAGCATTAGTTTGGGAAGAAAACCATAGTTTTGCAAGGATGAAGACTGATACCTAAGAGTGTACTTTTCATTTCTGGGATAAGTGTCGATATTCATGTGACCTACTTCTAAAATTTGTCAGAAATCGATATTTCTGTTGGAAATGTCATTCTTTTTTAGATGAAAAGAGTTATTCTGGAAACAATGTGTCATATATGGCTACAAACGATAATTTTGTAGAGAAATCGATTTCTTTTGAAGATGAAAACCACCTTTTGGTTTAGAAAATGCTGTTTGTAGAGATGAAAAACATTATTTTGGTAAGAAAACCATATTTTTGCAAGGGTAAAAAGTGATACCTAAGAGAGACCTTTTTATTTCTGGTGTAAGTATTGATATTCCTGTGAATTTTTTCTAAAATCTGTCAGAAAAGGATATATCTGTTGGAAATGTCCTTATTTTGTAGAGGAGAAAAGGTATTTCTGTTAGTAACCTCCTCAATTTGTAGAAGAGAAAAGGTATTCTGGAAACAATGTGTCATATTTTGCTACCAAGCTTCATTTTGTAGAGAAAATGTCTTCTTTTGGGGATGAAAACCAGTATTTCTGGGAAACAGCGCTATTTTAAAGGGATAAAAAGCATTATTTTGGTGAGAAAACCATGTCCTTGCAAGGATAAAGAATGATTCTTAGGAGAGAACTTTTATTTCCGGGATAGGTACTGATATTTGTGTGACATTCTTCTAAAATTTGTCAGAAATCGATATTTCTGTTGGAAATGTCCTTATTTTGAAGAGGGAAAGAGGTATTCCAATAACAGTGTTTCATATGTTGCTACAAGGGACCATTTGTAGAGAAAACGATTTCTATTGGGGATGAAAACCACTTTTTTGGGTAGAAAATGCTACTTGTAATGATGAAAAGCTTTGTATTGGTAAGAAAAAGAATTTTTGGCAAGATTCAAGAGTGATACCTGAGAAAGAACACATTTTTTTCTGGTGTAAGTATTGATATTAGCGTGAAATACATCGGAAATTTGTCTGAAATGGATAATTCTTATGTTAATGTCATTATTTTGTAGGGGAAGACAGATATTCTGGAATCAATGAATCATAATTTGTTACAAAGCATCCTTTTAAAGAGAATGTGTTTTCTTTTGGGGATGAAAACCAGTAATTTAGGGAGAAATTGCTATTTGTAGGGATGAAAAGCATTAGTTTGGGAAGAAAACCATAGTTTTGCAAGGATGAAGAGTGATACCTAAGAGTGTACTTTTCATTTCTGGGATAAGTGTCGATATTCATGTGACCTACTTCTAAAATTTGTCAGAAATCGATATTTCTGTTGGAAATGTCATTCTTTTTTAGATGAAAAGAGTTATTCTGGAAACAATGTGTCATATATGGCTACAAACGATAATTTTGTAGAGAAATCGATTTCTTTTGAAGATGAAAACCACCTTTTGGTTTAGAAAATGCTGTTTGTAGAGATGAAAAACATTATTTTGGTAAGAAAACCATATTTTTGCAAGGGTAAAAAGTGATACCTAAGAGAGACCTTTTTATTTCTGGTGTAAGTATTGATATTCCTGTGAATTTTTTCTAAAATCTGTCAGAAAAGGATATATCTGTTGGAAATGTCCTTATTTTGTAGAGGAGAAAAGGTATTTCTGTTAGTAACCTCCTCAATTTGTAGAAGAGAAAAGGTATTCTGGAAACAATGTGTCATATTTTGCTACCAAGCTTCATTTTGTAGAGAAAATGTCTTCTTTTGGGGATGAAAACCAGTATTTCTGGGAAACAGCGCTATTTTAAAAGGATAAAAAGCATTATTTTGGTGAGAAAACCATGTCCTTGCAAGGATAAAGAATGATTCCTAGGAGAGAACTTTTATTTCCGGGATAGGTACTGATATTTGTGTGACATTCTTCTAAAATTTGTCAGAAATCGATATTTCTGTTGGAAATGTCCTTATTTTGAAGAGGGAAAGAGGTATTCCAATAACAGTGTTTCATATGTTGCTACAAGGGACCATTTGTAGAGAAAACGATTTCTATTGGGGATGAAAACCACTTTTTTGGGTAGAAAATGCTACTTGTAATGATGAACAGCTTTGTATTGGTAAGAAAAAGAATTTTTGGCAAGATTCAAGAGTGATACCTGAGAGAGAACACATTTTTTTCTGGTATAAGTATTGATATTAGTGTGAAATACATCGGAAATTTGTCTGAAATGGATAATTCTTATGTTAATGTCATTATTTTGTAGGGGAAGACAGATATTCTGGAATCAATGAATCATAATTTGTTACAAAGCATGCTTTTAAAGAGAATGTGTTTTCTTTTGGGGATGAAAACCAGTAATTTAGGGAGAAATTGCTATTTGTAGGGATGAAAAGCATTAGTTTGGGAAGAAAACCATAGTTTTGCAAGGATGAAGACTGATACCTAAGAGTGTACTTTTCATTTCTGGGATAAGTGTCGATATTCATGTGACCTACTTCTAAAATTTGTCAGAAATCGATATTTCTGTTGGAAATGTCATTCTTTTTTAGATGAAAAGAGTTATTCTGGAAACAATGTGTCATATATGGCTACAAACGATAATTTTGTAGAGAAATCGATTTCTTTTGAAGATGAAAACCACCTTTTGGTTTAGAAAATGCTGTTTGTAGAGATGAAAAACATTATTTTGGTAAGAAAACCATATTTTTGCAAGGGTAAAAAGTGATACCTAAGAGAGACCTTTTTATTTCTGGTGTAAGTATTGATATTCCTGTGAATTTTTTCTAAAATCTGTCAGAAAAGGATATATCTGTTGGAAATGTCCTTATTTTGTAGAGGAGAAAAGGTATTTCTGTTAGTAACCTCCTCAATTTGTAGAAGAGAAAAGGTATTCTGGAAACAATGTGTCATATTTTGCTACCAAGCTTCATTTTGTAGAGAAAATGTCTTCTTTTGGGGATGAAAACCAGTATTTCTGGGAAACAGCGCTATTTTAAAGGGATAAAAAGCATTATTTTGGTGAGAAAACCATGTCCTTGCAAGGATAAAGAATGATTCTTAGGAGAGAACTTTTATTTCCGGGATAGGTACTGATATTTGTGTGACATTCTTCTAAAATTTGTCAGAAATCGATATTTCTGTTGGAAATGTCCTTATTTTGAAGAGGGAAAGAGGTATTCCAATAACAGTGTTTCATATGTTGCTACAAGGGACCATTTGTAGAGAAAACGATTTCTATTGGGGATGAAAACCACTTTTTTGGGTAAAAAATGCTACTTGTAATGATGAAAAGCTTTGTATTGGTAAGAAAAAGAATTTTTGGCAAGATTCAAGAGTGATACCTGAGAGAGAACACATTTTTTTCTGGTATAAGTATTGATATTAGTGTCAAATACATCGGAAATTTGTCTGAAATGGATAATTCTTATGTTAATGTCATTATTTTGTAGGGGAAGACAGATATTCTGGAATCAATGAATCATAATTTATTACAAAGCATCCTCTTAAAGAGAATGTGTCTTCTTTTGGGGATGAAAACCAGTAATTTAGGGAGAAATTGCTATTTGTAGGGATGAAAAGCATTAGTTTGGGAAGAAAACCATAGTTTTGCAAGGATGAAGAGTGATACCTAAGAGTGTACTTTTCATTTCTGGGATAAGTGTCGATATTCATGTGACCTACTTCTAAAATTTGTCAGAAATCGATATTTCTGTTGGAAATGTCATTCTTTTTTTGATGAAAAGAGTTATTCTGGAAACAATGTGTCATATATGGCTACAAACGATAATTTTGTAGATAAATCGATTTCTTTTGAAGATGAAAACCACCTTTTGGTTTAGAAAATGCTGTTTGTAGAGATGAAAAACATTATTTTGGTAAGAAAACCATATTTTTGCAAGGGTAAAAAGTGATACCTAAGAGAGACCTTTTTATTTCTGGTGTAAGTATTGATATTCCTGTGAATTTTTTCTAAAATCTGTCAGAAAAGGATATATCTGTTGGAAATGTCCTTATTTTGTAGAGGAGAAAAGGTATTTCTGTTAGTAACCTCCTCAATTTGTAGAAGAGAAAAGGTATTCTGGAAACAATGTGTCATATTTTGCTACCAAGCTTCATTTTGTAGAGAAAATGTCTTCTTTTGGGGATGAAAACCAGTATTTCTGGGAAACAACGCTATTTTAAAGGGATAAAAAGCATTATTTTGGTGAGAAAACCATGTCCTTGCAAGGATAAAGAATGATTCTTAGGAGAGAACTTTTATTTCCGGGATAGGTACTGATATTTGTGTGACATTCTTCTAAAATTTGTCAGAAATCGATATTTCTGTTGGAAATGTCCTTATTTTGAAGAGGGAAAGAGGTATTCCAATAACAGTGTTTCATATGTTGCTACAAGGGACCATTTGTAGAGAAAACGATTTCTATTGGGGATGAAAACCACTTTTTTGGGTAGAAAATGCTACTTGTAATGATGAACAGCTTTGTATTGGTAAGAAAAAGAATTTTTGGCAAGATTCAAGAGTGATACCTGAGAAAGAACACATTTTTTTCTGGTGTAAGTATTGATATTAGCGTGAAATACATCGGAAATTTGTCTGAAATGGATAATTCTTATGTTAATGTCATTATTTTGTAGGGGAAGACAGATATTCTGGAATCAATGAATCATAATTTGTTACAAAGCATCCTTTTAAAGAGAATGTGTTTTCTTTTGGGGATGAAAACCAGTAATTTAGGGAGAAATTGCTATTTGTAGGGATGAAAAGCATTAGTTTGGGAAGAAAACCATAGTTTTGCAAGGATGAAGACTGATACCTAAGAGTGTACTTTTCATTTCTGGGATAAGTGTCGATATTCATGTGACCTACTTCTAAAATTTGTCAGAAATCGATATTTCTGTTGGAAATGTCATTCTTTTTTAGATGAAAAGAGTTATTCTGGAAACAATGTGTCATATATGGCTACAAACGATAATTTTGTAGAGAAATCGATTTCTTTTGAAGATGAAAACCACCTTTTGGTTTAGAAAATGCTGTTTGTAGAGATGAAAAACATTATTTTGGTAAGAAAACCATATTTTTGCAAGGGTAAAAAGTGATACCTAAGAGAGACCTTTTTATTTCTGGTGTAAGTATTGATATTCCTGTGAATTTTTTCTAAAATCTGTCAGAAAAGGATATATCTGTTGGAAATGTCCTTATTTTGTAGAGGAGAAAAGGTATTTCTGTTAGTAACCTCCTCAATTTGTAGAAGAGAAAAGGTATTCTGGAAACAATGTGTCATATTTTGCTACCAAGCTTCATTTTGTAGAGAAAATGTCTTCTTTTGGGGATGAAAACCAGTATTTCTGGGAAACAGCGCTATTTTAAAGGGATAAAAAGCATTATTTTGGTGAGAAAACCATGTCCTTGCAAGGATAAAGAATGATTCTTAGGAGAGAACTTTTATTTCCGGGATAGGTACTGATATTTGTGTGACATTCTTCTAAAATTTGTCAGAAATCGATATTTCTGTTGGAAATGTCCTTATTTTGAAGAGGGAAAGAGGTATTCCAATAACAGTGTTTCATATGTTGCTACAAGGGACCATTTGTAGAGAAAACGATTTGTATTGGGGATGAAAACCACTTTTTTGGGTAGAAAATGCTACTTGTAATGATGAAAAGCTTTGTATTGGTAAGAAAAAGAATTTTTGGCAAGATTCAAGAGTGATACCTGAGAAAGAACACATTTTTTTCTGGTGTAAGTATTGATATTAGCGTGAAATACATCGGAAATTTGTCTGAAATGGATAATTCTTATGTTAATGTCATTATTTTGTAGGGGAAGACAGATATTCTGGAATCAATGAATCATAATTTGTTACAAAGCATCCTTTTAAAGAGAATGTGTTTTCTTTTGGGGATGAAAACCAGTAATTTAGGGAGAAATTGCTATTTGTAGGGATGAAAAGCATTAGTTTGGGAAGAAAACCATAGTTTTGCAAGGATGAAGAGTGATACCTAAGAGTGTACTTTTCATTTCTGGGATAAGTGTCGATATTCATGTGACCTACTTCTAAAATTTGTCAGAAATCGATATTTCTGTTGGAAATGTCATTCTTTTTTAGATGAAAAGAGTTATTCTGGAAACAATGTGTCATATATGGCTACAAACGATAATTTTGTAGAGAAATCGATTTCTTTTGAAGATGAAAACCACCTTTAGGTTTAGAAAATGCTGTTTGTAGAGATGAAAAACATTATTTTGGTAAGAAAACCATATTTTTGCAAGGGTAAAAAGTGATACCTAAGAGAGACCTTTTTATTTCTGGTGTAAGTATTGATATTCCTGTGAATTTTTTCTAAAATCTGTCAGAAAAGGATATATCTGTTGGAAATGTCCTTATTTTGTAGAGGAGAAAAGGTATTTCCGTTAGTAATGTCCTCAGTTTGTAGAAGAGAAAAAGTATTGTGGAAACAATGTGTCATATTTTGCTACCAAGCTTCATTTTGTAGAGAAAATGTCTTCTTTTGGGGATGAAAACCAGTATTTCTGGGAAACAGCGCTATTTTAAAGGGATAAAAAGCATTATTTTGGTGAGAAAACCATGTCCTTGCAAGGATAAAGAATGATTCCTAGGAGAGAACTTTTATTTCCGGGATAGGTACTGATATTTGTGTGACATTCTTCTAAAATTTGTCAGAAATCGATATTTCTGTTGGAAATGTCATTCTTTTTTAGATGAAAAGAGTTATTCTGGAAACAATGTGTCATATATGGCTACAAACGATAATTTTGTAGAGAAATCGATTTCTTTTGAAGATGAAAACCACCTTTAGGTTTAGAAAATGCTGTTTGTAGAGATGAAAAACATTATTTTGGTAAGAAAACCATATTTTTGCAAGGGTAAAAAGTGATACCTAAGAGAGACCTTTTTATTTCTGGTGTAAGTATTGATATTCCTGTGAATTTTTTCTAAAATCTGTCAGAAAAGGATATATCTGTTGGAAATGTCCTTATTTTGTAGAGGAGAAAAGGTATTTCTGTTAGTAACCTCCTCAATTTGTAGAAGAGAAAAGGTATTCTGGAAACAATGTGTCATATTTTGCTACCAAGCTTCATTTTGTAGAGAAAATGTCTTCTTTTGGGGATGAAAACCAGTATTTCTGGGAAACAGCGCTATTTTAAAGGGATAAAAAGCATTATTTTGGTGAGAAAACCATGTCCTTGCAAGGATAAAGAATGATTCCTAGGAGAGAACTTTTATTTCCGGGATAGGTACTGATATTTGTGTGACATTCTTCTAAAATTTGTCAGAAATCGATATTTCTGTTGGAAATGTCCTTATTTTGAAGAGGGAAAGAGGTATTCCAATAACAGTGTTTCATATGTTGCTACAAGGGACCATTTGTAGAGAAAACGATTTCTATTGGGGATGAAAACCACTTTTTTGGGTAGAAAATGCTACTTGTAATGATGAACAGCTTTGTATTGGTAAGAAAAAGAATTTTTGGCAAGATTCAAGAGTGATACCTGAGAGAGAACACATTTTTTTCTGGTATAAGTATTGATATTAGTGTGAAATACATCGGAAATTTGTCTGAAATGGATAATTCTTATGTTAATGTCATTATTTTGTAGGGGAAGACAGATATTCTGGAATCAATGTGTCATAATTTGTTACAAAGCATCCTTATAAAGAGAATGTGTTTTCTTTTGGGGATGAAAACCAGTAATTTAGGGAGAAATTGCTATTTGTAGGGATGAAAAGCATTAGTTTGGGAAGAAAACCATAGTTTTGCAAGGATGAAGAGTGATACCTAAGAGTGTACTTTTCATTTCTGGGATAAGTGTCGATATTCATGTGACCTACTTCTAAAATTTGTCAGAAATCGATATTTCTGTTGGAAATGTCATTCTTTTTTAGATGAAAAGAGTTATTCTGGAAACAATGTGTCATATATGGCTACAAACGATAATTTTGTAGAGAAATCGATTTCTTTTGAAGATGAAAACCACCTTTAGGTTTAGAAAATGCTGTTTGTAGAGATGAAAAACATTATTTTGGTAAGAAAACCATATTTTTGCAAGGGTAAAGAGTGATACCTAAGAGAGACCTTTTTATTTCTGGTGTAAGTATTGATATTCCTGTGATTTTTTTCTAAAATCTGTCAGAAAAGGATATATCTGTTGGAAATGTCCTTATTTTGTAGAGGAGAAAAGGTATTTCTGTTAGTAATGTCCTCAGTTTGTAGAAGAGAAAAGGTATTCTGGAAACAATGTGTCATATTTTGCTACCAAGCTTCATTTTGTAGAGAAAATGTCTTCTTT
Source organism: Coturnix japonica (assembly GCF_054131305.1). NCBI lineage: Eukaryota > Metazoa > Chordata > Aves > Galliformes > Phasianidae > Coturnix > Coturnix japonica. The sequence goes on from NC_140701.1 coordinate 15,594,332, forward strand.
TGGGGATGAAAACCAGTATTTCTGGGAAACAACGCTATTTTAAAGGGATAAAAAGCATTATTTTGGTGAGAAAACCATGTCCTTGCAAGGATAAAGAATGATTCCTAGGAGAGAACTTTTACTTCCGGGATAGGTACTGATATTTGTGTGACATTCTTCTAAAATTTGTCAGAAATCGATATTTCTGTTGGAAATGTCCTTATTTTGAAGAGGGAAAGAGGTATTCCAATAACAGTGTTTCATATGTTGCTACAAGGGACCATTTGTAGAGAAAACGATTTCTATTGGGGATGAAAACCACTTTTTTGGGTAGAAAATGCTACTTGTAATGATGAACAGCTTTGTATTGGTAAGAAAAAGAATTTTTGGCAAGATTCAAGAGTGATACCTGAGAGAGAACACATTTTTTTCTGGTATAAGTATTGATATTAGTGTGAAATACATCGGAAATTTGTCTGAAATGGATAATTCTTATGTTAATGTCATTATTTTGTAGGGGAAGACAGATATTCTGGAATCAATGTGTCATAATTTGTTACAAAGCATCCTTATAAAGAGAATGTGTTTTCTTTTGGGGATGAAAACCAGTAATTTAGGGAGAAATTGCTATTTGTAGGGATGAAAAGCATTAGTTTGGGAAGAAAACCATAGTTTTGCAAGGATGAAGAGTGATACCTAAGAGTGTACTTTTCATTTCTGGGATAAGTGTCGATATTCATGTGACCTACTTCTAAAATTTGTCAGAAATCGATATTTCTGTTGGAAATGTCATTCTTTTTTAGATGAAAAGAGTTATTCTGGAAACAATGTGTCATATATGGCTACAAACGATAATTTTGTAGAGAAATCGATTTCTTTTGAAGATGAAAACCACCTTTAGGTTTAGAAAATGCTGTTTGTAGAGATGAAAAACATTATTTTGGTAAGAAAACCATATTTTTGCAAGGGTAAAGAGTGATACCTAAGAGAGACCTTTTTATTTCTGGTGTAAGTATTGATATTCCTGTGATTTTTTTCTAAAATCTGTCAGAAAAGGATATATCTGTTGGAAATGTCCTTATTTTGTAGAGGAGAAAAGGTATTTCTGTTAGTAATGTCCTCAGTTTGTAGAAGAGAAAAGGTATTCTGGAAACAATGTGTCATATTTTGCTACCAAGCTTCATTTTGTAGAGAAAATGTCTTCTTTTGGGGATGAAAACCAGTATTTCTGGGAAACAACGCTATTTTAAAGGGATAAAAAGCATTATTTTGGTGAGAAAACCATGTCCTTGCAAGGATAAAGAATGATTCCTAGGAGAGAACTTTTACTTCCGGGATAGGTACTGATATTTGTGTGACATTCTTCTAAAATTTGTCAGAAATCGATATTTCTGTTGGAAATGTCCTTATTTTGAAGAGGGAAAGAGGTATTCCAATAACAGTGTTTCATATGTTGCTACAAGGGACCATTTGTAGAGAAAACGATTTCTATTGGGGATGTAAACCACTTTTTTGGGTAGAAAATGCTACTTGTAATGATGAAAAGCTTTGTATTGGTAAGAAAAAGAATTTTTGGCAAGATTCAAGAGTGATACCTGAGAAAGAACACATTTTTTTCTGGTGTAAGTATTGATATTAGCGTGAAATACATCGGAAATTTGTCTGAAATGGATAATTCTTATGTTAATGTCATTATTTTGTAGGGGAAGACAGATATTCTGGAATCAATGAGTCATAATTTGTTACAAAGCATCCTTTTAAAGAGAATGTGTTTTCTTTTGGGGATGAAAACCAGTAATTTAGGGAGAAATTGCTATTTGTAGGGATGAAAAGCATTAGTTTGGGAAGAAAACCATAGTTTTGCAAGGATGAAGAGTGATACCTAAGAGTGTACTTTTCATTTCTGGGATAAGTGTCGATATTCATGTGACCTACTTCTAAAATTTGTCAGAAATCGATATTTCTGTTGGAAATGTCATTCTTTTTTAGATGAAAAGAGTTATTCTGGAAACAATGTGTCATATATGGCTACAAACGATAATTTTGTAGAGAAATCGATTTCTTTTGAAGATGAAAACCACCTTTTGGTTTAGAAAATGCTGTTTGTAGAGATGAAAAACTTTATTTTGGTAAGAAAACCATATTTTTGCAAGGGTAAAAAGTGATACCTAAGAGAGACCTTTTTATTTCTGGTGTAAGTATTGATATTCCTGTGAATTTTTTCTAAAATCTGTCAGAAAAGGATATATCTGTTGGAAATGTCCTTATTTTGTAGAGGAGAAAAGGTATTTCTGTTAGTAACCTCCTCAATTTGTAGAAGAGAAAAGGTATTCTGGAAACAATGTGTCATATTTTGCTACCAAGCTTCATTTTGTAGAGAAAATGTCTTCTTTTGGGGATGAAAACCAGTATTTCTGGGAAACAACGCTATTTTAAAGGGATAAAAAGCATTATTTTGGTGAGAAAACCATGTCCTTGCAAGGATAAAGAATGATTCCTAGGAGAGAACTTTTATTTCCGGGATAGGTACTGATATTTGTGTGACATTCTTCTAAAATTTGTCAGAAATCGATATTTCTGTTGGAAATGTCCTTATTTTGAAGAGGGAAAGAGGTATTCCAATAACAGTGTTTCATATGTTGCTACAAGGGACCATTTGTAGAGAAAACGATTTCTATTGGGGATGAAAACCACTTTTTTGGGTAGAAAATGCTACTTGTAATGATGAAAAGCTTTGTATTGGTAAGAAAAAGAATTTTTGGCAGGATTCAAGAGTGATACTTAAGAGAGAACACATTTTTTTCTGGTGTAAGTATTGATATTAGCGTGAAATACATCGGAAATTTGTCTGAAATGGATAATTCTTATGTTAATGTCATTATTTTGTAGGGGAAGACAGATATTCTGGAATCAATGAATCATAATTTGTTACAAAGCATCCTTTTAAAGAGAATGTGTTTTCTTTTGGGGATGAAAACCAGTAATTTAGGGAGAAATTGCTATTTGTAGGGATGAAAAGCATTAGTTTGGGAAGAAAACCATAGTTTTGCAAGGATGAAGACTGATACCTAAGAGTGTACTTTTCATTTCTGGGATAAGTGTCGATATTCATGTGACCTACTTCTAAAATTTGTCAGAAATCGATATTTCTGTTGGAAATGTCATTCTTTTTTAGATGAAAAGAGTTATTCTGGAAACAATGTGTCATATATGGCTACAAACGATAATTTTGTAGAGAAATCGATTTCTTTTGAAGATGAAAACCACCTTTAGGTTTAGAAAATGCTGTTTGTAGAGATGAAAAACATTATTTTGGTAAGAAAACCATATTTTTGCAAGGGTAAAAAGTGATACCTAAGAGAGACCTTTTTATTTCTGGTGTAAGTATTGATATTCCTGTGAATTTTTTCTAAAATCTGTCAGAAAAGGATATATCTGTTGGAAATGTCCTTATTTTGTAGAGGAGAAAAGGTATTTCTGTTAGTAACCTCCTCAATTTGTAGAAGAGAAAAGGTATTCTGGAAACAATGTGTCATATTTTGCTACCAAGCTTCATTTTGTAGAGAAAATGTCTTCTTTTGGGGATGAAAACCAGTATTTCTGGGAAACAGCGCTATTTTAAAGGGATAAAAAGCATTATTTTGGTGAGAAAACCATGTCCTTGCAAGGATAAAGAATGATTCCTAGGAGAGAACTTTTATTTCCGGGATAGGTACTGATATTTGTGTGACATTCTTCTAAAATTTGTCAGAAATCGATATTTCTGTTGGAAATGTCCTTATTTTGAAGAGGGAAAGAGGTATTCCAATAACAGTGTTTCATATGTTGCTACAAGGGACCATTTGTAGAGAAAACGATTTCTATTGGGGATGAAAACCACTTTTTTGGGTAGAAAATGCTACTTGTAATGATGAACAGCTTTGTATTGGTAAGAAAAAGAATTTTTGGCAAGATTCAAGAGTGATACCTGAGAGAGAACACATTTTTTTCTGGTATAAGTATTGATATTAGTGTGAAATACATCGGAAATTTGTCTGAAATGGATAATTCTTATGTTAATGTCATTATTTTGTAGGGGAAGACAGATATTCTGGAATCAATGAATCATAATTTGTTACAAAGCATCCTTTTAAAGAGAATGTGTTTTCTTTTGGGGATGAAAACCAGTAATTTAGGGAGAAATTGCTATTTGTAGGGATGAAAAGCATTAGTTTGGGAAGAAAACCATAGTTTTGCAAGGATGAAGACTGATACCTAAGAGTGTACTTTTCATTTCTGGGATAAGTGTCGATATTCATGTGACCTACTTCTAAAATTTGTCAGAAATCGATATTTCTGTTGGAAATGTCATTCTTTTTTAGATGAAAAGAGTTATTCTGGAAACAATGTGTCATATATGGCTACAAACGATAATTTTGTAGAGAAATCGATTTCTTTTGAAGATGAAAACCACCTTTAGGTTTAGAAAATGCTGTTTGTAGAGATGAAAAACATTATTTTGGTAAGAAAACCATATTTTTGCAAGGGTAAAAAGTGATACCTAAGAGAGACCTTTTTATTTCTGGTGTAAGTATTGATATTCCTGTGAATTTTTTCTAAAATCTGTCAGAAAAGGATATATCTGTTGGAAATGTCCTTATTTTGTAGAGGAGAAAAGGTATTTCTGTTAGTAACCTCCTCAATTTGTAGAAGAGAAAAGGTATTCTGGAAACAATGTGTCATATTTTGCTACCAAGCTTCATTTTGTAGAGAAAATGTCTTCTTTTGGGGATGAAAACCAGTATTTCTGGGAAACAGCGCTATTTTAAAGGGATAAAAAGCATTATTTTGGTGAGAAAACCATGTCCTTGCAAGGATAAAGAATGATTCTTAGGAGAGAACTTTTATTTCCGGGATAGGTACTGATATTTGTGTGACATTCTTCTAAAATTTGTCAGAAATCGATATTTCTGTTGGAAATGTCCTTATTTTGAAGAGGGAAAGAGGTATTCCAATAACAGTGTTTCATATGTTGCTACAAGGGACCATTTGTAGAGAAAACGATTTCTATTGGGGATGAAAACCACTTTTTTGGGTAGAAAATGCTACTTGTAATGATGAACAGCTTTGTATTGGTAAGAAAAAGAATTTTTGGCAAGATTCAAGAGTGATACCTGAGAGAGAACACATTTTTTTCTGGTGTAAGTATTGATATTAGTGTGAAATACATCGGAAATTTGTCTGAAATGGATAATTCTTATGTTAATGTCATTATTTTGTAGGGGAAGACAGATATTCTGGAATCAATGAATCATAATTTGTTACAAAGCATCCTTTTAAAGAGAATGTGTTTTCTTTTGGGGATGAAAACCAGTAATTTAGGGAGAAATTGCTATTTGTAGGGATGAAAAGCATTAGTTTGGGAAGAAAACCATAGTTTTGCAAGGATGAAGACTGATACCTAAGAGTGTACTTTTCATTTCTGGGATAAGTGTCGATATTCATGTGACCTACTTCTAAAATTTGTCAGAAATCGATATTTCTGTTGGAAATGTCATTCTTTTTTAGATGAAAAGAGTTATTCTGGAAACAATGTGTCATATATGGCTACAAACGATAATTTTGTAGAGAAATCGATTTCTTTTGAAGATGAAAACCACCTTTAGGTTTAGAAAATGCTGTTTGTAGAGATGAAAAACATTATTTTGGTAAGAAAACCATATTTTTGCAAGGGTAAAAAGTGATACCTAAGAGAGACCTTTTTATTTCTGGTGTAAGTATTGATATTCCTGTGAATTTTTTCTAAAATCTGTCAGAAAAGGATATATCTGTTGGAAATGTCCTTATTTTGTAGAGGAGAAAAGGTATTTCTGTTAGTAACCTCCTCAATTTGTAGAAGAGAAAAGGTATTCTGGAAACAATGTGTCATATTTTGCTACCAAGCTTCATTTTGTAGAGAAAATGTCTTCTTTTGGGGATGAAAACCAGTATTTCTGGGAAACAACGCTATTTTAAAGGGATAAAAAGCATTATTTTGGTGAGAAAACCATGTCCTTGCAAGGATAAAGAATGATTCCTAGGAGAGAACTTTTATTTCCGGGATAGGTACTGATATTTGTGTGACATTCTTCTAAAATTTGTCAGAAATCGATATTTCTGTTGGAAATGTCCTTATTTTGAAGAGGGAAAGAGGTATTCCAATAACAGTGTTTCATATGTTGCTACAAGGGACCATTTGTAGAGAAAACGATTTCTATTGGGGATGAAAACCACTTTTTTGGGTAGAAAATGCTACTTGTAATGATGAACAGCTTTGTATTGGTAAGAAAAAGAATTTTTGGCAAGATTCAAGAGTGATACCTGAGAGAGAACACATTTTTTTCTGGTGTAAGTATTGATATTAGCGTGAAATACATCGGAAATTTGTCTGAAATGGATAATTCTTATGTTAATGTCATTATTTTGTAGGGGAAGACAGATATTCTGGAATCAATGAATCATAATTTATTACAAAGCATCGTTTTAAAGAGAATGTGTCTTCTTTTGGGGATGAAAACCAGTAATTTAGGGAGAAATTGCTATTTGTAGGGATGAAAAGCATTAGTTTGGGAAGAAAACCATATTTTTGCAAGGATGAAGAGTGATACCTAAGAGTGTACTTTTCATTTCTGGGATAAGTGTCGATATTCATGTGACCTACTTCTAAAATTTGTCAGAAATCGATATTTCTGTTGGAAATGTCATTCTTTTTTAGATGAAAAGAGTTATTCTGGAAACAATGTGTCATATATGGCTACAAACGATAATTTTGTAGAGAAATCGATTTCTTTTGAAGATGAAAACCACCTTTTGGTTTAGAAAATGCTGTTTGTAGAGATGAAAAACATTATTTTGGTAAGAAAACCATATTTTTGCAAGGGTAAAAAGTGATACCTAAGAGAGACCTTTTTATTTCTGGTGTAAGTATTGATATTCCTGTGAATTTTTTCTAAAATCTGTCAGAAAAGGATATATCTGTTGGAAATGTCCTTATTTTGTAGAGGAGAAAAGGTATTTCTGTTAGTAACCTCCTCAATTTGTAGAAGAGAAAAGGTATTCTGGAAACAATGTGTCATATTTTGCTACCAAGCTTCATTTTGTAGAGAAAATGTCTTCTTTTGGGGATGAAAACCAGTATTTCTGGGAAACAACGCTATTTTAAAGGGATAAAAAGCATTATTTTGGTGAGAAAACCATGTCCTTGCAAGGATAAAGAATGATTCCTAGGAGAGAACTTTTATTTCCGGGATAGGTACTGATATTTGTGTGACATTCTTCTAAAATTTGTCAGAAATCGATATTTCTGTTGGAAATGTCCTTATTTTGAAGAGGGAAAGAGGTATTCCAATAACAGTGTTTCATATGTTGCTACAAGGGACCATTTGTAGAGAAAACGATTTCTATTGGGGATGAAAACCACTTTTTTGGGTAGAAAATGCTACTTGTAATGATGAACAGCTTTGTATTGGTAAGAAAAAGAATTTTTGGCAAGATTCAAGAGTGATACCTGAGAGAGAACACATTTTTTTCTGGTGTAAGTATTGATATTAGTGTGAAATACATCGGAAATTTGTCTGAAATGGATAATTCTTATGTTAATGTCATTATTTTGTAGGGGAAGACAGATATTCTGGAATCAATGAATCATAATTTATTACAAAGCATCGTTTTAAAGAGAATGTGTCTTCTTTTGGGGATGAAAACCAGTAATTTAGGGAGAAATTGCTAATTGTAGGGATGAAAAGCATTAGTTTGGGAAGAAAACCATAGTTTTGCAAGGATGAAGAGTGATACCTAAGAGTGTACTTTTCATTTCTGGGATAAGTGTCGATATTCATGTGACCTACTTCTAAAATTTGTCAGAAATCGATATTTCTGTTGGAAATGTCATTCTTTTTTAGATGAAAAGAGTTATTCTGGAAACAATGTGTCATATATGGCTACAAACGATAATTTTGTAGAGAAATCGATTTCTTTTGAAGATGAAAACCACCTTTAGGTTTAGAAAATGCTGTTTGTAGAGATGAAAAACATTATTTTGGTAAGAAAACCATATTTTTGCAAGGGTAAAAAGTGATACCTAAGAGAGACCTTTTTATTTCTGGTGTAAGTATTGATATTCCTGTGAATTTTTTCTAAAATCTGTCAGAAAAGGATATATCTGTTGGAAATGTCCTTATTTTGTAGAGGAGAAAAGGTATTTCTGTTAGTAACCTCCTCAATTTGTAGAAGAGAAAAGGTATTCTGGAAACAATGTGTCATATTTTGCTACCAAGCTTCATTTTGTAGAGAAAATGTCTTCTTTTGGGGATGAAAACCAGTATTTCTGGGAAACAGCGCTATTTTAAAGGGATAAAAAGCATTATTTTGGTGAGAAAACCATGTCCTTGCAAGGATAAAGAATGATTCTTAGGAGAGAACTTTTATTTCCGGGATAGGTACTGATATTTGTGTGACATTCTTCTAAAATTTGTCAGAAATCGATATTTCTGTTGGAAATGTCCTTATTTTGAAGAGGGAAAGAGGTATTCCAATAACAGTGTTTCATATGTTGCTACAAGGGACCATTTGTAGAGAAAACGATTTGTATTGGGGATGAAAACCACTTTTTTGGGTAGAAAATGCTACTTGTAATGATGAACAGCTTTGTATTGGTAAGAAAAAGAATTTTTGGCAAGATTCAAGAGTGATACCTGAGAAAGAACACATTTTTTTCTGGTGTAAGTATTGATATTAGCGTGAAATACATCGGAAATTTGTCTGAAATGGATAATTCTTATGTTAATGTCATTATTTTGTAGGGGAAGACAGATATTCTGGAATCAATGAATCATAATTTGTTACAAAGCATCCTTTTAAAGAGAATGTGTTTTCTTTTGGGGATGAAAACCAGTAATTTAGGGAGAAATTGCTATTTGTAGGGATGAAAAGCATTAGTTTGGGAAGAAAACCATAGTTTTGCAAGGATGAAGAGTGATACCTAAGAGTGTACTTTTCATTTCTGGGATAAGTGTCGATATTCATGTGACCTACTTCTAAAATTTGTCAGAAATCGATATTTCTGTTGGAAATGTCATTCTTTTTTAGATGAAAAGAGTTATTCTGGAAACAATGTGTCATATATGGCTACAAACGATAATTTTGTAGAGAAATCGATTTCTTTTGAAGATGAAAACCACCTTTTGGTTTAGAAAATGCTGTTTGTAGAGATGAAAAACATTATTTTGGTAAGAAAACCATATTTTTGCAAGGGTAAAAAGTGATACCTAAGAGAGACCTTTTTATTTCTGGTGTAAGTATTGATATTCCTGTGAATTTTTTCTAAAATCTGTCAGAAAAGGATATATCTGTTGGAAATGTCCTTATTTTGTAGAGGAGAAAAGGTATTTCCGTTAGTAACGTCCTCAATTTGTAGAAGAGAAAAGGTATTCTGGAAACAATGTGTCATATTTTGCTACCAAGCTTCATTTTGTAGAGAAAATGTCTTCTTTTGGGGATGAAAACCAGTATTTCTGGGAAACAGCGCTATTTTAAAGGGATAAAAAGCATTATTTTGGTGAGAAAACCATGTCCTTGCAAGGATAAAGAATGATTCTTAGGAGAGAACTTTTATTTCCGGGATAGGTACTGATATTTGTGTGACATTCTTCTAAAATTTGTCAGAAATCGATATTTCTGTTGGAAATGTCCTTATTTTGAAGAGGGAAAGAGGTATTCCAATAACAGTGTTTCATATGTTGCTACAAGGGACCATTTGTAGAGAAAACGATTTCTATTGGGGATGAAAACCACTTTTTTGGGTAGAAAATGCTACTTGTAATGATGAACAGCTTTGTATTGGTAAGAAAAAGAATTTTTGGCAAGATTCAAGAGTGATACCTGAGAGAGAACACATTTTTTTCTGGTGTAAGTATTGATATTAGCGTGAAATACATCGGAAATTTGTCTGAAATGGATAATTCTTATGTTAATGTCATTATTTTGTAGGGGAAGACAGATATTCTGGAATCAATGTGTCATAATTTGTTACAAAGCATCCTTATAAAGAGAATGTGTTTTCTTTTGGGGATGAAAACCAGTAATTTAGGGAGAAATTGCTATTTGTAGGGATGAAAAGCATTAGTTTGGGAAGAAAACCATAGTTTTGCAAGGATGAAGAGTGATACCTAAGAGTGTACTTTTCATTTCTGGGATAAGTGTCGATATTCATGTGACCTACTTCTAAAATTTGTCAGAAATCGATATTTCTGTTGGAAATGTCATTCTTTTTTAGATGAAAAGAGTTATTCTGGAAACAATGTGTCATATATGGCTACAAACGATAATTTTGTAGAGAAATCGATTTCTTTTGAAGATGAAAACCACCTTTAGGTTTAGAAAATGCTGTTTGTAGAGATGAAAAACATTATTTTGGTAAGAAAACCATATTTTTGCAAGGGTAAAGAGTGATACCTAAGAGAGACCTTTTTATTTCTGGTGTAAGTATTGATATTCCTGTGAATTTTTTCTAAAATCTGTCAGAAAAGGATATATCTGTTGGAAATGTCCTTATTTTGTAGAGGAGAAAAGGTATTTCTGTTAGTAACCTCCTCAATTTGTAGAAGAGAAAAGGTATTCTGGAAACAATGTGTCATATTTTGCTACCAAGCTTCATTTTGTAGAGAAAATGTCTTCTTTTGGGGATGAAAACCAGTATTTCTGGGAAACAACGCTATTTTAAAGGGATAAAAAGCATTATTTTGGTGAGAAAACCATGTCCTTGCAAGGATAAAGAATGATTCCTAGGAGAGAACATTTATTTCCGGGATAGGTACTGATATTTGTGTGACATTCTTCTAAAATTTGTCAGAAATCGATATTTCTGTTGGAAATGTCCTTATTTTGAAGAGGGAAAGAGGTATTCCAATAACAGTGTTTCATATGTTGCTACAAGGGACCATTTGTAGAGAAAACGATTTCTATTGGGGATGAAAACCACTTTTTTGGGTAGAAAATGCTACTTGTAATGATGAAAAGCTTTGTATTGGTAAGAAAAAGAATTTTTGGCAAGATTCAAGAGTGATACCTGAGAGAGAACACATTTTTTTCTGGTGTAAGTATTGATATTAGCGTGAAATACATCGGAAATTTGTCTGAAATGGATAATTCTTATGTTAATGTCATTATTTTGTAGGGGAAGACAGATATTCTGGAATCAATGAATCATAATTTGTTACAAAGCATCGTTTTAAAGAGAATGTGTCTTCTTTTGGGGATGAAAACCAGTAATTTAGGGAGAAATTGCTATTTGTAGGGATGAAAAGCATTAGTTTGGGAAGAAAACCATAGTTTTGCAAGGATGAAGAGTGATACCTAAGAGTGTACTTTTCATTTCTGGGATAAGTGTCGATATTCAAGTGACCTACTTCTAAAATTTGTCAGAAATCGATATTTCTGTTGGAAATGTCATTCTTTTTTAGATGAAAAGAGTTATTCTGGAAACAATGTGTCATATATGCCTACAAACGATAATTTTGTAGAGAAATCGATTTCTTTTGAAGATGAAAACCACCTTTTGGTTTAGAAAATGCTGTTTCTAGAGATGAAAAACATGATTTTGGTAAGAAAATCATATTTTTGCAAGGGTAAAGAGTGATACCTAAGAGAGACCTTTTTATTTCTGGTATAAGTATTGATATTCCTGTGAATTTTTTCTAAAATCTGTCAGAAAAGGATATATCTGTTGGAAATGTCCTTATTTTGTAGAGGAGAAAAGGTATTTCCGTTAGTAATGTCCTCAATTTGTAGAAGAGAAATGGTATTCTGGAAACAATGTGTCATATTTTGCTACCAAGCTTCATTTTGAGGAGGAAATGTCTTCTTTTGGGGATGAAAACCAGTATTTCTGGGAAACAACGCTATTTATAGGGAAAAAAGCATTATTTTGGTGAGAAAACCATGTTCTTGCAAGGATAAAGAATGATTCTTAGGAGAGAACTTTTATTTCGAGATTGGTACTTATATTTGTGTGACATTCTTCTAAAATTTGTCAGAAATCGATATTTCTGTTGGAAATGTCCTTATTTTGAAGAGGGAAAGAGGTATTCCAATAACAGTGTTTCATATGTTGCTACAAGGGACCATTTGTAGAGAAAACGATTTCTATTGGGGATGAAAACCACTTTTTTGGGTAGAAAATGCTACTTGTAATGATGAAAAGCTTTGTATTGGTAAGAAAAAGAATTTTTGGCAAGATTCAAGAGTGATACCTGAGAGAGAACACATTTTTTTCTGGTATAAGTATTGATATTAGTGTGAAATACATCGGAAATTTGTCTGAAATGGATAATTCTTATGTTAATGTCATTATTTTGTAGGGGAAGACAGATATTCTGGAATCAATGAATCATAATTTGTTACAAAGCATCCTTATAAAGAGAATGTGTTTTCTTTTGGGGATGAAAACCAGTAATTTAGGGAGAAATTGCTATTTGTAGGGATGAAAAGCATTAGTTTGGGAAGAAAACCATAGTTTTGCAAGGATGAAGAGTGATACCTAAGAGTGTAGTTTTCATTTCTGGGATAAGTGTCGATATTCATGTGACCTACTTCTAAAATTTGTCAGAAATCGATATTTCTGTTGGAAATGTCATTCTTTTTTAGATGAAAAGAGTTATTCTGGAAACAATGTGTCATATATGGCTACAAACGATAATTTTGTAGAGAAATCGATTTCTTTTGAAGATGAAAACCACCTTTTGGTTTAGAAAATGCTGTTTGTAGAGATGAAAAACATTATTTTGGTAAGAAAACCATATTTTTGCAAGGGTAAAGAGTGATACCTAAGAGAGACCTTTATATTTCTGGTGTAAGTATTGATATTCCTGTGAATTTTTTCTAAAATCTGTCAGAAAAGGATATATCTGTTGGAAATGTCCTTAATTTGTAGAGGAGAAAAGGTATTTCTGTTAGTAACGTCCTCAATTTGTAGAAGAGAAAAGGTATTCTGGAAACAATGTGTCATATTTTGCTACCAAGCTTCATTTTGTAGAGAAAATGTCTTCTTTTGGGGATGAAAACCAGTATTTCTGGGAAACAACGCTATTTTAAAGGGATAAAAAGCATTATTTTGGTGAGAAAACCATGTCCTTGCAAGGATAAAGAATGATTCCTAGGAGAGAACTTTTATTTCCGGGATAGGTACTGATATTTGTGTGACATTCTTCTAAAATTGGTCAGAAATCGATATTTCTGTTGGAAATGTCCTTATTTTGAAGAGGGAAAGAGGTATTCCAATAACAGTGTTTCATATGTTGCTACAAGGGACCATTTGTAGAGAAAACGATTTCTATTGGGGATGAAAACCACTTTTTTGGGTAGAAAATGCTACTTGTAATGATGAAAAGCTTTGTATTGGTAAGAAAAAGAATTTTTGGCAAGATTCAAGAGTGATACCTGAGAGAGAACACATTTTTTTCTGGTATAAGTATTGATATTAGTGTGAAATACATCGGAAATTTGTCTGAAATGGATAATTCTTATGTTAATGTCATTATTTTGTAGGGGAAGACAGATATTCTGGAATCAATGAATCATAATTTGTTACAAAGCATCCTTATAAAGAGAATGTGTTTTCTTTTGGGGATGAAAACCAGTAATTTAGGGAGAAATTGCTATTTGTAGGGATGAAAAGCATTAGTTTGGGAAGAAAACCATAGTTTTGCAAGGATGAAGAGTGATACCTAAGAGTGTACTTTTCATTTCTGGGATAAGTGTCGATATTCATGTGACCTACTTCTAAAATTTGTCAGAAATCGATATTTCTGTTGGAAATGTCATTCTTTTTTAGATGAAAAGAGTTATTCTGGAAACAATGTGTCATATATGGCTACAAACGATAATTTTGTAGAGAAATCGATTTCTTTTGAAGATGAAAACCACCTTTTGGTTTAGAAAATGCTGTTTGTAGAGATGAAAAACATTATTTTGGTAAGAAAACCATATTTTTGCAAGGGTAAAAAGTGATACCTAAGAGAGACCTTTTTATTTCTGGTGTAAGTATTGATATTCCTGTGAATTTTTTCTAAAATCTGTCAGAAAAGGATATATCTGTTGGAAATGTCCTTAATTTGTAGAGGAGAAAAGGTATTTCTGTTAGTAACCTCCTCAATTTGTAGAAGAGAAAAGGTATTCTGGAAACAATGTGTCATATTTTGCTACCAAGCTTCATTTTGTAGAGAAAATGTCTTCTTTTGGGGATGAAAACCAGTATTTCTGGGAAACAACGCTATTTTAAAGGGATAAAAAGCATTATTTTGGTGAGAAAACCATGTCCTTGCAAGGATAAAGAATGATTCCTAGGAGAGAACTTTTATTTCCGGGATAGGTACTGATATTTGTGTGACATTCTTCTAAAATTGGTCAGAAATCGATATTTCTGTTGGAAATGTCCTTATTTTGAAGAGGGAAAGAGGTATTCCAATAACAGTGTTTCATATGTTGCTACAAGGGACCATTTGTAGAGAAAACGATTTCTATTGGGGATGAAAACCACTTTTTTGGGTAGAAAATGCTACTTGTAATGATGAAAAGCTTTGTATTGGTAAGAAAAAGAATTTTTGGCAAGATTCAAGAGTGATACTTAAGAGAGAACACATTTTTTTCTGGTGTAAGTATTGATATTAGCGTGAAATACATCGGAAATTTGTCTGAAATGGATAATTCTTATGTTAATGTCATTATTTTGTAGGGGAACACAGATATTCTGGAATCAATGTGTCATAATTTGTTACAAAGCATCGTTTTAAAGAGAATGTGTCTTCTTTTGGGGATGAAAACCAGTAATTTAGGGAGAAATTGCTATTTGTAGGGATTAAAAGCATTAGTTTGGGAAGAAAACCATAGTTTTGCAAGGATGAAGAGTGATACCTAAGAGTGTACTTTTCATTTCTGGGATAAGTGTCGATATTCAAGTGACCTACTTCTAAAATTTGTCAGAAATCGATATTTCTGTTGGAAATGTCATTCTTTTTTAGATGAAAAGAGTTATTCTGGAAACAATGTGTCATATATGGCTACAAACGATAATTTTGTAGAGAAATCGATTTCTTTTGAAGATGAAAACCACCTTTTGGTTTAGAAAATGCATTTTCTAGAGATGAAAAACATGATTTTGGTAAGAAAATCATATTTTTGCAAGGGTAAAGAGTGATACCTAAGAGAGACCTTTTTATTTCTGGTATAAGTATTGATATTCCTGTGAATTTTTTCTAAAATCTGTCAGAAAAGGATATATCTGTTGGAAATGTCCTTATTTTGTAGAGGAGAAAAGGTATTTCTGTTAGTAACGTCCTCAATTTGTAGAAGAGAAAAGGTATTCTGGAAACAATGTGTCATATTTTGCTACCAAGCTTCATTTTGAGGAGAAAATGTCTTCTTTTGGGGATGAAAACCAGTATTTCTGGGAAACAGCGCTATTTTAAAAAGATAAAAAGCATTATTTTGGTGAGAAAACCATGTTCTTGCAAGGATAAAGAATGATTCTTAGGAGAGAACTTTTATTTCGAGATAGGTACTGATATTTGTGTGACATTCTTCTAAAATTTGTCAGAAATCGATATTTCTGTGGAAATGTCCTTATTTTGAAGAGGGAAAGAGGTATTCCAATAACAGTGTTTCATATGTTGCTACAAGGGACCATTTGTAGAGAAAACGATTTCTATTGGGGATGAAAACCACTTTTTTGGGTAGAAAATGCTACTTGTAATGATGAAAAGCTTTGTATTGGTAAGAAAAAGAATTTTTGGCAAGATTCAAGAGTGATACCTGAGAGAGAACACATTTTTTTCTGGTGTAAGTATTGATATTAGTGTGAAATACATCGGAAATTTGTCTGAAATGGATAATTCTTATGTTAATGTCATTATTTTGTAGGGGAACACAGATATTCTGGAATCAATGTGTCATAATTTGTTACAAAGCATCGTTTTAAAGAGAATGTGTCTTCTTTTGGGGATGAAAACCAGTAATTTAGGGAGAAATTGCTATTTGTAGGGATGAAAAGCATTAGTTTGGGAAGAAAACCATAGTTTTGCAAGGATGAAGAGTGATACCTAAGAGTGTACTTTTCATTTCTGGGATAAGTGTCGATATTCAAGTGACCTACTTCTAAAATTTGTCAGAAATCGATATTTCTGTTGGAAATGTCATTCTTTTTTAGATGAAAAGAGTTATTCTGGAAACAATGTGTCATATATGGCTACAAACGATAATTTTGTAGAGAAATCGATTTCTTTTGAAGATGAAAACCACCTTTATGTTTAGAAAATGCTGTTTGTAGAGATGAAAAACATTATTTTGGTAAGAAAACCATATTTTTGCAAGGGTAAAGAGTGATACCTAAGAGAGACCTTTTTATTTCTGGTATAAGTATTGATATTCCTGTGAATTTTTTCTAAAATCTGTCAGAAAAGGATATATCTGTTGGAAATGTCCTTATTTTGTAGAGGAGAAAAGGTATTTCTGTTAGTAATGTCCTCAGTTTGTAGAAGAGAAAAGGTATTGTGGAAACAATGTGTCATATTTTGCTACCAAGCTTCATTTTGTAGAGAAAATGTCTTCTTTTGGGGATGAAAACCAGTATTTCTGGGAAACAACGCTATTTTAAAGGGATAAAAAGCATTATTTTGGTGAGAAAACCATGTCCTTGCAAGGATAAAGAATGATTCTTAGGAGAGAACTTTTATTTCCGGGATAGGTACTGATATTTGTGTGACATTCTTCTAAAATTTGTCAGAAATCGATATTTCTGTTGGAAATGTCCTTATTTTGAAGAGGGAAAGAGGTATTCCAATAACAGTGTTTCATATGTTGCTACAAGGGACCATTTGTAGAGAAAACGATTTCTATTGGGGATGAAAACCACTTTTTTGGGTAGAAAATACTACTTGTAATGATGAACAGCTTTGTATTGGTAAGAAAAAGAATTTTTGGCAAGATTCAAGAGTGATACCTGAGAGAGAACACATTTTTTTCTGGTGTAAGTATTGATATTAGTGTGAAATACATCGGAAATTTGTCTGAAATGGATAATTCTTATGTTAATGTCATTATTTTGTAGGGGAAGACAGATATTCTGGAATCAATGAATCATAATTTATTACAAAGCATCGTTTTAAAGAGAATGTGTCTTCTTTTGGGGATGAAAACCAGTAATTTAGGGAGAAATTGCTATTTGTAGGGATGAAAAGCATTAGTTTGGGAAGAAAACCATAGTTTTGCAAGGATGAAGACTGATACCTAAGAGTGTACTTTTCATTTCTGGGATAAGTGTCGATATTCAAGTGACCTACTTCTAAAATTTGTCAGAAATCGATATTTCTGTTGGAAATGTCATTCTTTTTTAGATGAAAAGAGTTATTCTGGAAACAATGTGTCATATATGGCTACAAACGATAATTTTGTAGAGAAATCGATTTCTTTTGAAGATGAAAACCACCTTTAGGTTTAGAAAATGCTGTTTGTAGAGATGAAAAACATTATTTTGGTAAGAAAACCATATTTTTGCAAGGGTAAAAAGTGATACCTAAGAGAGACCTTTTTATTTCTGGTGTAAGTATTGATATTCCTGTGAATTTTTTCTAAAATCTGTCAGAAAAGGATATATCTGTTGGAAATGTCCTTATTTTGTAGAGGAGAAAAGGTATTTCTGTTAGTAACCTCCTCAATTTGTAGAAGAGAAAAGGTATTCTGGAAACAATGTGTCATATTTTGCTACCAAGCTTCATTTTGTAGAGAAAATGTCTTCTTTTGGGGATGAAAACCAGTATTTCTGGGAAACAGCGCTATTTTAAAGGGATAAAAAGCATTATTTTGGTGAGAAAACCATGTCCTTGCAAGGATAAAGAATGATTCTTAGGAGAGAACTTTTATTTCCGGGATAGGTACTGATATTTGTGTGACATTCTTCTAAAATTTGTCAGAAATCGATATTTCTGTTGGAAATGTCCTTATTTTGTAGAGGGAAAGAGGTATTCCAATAACAGTGTTTCATATGTTGCTACAAGGGACCATTTGTAGAGAAAACGATTTGTATTGGGGATGAAAACCACTTTTTTGGGTAGAAAATGCTACTTGTAATGATGAAAAGCTTTGTATTGGTAAGAAAAAGAATTTTTGGCAAGATTCAAGAGTGATACCTGAGAAAGAACACATTTTTTTCTGGTGTAAGTATTGATATTAGCGTGAAATACATCGGAAATTTGTCTGAAATGGATAATTCTTATGTTAATGTCATTATTTTGTAGGGGAAGACAGATATTCTGGAATCAATGAATCATAATTTGTTACAAAGCATCCTTTTAAAGAGAATGTGTTTTCTTTTGGGGATGAAAACCAGTAATTTAGGGAGAAATTGCTATTTGTAGGGATGAAAAGCATTAGTTTGGGAAGAAAACCATAGTTTTGCAAGGATGAAGAGTGATACCTAAGAGTGTACTTTTCATTTCTGGGATAAGTGTCGATATTCATGTGACCTACTTCTAAAATTTGTCAGAAATCGATATTTCTGTTGGAAATGTCATTCTTTTTTAGATGAAAAGAGTTATTCTGGAAACAATGTGTCATATATGGCTACAAACGATAATTTTGTAGAGAAATCGATTTCTTTTGAAGATGAAAACCACCTTTAGGTTTAGAAAATGCTGTTTGTAGAGATGAAAAACATTATTTTGGTAAGAAAACCATATTTTTGCAAGGGTAAAGAGTGATACCTAAGAGAGACCTTTTTATTTCTGGTATAAGTATTGATATTCCTGTGAATTTTTTCTAAAATCTGTCAGAAAAGGATATATCTGTTGGAAATGTCCTTATTTTGTAGAGGAGAAAAGGTATTTCCGTTAGTAACGTCCTCAATTTGTAGAAGAGAAAAGGTATTCTGGAAACAATGTGTCATATTTTGCTACCAAGCTTCATTTTGTAGAGAAAATGTCTTCTTTTGGGGATGAAAACCAGTATTTCTGGGAAACAGCGCTATTTTAAAGGGATAAAAAGCATTATTTTGGTGAGAAAACCATGTCCTTGCAAGGATAAAGAATGATTCTTAGGAGAGAACTTTTATTTCCGGGATAGGTACTGATATTTGTGTGACATTCTTCTAAAATTTGTCAGAAATCGATATTTCTGTTGGAAATGTCCTTATTTTGAAGAGGGAAAGAGGTATTCCAATAACAGTGTTTCATATGTTGCTACAAGGGACCATTTGTAGAGAAAACGATTTCTATTGGGGATGAAAACCACTTTTTTGGGTAGAAAATGCTACTTGTAATGATGAAAAGCTTTGTATTGGTAAGAAAAAGAATTTTTGGCAAGATTCAAGAGTGATACCTGAGAGAGAACACATTTTTTTCTGGTATAAGTATTGATATTAGCGTGAAATACATCGGAAATTTGTCTGAAATGGATAATTCTTATGTTAATGTCATTATTTTGTAGGGGAAGACAGATATTCTGGAATCAATGTGTCATAATTTGTTACAAAGCATCCTTATAAAGAGAATGTGTTTTCTTTTGGGGATGAAAACCAGTAATTTAGGGAGAAATTGCTATTTGTAGGGATGAAAAGCATTAGTTTGGGAAGAAAACCATAGTTTTGCAAGGATGAAGAGTGATACCTAAGAGTGTACTTTTCATTTCTGGGATAAGTGTCGATATTCATGTGACCTACTTCTAAAATTTGTCAGAAATCGATATTTCTGTTGGAAATGTCATTCTTTTTTAGATGAAAAGAGTTATTCTGGAAACAATGTGTCATATATGGCTACAAACGATAATTTTGTAGAGAAATCGATTTCTTTTGAAGATGAAAACCACCTTTAGGTTTAGAAAATGCTGTTTGTAGAGATGAAAAACATTATTTTGGTAAGAAAACCATATTTTTGCAAGGGTAAAGAGTGATACCTAAGAGAGACCTTTTTATTTCTGGTGTAAGTATTGATATTCCTGTGAATTTTTTCTAAAATCTGTCAGAAAAGGATATATCTGTTGGAAATGTCCTTATTTTGTAGAGGAGAAAAGGTATTTCTGTTAGTAACGTCCTCAATTTGTAGAAGAGAAAAGGTATTCTGGAAACAATGTGTCATATTTTGCTACCAAGCTTCATTTTGTAGAGAAAATGTCTTCTTTTGGGGATGAAAACCAGTATTTCTGGGAAACAACGCTATTTTAAAGGGATAAAAAGCATTATTTTGGTGAGAAAACCATGTCCTTGCAAGGATAAAGAATGATTCCTAGGAGAGAACATTTATTTCCGGGATAGGTACTGATATTTGTGTGACATTCTTCTAAAATTTGTCAGAAATCGATATTTCTGTTGGAAATGTCCTTATTTTGAAGAGGGAAAGAGGTATTCCAATAACAGTGTTTCATATGTTGCTACAAGGGACCATTTGTAGAGAAAACGATTTCTATTGGGGATGAAAACCACTTTTTTGGGTAGAAAATGCTACTTGTAATGATGAAAAGCTTTGTATTGGTAAGAAAAAGAATTTTTGGCAAGATTCAAGAGTGATACCTGAGAGAGAACACATTTTTTTCTGGTATAAGTATTGATATTAGCGTGAAATACATCGGAAATTTATCTGAAATGGATAATTCTTATGTTAATGTCATTATTTTGTAGGGGAAGACAGATATTCTGGAATCAATGAATCATAATTTGTTACAAAGCATCCTTTTAAAGAGAATGTGTTTTCTTTTGGGGATGAAAACCAGTAATTTAGGGAGAAATTGCTATTTGTAGGGATGAAAAGCATTAGTTTGGGAAGAAAACCATAGTTTTGCAAGGATGAAGAGTGATACCTAAGAGTGTACTTTTCATTTCTGGGATAAGTGTCGATATTCATGTGACCTACTTCTAAAATTTGTCAGAAATCGATATTTCTGTTGGAAATGTCATTCTTTTTTAGATGAAAAGAGTTATTCTGGAAACAATGTGTCATATATGGCTACAAGCGATAATTTTGTAGAGCAATCGATTTCTTTTGAAGATGAAAACCACCTTTTGGTTTAGAAAATGCTGTTTGTAGAGATGAAAAACTTTATTTTGGTAAGAAAACCATATTTTTGCAAGGGTAAAAAGTGATACCTAAGAGAGACCTTTTTATTTCTGGTGTAAGTATTGATATTCCTGTGAATTTTTTCTAAAATCTGTCAGAAAAGGATATATCTGTTGGAAATGTCCTTATTTTGTAGAGGAGAAAAGGTATTTCTGTTAGTAACGTCCTCAATTTGTAGAAGAGAAAAGGTATTCTGGAAACAATGTGTCATATTTTGCTACCAAGCTTCATTTTGTAGAGAAAATGTCTTCTTTTGGGGATGAAAACCAGTATTTCTGGGAAACAACGCTATTTTAAAGGGATAAAAAGCATTATTTTGGTGAGAAAACCATGTCCTTGCAAGGATAAAGAATGATTCCTAGGAGAGAACTTTTATTTCCGGGATAGGTACTGATATTTGTGTGACATTCTTCTAAAATTTGTCAGAAATCGATATTTCTGTTGGAAATGTCCTTATTTTGAAGAGGGAAAGAGGTATTCCAATAACAGTGTTTCATATGTTGCTACAAGGGACCATTTGTAGAGAAAACGATTTCTATTGGGGATGAAAACCACTTTTTTGGGTAGAAAATGCTACTTGTAATGATGAAAAGCTTTGTATTGGTAAGAAAAAGAATTTTTGGCAGGATTCAAGAGTGATACCTGAGAGAGAACACATTTTTTTCTGGTGTAAGTATTGATATTAGCGTGAAATACATCGGAAATTTGTCTGAAATGGATAATTCTTATGTTAATGTCATTATTTTGTAGGGGAAGACAGATATTCTGGAATCAATGAATCATAATTTGTTACAAAGCATCCTTTTAAAGAGAATGTGTCTTCTTTTGGGGATGAAAACCAGTAATTTAGGGAGAAATTGCTATTTGTAGGGATGAAAAGCATTAGTTTGGGAAGAAAACCATAGTTTTTCAAGGATGAAGAGTGATACCTAAGAGTGTACTTTTCATTTCTGGGATAAGTGTCGATATTCAAGTGACCTACTTCTAAAATTTGTCAGAAATCGATATTTCTCTTGGAAATGTCATTCTTTTTTAGATGAAAAGAGTTATTCTGGAAACAATGTGTCATATATGCCTACAAACGATAATTTTGTAGAGAAATCGATTTCTTTTGAAGATGAAAACCACCTTTTGGTTTAGAAAATGCTGTTTCTAGAGATGAAAAACATGATTTTGGTAAGAAAATCATATTTTTGCAAGGGTAAAGAGTGATACCTAAGAGAGACCTTTTTATTTCTGGTATAAGTATTGATATTCCTGTGAATTTTTTCTAAAATCTGTCAGAAAAGGATATATCTGTTGGAAATGTCCTTATTTTGTAGAGGAGAAAAGGTATTTCCGTTAGTAATGTCCTCAATTTGTAGAAGAGAAATGGTATTCTGGAAACAATGTGTCATATTTTGCTACCAAGCTTCATTTTGAGGAGAAAATGTCTTCTTTTGGGGATGAAAACCAGTATTTCTGGGAAACAACGCTATTTATAGGGAAAAAAGCATTATTTTGGTGAGAAAACCATGTTCTTGCAAGGATAAAGAATGATTCTTAGGAGAGAACTTTTATTTCGAGATTGGTACTTATATTTGTGTGACATTCTTCTAAAATTTGTCAGAAATCGATATTTCTGTTGGAAATGTCCTTATTTTGAAGAGGGAAAGAGGTATTCCAATAACAGTGTTTCATATGTTGCTACAAGGGACCATTTGTAGAGAAAACGATTTCTATTGGGGATGAAAACCACTTTTTTGGGTAGAAAATGCTACTTGTAATGATGAAAAGCTTTGTATTGGTAAGAAAAAGAATTTTTGGCAAGATTCAAGAGTGATACCTGAGAGAGAACACATTTTTTTCTGGTATAAGTATTGATATTAGTGTGAAATACATCGGAAATTTGTCTGAAATGGATAATTCTTATGTTAATGTCATTATTTTGTAGGGGAAGACAGATATTCTGGAATCAATGAATCATAATTTGTTACAAAGCATCCTTATAAAGAGAATGTGTTTTCTTTTGGGGATGAAAACCAGTAATTTAGGGAGAAATTGCTATTTGTAGGGATGAAAAGCATTAGTTTGGGAAGAAAACCATAGTTTTGCAAGGATGAAGAGTGATACCTAAGAGTGTACTTTTCATTTCTGGGATAAGTGTCGATATTCATGTGACCTACTTCTAAAATTTGTCAGAAATCGATATTTCTGTTGGAAATGTCATTCTTTTTTAGATGAAAAGAGTTATTCTGGAAACAATGTGTCATATATGGCTACAAACGATAATTTTGTAGAGAAATCGATTTCTTTTGAAGATGAAAACCACCTTTTGGTTTAGAAAATGCTGTTTGTAGAGATGAAAAACATTATTTTGGTAAGAAAACCATATTTTTGCAAGGGTAAAGAGTGATACCTAAGAGAGACCTTTATATTTCTGGTGTAAGTATTGATATTCCTGTGAATTTTTTCTAAAATCTGTCAGAAAAGGATATATCTGTTGGAAATGTCCTTAATTTGTAGAGGAGAAAAGGTATTTCTGTTAGTAACGTCCTCAATTTGTAGAAGAGAAAAGGTATTCTGGAAACAATGTGTCATATTTTGCTACCAAGCTTCATTTTGTAGAGAAAATGTCTTCTTTTGGGGATGAAAACCAGTATTTCTGGGAAACAACGCTATTTTAAAGGGATAAAAAGCATTATTTTGGTGAGAAAACCATGTCCTTGCAAGGATAAAGAATGATTCCTAGGAGAGAACTTTTATTTCCGGGATAGGTACTGATATTTGTGTGACATTCTTCTAAAATTGGTCAGAAATCGATATTTCTGTTGGAAATGTCCTTATTTTGAAGAGGGAAAGAGGTATTCCAATAACAGTGTTTCATATGTTGCTACAAGGGACCATTTGTAGAGAAAACGATTTCTATTGGGGATGAAAACCACTTTTTTGGGTAGAAAATGCTACTTGTAATGATGAAAAGCTTTGTATTGGTAAGAAAAAGAATTTTTGGCAAGATTCAAGAGTGATACCTGAGAGAGAACACATTTTTTTCTGGTATAAGTATTGATATTAGTGTGAAATACATCGGAAATTTGTCTGAAATGGATAATTCTTATGTTAATGTCATTATTTTGTAGGGGAAGACAGATATTCTGGAATCAATGAATCATAATTTGTTACAAAGCATCCTTATAAAGAGAATGTGTTTTCTTTTGGGGATGAAAACCAGTAATTTAGGGAGAAATTGCTATTTGTAGGGATGAAAAGCATTAGTTTGGGAAGAAAACCATAGTTTTGCAAGGATGAAGAGTGATACCTAAGAGTGTACTTTTCATTTCTGGGATAAGTGTCGATATTCATGTGACCTACTTCTAAAATTTGTCAGAAATCGATATTTCTGTTGGAAATGTCATTCTTTTTTAGATGAAAAGAGTTATTCTGGAAACAATGTGTCATATATGGCTACAAACGATAATTTTGTAGAGAAATCGATTTCTTTTGAAGATGAAAACCACCTTTTGGTTTAGAAAATGCTGTTTGTAGAGATGAAAAACATTATTTTGGTAAGAAAACCATATTTTTGCAAGGGTAAAAAGTGATACCTAAGAGAGACCTTTTTATTTCTGGTGTAAGTATTGATATTCCTGTGAATTTTTTCTAAAATCTGTCAGAAAAGGATATATCTGTTGGAAATGTCCTTAATTTGTAGAGGAGAAAAGGTATTTCTGTTAGTAACCTCCTCAATTTGTAGAAGAGAAAAGGTATTCTGGAAACAATGTGTCATATTTTGCTACCAAGCTTCATTTTGTAGAGAAAATGTCTTCTTTTGGGGATGAAAACCAGTATTTCTGGGAAACAACGCTATTTTAAAGGGATAAAAAGCATTATTTTGGTGAGAAAACCATGTCCTTGCAAGGATAAAGAATGATTCCTAGGAGAGAACTTTTATTTCCGGGATAGGTACTGATATTTTTGTGACATTCTTCTAAAATTGGTCAGAAATCGATATTTCTGTTGGAAATGTCCTTATTTTGAAGAGGGAAAGAGGTATTCCAATAACAGTGTTTCATATGTTGCTACAAGGGACCATTTGTAGAGAAAACGATTTCTATTGGGGATGAAAACCACTTTTTTGGGTAGAAAATGCTACTTGTAATGATGAAAAGCTTTGTATTGGTAAGAAAAAGAATTTTTGGCAAGATTCAAGAGTGATACTTAAGAGAGAACACATTTTTTTCTGGTGTAAGTATTGATATTAGCGTGAAATACATCGGAAATTTGTCTGAAATGGATAATTCTTATGTTAATGTCATTATTTTGTAGGGGAACACAGATATTCTGGAATCAATGTGTCATAATTTGTTACAAAGCATCGTTTTAAAGAGAATGTGTCTTCTTTTGGGGATGAAAACCAGTAATTTAGGGAGAAATTGCTATTTGTAGGGATTAAAAGCATTAGTTTGGGAAGAAAACCATAGTTTTGCAAGGATGAAGAGTGATACCTAAGAGTGTACTTTTCATTTCTGGGATAAGTGTCGATATTCAAGTGACCTACTTCTAAAATTTGTCAGAAATCGATATTTCTGTTGGAAATGTCATTCTTTTTTAGATGAAAAGAGTTATTCTGGAAACAATGTGTCATATATGGCTACAAACGATAATTTTGTAGAGAAATCGATTTCTTTTGAAGATGAAAACCACCTTTTGGTTTAGAAAATGCATTTTCTAGAGATGAAAAACATGATTTTGGTAAGAAAATCATATTTTTGCAAGGGTAAAGAGTGATACCTAAGAGAGACCTTTTTATTTCTGGTGTAAGTATTGATATTCCTGTGAATTTTTTCTAAAATCTGTCAGAAAAGGATATATCTGTTGGAAATGTCCTTATTTTGTAGAGGAGAAAAGGTATTTCTGTTAGTAACCTCCTCAATTTGTAGAAGAGAAAAGGTATTCTGGAAACAATGTGTCATATTTTGCTACCAAGCTTCATTTTGAGGAGAAAATGTCTTCTTTTGGGGATGAAAACCAGTATTTCTGGGAAACAGCGCTATTTTAAAAAGATAAAAAGCATTATTTTGGTGAGAAAACCATGTTCTTGCAAGGATAAAGAATGATTCTTAGGAGAGAACTTTTATTTCGAGATAGGTACTGATATTTGTGTGACATTCTTCTAAAATTTGTCAGAAATCGATATTTCTGTTGGAAATGTCCTTATTTTGAAGAGGGAAAGAGGTATTCCAATAACAGTGTTTCATATGTTGCTACAAGGGACCATTTGTAGAGAAAACGATTTCTATTGGGGATGAAAACCACTTTTTTGGGTAGAAAATGCTACTTGTAATGATGAAAAGCTTTGTATTGGTAAGAAAAAGAATTTTTGGCAAGATTCAAGAGTGATACCTGAGAGAGAACACATTTTTTTCTGGTGTAAGTATTGATATTAGTGTGAAATACATCGGAAATTTGTCTGAAATGGATAATTCTTATGTTAATGTCATTATTTTGTAGGGGAACACAGATATTCTGGAATCAATGTGTCATAATTTGTTACAAAGCATCGTTTTAAAGAGAATGTGTCTTCTTTTGGGGATGAAAACCAGTAATTTAGGGAGAAATTGCTATTTGTAGGGATGAAAAGCATTAGTTTGGGAAGAAAACCATAGTTTTGCAAGGATGAAGAGTGATACCTAAGAGTGTACTTTTCATTTCTGGGATAAGTGTCGATATTCAAGTGACCTACTTCTAAAATTTGTCAGAAATCGATATTTCTGTTGGAAATGTCATTCTTTTTTAGATGAAAAGAGTTATTCTGGAAACAATGTGTCATATATGGCTACAAACGATAATTTTGTAGAGAAATCGATTTCTTTTGAAGATGAAAACCACCTTTATGTTTAGAAAATGCTGTTTGTAGAGATGAAAAACATTATTTTGGTAAGAAAACCATATTTTTGCAAGGGTAAAGAGTGATACCTAAGAGAGACCTTTTTATTTCTGGTATAAGTATTGATATTCCTGTGAATTTTTTCTAAAATCTGTCAGAAAAGGATATATCTGTTGGAAATGTCCTTATTTTGTAGAGGAGAAAAGGTATTTCCGTTAGTAATGTCCTCAATTTTTTAGAAGAGAAAAGGTATTCTGGAAACAATGTGTCATATTTTGGTACAAAGCTTCATTTTGTAGAGAAAATGTCTTCTTTTGGGGATGAAAACCAGTATTTCTGGGAAACAACGCTATTTTAAAGGGATAAAAAGCATTATTTTGGTGAGAAAACCATGTCCTTGCAAGGATAAAGAATGATTCCTAGGAGAGAACTTTTATTTCCGGGATAGGTACTGATATTTGTGTGACATTCTTCTAAAATTTGTCAGAAATCGATATTTCTGTTGGAAATGTCCTTATTTTGAAGAGGGAAAGAGGTATTCCAATAACAGTGTTTCATATGTTGCTACAAGGGACCATTTGTAGAGAAAACGATTTCTATTGGGGATGAAAACCACTTTTTTGGGTAGAAAATGCTACTTGTAATGATGAAAAGCTTTGTATTGGTAAGAAAAAGAATTTTTGGCAAGATTCAAGAGTGAT
Organism: Coturnix japonica; assembly: GCF_054131305.1. NCBI lineage: Eukaryota > Metazoa > Chordata > Aves > Galliformes > Phasianidae > Coturnix > Coturnix japonica. The sequence goes on from NC_140701.1 coordinate 15,621,988, forward strand.
ACCTGAGAGAGAACACATTTTTTTCTGGTGTAAGTATTGATATTAGTGTGAAATACATCGGAAATTTGTCTGAAATGGATAATTCTTATGTTAATGTCATTATTTTGTAGGGGAACACAGATATTCTGGAATCAATGTGTCATAATTTGTTACAAAGCATCGTTTTAAAGAGAATGTGTCTTCTTTTGGGGATGAAAACCAGTAATTTAGGGAGAAATTGCTATTTGTAGGGATGAAAAGCATTAGTTTGGGAAGAAAACCATAGTTTTGCAAGGATGAAGAGTGATACCTAAGAGTGTACTTTTCATTTCTGGGATAAGTGTCGATATTCAAGTGACCTACTTCTAAAATTTGTCAGAAATCGATATTTCTGTTGGAAATGTCATTCTTTTTTAGATGAAAAGAGTTATTCTGGAAACAATGTGTCATATATGGCTACAAACGATAATTTTGTAGAGAAATCGATTTCTTTTGAAGATGAAAACCACCTTTATGTTTAGAAAATGCTGTTTGTAGAGATGAAAAACATTATTTTGGTAAGAAAACCATATTTTTGCAAGGGTAAAGAGTGATACCTAAGAGAGACCTTTTTATTTCTGGTATAAGTATTGATATTCCTGTGAATTTTTTCTAAAATCTGTCAGAAAAGGATATATCTGTTGGAAATGTCCTTAATTTGTAGAGGAGAAAAGGTATTTCTGTTAGTAACGTCCTCAATTTGTAGAAGAGAAAAGGTATTCTGGAAACAATGTGTCATATTTTGCTACCAAGCTTCATTTTGTAGAGAAAATGTCTTCTTTTGGGGATGAAAACCAGTATTTCTGGGAAACAACGCTATTTTAAAGGGATAAAAAGCATTATTTTGGTGAGAAAACCATGTCCTTGCAAGGATAAAGAATGATTCCTAGGAGAGAACTTTTATTTCCGGGATAGGTACTGATATTTGTGTGACATTCTTCTAAAATTGGTCAGAAATCGATATTTCTGTTGGAAATGTCCTTATTTTGAAGAGGGAAAGAGGTATTCCAATAACAGTGTTTCATATGTTGCTACAAGGGACCATTTGTAGAGAAAACGATTTCTATTGGGGATGAAAACCACTTTTTTGGGTAGAAAATGCTACTTGTAATGATGAAAAGCTTTGTATTGGTAAGAAAAAGAATTTTTGGCAAGATTCAAGAGTGATACCTGAGAGAGAACACATTTTTTTCTGGTATAAGTATTGATATTAGTGTGAAATACATCTGAAATTTGTCTGAAATGGATAATTCTTATGTTAATGTCATTATTTTGTAGGGGAAGACAGATATTCTGGAATCAATGAATCATAATTTGTTACAAAGCATCCTTATAAAGAGAATGTGTTTTCTTTTGGGGATGAAAACCAGTAATTTAGGGAGAAATTGCTATTTGTAGGGATGAAAAGCATTAGTTTGGGAAGAAAACCATAGTTTTGCAAGGATGAAGAGTGATACCTAAGAGTGTACTTTTCATTTCTGGGATAAGTGTCGATATTCAAGTGACCTACTTCTAAAATTTGTCAGAAATCGATATTTCTGTTGGAAATGTCATTCTTTTTTAGATGAAAAGAGTTATTCTGGAAACAATGTGTCATATATGGCTACAAACGATAATTTTGTAGAGAAATCGATTTCTTTTGAAGATGAAAACCACCTTTTGGTTTAGAAAATGCATTTTCTAGAGATGAAAAACATGATTTTGGTAAGAAAATCATATTTTTGCAAGGGTAAAGAGTGATACCTAAGAGAGACCTTTTTATTTCTGTTATAAGTATTGATATTCCTGTGAATTTTTTCTAAAATCTGTCAGAAAAGGATATATCTGTTGGAAATGTCCTTATTTTGTAGAGGAGAAAAGGTATTTCTGTTAGTAACGTCCTCAATTTGTAGAAGAGAAAAGGTATTCTGGAAACAATGTGTCATATTTTGCTACCAAGCTTCATTTTGAGGAGAAAATGTCTTCTTTTGGGGATGAAAACCAGTATTTCTGGGAAACAGCGCTATTTTAAAAAGATAAAAAGCATTATTTTGGTGAGAAAACCATGTTCTTGCAAGGATAAAGAATGATTCTTAGGAGAGAACTTTTATTTCGAGATAGGTACTGATATTTGTGTGACATTCTTCTAAAATTTGTCAGAAATCGATATTTCTGTTGGAAATGTCCTTATTTTGAAGAGGGAAAGAGGTATTCCAATAACAGTGTTTCATATGTTGCTACAAGGGACCATTTGTAGAGAAAACGATTTCTATTGGGGATGAAAACCACTTTTTTGGGTAGAAAATGCTACTTGTAATGATGAAAAGTTTTGTATTGGTAAGAAAAAGAATTTTTGGCAAGATTCAAGAGTGATACCTGAGAGAGAACACATTTTTTTCTGGTGTAAGTATTGATATTAGTGTGAAATACATCGGAAATTTGTCTGAAATGGATAATTCTTATGTTAATGTCATTATTTTGTAGGGGAACACAGATATTCTGGAATCAATGTGTCATAATTTGTTACAAAGCATCGTTTTAAAGAGAATGTGTCTTCTTTTGGGGATGAAAACCAGTAATTTAGGGAGAAATTGCTATTTGTAGGGATGAAAAGCATTAGTTTGGGAAGAAAACCATAGTTTTGCAAGGATGAAGAGTGATACCTAAGAGTGTACTTTTCATTTCTGGGATAAGTGTCGATATTCAAGTGACCTACTTCTAAAATTTGTCAGAAATCGATATTTCTGTTGGAAATGTCATTCTTTTTTAGATGAAAAGAGTTATTCTGGAAACAATGTGTCATATATGGCTACAAACGATAATTTTGTAGAGAAATCGATTTCTTTTGAAGATGAAAACCACCTTTATGTTTAGAAAATGCTGTTTGTAGAGATGAAAAACATTATTTTGGTAAGAAAACCATATTTTTGCAAGGGTAAAGAGTGATACCTAAGAGAGACCTTTTTATTTCTGGTATAAGTATTGATATTCCTGTGAATTTTTTCTAAAATCTGTCAGAAAAGGATATATCTGTTGGAAATGTCCTTAATTTGTAGAGGAGAAAAGGTATTTCTGTTAGTAACGTCCTCAATTTGTAGAAGAGAAAAGGTATTCTGGAAACAATGTGTCATATTTTGCTACCAAGCTTCATTTTGTAGAGAAAATGTCTTCTTTTGGGGATGAAAACCAGTATTTCTGGGAAACAACGCTATTTTAAAGGGATAAAAAGCATTATTTTGGTGAGAAAACCATGTCCTTGCAAGGATAAAGAATGATTCCTAGGAGAGAACTTTTATTTCCGGGATAGGTACTGATATTTGTGTGACATTCTTCTAAAATTTGTCAGAAATCGATATTTCTGTTGGAAATGTCCTTATTTTGAAGAGGGAAAGAGGTATTCCAATAACAGTGTTTCATATGTTGCTACAAGGGACCATTTGTAGAGAAAACGATTTCTATTGGGGATGAAAACCACTTTTTTGGGTAGAAAATGCTACTTGTAATGATGAAAAGCTTTGTATTGGTAAGAAAAAGAATTTTTGGCAAGATTCAAGAGTGATACCTGAGAGAGAACACATTTTTTTCTGGTGTAAGTATTGATATTAGTGTGAAATACATCGGAAATTTGTCTGAAATGGATAATTCTTATGTTAATGTCATTATTTTGTAGGGGAACACAGATATTCTGGAATCAATGTGTCATAATTTGTTACAAAGCATCGTTTTAAAGAGAATGTGTCTTCTTTTGGGGATGAAAACCAGTAATTTAGGGAGAAATTGCTATTTGTAGGGATGAAAAGCATTAGTTTGGGAAGAAAACCATAGTTTTGCAAGGATGAAGAGTGATACCTAAGAGTGTACTTTTCATTTCTGGGATAAGTGTCGATATTCAAGTGACCTACTTCTAAAATTTGTCAGAAATCGATATTTCTGTTGGAAATGTCATTCTTTTTTAGATGAAAAGAGTTATTCTGGAAACAATGTGTCATATATGGCTACAAACGATAATTTTGTAGAGAAATCGATTTCTTTTGAAGATGAAAACCACCTTTATGTTTAGAAAATGCTGTTTGTAGAGATGAAAAACATTATTTTGGTAAGAAAACCATATTTTTGCAAGGGTAAAGAGTGATACCTAAGAGAGACCTTTTTATTTCTGGTATAAGTATTGATATTCCTGTGAATTTTTTCTAAAATCTGTCAGAAAAGGATATATCTGTTGGAAATGTCCTTATTTTGTAGAGGAGAAAAGGTATTTCCGTTAGTAATGTCCTCAATTTTTTAGAAGAGAAAAGGTATTCTGGAAACAATGTGTCATATTTTGGTACAAAGCTTCATTTTGTAGAGAAAATGTCTTCTTTTGGGGATGAAAACCAGTATTTCTGGGAAACAACGCTATTTTAAAGGGATAAAAAGCATTATTTTGGTGAGAAAACCATGTCCTTGCAAGGATAAAGAATGATTCCTAGGAGAGAACTTTTATTTCCGGGATAGGTACTGATATTTGTGTGACATTCTTCTAAAATTTGTCAGAAATCGATATTTCTGTTGGAAATGTCCTTATTTTGAAGAGGGAAAGAGGTATTCCAATAACAGTGTTTCATATGTTGCTACAAGGGACCATTTGTAGAGAAAACGATTTCTATTGGGGATGAAAACCACTTTTTTGGGTAGAAAATGCTACTTGTAATGATGAAAAGCTTTGTATTGGTAAGAAAAAGAATTTTTGGCAAGATTCAAGAGTGATACCTGAGAGAGAACACATTTTTTTCTGGTGTAAGTATTGATATTAGTGTGAAATACATCGGAAATTTGTCTGAAATGGATAATTCTTATGTTAATGTCATTATTTTGTAGGGGAACACAGATATTCTGGAATCAATGTGTCATAATTTGTTACAAAGCATCGTTTTAAAGAGAATGTGTCTTCTTTTGGGGATGAAAACCAGTAATTTAGGGAGAAATTGCTATTTGTAGGGATTAAAAGCATTAGTTTGGGAAGAAAACCATAGTTTTGCAAGGATGAAGAGCGATACCTAAGAGTGTACTTTTCATTTCTGGGATAAGTGTCGATATTCAAGTGACCTACTTCTAAAATTTGTCAGAAATCGATATTTCTGTTGGAAATGTCATTCTTTTTTAGATGAAAAGAGTTATTCTGGAAACAATGTGTCATATATGGCTACAAACGATAATTTTGTAGAGAAATCGATTTCTTTTGAAGATGAAAACCACCTTTTGGTTTAGAAAATGCTGTTTGTAGAGATGAAAAACATTATTTTGGTAAGAAAACTGTTACCTCGATCTGGTAACCTGGAAAGTCAAGTCCCTTTGTGAATGTGTATCGACGGCCCCGACCAAGTCACAGCTGCTTGTTACACCAATATGGTCAGCGGTAAAATGGCGTTTATTGGAATGTGAGGGTCCCTTATATAGGTATCCAGTTTCATCCTTATCTTTTCAAGTATGCATGACCCAGCAGGGGAAGGCCTATCACGTTACATCCCGAGGGTCGTACTTCGCCTAATACAACATCTCCCCTTCCCCATGCCCAATAAAACCAAGACCCGTAACACGCGACCGCTAAAACTATCCCTAACATATAAAAGTGTTAGTTTTCATATATAAATTTTGTGGTGAGTTATTTAAAAAGTGACGTAAACATGCAAAGGTATGTGGTGCAGTGTATAATAATGTTAGTGGTTCTTTAGTTAGTATTTTCAAGGCATCTTGGGCTTATGCAGCTCATTATCATGCGCTGTAAACAACCCTGAATACATTGAAACAAACAAGGTAAACAAATTCTTAAAACTAAAAGACTAAAATGATAGGAACACTGTGGTGGCATTAGCTTAACAGACCAGCATGCCAGCATGCCAGCCTCTCAATTTCTCTAAAAGCATGGACTACAACTACTCCTAGAGCTAAAATAAATGCAAAAATTCTGGCTGTAGAACCCCACAAACGAACCTCATCCCCTTATAACAATCACACAAAGGCACACAGTCAATAATGTAACAGATGTCCTTCTCGTGAGTACTGACAGCTGTTCTTCATTCGTCCCTTTTCTTTTTCCTGTGGGGTCATTTCACGGATGCAGCTGGCGGGCTCCCACCAACCGTACCTAGAAGGAAAGTACTCAGCTTTTCGATTAGTTTTCTGTTTCTCCCAGAACATCCTTTTGGGCGATCGCTGTATCAGGTTTTATTTTTCTCGACGGAACCCATAAAATTTTTCCCGATTCTCTGTCCTTTACTGCAGCATAACCTCTGCCCCAAACTAAAACAGACCACCCTGATTCCCAGGTACCATCATCCCGTCTTATCTTTACTGGTGGCCCCTCGTCAATGATTCTTGGTTGCCAGTGTTTCTGTATTGGGGTGTGCTTACTCTCTCCTCGTTCAAAATGATTGATTGCATAAAGTGCTCGGGCCAATACTTCTGCCTGTTGGGCTATTGGGATCCTACCTCTGTGACCCTCCCCCTCCCCAAGGACACGTATCTTATCCTTCAGGAGGCGGTTGGCCCTCTCCACAATTGCTTGTCCCTGGGAATTCCCAGGGATGCCTGTAGAGTGAGATATTCCCCACCGTTCAAGCCAATCTTGTGTAGACCGCGAGATGAAACACGAGCCATTGTCTGTTTTGATGTGTCGCGGCACCCCCAGGACCGCGATGGCAGTGGCCCAATGTTGCTGAGCAGCAGGAGAGTTAGCACGCGTGTGTTGGGTGGCAATGATGATCGTCGATGATGTGTCCACGGTGACCGCCAACCATTGCTTTGGAGCCATACGTTGTTCTAAAGTGAAGTCAGTCTGCCAGATATCTAGAGGAGAGAGCCCCCGAGGGTTAACTCCCGCCCCCAACGCAGGTGCTGAATTACAGTGCGGGCATGTTTGAACCACTTCTCGAGCTGCGGATAGAGGAATGGAACATGCTCGTGACAAAGCTCGTGCTCCAATGTGCAGAGAGGAGTGTAAGTCACGTGCCTTTTGAAGTGTAAGCACCTGTCCACCTGCTACCCGGTCAGCCACCGCATTTCCAGCTGTAAAGAACCCTGGAACCTCCGAATGACTGCGGACATGAAGAATGGCCACAGATGCAGATCGGGAGACCAGAGCCTCCTCCAGCAAGAAAGCGATCTCAGTGTTAGGCACACCCTCATTGCCCATGCGAAGCAGTAACTTAGCCACAAATGCTGAATCAGTGACCACATTACACGGAGTTTCTGGCCACAAACGTAAAGCCACTGCTACGGCCCTGGCTTCAAGCACCTGAACACTGACTGTTTTATCTGTTATCAGCTTGTGTTCCCACCTATTGGATGAATTCTGCCAAACCACCGCTCCCTGACCCGTGGCAGAAGAGGCATCTGTGAATACAGTTGGTCCCTCCATCGGGGTGTCAAGTACCCTGAGCTTTAATGAAACCTGAAGGGGCTTTGCAAGTTCAAAGATCGGCAATGAATCCGAGTAGAAGATTTTTCCACCAAAGCCTTGCAAAGCAAGTAAAATGGCATCAGGCAGAGGGTTTACATTTCTGAAGGCACTTGGCATGTATATGATATCTGGTTCTTTTCCTAACGCTCTCACAGCAGCAAGCCTAATCTTCTGAAGCAAGGAGGATAACTGTTCAAGCCAGGAGGTAAATGCTCTCACTGGCTGTACAGAGAATAGCCACCAGAGTGGACGTGGCCGGGAACCCAGAGTATGTCCAAGTATCCCCACCGCCCCATCTTGGCACTTGGTGACAGCCCCCTCCAAGGGTCGATCAGGGCTCCATCGAGCAAGGACATTGGAAGAACAAGCCTGTAGGATTTCCCGCCAGGCCAAATCCATTTCCTGTGTCCATGCTCTCTCTTCCCTGGGATCCGAACCCTTCAACTGATCATAAAATGGCTTCATGAGTCGTGGAGGTATGCCAAGGGCATTGCGCACCCACTGAATAGCCCCCACCAGCTTCTGGACGTCCCACAAGGTCCTAACGTGGGGTTTAATATCCAGGCCCTGGGGAGCTACCATTGTGGGCCCAAAACGATATCCCAGAAATTCAATCCCTGGCCCCTTCTGTATCTTTTCCAGGGAGATGGTAAAACCTGCTGTAGTGAGAGCGTCAACCACCCGCCTTTCCAAATCGTGTAATTGAACCTCACTGGGAGCTGCAAGCAACAAGTCGTCCATATAATGAGTAATTCGACAATCAGGCAGTGATGTTCGTACCTGCTCAATTATTCTTCCCACCACGAGTTGGCAGATTGTGGGAGAGCATGCCATACCTTGAGGAAGTACCTTCCAATGGAACCTCTCCGAAGGCCCTTGGTTATTGAGAGTGGGTACAGTAAAAGCAAAGGCCTCCAGATCCTTCACTGCTAAGGGGATAGAGAAGAAACAATCTTTAAGATCAATAACCACCAAAGGCCATCCCTCCGGTATGGCTGATAGCAGAGGACCACCTTGTTGCACCGGACCAAAGAGGATGAGCTGTGCATTAACCATGCGAAGGTCGTGTAACAACCGAAATGACCCTGAAGATTTTCGGATAACAAAAACAGGAGTGTTCCAAGAACTAAGAGAAGGCTCCAAATGGCCTAAAAATAGCTCTCTTGAAACCAACTTCTTGAGCGCTGTTAACTTTTCATGAGTAAGGGGCCACTGATCTACCCAAACAGGACGAGCATCCTGCTTCCAGCGCAAGGGAATGGCGTGTTTCATTGCTAATTGGTAGACAGTGGCCCTTACTATAAATTTGTCATGCGAACCCCTAAGGCATCAAGGAAGTCTCGGCCCAAAATTGTGCCTGGAACAGACCCAATCAGAGGTCCAATCAGTACAGGTTTGTCTATGGAACCGTCCCTATTAATCAGAGTGATTTCCACCCGTTCCGCTGACTCGCCAGTTGACACTGTACCCCCAACCCCAGAGATGGATTTCGCCAAACCAAGCACTGGCCAGGATGGAGGCCAGTCCTTTTCTGCTATTACCGTAACATCTGCTCCTGAGTCAAGCAAGGCTGTGATAAGGACGGAGCAAGGAACCTTTTTATAAGGCAATTGTCCCATATAAGCCATAATTATCTTGACTATAGGCCGTTGACTGAGATCCATAGTTAAGGCCACTGCGGGTGAGAGATGTGGACTCTCCCCTGCGCCAAACTCAATGGCATGTGGGGCCCAAGTACTTGACTGCGGGAGGGACCCTGGGCCTGAGGTGCCCTCCCATTCTCGTTTCCCTGCGGCATAAGAGTGTATTTTCGGCAATGACGAGCTGTATGACCCAGCCTATTACAGGCTTGGCACTTGCTGTTAGTCTTGAGCTGCCCACCTGAAGCTTTACACTGTACCTTGAAATGGCCAGGCTGACCACATTTAAAGCAATTGCCCTTGGACTGACCATTTTGTATGGCCATGACAGAAAGCAATGCGTTTGCTAGCCCCTCATTAGACAGCGGTGTTGTCTGTTGTTTGTCCAGCACATACTTAATAATTTCACCCGGAGTCTCAAGATCGTCAGGGGCAGCTCGAATGATGTCCCTAACATTTTTGTGAGCCTTCTGCTTCAGGCAATCCTTTAAAATAGAAGCTTGCGCGTCCTTAGGTAGATCTGATCCTTCTACTGCTCGTATCAATCGATTAGCAAAATCAGAGAATGACTCTGAGGGACCCTGAGCAATCTCTGACCACGGGGCTGCAGGCTCTGCCTTTCTTATAAAGTTTCTAAAGGCAGTAGCAGCCGCCCCTGTAGTGGAAAGCAATTCCCCTGGGCGCAGGAGCCTAAGCTGTCTCTCTGGGGACCCAGCCATTTCTGCAGTTACTCCCGAAAGCCTCATTATATCAGTTCTCGGTTCCCCCTCCCTCCCATTAGCAGGGTGTTGAGCATCACGTCCAGCCTCAGCTACAATAGCTTTAAGTTGTATCATCCACTCCTCCCTCCACAAAGTAAACTGAACTGGCTCGAGAACGACTCTCATTAGACTCTCAATGTCATACGGGAGTAGGGGACCTGGGGCAATGAGTGCCTCAAAAGCACTTAGTGTCATCGGAGATCTCAGCCCCTTTTTCTCAATCGCTTCTGCAAACCGAGTAACTGCTTTTGCTTCCAAAGGTACCCAAACCGGTCCCTCCTGTCTGACGACAATCGGGAACACTGCATGATCTCGCTCCTTGAGTCCCGACTCACGCATTGATTCCTGGATGTCAGCCCAATTAGTGGGCCTGCGTGATAACTCTTGCTCCCCCCACAACTCCTCCCTCCATGGAGGCGAACCCGATACTGTGGGGCCGGGCAAAGCCTTCCGTTCCTCCCCCTTTTTGGAACACGATCCCTCCTCTGAGGGGGGCGGGTATGAGGGCGAGCCCACGCCTCCACGGCGCGCCGCCTCCATAAACCCTCCCCCCTCCGGACAAGAACCGCCCCCTTCGGGTGAGTGAAAGCTCTGCAAAGAGGGGTAAAGGCGGGGATATGATGGTGGCGCCTCCTTCGATGACTCAGCTTCCGCCTTCTTTTCCGGAGTTGTTGTTTCGAGCGCGGCCATGGCCATCTTGGAATCAGCCGGCGTGGCCGACGCCATCTTGGATCCGGAGTCACTGCAAGAAAGCAGATCCCCCGCACCCCCCGAGACCCCGGACGTCCCGGAATCCAGACCAAAGACCCCTTTCGCGATGGCCTGGACTTGCTTCTCCTCCCTAGCCGCTTTAAGCGCACCTAGGACCAAACCCCAGGTTTTTAATTCTTTCGCTTTATGCTCGTGGGTGGCTCTCTGGAGCAGGGCCTCAGTGAAAGAGTCCCACCGCCCCGAATCGAGCAAAACGCCAGGGGAGGGTAAAAGCCGCGCCGACTCCAACCAAGAGGCAACAGCGGCAATATCCTTCTTAGAAGGAGCATTCTTACCACAATAGGTTTTACAAAGTTGCAATACTACTCTAAAGACGGAATCCATTTACCCAGAGACCTGAAGTCTTCCTGGTCTTCTACGAACTATCGGCCGTAGGATAGGCGCAGCGCTGCATTCCCCTTTGCACCCCACCGAGAGTGCTTCCACGGGCTCGAACCGTGGATACCGCGTCCGTCAGCGCGGTTTTAGCCGTCGCACACTCACCTCCAGGACTTTGCCTCACACGGGGCACCAATTGTTACCTCGATCTGGTAACCTGGAAAGTCAAGTCCCTTTGTGAATGTGTATCGACGGCCCCGACCAAGTCACAGCTGCTTGTTACACCAATATAGTCAGCGGTAAAATGGGGTTTATTGGAATGTGAGGGTCCCTTATATAGGTATCCAGTTTCATCCTTATCTTTTCACGTATGCATGACCCAGCAGGGGAAGGCCTATCACGTTACATCCCGAGGGTCGTACTTCGCCTAATACAACAGAAAACCATATTTTTGCAAGGGTAAAGAGTGATACCTAAGAGAGACCTTTTTATTTCTTGTATAAGTATTGATATTCCTGTGAATTTTTTCTAAAATCTGTCAGAAAAGGATATATCTGTTGGAAATGTCCTTATTTTGTAGAGGAGAAAAGGTATTTCCGTTAGTAATGTCCTCAATTTGTAGAAGAGAAAAGGTATTCAGGAAACAATGTGTCATATTTTGCTACAAAGCTTCATTTTGTAGAGAAAATGTCTTCTCTTGGGGATGAAAACCAGTATTTCTGGGAAACAACGCTATTTTAAACGGATAAAAAGCATTATTTTGGTGAGAAAACCATGTCCTTGCAAGGATAAAGAATGATTCTTAGGAGAGAACTTTTATTTCCGGGATAGGTACTGATATTTGTGTGACATTCTTCTAAAATTTGTCAGAAATCGATATTTCTGTTGGAAATGTCCTTATTTTGAAGAGGGAAAGAGGTATTCCAATAACAGTGTTTCATATGTTGCTACAAGGGACCATTTGTAGAGAAAACGATTTCTATTGGGGATGAAAACCACTTTTTTGGGTAGAAAATGCTACTTGTAATGATGAAAAGCTTTGTATTGGTAAGAAAAAGAATTTTTGGCAAGATTCAAGAGTGATACCTGAGAGAGAACACATTTTTTTCTGGTGTAAGTATTGATATTAGTGTGAAATACATCGGAAATTTGTCTGAAATGGATAATTCTTATGTTAATGTCATTATTTTGTAGGGGAAGACAGATATTCTGGAATCAATGAGTCATAATTTGTTACAAAGCATCGTTTTAAAGAGAATGTGTCTTCTTTTGGGGATGAAAACCAGTAATTTAGGGAGAAATTGCTATTTGTAGGGATGAAAAGCATTAGTTTGGGAAGAAAACCATAGTTTTGCAAGGATGAAGAGTGATAACTGAGAGCGTACTTTTCATTTCTGGGATAAGTGTCGATATTCAAGTGACCTACTTCTAAAATTTGTCAGAAATCGATATTTCTGTTGGAAATGTCATTCTTTTTTAGATGAAAAGATTTATTCTGGAAACAATGTGTCCTATCTGGCTACAGACGATAATTTTGTAGAGAAATCGATTTCTTTTGAAGATGAAAACCACCTTTTGGTTTAGAAAATGCTGTTTGTATAGATGAAAAACATTATTTTGGTAAGAAAACCATATTTTTGCAAGGGTAAAGAGTGATACCTAAGAGAGACCTTTTTATTTCTGGTATAAGTATTGATATTCCTGTGAATTTTTTCTAAAATCTGTCAGAAAAGGATATATCTGTTGGAAATGTCCTTATTTTGTAGAGGAGAAAAGGTATTTCTGTTAGTAATGTCCTCAGTTTGTAGAAGAGAAAAGGTATTCTGGAAACAATGTGTCATATTTTGCTACAAAGCTTCATTTTGTAGAGAAAATGTCTTCTTTTGGGGATGAAAACCAGTATTTCTGGGAAACAACGCTATTTTAAAGGGATAAAAAGCATTATTTTGGTGAGAAAAGCATGTCCTTGCAAGGATAAAGAATGATTCTTAGGAGAGAACTTTTATTTCCGGGATAGGTACTGATATTTGTGTGACATTCTTCTAAAATTTGTCAGAAATCGATATTTCTGTTGGAAATGTCCTTATTTTGAAGAGGGAAAGAGGTATTCCAATAACAGTGTTTCATATGTTGCTACAAGGGACCATTTGTAGAGAAAACTATTTCTATTGGGGATGAAAACCACTTTTTTGGGTAGAAAATGCTACTTGTAATGATGAAAAGCTTTGTATTGGTAAGAAAAAGAATTTTTGGCAAGATTCAAGAGTGATACATGAGAGAGAACACATTTTTTTCTGGTGTAAGTATTGATATTAGTGTGAAATACATCGGAAATTTGTCTGAAATGGATAATTCTTATGTTAATGTCATTATTTTGTAGGGGAACACAGATATTCTGGAATCAATGTGTCATAATTTGTTACAAAGCATCGTTTTAAAGAGAATGTGTCTTCTTTTGGGGATGAAAACCAGTAATTTAGGGAGAAATTGCTATTTGTAGGGATGAAAAGCATTAGTTTGGGAAGAAAACCATAGTTTTGCAAGGATGAAGAGCGATACCTAAGAGTGTACTTTTCATTTCTGGGATAAGTGTCGATATTCAAGTGACCTACTTCTAAAATTTGTCAGAAATCGATATTTCTGTTGGAAATGTCATTCTTTTTTAGATGAAAAGAGTTATTCTGGAAACAATGTGTCATATATGGCTACAAACGAAAATTTTGTAGAGAAATCGATTTCTATTGAAGATGAAAACCACCTTTAGGTTTAGAAAATGCTGTTTGTAGAGATGAAAAACATTTTGGTAAGAAAACCATATTTTTGCAAGGGTAAAGAGTGATACCTAAGAGAGACCTTTTTATTTCTGTTATAAGTATTGATATTCCTGTGAATTTTTTCTAAAATCTGGCAGAAAAGGATATATCTGTTGGAAATGTCCTTATTTTGTAGAGGAGAAAAGGTATTTCTGTTAGTAATGTCCTCAGTTTGTAGAAGAGAAAAGGTATTCTGGAAACAATGTGTCATATTTTGCTACAAAGCTTCATTTTGTAGAGAAAATGTCTTCTTTTGGGGATGAAAACCAGTATTTCTGGGAAACAACGCTATTTTAAAGGGATAAAAAGCATTATTTTGGTGGGAAAACCATGTCCTTGCAAGGATAAAGAATGATTCTTAAGAGAGAACTTTTATTTCCGGGATAGGTACTGATATTTGTGTGACGTTCTTCTAAAATTTGTCAGAAATCGATATTTCTGTTGGAAATGTCCTTATTTTGAAGAGGGAAAGAGGTATTCCAATAACAGTGTTTCATATGTTGCTACAATGGACCATTTGTAGAGAAAACGATTTCTATTGGGGATGAAAACCACTTTTTTGGGTAGAAAATGCTACTTGTAATGATGAAAAGCTTTGTATTGGTAAGAAAAAGAATTTTTGGCAAGATTCAAGAGTGATACCTGAGAGAGAACACATTTTTTTCTGGTGTAAGTATTGATATTAGTGTGAAATACATCGGAAATTTGTCTGAAATGGATAATTCTTATGTTAATGTCATTATTTTGTAGGGGAAGACAGATATTCTGGAATCAATGTGTCATAATTTGTTACAAAGCACCGTTTTAAAGAGAATGTGTCTTCTTTTGGGGATGAAAACCAGTAATTTAGGGAGAAATTGCTATTTGTAGGGATGAAAAGCATTAGTTTGGGAAGAAAACCATAGTTTTGCAAGGATGAAGAGCGATACCTAAGAGTGTACTTTTCATTTCTGGGATAAGTGTCGATATTCAAGTGACCTACTTCTAAAATTTGTCAGAAATCGATATTTCTGTTGGAAATGTCATTCTTTTTTAGATGAAAAGAGTTATTCTGGAAACAATGTGTCATATATGCCTACAAACGATAATTTTGTAGAGAAATCGATTTCTTTTGAAGATGAAAACCACCTTTACGCTTAGAAAATGCTGTTTGCAGAGATGAAAAACATTATTTTGGTAAGAAAACCATATTTTTGCAAGGGTAAAGAGTGATACCTAAGAGAGACCTTTTTATTTCTGGTATAAGTATTGATATTCCTGTGAATTTTTTCTAATATCTATCAGAAAACTATATATCTGTTGGAAATGTCCTTATTTTGTAGAGGAGAAAAGGTATTTCCGTTAGTAATGTCCTCAATTTGTAGAAGAGAAATGGTATTCTGGAAACAATGTGTCATATTTTGCTACAAAGCGTCATTTTGTAGAGAAAATGTCTTCTTTTGGGGATGAAAACCAGTATTTCTGGGAAACAACGCTATTTATAGGGAAAAAAAGCATTATTTTGGTGAGAAAACCATGTTCTTGCAAGGATAAAGAATGATTCTTAGGAGAGAACTTTTATTTCGAGATTGGTACTTATATTTGTGTGACATTCTTCTAAAATTTGTCAGAAATCGATATTTCTGTTGGAAATGTCCTTATTTTGAAGAGGGAAAGAGGTATTCCAATAACAGTGTTTCATATGTTGCTACAAGGGACCATTTGTAGAGAAAACGATTTCTATTGGGGATGAAAACCACTTTTTTGGGTAGAAAATGCTACTTGTAATGATGAAAAGCTTTGTATTGGTAAGAAAAAGAATTTTTGGCAAGATTCAAGAGTGATACCTGAGAGAGAACACATTTTTTTCTGGTGTAAGTATTGATATTAGTGTGAAATACATCGGAAATTTGTCTGAAATGGATAATTCTTATGTTAATGTCATTATTTTGTAGGGGAAGACAGATATTCTGGAATCAATGAGTCATAATTTGTTACAAAGCATCCTTTTAAAGAGAATGTGTCTTCTTTTGGGGATGAAAACCAGTAATTTAGGGAGAAATTGCTATTTGTAGGGATTAAAAGCATTAGTTTGGGAAGAAAACCATAGTTTTGCAAAGAATGAAGAGAGATACCTAAGAGTGTACTTTTCATTTCTGGGATAAGTGTCGATATTCATGTGACCTACTTCTAAAATTTGTCAGAAATCGATATTTCTGTTGGAAATGTCATTCTTTTTTAGATGAAAAGAGATATTCTGGAAACAATGTGTCATATTTGGCTACAAACGATAATTTTGTAGAGAAATCGATTTCTATTGAAGATGAAAACCACCTTTAGGTTTAGAAAATGCTGTTTGTAGAGATGAAAAACATTTTGGTAAGAAAACCATATTTTTGCAAGGGTAAAGAGTGATACCTAAGAGAGACCTTTTTATTTCTGTTATAAGTATTGATATTCCTGTGAATTTTTTCTAAAATCTGGCAGAAAAGGATATATCTGTTGGAAATGTCCTTGTTTTGTAGAGGAGAAAAGGTATTTCTGTTAGTAATGTCCTCAGTTTGTAGAAGAGAAAAGGTATTGTGGAAACAATGTGTCATATTTTGCTACAAAGCTTCATTTTGTAGAGAAAATGTCTTCTTTTGGGGATGAAAACCAGTATTTCTGGGAAACAACGCTATTTTAAAGGGATAAAAAGCATTATTTTGGTGAGAAAACCATGTCCTTGCAAGGATAAAGATTGATTCTTAGGAGAGAACTTTTATTTCCGGGATAGGTACTGATATTTGTGTGACATTCTTCTAAAATTTGTCAGAAATCGATATTTCTGTTGGAAATGTCCTTATTTTGAAGAGGGAAAGAGGTATTCCAATAACAGTGTTTCATATGTTGCTACAAGGGACCATTTGTAGAGAAAACGATTTCTATTGGGGATGAAAACCACTTTTTTGGGTAGAAAATGCTACTTGTAATGATGAAAAGCTTTGTATTGGTAAGAAAAAGAATTTTTGGCAAGATTCAAGAGTGATACCTGAGAGAGAACACATTTTTTTCTGGTGTAAGTATTGATATTAGTGTGAAATACATCGGAAATTTGTCTGAAATGGATAATTCTTATGTTAATGTCATTATTTTGTAGGGGAAGACAGATATTCTGGAATCAATGTGTCATAATTTGTTACAAAGCATCGTTTTAAAGAGAATGTGTCTTCTTTTGGGGATGAAAACCAGTAATTTAGGGAGAAATTGCTATTTGTAGGGATGAAAAGCATTAGTTTGGGAAGAAAACCATAGTTTTGCAAGGATGAAGAGCGATACCTAAGAGTGTACTTTTCATTTCTGGGATAAGTGTCGATATTCAAGTGACCTACTTCTAAAATTTGTCAGAAATCGATATTTCTGTTGGAAATGTCATTCTTTTTTAGATGAAAAGAGTTATTCTGGAAACAATGTGTCATATATGCCTACAAACGATAATTTTGTAGAGAAATCGATTTCTTTTGAAGATGAAAACCACCTTTACGTTTAGAAAATGCTGTTTGTAGAAATGAAAAACATTATTTTGGTAAGAAAACCATATTTTTGCAAGGGTAAAGAGTGATACCTAAGAGAGACCTTTTTATTTATGGTATAAGTATTGATATTCCTGTGAATTTTTTCTAATATCTGTCAGAAAAGGATATATCTGTTGGAAATGTCCTTATTTTGTAGAGGAGAAAAGGTATTTCCGTTAGTAATGTCCTCAATTTGTAGAAGAGAAAAGGTATTCTGGAAACAATGTGTCATATTTTGCTACAAAGCTTCATTTTGTAGAGAAAATGTCTTCTTTTGGGGATGACAAATCGTATTTCTGGGAAACAACGCTATTTTAAAGGGAAAAAAAGCATTATTTTGGTGAGAAAACCATGTTCTTGCAAGGATAAAGACTGATTCTTAGGAGAGAACTTTTTATTTCCGGGATAGGTACTGATATTTGTGTGACATTCTTCTAAAATTTGTCAGAAATCGATATTTCTGTTGGAAATGTCCTTATTTTGAAGAGGGAAAGAGGTATTCCAATAACAGTGTTTCATATGTTGCTACAATGGACCATTTGTAGAGAAAACGATTTCTATTGGGGATGAAAACCACTTTTTTGGGTAGAAAATGCTACTTGTAATGATGAAAAGCTTTGTATTGGTAAGAAAAAGAATTTTTGGCAAGATTCAAGAGTGATACCTGAGAGAGAACACATTTTTTTCTGGTGTAAGTATTGATATTAGTGTGAAATACATCGGAAATTTGTCTGAAATGGATAATTCTTATGTTAATGTCATTATTTTGTAGGGGAAGACAGATATTCTGGAATCAATGTGTCATAATTTGTTACAAAGCATCGTTTTAAAGAGAATGTGTCTTCTTTTGGGGATGAAAACCAGTAATTTAGGGAGAAATTGCTATTTGTAGGGATGAAAAGCATTAGTTTGGGAAGAAAACCATAGTTTTGCAAGGATGAAGAGCGATACCTAAGAGTGTACTTTTCATTTCTGGGATAAGTGTCGATATTCATGTGACCTACTTCTAAAATTTGTCAGAAATCGATATTTCTGTTGGAAATGTCATTCTTTTTTAGATGAAAAGAGTTATTCTGGAAACAATGTGTCATATATGCCTACAAACGATAATTTTGTAGAGAAATCGATTTCTTTTGAAGATGAAAACCACCTTTACGCTTAGAAAATGCTGTTTGCAGAGATGAAAAACATTATTTTGGTAAGAAAACCATATTTTTGCAAGGGTAAAGAGTGATACCTAAGAGAGACCTTTTTATTTCTGGTATAAGTATTGATATTCCTGTGAATTTTTTCTAAAATCTGTCAGAAAAGGATATATCTGTTGGAAATGTCCTTATTTTGTAGAGGAGAAAAGGTATTTCCGTTAGTAATGTCCTCAATTTGTAGAAGAGAAAAGGTATTCTGGAAACAATGTGTCATATTTTGCTACAAAGCTTCATTTTGTAGAGAAAATGTCTTCTTTTGGGGATGACAAATCGTATTTCTGGGAAACAACGCTATTTTAAAGGGAAAAAAAGCATTATTTTGGTGAGAAAACCATGTCCTTGCAAGGATAAAGAATGATTCCTAGGAGAGAACTTTTATTTCCGGGATAGGTACTGATATTTGTGTGACATTCTTCTAAAATTTGTCAGAAATCGATATTTCTGTTGGAAATGTCCTTATTTTGAAGAGGGAAAGAGGTATTCCAATAACAGTGTTTCATATGTTGCTACAAGGGACCATTTGTAGAGAAAACGATTTCTATTGGGGATGAAAACCACTTTTTTGGGTAGAAAATGCTACTTGTAATGATGAAAAGCTTTGTATTGGTAAGAAAAAGAATTTTTGGCAAGATTCAAGAGTGATACCTGAGAGAGAACACATTTTTTTCTGGTGTAAGTATTGATATTAGTGTGAAATACATCGGAAATTTGTCTGAAATGGATAATTCTTATGTTAATGTCATTATTTTGTAGGGGAACACAGATATTCTGGAATCAATGTGTCATAATTTGTTACAAAGCATCGTTTTAAAGAGAATGTGTCTTCTTTTGGGGATGAAAACCAGTAATTTAGGGAGAAATTGCTATTTGTAGGGATGAAAAGCATTAGTTTGGGAAGAAAACCATAGTTTTGCAAGGATGAAGAGCGATACCTAAGAGTGTACTTTTCATTTCTGGGATTAGTGTCGATATTCAAGTGACCTACTTCTAAAATTTGTCAGAAATCGATATTTCTGTTGGAAATGTCATTCTTTTTTAGATGAAAAGAGTTATTCTGGAAACAATGTGTCATATATGGCTACAAACGATAATTTTGTAGAGAAATCGATTTCTTTTGAAGATGAAAACCACCTTTATGTTTAGAAAATGCTGTTTGTAGAGATGAAAAACATTATTTTGGTAAGAAAACCATATTTTTGCAAGGGTAAAGAGTGATACCTAAGAGAGACCTTTTTATTTCTGGTATAAGTATTGATATTCCTGTGAATTTTTTCTAAAATCTGTCAGAAAAGGATATATCTGTTGGAAATGTCTTTATTTTGTAGAGGAGAAAAGGTATTTCCGTTAGTAATGTCCTCAATTTTTTAGAAGAGAAAAGGTATTCTGGAAACAATGTGTCATATTTTGGTACAAAGCTTCATTTTGTAGAGAAAATGTCTTCTTTTGGGGATGAAAACCAGTATTTCTGGGAAACAACGCTATTTTAAAGGGATAAAAAGCATTATTTTGGTGAGAAAACCATGTCCTTGCAAGGATAAAGATTGATTCTTAGGAGAGAACTTTTATTTCCGGGATAGGTACTGATATTTGTGTGACATTCTTCTAAAATTTGTCAGAAATCGATATTTCTGTTGGAAATGTCCTTATTTTGAAGAGGGAAAGAGGTATTCCAATAACAGTGTTTCATATGTTGCTACAAGGGACCATTTGTAGAGAAAACGATTTCTATTGGGGATGAAAACCACTTTTTTGGGTAGAAAATGCTACTTGTAATGATGAAAAGCTTTGTATTGGTAAGAAAAAGAATTTTTGGCAAGATTCAAGAGTGATACCTGAGAGAGAACACATTTTTTTCTGGTGTAAGTATTGATATTAGTGTGAAATACATCGGAAATTTGTCTGAAATGGATAATTCTTATGTTAATGTCATTATTTTGTAGGGGAACACAGATATTCTGGAATCAATGTGTCATAATTTGTTACAAAGCATCGTTTTAAAGAGAATGTGTCTTCTTTTGGGGATGAAAACCAGTAATTTAGGGAGAAATTGCTATTTGTAGGGATTAAAAGCATTAGTTTGGGAAGAAAACCATAGTTTTGCAAGGATGAAGAGCGATACCTAAGAGTGTACTTTTCATTTCTGGGATAAGTGTCGATATTCAAGTGACCTACTTCTAAAATTTGTCAGAAATCGATATTTCTGTTGGAAATGTCATTCTTTTTTAGATGAAAAGAGTTATTCTGGAAACAATGTGTCATATATGGCTACAAACGATAATTTTGTAGAGAAATCGATTTCTTTTGAAGATGAAAACCACCTTTTGGTTTAGAAAATGCTGTTTGTAGAGATGAAAAACATTATTTTGGTAAGAAAACTGTTACCTCGATCTGGTAACCTGGAAAGTCAAGTCCCTTTGTGAATGTGTATCGACGGCCCCGACCAAGTCACAGCTGCTTGTTACACCAATATGGTCAGCGGTAAAATGGCGTTTATTGGAATGTGAGGGTCCCTTATATAGGTATCCAGTTTCATCCTTATCTTTTCAAGTATGCATGACCCAGCAGGGGAAGGCCTATCACGTTACATCCCGAGGGTCGTACTTCGCCTAATACAACATCTCCCCTTCCCCATGCCCAATAAAACCAAGACCCGTAACACGCGACCGCTAAAACTATCCCTAACATATAAAAGTGTTAGTTTTCATATATAAATTTTGTGGTGAGTTATTTAAAAAGTGACGTAAACATGCAAAGGTATGTGGTGCAGTGTATAATAATGTTAGTGGTTCTTTAGTTAGTATTTTCAAGGCATCTTGGGCTTATGCAGCTCATTATCATGCGCTGTAAACAACCCTGAATACATTGAAACAAACAAGGTAAACAAATTCTTAAAACTAAAAGACTAAAATGATAGGAACACTGTGGTGGCATTAGCTTAACAGACCAGCATGCCAGCATGCCAGCCTCTCAATTTCTCTAAAAGCATGGACTACAACTACTCCTAGAGCTAAAATAAATGCAAAAATTCTGGCTGTAGAACCCCACAAACGAACCTCATCCCCTTATAACAATCACACAAAGGCACACAGTCAATAATGTAACAGATGTCCTTCTCGTGAGTACTGACAGCTGTTCTTCATTCGTCCCTTTTCTTTTTCCTGTGGGGTCATTTCACGGATGCAGCTGGCGGGCTCCCACCAACCGTACCTAGAAGGAAAGTACTCAGCTTTTCGATTAGTTTTCTGTTTCTCCCAGAACATCCTTTTGGGCGATCGCTGTATCAGGTTTTATTTTTCTCGACGGAACCCATAAAATTTTTCCCGATTCTCTGTCCTTTACTGCAGCATAACCTCTGCCCCAAACTAAAACAGACCACCCTGATTCCCAGGTACCATCATCCCGTCTTATCTTTACTGGTGGCCCCTCGTCAATGATTCTTGGTTGCCAGTGTTTCTGTATTGGGGTGTGCTTACTCTCTCCTCGTTCAAAATGATTGATTGCATAAAGTGCTCGGGCCAATACTTCTGCCTGTTGGGCTATTGGGATCCTACCTCTGTGACCCTCCCCCTCCCCAAGGACACGTATCTTATCCTTCAGGAGGCGGTTGGCCCTCTCCACAATTGCTTGTCCCTGGGAATTCCCAGGGATGCCTGTAGAGTGAGATATTCCCCACCGTTCAAGCCAATCTTGTGTAGACCGCGAGATGAAACACGAGCCATTGTCTGTTTTGATGTGTCGCGGCACCCCCAGGACCGCGATGGCAGTGGCCCAATGTTGCTGAGCAGCAGGAGAGTTAGCACGCGTGTGTTGGGTGGCAATGATGATCGTCGATGATGTGTCCACGGTGACCGCCAACCATTGCTTTGGAGCCATACGTTGTTCTAAAGTGAAGTCAGTCTGCCAGATATCTAGAGGAGAGAGCCCCCGAGGGTTAACTCCCGCCCCCAACGCAGGTGCTGAATTACAGTGCGGGCATGTTTGAACCACTTCTCGAGCTGCGGATAGAGGAATGGAACATGCTCGTGACAAAGCTCGTGCTCCAATGTGCAGAGAGGAGTGTAAGTCACGTGCCTTTTGAAGTGTAAGCACCTGTCCACCTGCTACCCGGTCAGCCACCGCATTTCCAGCTGTAAAGAACCCTGGAACCTCCGAATGACTGCGGACATGAAGAATGGCCACAGATGCAGATCGGGAGACCAGAGCCTCCTCCAGCAAGAAAGCGATCTCAGTGTTAGGCACACCCTCATTGCCCATGCGAAGCAGTAACTTAGCCACAAATGCTGAATCAGTGACCACATTACACGGAGTTTCTGGCCACAAACGTAAAGCCACTGCTACGGCCCTGGCTTCAAGCACCTGAACACTGACTGTTTTATCTGTTATCAGCTTGTGTTCCCACCTATTGGATGAATTCTGCCAAACCACCGCTCCCTGACCCGTGGCAGAAGAGGCATCTGTGAATACAGTTGGTCCCTCCATCGGGGTGTCAAGTACCCTGAGCTTTAATGAAACCTGAAGGGGCTTTGCAAGTTCAAAGATCGGCAATGAATCCGAGTAGAAGATTTTTCCACCAAAGCCTTGCAAAGCAAGTAAAATGGCATCAGGCAGAGGGTTTACATTTCTGAAGGCACTTGGCATGTATATGATATCTGGTTCTTTTCCTAACGCTCTCACAGCAGCAAGCCTAATCTTCTGAAGCAAGGAGGATAACTGTTCAAGCCAGGAGGTAAATGCTCTCACTGGCTGTACAGAGAATAGCCACCAGAGTGGACGTGGCCGGGAACCCAGAGTATGTCCAAGTATCCCCACCGCCCCATCTTGGCACTTGGTGACAGCCCCCTCCAAGGGTCGATCAGGGCTCCATCGAGCAAGGACATTGGAAGAACAAGCCTGTAGGATTTCCCGCCAGGCCAAATCCATTTCCTGTGTCCATGCTCTCTCTTCCCTGGGATCCGAACCCTTCAACTGATCATAAAATGGCTTCATGAGTCGTGGAGGTATGCCAAGGGCATTGCGCACCCACTGAATAGCCCCCACCAGCTTCTGGACGTCCCACAAGGTCCTAACGTGGGGTTTAATATCCAGGCCCTGGGGAGCTACCATTGTGGGCCCAAAACGATATCCCAGAAATTCAATCCCTGGCCCCTTCTGTATCTTTTCCAGGGAGATGGTAAAACCTGCTGTAGTGAGAGCGTCAACCACCCGCCTTTCCAAATCGTGTAATTGAACCTCACTGGGAGCTGCAAGCAACAAGTCGTCCATATAATGAGTAATTCGACAATCAGGCAGTGATGTTCGTACCTGCTCAATTATTCTTCCCACCACGAGTTGGCAGATTGTGGGAGAGCATGCCATACCTTGAGGAAGTACCTTCCAATGGAACCTCTCCGAAGGCCCTTGGTTATTGAGAGTGGGTACAGTAAAAGCAAAGGCCTCCAGATCCTTCACTGCTAAGGGGATAGAGAAGAAACAATCTTTAAGATCAATAACCACCAAAGGCCATCCCTCTGGTATGGCTGATAGCAGAGGACCACCTTGTTGCACCGGACCAAAGAGGATGAGCTGTGCATTAACCATGCGAAGGTCGTGTAACAACCGAAATGACCCTGAAGATTTTCGGATAACAAAAACAGGAGTGTTCCAAGAACTAAGAGAAGGCTCCAAATGGCCTAAAAATAGCTCTCTTGAAACCAACTTCTTGAGCGCTGTTAACTTTTCATGAGTAAGGGGCCACTGATCTACCCAAACAGGACGAGCATCCTGCTTCCAGCGCAAGGGAATGGCGTGTTTCATTGCTAATTGGTAGACAGTGGCCCTTACTATAAATTTGTCATGCGAACCCCTAAGGCATCAAGGAAGTCTCGGCCCAAAATTGTGCCTGGAACAGACCCAATCAGAGGTCCAATCAGTACAGGTTTGTCTATGGAACCGTCCCTATTAATCAGAGTGATTTCCACCCGTTCCGCTGACTCGCCAGTTGACACTGTACCCCCAACCCCAGAGATGGATTTCGCCAAACCAAGCACTGGCCAGGATGGAGGCCAGTCCTTTTCTGCTATTACCGTAACATCTGCTCCTGAGTCAAGCAAGGCTGTGATAAGGACGGAGCAAGGAACCTTTTTATAAGGCAATTGTCCCATATAAGCCATAATTATCTTGACTATAGGCCGTTGACTGAGATCCATAGTTAAGGCCACTGCGGGTGAGAGATGTGGACTCTCCCCTGCGCCAAACTCAATGGCATGTGGGGCCCAAGTACTTGACTGCGGGAGGGACCCTGGGCCTGAGGTGCCCTCCCATTCTCGTTTCCCTGCGGCATAAGAGTGTATTTTCGGCAATGACGAGCTGTATGACCCAGCCTATTACAGGCTTGGCACTTGCTGTTAGTCTTGAGCTGCCCACCTGAAGCTTTACACTGTACCTTGAAATGGCCAGGCTGACCACATTTAAAGCAATTGCCCTTGGACTGACCATTTTGTATGGCCATGACAGAAAGCAATGCGTTTGCTAGCCCCTCATTAGACAGCGGTGTTGTCTGTTGTTTGTCCAGCACATACTTAATAATTTCACCCGGAGTCTCAAGATCGTCAGGGGCAGCTCGAATGATGTCCCTAACATTTTTGTGAGCCTTCTGCTTCAGGCAATCCTTTAAAATAGAAGCTTGCGCGTCCTTAGGTAGATCTGATCCTTCTACTGCTCGTATCAATCGATTAGCAAAATCAGAGAATGACTCTGAGGGACCCTGAGCAATCTCTGACCACGGGGCTGCAGGCTCTGCCTTTCTTATAAAGTTTCTAAAGGCAGTAGCAGCCGCCCCTGTAGTGGAAAGCAATTCCCCTGGGCGCAGGAGCCTAAGCTGTCTCTCTGGGGACCCAGCCATTTCTGCAGTTACTCCCGAAAGCCTCATTATATCAGTTCTCGGTTCCCCCTCCCTCCCATTAGCAGGGTGTTGAGCATCACGTCCAGCCTCAGCTACAATAGCTTTAAGTTGTATCATCCACTCCTCCCTCCACAAAGTAAACTGAACTGGCTCGAGAACGACTCTCATTAGACTCTCAATGTCATACGGGAGTAGGGGACCTGGGGCAATGAGTGCCTCAAAAGCACTTAGTGTCATCGGAGATCTCAGCCCCTTTTTCTCAATCGCTTCTGCAAACCGAGTAACTGCTTTTGCTTCCAAAGGTACCCAAACCGGTCCCTCCTGTCTGACGACAATCGGGAACACTGCATGATCTCGCTCCTTGAGTCCCGACTCACGCATTGATTCCTGGATGTCAGCCCAATTAGTGGGCCTGCGTGATAACTCTTGCTCCCCCCACAACTCCTCCCTCCATGGAGGCGAACCCGATACTGTGGGGCCGGGCAAAGCCTTCCGTTCCTCCCCCTTTTTGGAACACGATCCCTCCTCTGAGGGGGGCGGGTATGAGGGCGAGCCCACGCCTCCACGGCGCGCCGCCTCCATAAACCCTCCCCCCTCCGGACAAGAACCGCCCCCTTCGGGTGAGTGAAAGCTCTGCAAAGAGGGGTAAAGGCGGGGATATGATGGTGGCGCCTCCTTCGATGACTCAGCTTCCGCCTTCTTTTCCGGAGTTGTTGTTTCGAGCGCGGCCATGGCCATCTTGGAATCAGCCGGCGTGGCCGACGCCATCTTGGATCCGGAGTCACTGCAAGAAAGCAGATCCCCCGCACCCCCCGAGACCCCGGACGTCCCGGAATCCAGACCAAAGACCCCTTTCGCGATGGCCTGGACTTGCTTCTCCTCCCTAGCCGCTTTAAGCGCACCTAGGACCAAACCCCAGGTTTTTAATTCTTTCGCTTTATGCTCGTGGGTGGCTCTCTGGAGCAGGGCCTCAGTGAAAGAGTCCCACCGCCCCGAATCGAGC
The DNA here is from genome assembly GCF_054131305.1 of Coturnix japonica. Lineage (NCBI taxonomy): Eukaryota > Metazoa > Chordata > Aves > Galliformes > Phasianidae > Coturnix > Coturnix japonica. Next base: position 15,648,347 of record NC_140701.1, read on the forward strand.
AAAACGCCAGGGGAGGGTAAAAGCCGCGCCGACTCCAACCAAGAGGCAACAGCGGCAATATCCTTCTTAGAAGGAGCATTCTTACCACAATAGGTTTTACAAAGTTGCAATACTACTCTAAAGACGGAATCCATTTACCCAGAGACCTGAAGTCTTCCTGGTCTTCTACGAACTATCGGCCGTAGGATAGGCGCAGCGCTGCATTCCCCTTTGCACCCCACCGAGAGTGCTTCCACGGGCTCGAACCGTGGATACCGCGTCCGTCAGCGCGGTTTTAGCCGTCGCACACTCACCTCCAGGACTTTGCCTCACACGGGGCACCAATTGTTACCTCGATCTGGTAACCTGGAAAGTCAAGTCCCTTTGTGAATGTGTATCGACGGCCCCGACCAAGTCACAGCTGCTTGTTACACCAATATGGTCAGCGGTAAAATGGGGTTTATTGGAATGTGAGGGTCCCTTATATAGGTATCCAGTTTCATCCTTATCTTTTCACGTATGCATGACCCAGCAGGGGAAGGCCTATCACGTTACATCCCGAGGGTCGTACTTCGCCTAATACAACAGAAAACCATATTTTTGCAAGGGTAAAGAGTGATACCTAAGAGAGACCTTTTTATTTCTTGTATAAGTATTGATATTCCTGTGAATTTTTTCTAAAATCTGTCAGAAAAGGATATATCTGTTGGAAATGTCCTTATTTTGTAGAGGAGAAAAGGTATTTCCGTTAGTAATGTCCTCAATTTGTAGAAGAGAAAAGGTATTCAGGAAACAATGTGTCATATTTTGCTACAAAGCTTCATTTTGTAGAGAAAATGTCTTCTCTTGGGGATGAAAACCAGTATTTCTGGGAAACAACGCTATTTTAAAGGGATAAAAAGCATTATTTTGGTGAGAAAACCATGTCCTTGCAAGGATAAAGAATGATTCTTAGGAGAGAACTTTTATTTCCGGGATAGGTACTGATATTTGTGTGACATTCTTCTAAAATTTGTCAGAAATCGATATTTCTGTTGGAAATGTCCTTATTTTGAAGAGGGAAAGAGGTATTCCAATAACAGTGTTTCATATGTTGCTACAAGGGACCATTTGTAGAGAAAACGATTTCTATTGGGGATGAAAACCACTTTTTTGGGTAGAAAATGCTACTTGTAATGATGAAAAGCTTTGTATTGGTAAGAAAAAGAATTTTTGGCAAGATTCAAGAGTGATACCTGAGAGAGAACACATTTTTTTCTGGTGTAAGTATTGATATTAGTGTGAAATACATCGGAAATTTGTCTGAAATGGATAATTCTTATGTTAATGTCATTATTTTGTAGGGGAAGACAGATATTCTGGAATCAATGAGTCATAATTTGTTACAAAGCATCGTTTTAAAGAGAATGTGTCTTCTTTTGGGGATGAAAACCAGTAATTTAGGGAGAAATTGCTATTTGTAGGGATGAAAAGCATTAGTTTGGGAAGAAAACCATAGTTTTGCAAGGATGAAGAGTGATAACTGAGAGCGTACTTTTCATTTCTGGGATAAGTGTCGATATTCAAGTGACCTACTTCTAAAATTTGTCAGAAATCGATATTTCTGTTGGAAATGTCATTCTTTTTTAGATGAAAAGATTTATTCTGGAAACAATGTGTCCTATCTGGCTACAGACGATAATTTTGTAGAGAAATCGATTTCTTTTGAAGATGAAAACCACCTTTTGGTTTAGAAAATGCTGTTTGTATAGATGAAAAACATTATTTTGGTAAGAAAACCATATTTTTGCAAGGGTAAAGAGTGATACCTAAGAGAGACCTTTTTATTTCTGGTATAAGTATTGATATTCCTGTGAATTTTTTCTAAAATCTGTCAGAAAAGGATATATCTGTTGGAAATGTCCTTATTTTGTAGAGGAGAAAAGGTATTTCTGTTAGTAATGTCCTCAGTTTGTAGAAGAGAAAAGGTATTCTGGAAACAATGTGTCATATTTTGCTACAAAGCTTCATTTTGTAGAGAAAATGTCTTCTTTTGGGGATGAAAACCAGTATTTCTGGGAAACAACGCTATTTTAAAGGGATAAAAAGCATTATTTTGGTGAGAAAAGCATGTCCTTGCAAGGATAAAGAATGATTCTTAGGAGAGAACTTTTATTTCCGGGATAGGTACTGATATTTGTGTGACATTCTTCTAAAATTTGTCAGAAATCGATATTTCTGTTGGAAATGTCCTTATTTTGAAGAGGGAAAGAGGTATTCCAATAACAGTGTTTCATATGTTGCTACAAGGGACCATTTGTAGAGAAAACGATTTCTATTGGGGATGAAAACCACTTTTTTGGGTAGAAAATGCTACTTGTAATGATGAAAAGCTTTGTATTGGTAAGAAAAAGAATTTTTGGCAAGATTCAAGAGTGATACATGAGAGAGAACACATTTTTTTCTGGTGTAAGTATTGATATTAGTGTGAAATACATCGGAAATTTGTCTGAAATGGATAATTCTTATGTTAATGTCATTATTTTGTAGGGGAACACAGATATTCTGGAATCAATGTGTCATAATTTGTTACAAAGCATCGTTTTAAAGAGAATGTGTCTTCTTTTGGGGATGAAAACCAGTAATTTAGGGAGAAATTGCTATTTGTAGGGATGAAAAGCATTAGTTTGGGAAGAAAACCATAGTTTTGCAAGGATGAAGAGCGATACCTAAGAGTGTACTTTTCATTTCTGGGATAAGTGTCGATATTCAAGTGACCTACTTCTAAAATTTGTCAGAAATCGATATTTCTGTTGGAAATGTCATTCTTTTTTAGATGAAAAGAGTTATTCTGGAAACAATGTGTCATATATGGCTACAAACGATAATTCTGTAGAGAAATCGATTTCTATTGAAGATGAAAACCACCTTTAGGTTTAGAAAATGCTGTTTGTAGAGATGAAAAACATTTTGGTAAGAAAACCATATTTTTGCAAGGGTAAAGAGTGATACCTAAGAGAGACCTTTTTATTTCTGTTATAAGTATTGATATTCCTGTGAATTTTTTCTAAAATCTGGCAGAAAAGGATATATCTGTTGGAAATGTCCTTATTTTGTAGAGGAGAAAAGGTATTTCTGTTAGTAATGTCCTCAGTTTGTAGAAGAGAAAAGGTATTCTGGAAACAATGTGTCATATTTTGCTACAAAGCTTCATTTTGTAGAGAAAATGTCTTCTTTTGGGGATGAAAACCAGTATTTCTGGGAAACAACGCTATTTTAAAGGGATAAAAAGCATTATTTTGGTGGGAAAACCATGTCCTTGCAAGGATAAAGAATGATTCTTAAGAGAGAACTTTTATTTCCGGGATAGGTACTGATATTTGTGTGACGTTCTTCTAAAATTTGTCAGAAATCGATATTTCTGTTGGAAATGTCCTTATTTTGAAGAGGGAAAGAGGTATTCCAATAACAGTGTTTCATATGTTGCTACAATGGACCATTTGTAGAGAAAACGATTTCTATTGGGGATGAAAACCACTTTTTTGGGTAGAAAATGCTACTTGTAATGATGAAAAGCTTTGTATTGGTAAGAAAAAGAATTTTTGGCAAGATTCAAGAGTGATACCTGAGAGAGAACACATTTTTTTCTGGTGTAAGTATTGATATTAGTGTGAAATACATCGGAAATTTGTCTGAAATGGATAATTCTTATGTTAATGTCATTATTTTGTAGGGGAAGACAGATATTCTGGAATCAATGTGTCATAATTTGTTACAAAGCATCGTTTTAAAGAGAATGTGTCTTCTTTTGGGGATGAAAACCAGTAATTTAGGGAGAAATTGCTATTTGTAGGGATGAAAAGCATTAGTTTGGGAAGAAAACCATAGTTTTGCAAGGATGAAGAGCGATACCTAAGAGTGTACTTTTCATTTCTGGGATAAGTGTCGATATTCAAGTGACCTACTTCTAAAATTTGTCAGAAATCGATATTTCTGTTGGAAATGTCATTCTTTTTTAGATGAAAAGAGTTATTCTGGAAACAATGTGTCATATATGCCTACAAACGATAATTTTGTAGAGAAATCGATTTCTTTTGAAGATGAAAACCACCTTTACGTTTAGAAAATGCTGTTTGCAGAGATGAAAAACATTATTTTGGTAAGAAAACCATATTTTTGCAAGGGTAAAGAGTGATACCTAAGAGAGACCTTTTTATTTCTGGTATAAGTATTGATATTCCTGTGAATTTTTTCTAATATCTGTCAGAAAAGGATATATCTGTTGGAAATGTCCTTATTTTGTAGAGGAGAAAAGGTATTTCCGTTAGTAATGTCCTCAATTTGTAGAAGAGAAATGGTATTCTGGAAACAATGTGTCATATTTTGCTACAAAGCGTCATTTTGTAGAGAAAATGTCTTCTTTTGGGGATGAAAACCAGTATTTCTGGGAAACAACGCTATTTATAGGGAAAAAAAGCATTATTTTGGTGAGAAAACCATGTTCTTGCAAGGATAAAGAATGATTCTTAGGAGAGAACTTTTATTTCGAGATTGGTACTTATATTTGTGTGACATTCTTCTAAAATTTGTCAGAAATCGATATTTCTGTTGGAAATGTCCTTATTTTGAAGAGGGAAAGAGGTATTCCAATAACAGTGTTTCATATGTTGCTACAAGGGACCATTTGTAGAGAAAACGATTTCTATTGGGGATGAAAACCACTTTTTTGGGTAGAAAATGCTACTTGTAATGATGAAAAGCTTTGTATTGGTAAGAAAAAGAATTTTTGGCAAGATTCAAGAGTGATACCTGAGAGAGAACACATTTTTTTCTGGTGTAAGTATTGATATTAGTGTGAAATACATCGGAAATTTGTCTGAAATGGATAATTCTTATGTTAATGTCATTATTTTGTAGGGGAAGACAGATATTCTGGAATCAATGAGTCATAATTTGTTACAAAGCATCCTTTTAAAGAGAATGTGTCTTCTTTTGGGGATGAAAACCAGTAATTTAGGGAGAAATTGCTATTTGTAGGGATGAAAAGCATTAGTTTGGGAAGAAAACCATAGTTTTGCAAAGAATGAAGAGAGATACCTAAGAGTGTACTTTTCATTTCTGGGATAAGTGTCGATATTCATGTGACCTACTTCTAAAATTTGTCAGAAATCGATATTTCTGTTGGAAATGTCATTCTTTTTTAGATGAAAAGAGATATTCTGGAAACAATGTGTCATATTTGGCTACAAACGATAATTTTGTAGAGAAATCGATTTCTATTGAAGATGAAAACCACCTTTAGGTTTAGAAAATGCTGTTTGTAGAGATGAAAAACATTTTGGTAAGAAAACCATATTTTTGCAAGGGTAAAGAGTGATACCTAAGAGAGACCTTTTTATTTCTGTTATAAGTATTGATATTCCTGTGAATTTTTTCTAAAATCTGGCAGAAAAGGATATATCTGTTGGAAATGTCCTTGTTTTGTAGAGGAGAAAAGGTATTTCTGTTAGTAATGTCCTCAGTTTGTAGAAGAGAAAAGGTATTGTGGAAACAATGTGTCATATTTTGCTACAAAGCGTCATTTTGTAGAGAAAATGTCTTCTTTTGGGGATGAAAACCAGTATTTCTGGGAAACAACGCTATTTATAGGGAAAAAAAGCATTATTTTGGTGAGAAAACCATGTTCTTGCAAGGATAAAGAATGATTCTTAGGAGAGAACTTTTATTTCGAGATTGGTACTGATATTTGTGTGACATTCTTCTAAAATTTGTCAGAAATCGATATTTCTGTTGGAAATGTCCTTATTTTGAAGAGGGAAAGAGGTATTCCAATAACAGTGTTTCATATGTTGCTACAAGGGACCATTTGTAGAGAAAACGATTTCTATTGGGGATGAAAACCACTTTTTTGGGTAGAAAATGCTACTTGTAATGATGAAAAGCTTTGTATTGGTAAGAAAAAGAATTTTTGGCAAGATTCAAGAGTGATACCTGAGAGAGAACACATTTTTTTCTGGTGTAAGTATTGATATTAGTGTGAAATACATCGGAAATTTGTCTGAAATGGATAATTCTTATGTTAATGTCATTATTTTGTAGGGGAAGACAGATATTCTGGAATCAATGAGTCATAATTTGTTACAAAGCATCCTTTTAAAGAGAATGTGTCTTCTTTTGGGGATGAAAACCAGTAATTTAGGGAGAAATTGCTATTTGTAGGGATGAAAAGCATTAGTTTGGGAAGAAAACCATAGTTTTGCAAAGAATGAAGAGAGATACCTAAGAGTGTACTTTTCATTTCTGGGATAAGTGTCGATATTCATGTGACCTACTTCTAAAATTTGTCAGAAATCGATATTTCTGTTGGAAATGTCATTCTTTTTTAGATGAAAAGAGATATTCTGGAAACAATGTGTCATATTTGGCTACAAACGATAATTTTGTAGAGAAATCGATTTCTATTGAAGATGAAAACCACCTTTAGGTTTAGAAAATGCTGTTTGTAGAGATGAAAAACATTTTGGTAAGAAAACCATATTTTTGCAAGGGTAAAGAGTGATACCTAAGAGAGACCTTTTTATTTCTGTTATAAGTATTGATATTCCTGTGAATTTTTTCTAAAATCTGGCAGAAAAGGATATATCTGTTGGAAATGTCCTTGTTTTGTAGAGGAGAAAAGGTATTTCTGTTAGTAATGTCCTCAGTTTGTAGAAGAGAAAAGGTATTGTGGAAACAATGTGTCATATTTTGCTACAAAGCTTCATTTTGTAGAGAAAATGTCTTCTTTTGGGGATGAAAACCAGTATTTCTGGGAAACAACGCTATTTTAAAGGGATAAAAAGCATTATTTTGGTGAGAAAACCATGTCCTTGCAAGGATAAAGATTGATTCTTAGGAGAGAACTTTTATTTCCGGGATAGGTACTGATATTTGTGTGACATTCTTCTAAAATTTGTCAGAAATCGATATTTCTGTTGGAAATGTCCTTATTTTGAAGAGGGAAAGAGGTATTCCAATAACAGTGTTTCATATGTTGCTACAAGGGACCATTTGTAGAGAAAACGATTTCTATTGGGGATGAAAACCACTTTTTTGGGTAGAAAATGCTACTTGTAATGATGAAAAGCTTTGTATTGGTAAGAAAAAGAATTTTTGGCAAGATTCAAGAGTGATACCTGAGAGAGAACACATTTTTTTCTGGTGTAAGTATTGATATTAGTGTGAAATACATCGGAAATTTGTCTGAAATGGATAATTCTTATGTTAATGTCATTATTTTGTAGGGGAAGACAGATATTCTGGAATCAATGTGTCATAATTTGTTACAAAGCATCGTTTTAAAGAGAATGTGTCTTCTTTTGGGGATGAAAACCAGTAATTTAGGGAGAAATTGCTATTTGTAGGGATGAAAAGCATTAGTTTGGGAAGAAAACCATAGTTTTGCAAGGATGAAGAGCGATACCTAAGAGTGTACTTTTCATTTCTGGGATAAGTGTCGATATTCAAGTGACCTACTTCTAAAATTTGTCAGAAATCGATATTTCTGTTGGAAATGTCATTCTTTTTTAGATGAAAAGAGTTATTCTGGAAACAATGTGTCATATATGCCTACAAACGACAATTTTGTAGAGAAATCGATTTCTTTTGAAGATGAAAACCACCTTTACGTTTAGAAAATGCTGTTTGTAGAAATGAAAAACATTATTTTGGTAAGAAAACCATATTTTTGCAAGGGTAAAGAGTGATACCTAAGAGAGACCTTTTTATTTATGGTATAAGTATTGATATTCCTGTGAATTTTTTCTAATATCTGTCAGAAAACTATATATCTGTTGGAAATGTCCTTATTTTGTAGAGGAGAAAAGGTATTTCCGTTAGTAATGTCCTCAATTTGTAGAAGAGAAAAGGTATTCTGGAAACAATGTGTCATATTTTGCTACAAAGCTTCATTTTGTAGAGAAAATGTCTTCTTTTGGGGATGACAAATCGTATTTCTGGGAAACAACGCTATTTTAAAGGGAAAAAAAGCATTATTTTGGTGAGAAAACCATGTTCTTGCAAGGATAAAGACTGATTCTTAGGAGAGAACTTTTTATTTCCGGGATAGGTACTGATATTTGTGTGACATTCTTCTAAAATTTGTCAGAAATCGATATTTCTGTTGGAAATGTCCTTATTTTGAAGAGGGAAAGAGGTATTCCAATAACAGTGTTTCATATGTTGCTACAATGGACCATTTGTAGAGAAAACGATTTCTATTGGGGATGAAAACCACTTTTTTGGGTAGAAAATGCTACTTGTAATGATGAAAAGCTTTGTATTGGTAAGAAAAAGAATTTTTGGCAAGATTCAAGAGTGATACCTGAGAGAGAACACATTTTTTTCTGGTGTAAGTATTGATATTAGTGTGAAATACATCGGAAATTTGTCTGAAATGGATAATTCTTATGTTAATGTCATTATTTTGTAGGGGAAGACAGATATTCTGGAATCAATGTGTCATAATTTGTTACAAAGCATCGTTTTAAAGAGAATGTGTCTTCTTTTGGGGATGAAAACCAGTAATTTAGGGAGAAATTGCTATTTGTAGGGATGAAAAGCATTAGTTTGGGAAGAAAACCATAGTTTTGCAAGGATGAAGAGCGATACCTAAGAGTGTACTTTTCATTTCTGGGATAAGTGTCGATATTCATGTGACCTACTTCTAAAATTTGTCAGAAATCGATATTTCTGTTGGAAATGTCATTCTTTTTTAGATGAAAAGAGTTATTCTGGAAACAATGTGTCATATATGCCTACAAACGATAATTTTGTAGAGAAATCGATTTCTTTTGAAGATGAAAACCACCTTTACGCTTAGAAAATGCTGTTTGCAGAGATGAAAAACATTATTTTGGTAAGAAAACCATATTTTTGCAAGGGTAAAGAGTGATACCTAAGAGAGACCTTTTTATTTCTGGTATAAGTATTGATATTCCTGTGAATTTTTTCTAAAATCTGTCAGAAAAGGATATATCTGTTGGAAATGTCCTTATTTTGTAGAGGAGAAAAGGTATTTCCGTTAGTAATGTCCTCAATTTGTAGAAGAGAAAAGGTATTCTGGAAACAATGTGTCATATTTTGCTACAAAGCTTCATTTTGTAGAGAAAATGTCTTCTTTTGGGGATGACAAATCGTATTTCTGGGAAACAACGCTATTTTAAAGGGAAAAAAAGCATTATTTTGGTGAGAAAACCATGTTCTTGCAAGGATAAAGAATGATTCTTAGGAGAGAACTTTTTATTTCCGGGATAGGTACTGATATTTGTGTGACATTCTTCTAAAATTTGTCAGAAATCGATATTTCTGTTGGAAATGTCCTTATTTTGAAGAGGGAAAGAGGTATTCCAATAACAGTGTTTCATATGTTGCTACAAGGGACCATTTGTAGAGAAAACGATTTCTATTGGGGATGAAAACCACTTTTTTGGGTAGAAAATGCTACTTGTAATGATGAAAAGCTTTGTATTGGTAAGAAAAAGAATTTTTGGCAAGATTCAAGAGTGATACCTGAGAGAGAACACATTTTTTTCTGGTGTAAGTATTGATATTAGTGTGAAATACATCGGAAATTTGTCTGAAATGGATAATTCTTATGTTAATGTCATTATTTTGTAGGGGAAGACAGATATTCTGGAATCAATGTGTCATAATTTGTTACAAAGCATCGTTTTAAAGAGAATGTGTCTTCTTTTGGGGATGAAAACCAGTAATTTAGGGAGAAATTGCTATTTGTAGGGATGAAAAGCATTAGTTTGGGAAGAAAACCATAGTTTTGCAAGGATGAAGAGCGATACCTAAGAGTGTACTTTTCATTTCTGGGATAAGTGTCGATATTCAAGTGACCTACTTCTAAAATTTGTCAGAAATCGATATTTCTGTTGGAAATGTCATTCTTTTTTAGATGAAAAGAGTTATTCTGGAAACAATGTGTCATATATGCCTACAAACGATAATTTTGTAGAGAAATCGATTTCTTTTGAAGATGAAAACCACCTTTACGCTTAGAAAATGCTGTTTGCAGAGATGAAAAACATTTTGGTAAGAAAACCATATTTTTGCAAGGGTAAAGAGTGATACCTAAGAGAGACCTTTTTATTACTGGTATAAGTATTGATATTCCTGTGAATTTTTTGTAATATCTATCTGAAAACTATATATCTGTTGGAAATGTCCTTATTTTGTAGAGGAGAAAAGGTATTTCCGTTAGTAATGTCCTCAATTTGTAGAAGAGAAATGGTATTCTGGAAACAATGTGTCATATTTTGCTACAAAGCGTCATTTTGTAGAGAAAATGTCTTCTTTTGGGGATGAAAACCAGTATTTCTGGGAAACAACGCTATTTATAGGGAAAAAAAGCATTATTTTGGTGAGAAAACCATGTTCTTGCAAGGATAAAGAATGATTCTTAGGAGAGAACTTTTATTTCGAGATTGGTACTTATATTTGTGTGACATTCTTCTAAAATTTGTCAGAAATCGATATTTCTGTTGGAAATGTCCTTATTTTGAAGAGGGAAAGAGGTATTCCAATAACAGTGTTTCATATGTTGCTACAAGGGACCATTTGTAGAGAAAACGATTTCTATTGGGGATGAAAACCACTTTTTTGGGTAGAAAATGCTACTTGTAATGATGAAAAGCTTTGTATTGGTAAGAAAAAGAATTTTTGGCAAGATTCAAGAGTGATACCTGAGAGAGAACACATTTTTTTCTGGTGTAAGTATTGATATTAGTGTGAAATACATCGGAAATTTGTCTGAAATGGATAATTCTTATGTTAATGTCATTATTTTGTAGGGGAAGACAGATATTCTGGAATCAATGAGTCATAATTTGTTACAAAGCATCCTTTTAAAGAGAATGTGTCTTCTTTTGGGGATGAAAACCAGTAATTTAGGGAGAAATTGCTATTTGTAGGGATGAAAAGCATTAGTTTGGGATGAAAACCATAGTTTTGCAAAGAATGAAGAGAGATACCTAAGAGTGTACTTTTCATTTCTGGGATAAGTGTCGATATTCATGTGACCTACTTCTAAAATTTGTCAGAAATCGATATTTCTGTTGGAAATGTCATTCTTTTTTAGATGAAAAGAGATATTCTGGAAACAATGTGTCATATATGGCTACAAACGATAATTTTGTAGAGAAATCGATTTCTATTGAAGATGAAAACCACCTTTAGGTTTAGAAAATGCTGTTTGTAGAGATGAAAAACATTTTGGTAAGAAAACCATATTTTTGCAAGGGTAAAGAGTGATACCTAAGAGAGACCTTTTTATTTCTGGTATAAGTATTGATAATCCTGTGAATTTTTTCTAATATCTGTCAGAAAAGGATATATCTGTTGGAAATGTCCTTATTTTGTAGAGGAGAAAAGGTATTTCCGTTAGTAATGTCCTCAATTTGTAGAAGAGAAAAGGTATTCTGGAAACAATGTGTCATATTTTGCTACAAAGCTTCATTTTGTAGAGAAAATGTCTTCTTTTGGGGATGAAAACCAGTATTTCTGGGAAACAACGCTATTTTAAAGGGATAAAAAGCATTATTTTGGTGAGAAAAGCATGTTCTTGCAAGGATAAAGACTGATTCTTAGGAGAGAACTTTTTATTTCCGGGATAGGTACTGATATTTGTGTGACATTCTTCTAAAATTTGTCAGAAATCGATATTTCTGTTGGAAATGTCCTTATTTTGAAGAGGGAAAGAGGTATTCCAATAACAGTGTTTCATATGTTGCTACAAGGGACCATTTGTAGAGAAAACGATTTCTATTGGGGATGAAAACCACTTTTTTGGGTAGAAAATGCTACTTGTAATGATGAAAAGCTTTGTATTGGTAAGAAAAAGAATTTTTGGCAAGATTCAAGAGTGATACCTGAGAGAGAACACATTTTTTTCTGGTGTAAGTATTGATATTAGTGTGAAATACATCGGAAATTTGTCTGAAATGGATAATTCTTATGTTAATGTCATTATTTTGTAGGGGAAGACAGATATTCTGGAATCAATGTGTCATAATTTGTTACAAAGCATCGTTTTAAAGAGAATGTGTCTTCTTTTGGGGATGAAAACCAGTAATTTAGGGAGAAATTGCTATTTGTAGGGATGAAAAGCATTAGTTTGGGAAGAAAACCATAGTTTTGCAAGGATGAAGAGCGATACCTAAGAGTGTACTTTTCATTTCTGGGATAAGTGTCGATATTCAAGTGACCTACTTCTAAAATTTGTCAGAAATCGATATTTCTGTTGGAAATGTCATTCTTTTTTAGATGAAAAGAGTTATTCTGGAAACAATGTGTCATATATGCCTACAAACGATAATTTTGTAGAGAAATCGATTTCTTTTGAAGATGAAAACCACCTTTACGCTTAGAAAATGCTGTTTGCAGAGATGAAAAACATTTTGGTAAGAAAACCATATTTTTGCAAGGGTAAAGAGTGATACCTAAGAGAGACCTTTTTATTACTGGTATAAGTATTGATATTCCTGTGAATTTTTTGTAATATCTATCTGAAAACTATATATCTGTTGGAAATGTCCTTATTTTGTAGAGGAGAAAAGGTATTTCCGTTAGTAATGTCCTCAATTTGTAGAAGAGAAATGGTATTCTGGAAACAATGTGTCATATTTTGCTACAAAGCGTCATTTTGTAGAGAAAATGTCTTCTTTTGGGGATGAAAACCAGTATTTCTGGGAAACAACGCTATTTATAGGGAAAAAAAGCATTATTTTGGTGAGAAAACCATGTTCTTGCAAGGATAAAGAATGATTCTTAGGAGAGAACTTTTATTTCGAGATTGGTACTTATATTTGTGTGACATTCTTCTAAAATTTGTCAGAAATCGATATTTCTGTTGGAAATGTCCTTATTTTGAAGAGGGAAAGAGGTATTCCAATAACAGTGTTTCATATGTTGCTACAAGGGACCATTTGTAGAGAAAACGATTTCTATTGGGGATGAAAACCACTTTTTTGGGTAGAAAATGCTACTTGTAATGATGAAAAGCTTTGTATTGGTAAGAAAAAGAATTTTTGGCAAGATTCAAGAGTGATACCTGAGAGAGAACACATTTTTTTCTGGTGTAAGTATTGATATTAGTGTGAAATACATCGGAAATTTGTCTGAAATGGATAATTCTTATGTTAATGTCATTATTTTGTAGGGGAAGACAGATATTCTGGAATCAATGAGTCATAATTTGTTACAAAGCATCCTTTTAAAGAGAATGTGTCTTCTTTTGGGGATGAAAACCAGTAATTTAGGGAGAAATTGCTATTTGTAGGGATGAAAAGCATTAGTTTGGGATGAAAACCATAGTTTTGCAAAGAATGAAGAGAGATACCTAAGAGTGTACTTTTCATTTCTGGGATAAGTGTCGATATTCATGTGACCTACTTCTAAAATTTGTCAGAAATCGATATTTCTGTTGGAAATGTCATTCTTTTTTAGATGAAAAGAGATATTCTGGAAACAATGTGTCATATATGGCTACAAACGATAATTTTGTAGAGAAATCGATTTCTATTGAAGATGAAAACCACCTTTAGGTTTAGAAAATGCTGTTTGTAGAGATGAAAAACATTTTGGTAAGAAAACCATATTTTTGCAAGGGTAAAGAGTGATACCTAAGAGAGACCTTTTTATTTCTGGTATAAGTATTGATAATCCTGTGAATTTTTTCTAATATCTGTCAGAAAAGGATATATCTGTTGGAAATGTCCTTATTTTGTAGAGGAGAAAAGGTATTTCCGTTAGTAATGTCCTCAATTTGTAGAAGAGAAAAGGTATTCTGGAAACAATGTGTCATATTTTGCTACAAAGCTTCATTTTGTAGAGAAAATGTCTTCTTTTGGGGATGAAAACCAGTATTTCTGGGAAACAACGCTATTTTAAAGGGATAAAAAGCATTATTTTGGTGAGAAAAGCATGTTCTTGCAAGGATAAAGACTGATTCTTAGGAGAGAACTTTTTATTTCCGGGATAGGTACTGATATTTGTGTGACATTCTTCTAAAATTTGTCAGAAATCGATATTTCTGTTGGAAATGTCCTTATTTTGAAGAGGGAAAGAGGTATTCCAATAACAGTGTTTCATATGTTGCTACAAGGGACCATTTGTAGAGAAAACGATTTCTATTGGGGATGAAAACCACTTTTTTGGGTAGAAAATGCTACTTGTAATGATGAAAAGCTTTGTATTGGTAAGAAAAAGAATTTTTGGCAAGATTCAAGAGTGATACCTGAGAGAGAACACATTTTTTTCTGGTGTAAGTATTGATATTAGTGTGAAATACATCGGAAATTTGTCTGAAATGGATAATTCTTATGTTAATGTCATTATTTTGTAGGGGAAGACAGATATTCTGGAATCAATGTGTCATAATTTGTTACAAAGCATCGTTTTAAAGAGAATGTGTCTTCTTTTGGGGATGAAAACCAGTAATTTAGGGAGAAATTGCTATTTGTAGGGATGCAAAGCATTAGTTTGGGAAGAAAACCATAGTTTTGCAAGGATGAAGAGTGATACCTAAGAGTGTACTTTTCATTTCTGGGATAAGTGTCGATATTCATGTGACCTACTTCTAAAATTTGTCAGAAATCGATATTTCTGTTGGAAATGTCATTCTTTTTTAGATGAAAAGATTTATTCTGGAAACAATGTGTCATATATGCCTACAAACGATAATTTTGTAGAGAAATCGATTTCTTTTGAAGATGAAAACCACCTTTACGCTTAGAAAATGCTGTTTGCAGAGATGAAAAACATTATTTTGGTAAGAAAACCATATTTTTGCAAGGGTAAAGAGTGATACCTAAGAGAGACCTTTTTATTTCTGGTATAAGTATTGATATTCCTGTGAATTTTTTCTAATATCTATCAGAAAACTATATATCTGTTGGAAATGTCCTTATTTTGTAGAGGAGAAAAGGTATTTCCGTTAGTAATGTCCTCAATTTGTAGAAGAGAAATGGTATTCTGGAAACAATGTGTCATATTTTGCTACAAAGCGTCATTTTGTAGAGAAAATGTCTTCTTTTGGGGATGAAAACCAGTATTTCTGGGAAACAACGCTATTTATAGGGAAAAAAGCATTATTTTGGTGAGAAAACCATGTTCTTGCAAGGATAAAGAATGATTCTTAGGAGAGAACTTTTATTTCGAGATTGGTACTTATATTTGTGTGACATTCTTCTAAAATTTGTCAGAAATCGATATTTCTGTTGGAAATGTCCTTATTTTGAAGAGGGAAAGAGGTATTCCAATAACAGTGTTTCATATGTTGCTACAAGGGACCATTTGTAGAGAAAACGATTTCTATTGGGGATGAAAACCACTTTTTTGGGTAGAAAATGCTACTTGTAATGATGAAAAGCTTTGTATTGGTAAGAAAAAGAATTTTTGGCAAGATTCAAGAGTGATACCTGAGAGAGAACACATTTTTTTCTGGTGTAAGTATTGATATTAGTGTGAAATACATCGGAAATTTGTCTGAAATGGATAATTCTTATGTTAATGTCATTATTTTGTAGGGGAAGACAGATATTCTGGAATCAATGAGTCATAATTTGTTACAAAGCATCCTTTTAAAGAGAATGTGTCTTCTTTTGGGGATGAAAACCAGTAATTTAGGGAGAAATTGCTATTTGTAGGGATGAAAAGCATTAGTTTGGGATGAAAACCATAGTTTTGCAAGGATGAAGAGAGATACCTAAGAGTGTACTTTTCATTTCTGGGATAAGTGTCGATATTCATGTGACCTACTTCTAAAATTTGTCAGAAATCAATATTTCTGTTGGAAATGTCATTCTTTTTTAGATGAAAAGAGATATTCTGGAAACAATGTGTCATATTTGGCTACAAACGATAATTTTGTAGAGAAATCGATTTCTATTGAAGATGAAAACCACCTTTAGGTTTAGAAAATGCTGTTTGTAGAGATGAAAAACATTTTGGTAAGAAAACCATATTTTTGCAAGGGTAAAGAGTGATACCTAAGAGAGACCTTTTTATTTCTGTTATAAGTATTGATATTCCTGTGAATTTTTTCTAAAATCTGGCAGAAAAGGATATATCTGTTGGAAATGTCCTTATTTTGTAGAGGAGAAAAGGTATTTCTGTTAGTAATGTCCTCAATTTGTAGAAGAGAAAAGGTATTCTGGAAACAATGTGTCATATTTTGCTACAAAGCTTCATTTTGTAGAGAAAATGTCTTCTTTTGGGGATGAAAACCAGTATTTCTGGGAAACAACGCTATTTTAAAGGGATAAAAAGCATTATTTTGGTGAGAAAACCATGTCCTTGCAAGGATAAAGATTGATTCTTAGGAGAGAACTTTTATTTCCGGGATAGGTACTGATATTTGTGTGACATTCTTCTAAAATTTGTCAGAAATCGATATTTCTGTTGGAAATGTCCTTATTTTGAAGAGGGAAAGAGGTATTCCAATAACAGTGTTTCATATGTTGCTACAAGGGACCATTTGTAGAGAAAACGATTTCTATTGGGGATGAAAACCACTTTTTTGGGTAGAAAATGCTACTTGTAATGATGAAAAGCTTTGTATTGGTAAGAAAAAGAATTTTTGGCAAGATTCAAGAGTGATACCTGAGAGAGAACACATTTTTTTCTGGTGTAAGTATTGATATTAGTGTGAAATACATCGGAAATTTGTCTGAAATGGATAATTCTTATGTTAATGTCATTATTTTGTAGGGGAAGACAGATATTCTGGAATCCATGAGTCATAATTTGTTACAAAGCATCGTTTTAAAGAGAATGTGTCTTCTTTTGGGGATGAAAACCAGTAATTTAGGGAGAAATTGCTATTTGTAGGGATGAAAAGCATTAGTTAGGGAAGAAAACCATAGTTTTGCAAGGATGAAGAGAGATACCTAAGAGTGTACTTTTCATTTCTGGGATAAGTGTCGATATTCATGTGACCTACTTCTAAAATTTGTCAGAAATCGATATTTCTGTTGGAAATGTCATTCTTTTTTAGATGAAAAGAGATATTCTGGAAACAATGTGTCATATATGGCTACAAACGATAATTTTGTAGAGAAATCGATTTCTTTTGAAGATGAAAACCACCTTTACGTTTAGAAAATGCTGTTTGTAGAAATGGAAAACATTATTTTGGTAAGAAAACCATATTTTTGCAAGGGTAAAGGGTGATACCTAAGAGAGACCTTTTTATTTCTGGTATAAGTATTGATATTCCTGTGAATTTTTTCTAATATCTATCAGAAAACTATATATCTGTTGGAAATGTCCTTATTTTGTAGAGGAGAAAAGGTATTTCCGTTAGTAATGTCCTCAATTTGTAGAAGAGAAATGGTATTCTGGAAACAATGTGTCATATTTTGCTACAAAGCGTCATTTTGTAGAGAAAATGTCTTCTTTTGGGGATGAAAACCAGTATTTCTGGGAAACAACGCTATTTATAGGGAAAAAAAGCATTATTTTGGTGAGAAAACCATGTTCTTGCAAGGATAAAGAATGATTCTTAGGAGAGAACTTTTATTTCGAGATTGGTACTTATATTTGTGTGGCATTCTTCTAAAATTTGTCAGAAATCGATATTTCTGTTGGAAATGTCCTTATTTTGAAGAGGGAAAGAGGTATTCCAATAACAGTGTTTCATATGTTGCTACAAGGGACCATTTGTAGAGAAAACGATTTCTATTGGGGATGAAAACCACTTTTTTGGGTAGAAAATGCTACTTGTAATGATGAAAAGCTTTGTATTGGTAAGAAAAAGAATTTTTGGCAAGATTCAAGAGTGATACCTGAGAGAGAACACATTTTTTTCTGGTGTAAGTATTGATATTAGTGTGAAATACATCGGAAATTTGTCTGAAATGGATAATTCTTATGTTAATGTCATTATTTTGTAGGGGAAGACAGATATTCTGGAATCAATGAGTCATAATTTGTTACAAAGCATCCTTTTAAAGAGAATGTGTCTTCTTTTGGGGATGAAAACCAGTAATTTAGGGAGAAATTGCTATTTGTAGGGATGAAAAGCATTAGTTTGGGATGAAAACCATAGTTTTGCAAGGATGAAGAGAGATACCTAAGAGTGTACTTTTCATTTCTGGGATAAGTGTCGATATTCATGTGACCTACTTCTAAAATTTGTCAGAAATCAATATTTCTGTTGGAAATGTCATTCTTTTTTAGATGAAAAGAGATATTCTGGAAACAATGTGTCATATTTGGCTACAAACGATAATTTTGTAGAGAAATCGATTTCTATTGAAGATGAAAACCACCTTTAGGTTTAGAAAATGCTGTTTGTAGAGATGAAAAACATTTTGGTAAGAAAACCATATTTTTGCAAGGGTAAAGAGTGATACCTAAGAGAGACCTTTTTATTTCTGTTATAAGTATTGATATTCCTGTGAATTTTTTCTAAAATCTGGCAGAAAAGGATATATCTGTTGGAAATGTCCTTATTTTGTAGAGGAGAAAAGGTATTTCTGTTAGTAATGTCCTCAGTTTGTAGAAGAGAAAAGGTATTCTGGAAACAATGTGTCATATTTTGCTACAAAGCTTCATTTTGTAGAGAAAATGTCTTCTTTTGGGGATGAAAACCAGTATTTCTGGGAAACAACGCTATTTTAAAGGGATAAAAAGCATTATTTTGGTGAGAAAACCATGTCCTTGCAAGGATAAAGATTGATTCTTAGGAGAGAACTTTTATTTCCGGGATAGGTACTGATATTTGTGTGACATTCTTCTAAAATTTGTCAGAAATCGATATTTCTGTTGGAAATGTCCTTATTTTGAAGAGGGAAAGAGGTATTCCAATAACAGTGTTTCATATGTTGCTACAAGGGACCATTTGTAGAGAAAACGATTTCTATTGGGGATGAAAACCACTTTTTTGGGTAGAAAATGCTACTTGTAATGATGAAAAGCTTTGTATTGGTAAGAAAATGAATTTTGGCAAGATTCAAGAGTGATACCTGAGAGAGAACACATTTTTTTCTGGTGTAAGTATTGATATTAGTGTGAAATACATCGGAAATTTGTCTGAAATGGATAATTCTTATGTTAATGTCATTATTTTGTAGGGGAAGACAGATATTCTGGAATCCATGAGTCATAATTTGTTACAAAGCATCGTTTTAAAGAGAATGTGTTTTCTTTTGGGGATGAAAACCAGTAATTTAGGGAGAAATTGCTATTTGTAGGGATGAAAAGCATTAGTTAGGGAAGAAAACCATAGTTTTGCAAGGATGAAGAGAGATACCTAAGAGTGTACTTTTCATTTCTGGGATAAGTGTCGATATTCATGTGACCTACTTCTAAAATTTGTCAGAAATCGATATTTCTGTTGGAAATGTCATTCTTTTTTAGATGAAAAGAGATATTCTGGAAACAATGTGTCATATTTGGCTACAAACGATAATTTTGTAGAGAAATCGATTTCTATTGAAGATGAAAACCACCTTTAGGTTTAGAAAATGCTGTTTGTAGAGATGAAAAACATTTTGGTAAGAAAACCATATTTTTGCAAGGGTAAAGAGTGATACCTAAGAGAGACCTTTTTATTTCTGGTATAAGTATTGATATTCCTGTGAATTTTTTCTAAAATCTGGCAGAAAAGGATATATCTGTTGGAAATGTCCTTATTTTGTAGAGGAGAAAAGGTATTTCTGTTAGTAATGTCCTCAGTTTGTAGAAGAGAAAAGGTATTCTGGAAACAATGTGTCATATTTTGCTACAAAGCTTCATTTTGTAGAGAAAATGTCTTCTTTTGGGGATGAAAACCAGTATTTCTGGGAAACAACGCTATTTTAAAGGGATAAAAAGCATTATTTTGGTGAGAAAACCATGTCCTTGCAAGGATAAAGATTGATTCTTAGGAGAGAACTTTTATTTCCGGGATAGGTACTGATATTTGTGTGACATTCTTCTAAAATTTGTCAGAAATCGATATTTCTGTTGGAAATGTCCTTATTTTGAAGAGGGAAAGAGGTATTCCAATAACAGTGTTTCATATGTTGCTACAAGGGACCATTTGTAGAGAAAACGATTTCTATTGGGGATGAAAACCACTTTTTTGGGTAGAAAATGCTACTTGTAATGATGAAAAGCTTTGTATTGGTAAGAAAATGAATTTTGGCAAGATTCAAGAGTGATACCTGAGAGAGAACACATTTTTTTCTGGTGTAAGTATTGATATTAGTGTGAAATACATCGGAAATTTGTCTGAAATGGATAATTCTTATGTTAATGTCATTATTTTGTAGGGGAAGACAGATATTCTGGAATCCATGAGTCATAATTTGTTACAAAGCATCGTTTTAAAGAGAATGTGTCTTCTTTTGGGGATGAAAACCAGTAATTTAGGGAGAAATTGCTATTTGTAGGGATGAAAAGCATTAGTTAGGGAAGAAAACCATAGTTTTGCAAGGATGAAGAGAGATACCTAAGAGTGTACTTTTCATTTCTGGGATAAGTGTCGATATTCATGTGACCTACTTCTAAAATTTGTCAGAAATCGATATTTCTGTTGGAAATGTCATTCTTTTTTAGATGAAAAGAGATATTCTGGAAACAATGTGTCATATTTGGCTACAAACGATAATTTTGTAGAGAAATCGATTTCTATTGAAGATGAAAACCACCTTTAGGTTTAGAAAATGCTGTTTGTAGAGATGAAAAACATTTTGGTAAGAAAACCATATTTTTGCAAGGGTAAAGAGTGATACCTAAGAGAGACCTTTTTATTTCTGTTATAAGTATTGATATTCCTGTGAATTTTTTCTAAAATCTGGCAGAAAAGGATATATCTGTTGGAAATGTCCTTATTTTGTAGAGGAGAAAAGGTATTTCTGTTAGTAATGTCCTCAGTTTGTAGAAGAGAAAAGGTATTCTGGAAACAATGTGTCATATTTTGCTACAAAGCTTCATTTTGTAGAGAAAATGTCTTCTTTTGGGGATGAAAACCAGTATTTCTGGGAAACAACGCTATTTTAAAGGGATAAAAAGCATTATTTTGGTGAGAAAACCATGTCCTTGCAAGGATAAAGATTGATTCTTAGGAGAGAACTTTTATTTCCGGGATAGGTACTGATATTTGTGTGACATTCTTCTAAAATTTGTCAGAAATCGATATTTCTGTTGGAAATGTCCTTATTTTGAAGAGGGAAAGAGGTATTCCAATAACAGTGTTTCATATGTTGCTACAAGGGACCATTTGTAGAGAAAACGATTTCTATTGGGGATGAAAACCACTTTTTTGGGTAGAAAATGCTACTTGTAATGATGAAAAGCTTTGTATTGGTAAGAAAATGAATTTTGGCAAGATTCAAGAGTGATACCTGAGAGAGAACACATTTTTTTCTGGTGTAAGTATTGATATTAGTGTGAAATACATCGGAAATTTGTCTGAAATGGATAATTCTTATGTTAATGTCATTATTTTGTAGGGGAAGACAGATATTCTGGAATCCATGAGTCATAATTTGTTACAAAGCATCGTTTTAAAGAGAATGTGTCTTCTTTTGGGGATGAAAACCAGTAATTTAGGGAGAAATTGCTATTTGTAGGGATGAAAAGCATTAGTTAGGGAAGAAAACCATAGTTTTGCAAGGATGAAGAGAGATACCTAAGAGTGTACTTTTCATTTCTGGGATAAGTGTCGATATTCATGTGACCTACTTCTAAAATTTGTCAGAAATCGATATTTCTGTTGGAAATGTCATTCTTTTTTAGATGAAAAGAGATATTCTGGAAACAATGTGTCATATTTGGCTACAAACGATAATTTTGTAGAGAAATCGATTTCTATTGAAGATGAAAACCACCTTTAGGTTTAGAAAATGCTGTTTGTAGAGATGAAAAACATTTTGGTAAGAAAACCATATTTTTGCAAGGGTAAAGAGTGATACCTAAGAGAGACCTTTTTATTTCTGTTATAAGTATTGATATTCCTGTGAATTTTTTCTAAAATCTGGCAGAAAAGGATATATCTGTTGGAAATGTCCTTATTTTGTAGAGGAGAAAAGGTATTTCTGTTAGTAATGTCCTCAGTTTGTAGAAGAGAAAAGGTATTCTGGAAACAATGTGTCATATTTTGCTACAAAGCTTCATTTTGTAGAGAAAATGTCTTCTTTTGGGGATGAAAACCAGTATTTCTGGGAAACAACGCTATTTTAAAGGGATAAAAAGCATTATTTTGGTGAGAAAACCATGTCCTTGCAAGGATAAAGATTGATTCTTAGGAGAGAACTTTTATTTCCGGGATAGGTACTGATATTTGTGTGACATTCTTCTAAAATTTGTCAGAAATCGATATTTCTGTTGGAAATGTCCTTATTTTGAAGAGGGAAAGAGGTATTCCAATAACAGTGTTTCATATGTTGCTACAAGGGACCATTTGTAGAGAAAACGATTTCTATTGGGGATGAAAACCACTTTTTTGGGTAGAAAATGCTACTTGTAATGATGAAAAGCTTTGTATTGGTAAGAAAAAGAATTTTTGGCAAGATTCAAGAGTGATACCTGAGAGAGAACACATTTTTTTCTGGTGTAAGTATTGATATTAGTGTGAAATACATCGGAAATTTGTCTGAAATGGATAATTCTTATGTTAATGTCATTATTTTGTAGGGGAAGACAGATATTCTGGAATCCATGAGTCATAATTTGTTACAAAGCATCGTTTTAAAGAGAATGTGTCTTCTTTTGGGGATGAAAACCAGTAATTTAGGGAGAAATTGCTATTTGTAGGGATGAAAAGCATTAGTTAGGGAAGAAAACCATAGTTTTGCAAGGATGAAGAGAGATACCTAAGAGTGTACTTTTCATTTCTGGGATAAGTGTCGATATTCATGTGACCTACTTCTAAAATTTGTCAGAAATCGATATTTCTGTTGGAAATGTCATTCTTTTTTAGATGAAAAGAGATATTCTGGAAACAATGTGTCATATTTGGCTACAAACGATAATTTTGTAGAGAAATCGATTTCTATTGAAGATGAAAACCACCTTTAGGTTTAGAAAATGCTGTTTGTAGAGATGAAAAACATTTTGGTAAGAAAACCATATTTTTGCAAGGGTAAAGAGTGATACCTAAGAGAGACCTTTTTATTTCTGTTATAAGTATTGATATTCCTGTGAATTTTTTCTAAAATCTGGCAGAAAAGGATATATCTGTTGGAAATGTCCTTATTTTGTAGAGGAGAAAAGGTATTTCTGTTAGTAATGTCCTCAGTTTGTAGAAGAGAAAAGGTATTCTGGAAACAATGTGTCATATTTTGCTACAAAGCTTCATTTTGTAGAGAAAATGTCTTCTTTTGGGGATGAAAACCAGTATTTCTGGGAAACAACGCTATTTTAAAGGGATAAAAAGCATTATTTTGGTGAGAAAACCATGTCCTTGCAAGGATAAAGATTGATTCTTAGGAGAGAACTTTTATTTCCGGGATAGGTACTGATATTTGTGTGACATTCTTCTAATATTTGTCAGAAATCGATATTTCTGTTGGAAATGTCCTTATTTTGAAGAGGGAAAGAGGTATTCCAATAACAGTGTTTCATATGTTGCTACAAGGGACCATTTGTAGAGAAAACGATTTCTATTGGGGATGAAAACCACTTTTTTGGGTAGAAAATGCTACTTGTAATGATGAAAAGCTTTGTATTGGTAAGAAAATGAATTTTGGCAAGATTCAAGAGTGATACCTGAGAGAGAACACCTTTTTTTCTGGTGTAAGTATTGATATTAGTGTGAAATACATCGGAAATTTGTCTGAAATGGATAATTCTTATGTTAATGTCATTATTTTGTAGGGGAAGACAGATATTCTGGAATCAATGAGTCATAATTTGTTACAAAGCATCCTTTTAAAGAGAATGTGTCTTCTTTTGGGGATGAAAACCAGTAATTTAGGGAGAAATTGCTATTTGTAAGGATGAAAAGCATTAGTTAGGGAAGAAAACCATAGTTTTGCAAGGATGAAGAGAGATACCTAGGAGTGTACTTTTCATTTCTGGGATAAGTGTCGATATTCAAGTGACCTACTTCTAAAATTTGTCAGAAATCGATATTTCTGTTGGAAATGTCATTCTTTTTTAGATGAAAAGAGATATTCTGGAAACAATGTGTCATATATGGCTACAAACGATAATTTTGTAGAGAAATCGATTTCTTTTGAAGATGAAAACCACCTTTACGTTTAGAAAATGCTGTTTGTAGAAATGAAAAACATTATTTTGGTAAGAAAACCATATTTTTGCAAGGGTAAAGAGTGATACCTAAGAGAGACCTTTTTATTTCTGGTATAAGTATTGATATTCCTGTGAATTTTTTCTAATATCTGTCAGAAAAGGATATATCTGTTGGAAATGTCCTTATTTTGTAGAGGAGAAAAGGTATTTCCGTTAGTAATGTCCTCAATTTGTAGAAGAGAAATGGTATTGTGGAAACAATGTGTCATATTTTGCTACAAAGCTTCATTTTGTAGAGAAAATGTCTTCTTTTGGGGATGACAAATCGTATTTCTGGGAAACAACGCTATTTTAAAGGGAAAAAAAGCATTATTTTGGTGAGAAAACCATGTTCTTGCAAGGATAAAGACTGATTCTTAGGAGAGAACTTTTTATTTCCGGGATAGGTACTGATATTTGTGTGACATTCTTCTAAAATTTGTCAGAAATCGATATTTCTGTTGGAAATGTCCTTATTTTGAAGAGGGAAAGAGGTATTCCAATAACAGTGTTTCATATGTTGCTACAAGGGACCATTTGTAGAGAAAACGATTTCTATTGGGGATGAAAACCACTTTTTTGGGTAGAAAATGCTACTTGTAATGATGAAAAGCTTTGTATTGGTAAGAAATACAATTTTTGGCAAGATTCAAGAGTGATACCTGAGAGAGAACACATTTTTTTCTGGTGTAAGTATTGATATTAGTGTGAAATACATCGGAAATTTGTCTGAAATGGATAATTCTTATGTTAATTTCATTATTTTGTAGGGGAAGACAGATATTCTGGAATCAATGTGTCATAATTTGTTACAAAGCATCGTTTTAAAGAGAATGTGTCTTCTTTTGGGGATGAAAACCAGTAATTTAGGGAGAAATTGCTATTTGTAGGGATGAAAAGCATTAGTTTGGGAAGAAAACCATAGTTTTGCAAGGATGAAGAGTGATACCTAAGAGTGTACTTTTCATTTCTGGGATAAGTGTCGATATTCAAGTGACCTACTTCTAAAATTTGTCAGAAATCGATATTTCTGTTGGAAATGTCATTATTTTTTAGATGAAAAGAGTTATTCTGGAAACAATGTGTCATATATGGCTACAAACGATAATTTTGTAGAGAAATCGATTTCTTTTGAAGATGAAAACCACCTTTATGTTTAGAAAATGCTGTTTGTAGAGATGAAAAACCATATTTTGGTAAGAAAAGCATATATTTGCCAGGGTAAAGAGCGATACCTAAGAGAGACCTTTTTATTTCTGGTATAAGTATTGATATTCCTGTGAAATTTCTCTAAAATCTTTCAGAAAAGGATATATCTGTTGGAAATGTCCTTATTTTGTAGAGGGGAAAAGGTATTTCTGTTAGTAACGTCCTCAATTTGTAGAAGAGAAAAGGTATTCTGGAAACAATGTGTCATATTTTGCTACAAAGCCTCATTTTGTAGAGAAAATGTCTTCTTTTGGGGATGAAAAGCAGTATTTCTGGGAAACAACGCTTTTTTAAAGGGATAAAAAGCATTATTTTGGTGAGAAAACCATGTTTTTGCAAGGTTAAAGAATGATTCTTAGGAGAGAACTTTTTATTTCTGGGATAGGTACTGATATTTGTGTGACATTCTTCTAAAATTTGTCAGAAATCGATATTTCTGTTGGAAATGTCCTTATTTTGAAGAGGGAAAGAGGTATTCCAATAACAGTGTTTCATATGTTGCTGCAAGGGACCATTTGTAGAGAAAACGATTTCTATTGGGGATGAAAACCACTTTTTTGGGTAGAAAATGCTACTTGTAATGATGAAAAGCGTTGTATTGGTAAAAAAAATGAATTTTTGGCAAGATTCAAGAGTGATACCTAAGAGAGAACACATTTTTTTCTGGTGTATGTATTGATATTAGTGTGAAATACATCGGAAATTTGTCTGAAATGGATAATTCTTATGTTAATGTCATTATTTTGAAGGGGAAGACAGATATTCTGGAATCAATGAGTCATAATTTGTTACAAAGCATCATTTTAAAGAGAATGTGTCTTCTTTTGGGGATGAAAAGCAGTAATTTAGGGAGAAATTGCTATTTGTAGGGATGAAAAGCATTAGTTTGGGAAGAAAACCATGGTTTTGCAAGGATGAAGAGTGATACCTAAGAGTGTACTTTTCGTTTCTGGGATAAGTGTCGATATTCATGTGACCTACTTCTAAAATTTGTCAGAAATCGATATTTCTGTTGGAAATGTCATTCTTTTTTAGATGAAAAGTGTTATTCTGGAAACAGTGTGTCGTATTTGGCTACAAACGATAATTTTGTAGAGAAATCTATTTCTTTTGGTGATGAAAACCACCTTTATGTTTAGAAAATGCTGTTTGTAGAGATGAAAAACCTTATTTTGGTAAGAAAAGCATATATTTGCCAGGGTAAAGAGGGATACCTTAGAGAGACCTTTTTATTTCTGGTATAAGTATTGATATTCCTGTGAATTTTTTCTAATATCTGTCAGAAAAGGATATATCTGTTGGAAATGTCCTTATTTTGTAGAGGGGAAAAGGTATTTCCTTTAGTAACGTCCTCAATTTGTAGAAGAGAAAAGGTATTCTGGAAACAATGTGTCATATTTTGCTACAAAGCCTCATTTTGTAGAGAACATGTCTTCTTTTGGGGATGAAAAGCAGTATTTCTGGGAAACAACGCTTTTTTAAAGGGATAAAAAGCATTATTTTGGTGAGAAAACCATGTTTTTGCAAGGTTAATGAATGATTCTTAGGAGAGAACTTTTTATTTCCGGGATAGGTACTGATATTTGTGTGACATTCTTCTAAAATTTGTCAGAAATCGATATTTCTGTTGGAAATGTCCTTATTTTGAAGAGGGAAAGAGGTATTCCAATAACAGTGTTTCATATGTTGCTGCAAGGGACCATTTGTAGAGAAAACGATTTCTATTGGGGATGAAAACCACTTTTTTGGGTAGAAAATGCTACTTGTAATGATGAAAAGCTTTGTATTGGTAAGAAAATGAATTTTTGGCAAGATTCAAGAGTGATACCTAAGAGAGAACACATTTTTTTCTGGTGTATGTATTGATATTAGTGTGAAACACATCGGAAATTTGTCTGAAATGGATAATTCTTATGTTAATGTCATTATTTTGTAGGGGAAGACAGATATGCTGGAATCAATGAGTCATAATTTGTTACAAAGCATCATTTTAAAGACAATGTGTCTTCTTTTGGGGATGAAAAGCAGTAATTTAGGGAGAAATTGCTATTTGTAGGGATGAAAAGCATTAGTTTGGGAAGAAAACCATAGTTTTGCAAGGATGAAGAGTGATACCTAAGAGTATACTTTTCGTTTCTGGGATAAGTATCGATATTCATGTGACCTACTTCTAAAATTTGTCAGAAAGCGATATTTCTGTTGGAAATGTCATTCTTTTTTAGATGAAAAGAGTTATTCTGGAAACAGTGTGTCGTATTTGGCTACAAACGATAATTTTGTAGAGAAATCTATTTCTTTTGGTGATGAAAACCACCTTTATGTTTAGAAAATGCTGTTTGTAGAGATGAAAAACATTATTTTGGTAAGAAAACCATATATTTGCCAGGGTAAAGAGGGATACCTAAGAGAGACCTTTTTATTTCTGGTATAAGTATTGATATTGCTGTGAAATTTCTCTAAAATCTTTCAGAAAAGGATATATCTGTTGGAAATGTCCTTATTTTGTAGAGGGGAAAAGGTATTTCCTTTAGTAACGTCCTCAATTTGTAGAAGAGAAAAGGTATTCTGGAAACAATGTGTCATATTTTGCTACAAAGCCTCATTTTGTAGAGAAAATGTCTTCTTTTGGGGATGAAAACCAGTATTTCTGGGAAACAACGCTTTTTTAAAGGGATAAAAAGCATTATTTTGGTGAGAAAACCATGTTTTTGCAAGGTTAAAGAATGATTCTTAGGAGAGAACTTTTTATTTCTGGGATAGGTTATGATATTTGTGTGACATTCTTCTAAAATTGGTCAGAAATCGATATTTCTGTTGGAAATGTCCTTATTTTGAAGAGGGAAAGAGGTATTCCATTAACAGTGTTTCATATGTTGCTGCAAGTGACCATTTGTAGAGAAAACGATTTCTATTGGGGATGAAAACCACTTTTTTGGGTAGAAAATGCTACTTGTAATGATGAAAAGCTTTGTATTGGTAAGAAAATTAATTTTTGACAAGATTCAAGAGTGATACCTAAGAGAGAACACATTTTTTTCTGGTGTATGTATTGATATTAGTGTGAAACACATCGGAAATTTGTCTGAAATGGATAATTCTTATGTTAATGTCATTATTTTGAAGGGGAAGACAGATATTCAGGAATCAATGAGTCATAATTTGTTACAAAGCATCGTTTTAAAGAGAATGTGTCTTCTTTTGGGGATGAAAACCAGTAATTTAGGGAGAAATTGCTATTTGTAGGGATGAAAAGCATTAGTTTGGGAAGAAAACCATGGTTTTGCAAGGATGAAGAGTGATACCTAAGAGTGTACTTTTCGTTTCTGGGATAAGTATCGATATTCATGTGACCTACTTCTAAAATTTGTCAGAAATCGATATTTCTGTTGGAAATGACATTCATTTTTAGATGAAAAGAGTTATTCTGGAAACAGTGTGTCGTATTTGGCTACAAACGAAAATTTTGTAGAGAAATCTATTTCTTTTGGTGATGAAAACCACCTTTATGTTTAGAAAATGCTGTTTGTAGAGATGAAAAACCTTATTTTGGTAAGAAAAGCATATATTTGCCAGGGTAAAGAGCGATACTTAAGAGAGACCTTTTTATTTCTTGTATAAGTATTGATATTCCTGTGAATTTTTTCTAATATCTGTCAGAAAAGGATATATCTGTTGGAAATGTCCTTATTTTGTAGAGGAGAAAAGGTATTTCTGTTAGTAATGTCCTCAATTTGTAGAAGAGAAAAGGTATTCTGGAAACAATGTGTCATATTTTGCTACAAAGCTTCATTTTGTAGAGAAAATGTCTTCTTTTAAGGATGACAAATCGTATTTCTGGGAAACAACGCTATTTTAAAAAGAAAAAAAGCATTATTTTGGTGAGAAAACCATGTTCTTGCAAGGATAAAGACTGATTCTTAGGAGAGAACTTTTTATTTCCGGGATAGGTACTGATATTTGTGTGACATTCTTCTAAAATTGGTCAGAAATCGATATTTCTGTTGGAAATGTTCGTATTTTGAAGAGGGAAAGAGGTATTGCAATAACAGTCTTTCATATGTTGCTGCAAGGGACCATTTGTAGAGAAAACGATTTCTATTGGGGATGAAAACCACTTTTTTGGGTAGAAAACGCTACTTGTAATGATGAAAAGCTTTGTATTGGTAAGAAAATGAATTTTTGGCAAGATTCAAGAGTGATACCTAAGAGAGAACACATTTTTTTCTGGTGTAAGTATTGATATTAGTGTGAAACACATCGGAAATTTGTCTGAAATGGATAATTCTTATGTTAATGTCATTATTTTGTAGGGGAAGACAGATATTCTGGAATCAATGAGTCATAATTTGTTACAAAGCATCCTTTTAAAGACAATGTGTCTTCTTTTGGGGATGAAAACCAGTAATTTAGGGAGAAATTGCTATTTGTAGGGATGAAAAGCATTAGTTTGGGAAGAAAACCATGGTTTTGCAAGGATGAAGAGTGATACCTAAGAGTATACTTTTCATTTCTGGGATAAGTATCGATATTCATGTGACCTACTTCTAAAATTTGTCAGAAATCGATATTTCAGTTGGAAATGTCATTATTTTAAGATGAAAAGAGTTATTCTGGAAACAGTGTGTCATATTTGGCTACAAACGATAATTTTGTAGAGAAATCGATTTCTTTTGGTGATGAAAACCACCTTTACGTTTAGAAAATGCTGTTTGTAGAGATGAAAAACATTTTGGTAAGAAAACCATATTTTTGCAAGGGTAAAGAGTGATACCTAAGAGAGACCTTTTTATTTCTGGTATAAGTATCGATATTCCTGTGAAATTTTTCTAAAATCTTTCAGAAAAGGATATATCTGTTGAAAATGTCCTTATTTTGTAGAGGGGAAAAGGTATTTCTATTAGTAATGTCCTCAATTTGTAGAAGAGAAAAGGTATTCTGGAAACAATGTGTCATATTTTTCTACAAAGCCTCATTTTGTAGAGAAAATGTCTACTTCTGGGGATGAAAACCAGTATTTCTGGGAAACCGCTTTTTTAAAGGGATAAAAAGCATTATTTTGGTGAGAAAACCATGTCCTTGCAAGGTTAAAGAATGATTCTTAGGAGAGAACTTTTTATTTCTGGGATAGGTACTGATATTTGTGTGACATTCTTCTAAAACTGGTCAGAAATCGATATTTCTGTTGGAAATGTCCTTATTTTGAAGAGGGAAAGAGGTATTCCAATAACAGTGTTTCATATGTTGCTGCAAGGGACCATTTGTAGAGAAAACGATTTCTATTGGGGATGAAAACCACTTTTTTGGGTAGAAAATGCTACTTGTAATGATGAAAAGCTTTGTATTGGTAAGAAAATGAATTTTTGGCAAGATTCAAGAGTGATACCTAAGAGAGAACACATTTTTTTCTGGTGTATGTATTGATATTAGTGTGAAACAGATCGGAAATTTGTCTGAAATGGATAATTCTTATGTTAATGTCATTATTTTGTAGGGGAAGACAGATATTCTGGAATCAATGAGTCATAATTTGTTACAAAGCATCATTTTAGAGAGAACGTGTCTTCTTTTGGGGATGAAAAGCAGTAATTTAGTGAGAAATTGCTATTTGTAGGGATGAAAAGCATTAGTTTGGGAAGAAAACCATGGTTTTTCAAGGATGAAGAGTGATACCTAAGAGTATACTTTTCGTTTCTGGGAAAAGAATTGATATTCATGTGACCTACTTCTAAAATTTGTCAGAAATCGATATTTCTGTTGGAAATGTCATTCTTTTTTAGATGAAAAGTGTTATTCTGGAAACAGTGTGTCGTATTTGGCTACAAACGATAATTTTGTAGAGAAATCTATTTCTTTTGGTGATGAAAACCACCTTTATGTTTAGAAAATGCTGTTTGTAGAGATGAAAAACCTTATTTTGGTAAGAAAAGCATATATTTGCCAGGGTAAAGAGTGATACCTAAGAGAGACCTTTTTATTTCTGGTATAAGTATTGATATTCCTGTGAAATTTTTCTAAAATCTGTCAGAAAAGGATACATCTGTTGAAAATGTCCTTATTTTGTAGAGGAGAAAAGGTATTTCCGTTAGTAATGTCCTCAATTTGTAGAAGAGAAAAGGTATTCTGGAAACAATGTGTCATATTTTGCTTCAAAGCTTCATTTTGTCGAGAAAATGTCTTCTTTTGGGGATGAAAACCAGTATTTCTGGGAAACAACGCTATTTTAAAGGGATAAAAAGCATTATTTTGGTGAGAAAACCATGTTTTTGCAAGGTTAAAGAATGATTCTTAGGAGAGAACTTTTTATTTCCGGGATAGGTTCTGATATTTGTGTGACATTCTTCTAAAATTTGTCAGAAATCGATATTTCTGTTGGAAATATCCTTATTTTGAAGAAGGAAAGAGGTATTCCTATAACAGTGTTTCATATGTTGCTGCAAGGGACCATTTGTAGAGAAAACAATTTCGATTGGGGATGAAAACCACTTTTTTGGGTAGAAAATGCTACTTGTAATGATGAAAAGCTTTGTATTGGTAAGAAAATGAATTTTTGGCAAGATTCAAGAGTGATACCTAAGAAAGAACACATTTTTTTCTGGTGTAAGTATTGATATTAGTGTGAAACACATCGGAAATTTGTCTGAAATGGATAATTCTTATGTTAATGTCATTATTTTGTAGGGGAAGACAGATATCCTGGAATCAATGAGTCATAATTTGTTACAAAGCATCATTTTAAAGAGAATGTGTCTTCTTTTGGGGATGAAAACCAGAAATTTAGGGAGAAATTGCTATTTGTAGGGATGAAAAGCATTAGTTTGGGAAGAAAACCATAGTTTGGCAAGGATGAAGAGTGATACCTAAGAGTGTACTTTTCGTTTCTGGGATAAGTGTTGATATTCATGTGACCTACTTCTAAAATTTGTCAGAAATCGATATTTCTGTTGGAAATGTCATTCTTTTTTAGATGAAAAGAGTTATTCTGGAAACAGTGTGACGTATTTGGCTACAAACGATAATTTTGTAGAGAAATCGATTTCTTTTGGTGATGAAAACCACCTTTATGTTTAGAAAATGCTGTTTGTAGAGATGAAAAACCTTATTTTGGTAAGAAAAGCATATATTTGCCAGGGTAAAGAGTGAAACCTAAGAGAGACCTTTTTATTTCTGGTATAAGTATTGATATTCCTGTGAAATTTTTCTAAAATCTGTCAGAAAAGGATACATCTGTTGAAAATGTCCTTATTTTGTAGAGGAGAAAAGGTATTTCTGTTAGTAATGTCCTCAGTTTGTAGAAGAGAAAAGGTATTCTGGAAACAATGTGTCATATTTTGCTACAAAGCTTCGTTTTGTAGAGAAAATGTCTTCTTTTGGGGATGAAAACCAGTATTTCTGGGAAACAACGCTATTTTAAAGGGATAAAAAGCATTATTTTGGTGAGAAAACCATGTTTTTGCAAGGATAAAGAATGATTCTTAGGAGAGAACTTTTTATTTCTGGGATAGGTTCTGATATTTGTGTGACATTCTTCTAAAATTTGTCAGAAATCGATATTTCTGTTGGAAATGTCCTTATTTTGAAGAGGGAAAGAGGTATTCCAATAACAGTGTTTCATATGTTGCTGCAAGGGACCATTTGTAGAGAAAACGATTTCTATTGGGGATGAAAACCACTTTTTTGGGTAGAAAACGCTACTTGTAATGATGAAAAGCTTTGTATTGGTAAGAAAATGAATTTTTGGCAAGATTCAAGAGTGATACCTAAGAGAGAACACATTTTTTTCTGGTGTAAGTATTGATATTAGTGTGAAACACATCGGAAATTTGTCTGAAATGGATAATTCTTATGTTAATGTCATTATTTTGTAGGGGAAGACAGATATTCTGGAATCAATGAGTCATAATTTGTTACAAAGCATCATTTTAAAGAGAATGTGTCTTCTTTTGGGGATGAAAACCAGTAATTTAGGGAGAAATTGCTATTTGTAGGGATGAAAAGCATTAGTTTGGGAAGAAAACCATAGTTTGGCAAGGATGAAGAGTGATACCTAAGAGTGTACTTTTCGTTTCTGGGATAAGTATCGATATTCATGTGACCTACTTCTAAAATTTTTCAGAAATCGGTATTTCTGTTGGAAATGTCATTCTTTTTTAGATGAAAAGAGATATTCTGGAAACAATGTGTCATATTTGGCTACAAACGATAATTTTGTAGAGAAATCGATTTCTTTTGGTGATGAAAACCACCTTTATGTTTAGAAAATGCTGTTTGTAGAGATGAAAAACCTTATTTTGGTAAGAAAAGCATATATTTGCCAGGGTAAAGAGTGATACCTAAGAGAGACCTTTTTATTTCTGGTATAAGTATTGATATTCCTGTGAAATTTTTCTAAAATCTGTCAGAAAAGGATACATCTGTTGAAAATGTCCTTATTTTGTAGAGGAGAAAAGGTATTTCCGTTAGTAATGTCCTCAATTTGTAGAAGAGAAATGGTATTCTGGAAACAATGTTTCATATTTTGCTACAAAGCTTCATTTTGTAGAGAAAATGTCTTCTTTTGGGGATGAAAACCAGTATTTCTGGGAAACAACGCTATTTTAAAGGGATAAAAAGCATTATTTTGGTGAGAAAACCATGTTTTTGCAAGGATAAAGAACGATTCTTAGGAGAGAACTTTTTATATCTAGGATAGGTTCTGATTTTTGTGTGACATTCTTCTACATCTGGTCAGAAATCGATATTTCTGTTGGAAATGTCATTCTTTTTTAGATGAAAAAAGTTATTCTGGAAACAGTGTGTCATATTTGGCTACAAAGCTTCATTTTGTAGAGGAAATGTCTTCTTTTGGGGATGAAAACCAATATTTCTGGGAAACAACGCTATTTTTAAGGGATAAAAAGCGTTATTTTGGTGAGAAAACCATGTCCTTGCAAGGATAAAGAATGATTCTTAGGAGAGAACTTTATATTTCTGGGATATGTACTGATATTTGTGTAACATTCTTCTAAAATTGGTCAGAAATCGATATTTCTGTTGGAAATGTCCTTATTTTTAAGAGGGAAAGAGGTATTCCAATAACAGTGTTTCATATGTTGCTGCAAGGGACCATTTGTAGAGAAAACGATTTCTATTGGGGATGAAAACCACTTTTTTGGGTAGAAAATGCTACTTGTAATGATGAAAAGCTTTGTATTGGTAAGAAAATGAATTTTTGGCAAGATTCAAGAGTGATACCTAAGAGAGAACACATTTTTTTCTGGTGTATGTATTGATATTAGTGTGAAACACATCGGAAATTTGTCTGAAATGGATAATTCTTATGTTAATGTCATTATTTTGTAGGGGAAGACAGATATTCTGGAATCAATGAGTCATAATTTGTTACAAAGCATCATTTTAGAGAGAACGTGTCTTCTTTTGGGGATGAAAAGCAGTAATTTAGTGAGAAATTGCTATTTGTAGGGATGAAAAGCATTAGTTTGGGAAGAAAACCATGGTTTTTCAAGGATGAAGAGTGATACCTAAGAGTATACTTTTCGTTTCTGGGAAAAGAATTGATATTCATGTGACCTACTTCTAAAATTTGTCAGAAATCGATATTTCTGTTGGAAATGTCATTCTTTTTTAGATGAAAAGTGTTATTCTGGAAACAGTGTGTCGTATTTGGCTACAAACGATAATTTTGTAGAGAAATCTATTTCTTTTGGTGATGAAAACCACCTTTATGTTTAGAAAATGCTGTTTGTAGAGATGAAAAACCTTATTTTGGTAAGAAAAGCATATATTTGCCAGGGTAAAGAGTGATACCTAAGAGAGACCTTTTTATTTCTGGTATAAGTATTGATATTCCTGTGAAATTTTTCTAAAATCTGTCAGAAAAGGATACATCTGTTGAAAATGTCCTTATTTTGTAGAGGAGAAAAGGTATTTCCGTTAGTAATGTCCTCAATTTGTAGAAGAGAAAAGGTATTCTGGAAACAATGTGTCATATTTTGCTTCAAAGCTTCATTTTGTCGAGAAAATGTCTTCTTTTGGGGATGAAAACCAGTATTTCTGGGAAACAACGCTATTTTAAAGGGATAAAAAGCATTATTTTGGTGAGAAAACCATGTTTTTGCAAGGTTAAAGAATGATTCTTAGGAGAGAACTTTTTATTTCCGGGATAGGTTCTGATATTTGTGTGACATTCTTCTAAAATTTGTCAGAAATCGATATTTCTGTTGGAAATATCCTTATTTTGAAGAAGGAAAGAGGTATTCCTATAACAGTGTTTCATATGTTGCTGCAAGGGACCATTTGTAGAGAAAACAATTTCGATTGGGGATGAAAACCACTTTTTTGGGTAGAAAATGCTACTTGTAATGATGAAAAGCTTTGTATTGGTAAGAAAATGAATTTTTGGCAAGATTCAAGAGTGATACCTAAGAAAGAACACATTTTTTTCTGGTGTAAGTATTGATATTAGTGTGAAACACATCGGAAATTTGTCTGAAATGGATAATTCTTATGTTAATGTCATTATTTTGTAGGGGAAGACAGATATCCTGGAATCAATGAGTCATAATTTGTTACAAAGCATCATTTTAAAGAGAATGTGTCTTCTTTTGGGGATGAAAACCAGAAATTTAGGGAGAAATTGCTATTTGTAGGGATGAAAAGCATTAGTTTGGGAAGAAAACCATAGTTTGGCAAGGATGAAGAGTGATACCTAAGAGTGTACTTTTCGTTTCTGGGATAAGTGTTGATATTCATGTGACCTACTTCTAAAATTTGTCAGAAATCGATATTTCTGTTGGAAATGTCATTCTTTTTTAGATGAAAAGAGTTATTCTGGAAACAGTGTGACGTATTTGGCTACAAACGATAATTTTGTAGAGAAATCGATTTCTTTTGGTGATGAAAACCACCTTTATGTTTAGAAAATGCTGTTTGTAGAGATGAAAAACCTTATTTTGGTAAGAAAAGCATATATTTGCCAGGGTAAAGAGTGAAACCTAAGAGAGACCTTTTTATTTCTGGTATAAGTATTGATATTCCTGTGAAATTTTTCTAAAATCTGTCAGAAAAGGATACATCTGTTGAAAATGTCCTTATTTTGTAGAGGAGAAAAGGTATTTCTGTTAGTAATGTCCTCAGTTTGTAGAAGAGAAAAGGTATTCTGGAAACAATGTGTCATATTTTGCTACAAAGCTTCGTTTTGTAGAGAAAATGTCTTCTTTTGGGGATGAAAACCAGTATTTCTGGGAAACAACGCTATTTTAAAGGGATAAAAAGCATTATTTTGGTGAGAAAACCATGTTTTTGCAAGGATAAAGAATGATTCTTAGGAGAGAACTTTTTATTTCTGGGATAGGTTCTGATATTTGTGTGACATTCTTCTAAAATTTGTCAGAAATCGATATTTCTGTTGGAAATGTCCTTATTTTGAAGAGGGAAAGAGGTATTCCAATAACAGTGTTTCATATGTTGCTGCAAGGGACCATTTGTAGAGAAAACGATTTCTATTGGGGATGAAAACCACTTTTTTGGGTAGAAAACGCTACTTGTAATGATGAAAAGCTTTGTATTGGTAAGAAAATGAATTTTTGGCAAGATTCAAGAGTGATACCTAAGAGAGAACACATTTTTTTCTGGTGTAAGTATTGATATTAGTGTGAAACACATCGGAAATTTGTCTGAAATGGATAATTCTTATGTTAATGTCATTATTTTGTAGGGGAAGACAGATATTCTGGAATCAATGAGTCATAATTTGTTACAAAGCATCATTTTAAAGAGAATGTGTCTTCTTTTGGGGATGAAAACCAGTAATTTAGGGAGAAATTGCTATTTGTAGGGATGAAAAGCATTAGTTTGGGAAGAAAACCATAGTTTGGCAAGGATGAAGAGTGATACCTAAGAGTGTACTTTTCGTTTCTGGGATAAGTATCGATATTCATGTGACCTACTTCTAAAATTTTTCAGAAATCGGTATTTCTGTTGGAAATGTCATTCTTTTTTAGATGAAAAGAGTTATTCTGGAAACAATGTGTCATATTTGGCTACAAACGATAATTTTGTAGAGAAATCGATTTCTTTTGGTGATGAAAACCACCTTTATGTTTAGAAAATGCTGTTTGTAGAGATGAAAAACCTTATTTTGGTAAGAAAAGCATATATTTGCCAGGGTAAAGAGTGATACCTAAGAGAGACCTTTTTATTTCTGGTATAAGTATTGATATTCCTGTGAAATTTTTCTAAAATCTGTCAGAAAAGGATACATCTGTTGAAAATGTCCTTATTTTGTAGAGGAGAAAAGGTATTTCCGTTAGTAATGTCCTCAATTTGTAGAAGAGAAATGGTATTCTGGAAACAATGTTTCATATTTTGCTACAAAGCTTCATTTTGTAGAGAAAATGTCTTCTTTTGGGGATGAAAACCAGTATTTCTGGGAAACAACGCTATTTTAAAGGGATAAAAAGCATTATTTTGGTGAGAAAACCATGTTTTTGCAAGGATAAAGAACGATTCTTAGGAGAGAACTTTTTATATCTAGGATAGGTTCTGATTTTTGTGTGACATTCTTCTACATCTGGTCAGAAATCGATATTTCTGTTGGAAATGTCATTCTTTTTTAGATGAAAAAAGTTATTCTGGAAACAGTGTGTCATATTTGGCTACAAAGCTTCATTTTGTAGAGGAAATGTCTTCTTTTGGGGATGAAAACCAATATTTCTGGGAAACAACGCTATTTTTAAGGGATAAAAAGCGTTATTTTGGTGAGAAAACCATGTCCTTGCAAGGATAAAGAATGATTCTTAGGAGAGAACTTTATATTTCTGGGATATGTACTGATATTTGTGTAACATTCTTCTAAAATTGGTCAGAAATCGATATTTCTGTTGGAAATGTCCTTATTTTTAAGAGGGAAAGAGGTATTCCAATAACAGTGTTTCATATATTGCTACAAGGGACCATTTGTAGAGAAAACGATTTCTATTGGGGATGAAAACCATTTTTTTGGGTAGAAAATGCTACTTGTAATGATGAAAAGCTTTGTATTGGTAAGAAAATGAATTTTTGTCAAGATTCAAGAGTGATACCTAAGAGAGAACACATTTTTTTCTGGTGTAAGTATTGATATTAGTGTGAAACACATCGGAAATTTGTCTGAAATGGATAATTCTTATGTTAATGTCATTATTTTGTAGGGGAAGACAGATATTCTGGAATCAATGAGTCATAATTTGTTACAAAGCATCATTTTAAAGACAATGTGTCTTCTTTTGGGGATGAAAACCAGTAATTTAGGGAGAAATTGCTATTTGTAGGGATGAAAAGCATTAGTTTGGGAAGAAAACCATGGTTTTGCAAGGATGAAGAGTGATACCTAAGAGTGTACTTTTCGTTTCTGGGATAAGTATCGATATTCATGTGACCTACTTCTAAAATTTGTCAGAAATCGATATTTCAGTTGGAAATGTCATTATTTTAAGATGAAAAGAGTTATTCTGGAAACAGTGTGTCATATTTGGCTACAAACGATAATTTTGTAGAGAAATCGATTTCTTTTGGTGATGAAAACCACCTTTACGTTTAGAAAATGCTGTTTGTAGAGATGAAAAACATTTTGGTAAGAAAACCATATTTTTGCAAGGGTAAAGAGTGATACCTAAGAGAGACCTTTTTATTTCTGGTATAAGTATCGATATTCCTGTGAAATTTTTCTAAAATCTTTCAGAAAAGGATATATCTGTTGGAAATGTCCTTATTTTGTAGAGGGGAAAAGGTATTTCTATTAGTAATGTCCTCAATTTGTAGAAGAGAAAAGGTATTCTGGAAACAATGTGTCATATTTTTCTACAAAGCCTCATTTTGTAGAGAAAATGTCTTCTTCTGGGGATGAAAACCAGTATTTCTGGGAAACAACGCTTTTTTAAAGGGATAAAAAGCATTATTTTGGTGAGAAAACCATGTCCTTGCAAGGTTAAAGAATGATTCTTAGGAGAGAACTTTTTATTTCTGGGATAGGTACTGATATTTGTGTGACATTCTTCTAAAATTGGTCAGAAATCGATATTTCTGTTGGAAATGTCCTTATTTTGAAGAGGGAAAGAGGTATTCCAATAACAGTGTTTCATATGTTGCTGCAAGGGACCATTTGTAGAGAAAACGATTTCTATTGGGGATGAAAACCACTTTTTTGGGTAGAAAATGCTACTTGTAATGATGAAAAGCTTTGTATTGGTAAGAAAATGAATTTTTGGCAAGATTCAAGAGTGATACCTAAGAGAGAACACATTTTTTTCTGGTGTATGTATTGATATTAGTGTGAAACACATCGGAAATTTGTCTGAAATGGATAATTCTTATGTTAATGTCATTATTTTGTAGGGGAAGACAGATATTCTGGAATCAATGAGTCATAATTTGTTACAAAGCATCATTTTAGAGAGAACGTGTCTTCTTTTGGGGATGAAAAGCAGTAATTTAGTGAGAAATTGCTATTTGTAGGGATGAAAAGCATTAGTTTGGGAAGAAAACCATGGTTTTTCAAGGATGAAGAGTGATACCTAAGAGTATACTTTTCGTTTCTGGGAAAAGAATTGATATTCATGTGACCTACTTCTAAAATTTGTCAGAAATCGATATTTCAGTTGGAAATGTCATTCTTTTTTAGATGAAAAGTGTTATTCTGGAAACAGTGTGTCGTATTTGGCTACAAACGATAATTTTGTAGAGAAATCTATTTCTTTTGGTGATGAAAACCACCTTTATGTTTAGAAAATGCTGTTTGTAGAGATGAAAAACCTTATTTTGGTAAGAAAAGCATATATTTGCCAGGGTAAAGAGTGATATCTAAGAGAGACCTTTTTATTTCTGGTATAAGTATTGATATTCCTGTGAAATTTTTCTAAAATCTGTCAGAAAAGGATACATCTGTTGAAAATGTCCTTATTTTGTAGAGGAGAAAAGGTATTTCCGTTAGTAATGTCCTCAATTTGTAGAAGAGAAAAGGTATTCTGGAAACAATGTGTCATATTTTGCTTCAAAGCTTCATTTTGTCGAGAAAATGTCTTCTTTTGGGGATGAAAACCAGTATTTCTGGGAAACAACGCTATTTTAAAGGGATAAAAAGCATTATTTTGGTGAGAAAACCATGTTTTTGCAAAGTTAAAGAATGATTCTTAGGAGAGAACTTTTTATTTCCGGGATAGGTTCTGATATTTGTGTGACATTCTTCTAAAATTTGTCAGAAATCGATATTTCTGTTGGAAATATCCTTATTTTGAAGAAGGAAAGAGGTATTCCTATAACAGTGTTTCATATGTTGCTGCAAGGGACCATTTGTAGAGAAAACAATTTCGATTGGGGATGAAAACCACTTTTTTGGGTAGAAAATGCTACTTGTAATGATGAAAAGCTTTGTATTGGTAAGAAAATGAATTTTTGGCAAGATTCAAGAGTGATACCTAAGAGAGAACACATTTTTTTCTGGTGTAAGTATTGATATTAGTGTGAAACACATCGGAAATTTGTCTGAAATGGATAATTCTTATGTTAATGTCATTATTTTGTAGGGGAAGACAGATATCCTGGAATCAATGAGTCATAATTTGTTACAAAGCATCATTTTAAAGAGAATGTGTCTTCTTTTGGGGATGAAAACCAGAAATTTAGGGAGAAATTGCTATTTGTAGGGATGAAAAGCATTAGTTTGGGAAGAAAACCATAGTTTTGCAAGGATGAAGAGTGATACCTAAGAGTGTACTTTTCGTTTCTGGGAAAAGAATTGATATTCATGTGACCTACTTCTAAAATTTGTCAGAAATCGATATTTCTGTTGGAAATGTCATTCTTTTTTAGATGAAAAGAGTTATTCTGGAAACAGTGTGACGTATTTGGCTACAAACGATAATTTTGTAGAGAAATCGATTTCTTTTGGTGATGAAAACCACCTTTATGTTTAGAAAATGCTGTTTGTAGAGATGAAAAACCTTATTTTGGTAAGAAAAGCATATATTTGCCAGGGTAAAGAGTGAAACCTAAGAGAGACCTTTTTATTTCTGGTATAAGTATTGATATTCCTGTGAAATTTTTCTAAAATCTGTCAGAAAAGGATACATCTGTTGAAAATGTCCTTATTTTGTAGAGGAGAAAAGGTATTTCTGTTAGTAATGTCCTCAGTTTGTAGAAGAGAAAAGGTATTCTGGAAACAATGTGTCATATTTTGCTACAAAGCTTCGTTTTGTAGAGAAAATGTCTTCTTTTGGGGATGAAAACCAGTATTTCTGGGAAACAACGCTATTTTAAAGGGATAAAAAGCATTATTTTGGTGAGAAAACCATGTTTTTGCAAGGATAAAGAATGATTCTTAGGAGAGAACTTTTTATTTCTGGGATAGGTTCTGATATTTGTGTGACATTCTTCTAAAATTTGTCAGAAATCGATATTTCTGTTGGAAATGTCCTTATTTTGAAGAGGGAAAGAGGTATTCCAATAACAGTGTTTCATATGTTGCTGCAAGGGACCATTTGTAGAGAAAACGATTTCTATTGGGGATGAAAACCACTTTTTTGGGTAGAAAACGCTACTTGTAATGATGAAAAGCTTTGTATTGGTAAGAAAATGAATTTTTGGCAAGATTCCAGAGTGATACCTAAGAGAGAACACATTTTTTTCTGGTGTATGTATTGATATTAGTGTGAAACACATCGGAAATTTGTCTGAAATGGATAATTCTTATGTTAATGTCATTATTTTGTAGGGGAAGACAGATATTCTGGAATCAATGAGTCATAATTTGTTACAAAGCATCATTTTAAAGAGAATGTGTCTTCTTTTGGGGATGAAAACCAGTAATTTAGGGAGAAATTGCTATTTGTAGGGATGAAAAGCATTAGTTTGGGAAGAAAACCATAGTTTGGCAAGGATGAAGAGTGATACCTAAGAGTGTACTTTTCGTTTCTGGGATAAGTATCGATATTCATGTGACCTACTTCTAAAATTTTTCAGAAATCGGTATTTCTGTTGGAAATGTCATTCTTTTTTAGATGAAAAGAGTTATTCTGGAAACAATGTGTCATATTTGGCTACAAACGATAATTTTGTAGAGAAATCGATTTCTTTTGGTGATGAAAACCACCTTTATGTTTAGAAAATGCTGTTTGTAGAGATGAAAAACCTTATTTTGGTAAGAAAAGCATATATTTGCCAGGGTAAAGAGGGATACCTAAGAGAGACCTTTTTATTTCTGGTATAAGTATTGATATTCCTGTGAAATTTTTCTAAAATCTGTCAGAAAAGGATACATCTGTTGAAAATGTCCTTATTTTGTAGAGGAGAAAAGGTATTTCCGTTAGTAATGTCCTCAATTTGTAGAAGAGAAATGGTATTCTGGAAACAATGTTTCATATTTTGCTACAAAGCTTCATTTTGTAGAGAAAATGTCTTCTTTTGGGGATGAAAACCAGTATTTCTGGGAAACAACGCTATTTTAAAGGGATAAAAAGCATTATTTTGGTGAGAAAACCATGTTTTTGCAAGGATAAAGAATGATTCTTAGGAGAGAACTTTTTATATCTAGGATAGGTTCTGATTTTTGTGTGACATTCTTCTACATCTGGTCAGAAATCGATATTTCTGTTGGAAATGTCATTCTTTTTTAGATGAAAAAAGTTATTCTGGAAACAGTGTGTCATATTTGGCTACAAAGCTTCATTTTGTAGAGGAAATGTCTTCTTTTGGGGATGAAAACCAATATTTCTGGGAAACAACGCTATTTTAAAGGGATAAAAAGCGTTATTTTGGTGAGAAAACCATGTCCTTGCAAGGATAAAGAATGATTCTTAGGAGAGAACTTTATATTTCTGGGATATGTACTGATATTTGTGTAACATTCTTCTAAAATTGGTCAGAAATCGATATTTCTGTTGGAAATGTCCTTATTTTTAAGAGGGAAAGAGGTATTCCAATAACAGTGTTTCATATGTTGCTACAAGGGACCATTTGTAGAGAAAACGATTTCTATTGGGGATGAAAACCATTTTTTTGGGTAGAAAATGCTACTTGTAATGATGAAAAGCTTTGTATTGGTAAGAAAATGAATTTTTGTCAAGATTCAAGAGTGATACCTAAGAGAGAACACATTTTTTTCTGGTGTAAGTATTGATATTAGTGTGAAACACATCGGAAATTTGTCTGAAATGGATAATTCTTATGTTAATGTCATTATTTTGTAGGGGAAGACAGATATTCAGGAATCAATGAGTCATAATTTGTTACAAAGCATCATTTTAAAGAGAATGTGTCTTCTTTTGGGGATGAAAAGCAGTAATTTAGGGAGAAATTGCTATTTGTAGGGATGAAAAGCATTAGTTTGGGAATAAAACCATAGTTTTCCAAGGATGAAGAGTGATACCTAAGAGTGTACTTTTTGTTTCTGGGATAAGTGTTGATATTCATGTGACCTACTTCTAAAATTTGTCAGAAATCGATATTTCTGTTGGAAATGTCATTCTTTTTTAGATGAAAAGAGTTATTCTGGAAACAGTGTGACGTATTTGGCTACAAACGATAATTTTGTAGAGAAATCGATTTCTTTTGGTGATGAAAACCACCTTTATGTTTAGAAAATGCTGTTTGTAGAGATGAAAAACCTTATTTTGGTAAGAAAAGCATATATTTGCCAGGGTAAAGAGTGATACCTAAGAGAGACCTTTTTATTTCTGGTATAAGTATTGATATTCCTGTGAAATTTTTCTAAAATCTGTCAGAAAAGGATACATCTGTTGAAAATGTCCTTATTTTGTAGAGGAGAAAAGGTATTTCTGTTAGTAATGTCCTCAGTTTGTAGAAGAGAAAAGGTATTCTGGAAACAATGTGTCATATTTTGCTACAAAG
Source organism: Coturnix japonica (assembly GCF_054131305.1). Lineage (NCBI taxonomy): Eukaryota > Metazoa > Chordata > Aves > Galliformes > Phasianidae > Coturnix > Coturnix japonica. The sequence continues at coordinate 15,692,660 of NC_140701.1, forward strand.
CTTCGTTTTGTAGAGAAAATGTCTTCTTTTGGGGATGAAAACCAGTATTTCTGGAAAACAACGCTATTTTAAAGGGATAAAAAGCATTATTTTGGTGAGAAAACCATGTTTTTGCAAGGATAAAGAATGATTCTTAGGAGAGAACTTTTTATTTCTGGGATAGGTTCTGATATTTGTGTGACATTCTTCTAAAATTTGTCAGAAATCGATATTTCTGTTGGAAATGTCCTTATTTTGAAGAGGGAAAGAGGTATTCCAATAACAGTGTTTCATATGTTGCTGCAAGGGACCATTTGTAGAGAAAACGATTTCTATTGGGGATGAAAACCACTTTTTTGGGTAGAAAACGCTACTTGTAATGATGAAAAGCTTTGTATTGGTAAGAAAATGAATTTTTGGCAAGATTCCAGAGTGATACCTAAGAGAGAACACATTTTTTTCTGGTGTAAGTATTGATATTAGTGTGAAACACATCGGAAATTTGTCTGAAATGGATAATTCTTATGTTAATGTCATTATTTTGTAGGGGAAGACAGATATTCTGGAATCAATGAGTCATAATTTGTTACAAAGCATCATTTTAAAGAGAATGTGTCTTCTTTTGGGGATGAAAACCAGTAATTTAGGGAGAAATTGCTATTTGTAGGGATGAAAAGCATTAGTTTGGGAAGAAAACCATAGTTTGGCAAGGATGAAGAGTGATACCTAAGAGTGTACTTTTCGTTTCTGGGATAAGTATCGATATTCATGTGACCTACTTCTAAAATTTTTCAGAAATCGGTATTTCTGTTGGAAATGTCATTCTTTTTTAGATGAAAAGAGTTATTCTGGAAACAATGTGTCATATTTGGCTACAAACGATAATTTTGTAGAGAAATCGATTTCTTTTGGTGATGAAAACCACCTTTATGTTTAGAAAATGCTGTTTGTAGTGATGAAAAACCTTATTTTGGTAAGAAAAGCATATATTTTCCAGGGTAAAGAGTGATACCTAAGAGAGACCTTTTTATTTCTGGTATAAGTATTGATATTCCTGTGAAATTTTTCTAAAATCTGTCAGAAAAGGATACATCTGTTGAAAATGTCCTTATTTTGTAGAGGAGAAAAGGTATTTCTGTTAGTAATGTCCTCAATTTGTAGAAGAGAAATGGTATTCTGGAAACAATGTTTCATATTTTGCTACAAAGCTTCATTTTGTAGAGAAAATGTCTTCTTTTGGGGATGAAAACCAGTATTTCTGGGAAACAACGCTATTTTAAAGGGATAAAAAGCATTATTTTGGTGAGAAAACCATGTTTTTGCAAGGATAAAGAATGATTCTTAGGAGAGAACTTTTTATATCTAGGATAGGTTCTGATTTTTGTGTGACATTCTTCTACAACTGGTCAGAAATCGATATTTCTGTTGGAAATGTCATTCTTTTTTAGATGAAAAAAGTTATTCTGGAAACAGTGTGTCATATTTGGCTACAAACGATAATTTTGTAGAGAAATTGATTTCTTTTGGTGATGAAAACCACCTTTACATTTAGAAAATGCTGTTTGTAGAGATGAAAAACCTTATTTTGGTAAGAAAACCATATATTTACCAGGGTAAAGAGTGATACCTAAGAGAGACCTTTTTATTTCTGGTATAAGTATTGATATTCCTGTGAAATTTTTCTAAAATCTGTCAGGAAAGGATATATCTGTTGGAAATGTCCTTATTTTGTAGAGGAGAAAAGGTATTTCTGTTAGTAATGTCCTCAGTTTGTAGAAGAGAAAAGGTATTCTGGAAACAATGTGTCATATTTTGCTACAAAGCTTCGTTTTGTAGAGAAAATGTCTTCTTTTGGGGATGAAAACCAGTATTTCTGGGAAACAACGCTATTTTAAAGGGATAAAAAGCATTATTTTGGTGAGAAAACCATGTTTTTGCAAGGATAAAGAATGATTCTTAGGAGAGAACTTTTTATTTCTGGGATAGGTTCTGATATCTGTGTGACGTTCTTCTAAAATTTGTCAGAAATCGATATTTCTGTTGGAAATGTCCTTATTTTGAAGAGGGAAAGAGGTATTCCAATAACAGTGTTTCATATGTTGCTACAAGGGACCATTTGTATAGAAAACGATTTCTATTGGGGATGAAAACCACTTTTTTGGGTAGAAAATGCTACTTGTAATGACGAAACGCATTGTATTGGTAAGAAAATGAATTTTTGTCAAGATTCAAGAGTGATACCTAAGAGAGAACACATTTTTTTCTGGTGTAAGTATTGATATTAGTGTGAAACACATCGGAAATTTGTCTGAAATGGATAATTCTTATGTTAATGTCATTATTTTGTAGGGGAAGACAGATATTCAGGAATCAATGAGTCATAATTTGTTACAAAGCATCATTTTAAAGACAATGTGTCTTCGTTTGGGGATGAAAACCAGTAATTTAGGGAGAAATTGCTATTTGTAGGGATGAAAAGCATTAGTTTGGGAAGAAAACCATAGTTTTGCAAGGATGAAGAGTGATACCTAAGAGCGTACTGTTCATTCGTGGGATATGTATCGATATTCATGTGACCTACTTCTAAAATTTGTCAGAAATCGGTATTTCTGTTGGAAATGTCATTCTTTTAAGATGAAAAGAGTTATTCTGGAAACAATGTGTCATATTTGGCTACAAACGATAATTTTGTAGAGAAATCGATTTCTTTTGGTGATGAAAACCACCTTTATGTTTAGAAAATGCTGTTTGTAGAGATGAAAAACCTTATTTTGGTAAGAAAACCATATATTTGCCAGGGTAAAGAGTGATACCTAAGAGAGACCTTTTTATTTCTGGTATAAGTATTGATATTCCTGTGAAATTTTTCTAAAATCTGTCAGAAAAGGATACATCTGTTGAAAATGTCCTTATTTTGCAGCCACAAAGACCTGCACATAGGACACCACTATGAAAACAAAGCATCCAAAGATTAAACAGGCACTAAAAATGATAAGCACAACTTTCCCTGAGGTAGGAGCCAGAGCAGGAGAGCTTGAGGATCTGGGGGATTTCACAGAAAAACTGGTTCACAATGTTGCCTTGGCAGAGAGGCAGTGAAAACGTACTGGCAGTGTGCAGCAGGGAATTGAGAAGTCCAGTGCCCCGGGCAGCTGCTGCCATGGTGACACAAGCTCTGCTGTCCATCAACGCCCCGTAGAGCAGGGGCTTGAAGATGGCAATGTAGCGGTCATAGGACATGATGGTGAGAAGGGAATACTCTGCTGACGTGAAGAAGAAAATGAAAAAGAGCTATGCAGCACATCCTGTGTGGGAGATGGCCTTGATGTCCCAGAGGGCGTTGGCCATGGCTTTGGGGAGAGTGGTGGAGATGCAGCCCAGGTCGAGGAGGGCCAGGTTGAGGAGGAAGAAGTACATGGGGTTGTGCAGGTTGCAGTCGCAGGCTACGGCTGTGCTGATGAGGCCGTTGCCCAGGAGGGCAGCCAGGTAGATGCCCAGGAAGAGCCAGAAGTGCAGGAGATGCAGCTGCCGTGTGTCTGCCAATGGCAGCAGGAGGAACTCACTGATGGAGCTGCTGTTGGGCATCTGCTGTTCCTGGCCTTGGAGTCCTGTTCAGAGTGCAGAAGATAATGACAAGTCCAGACCATTCTCAGAGACACTCCTTCTACTGTATTATGAAATTTTTTCATTCTCTTATTACAATGTTTATTTAGCACCACAAATAGAATTGAATGTCATGAAGTTCAGCATTCTATAAATAGAAGAAGCATATGGAGCTTTAATCTTCCTTTCATCTTCTAGTCTTATTCCATCTCCCTGGACTTTTTCACCTGTTTTGTGTCTCATATCTTTACCCTCACTGCTCTTAAAGCCCTCTGTCACAACGTTTGTGCCCTTCACTTTCTGTTCAGGAAACATGCCTTTCTGCAATGTGCATTATTCTTGTCAACAAAATTGATAATTTCAACTAGTTCCACCCTTGGAAAGGTTCCTTTTCGTAAAAGGAGAGGCTGAAAATATATCACGTGTGACAGTTCACATAACAAGCAATTGACTGAAGAAGAATTGGGAGTCTCAGAGCTGTGTTCAAATCTGACAGACTCTTAGATTTCTGCTTCCAATCCTTTCGCCTTCCTTCCAAACAAGAAATAGAAAATTGCTACCTTGTCTCTCCTCTTGCAGAGTACGCACAGAAACTTTCAGTTGTGCAGTGGAGCTGTGATCCCCCTGCCCCAAGCATCAGCTGTGGCAGCACAAGCCCTGCCAGGGGGCTCCTTCCCCCCTCAAGTCTCCCTGCAGCGCCCTGGGCAGCTCCCCGGGCAGGCTGAGTGCTGAGCCTGGCAGGCGGCAGAGTCCCATACCCGGCACACAGCCCCTGGGGCACAGCAGGGACCCTGCTCTGCAGGACAGCCCTTGGCTCCCGCCTGCAGCCCCGGCTGCACAGCCTGCAGCCGTGCTGGGACACGCAGCCCTCAGGGCTGTGCTCAGACGCTGCAGCATGGAAGCCCTCAGCTGTAGCAGAAGGATTTAACACTGTAAAGAAACATGCAGTGCCTGAAGCTTGATCTGCTACAGGATGTCCCAGATTAAGTTAACCCTCTATGAATAGCAGCTGAAATACCTACTGCAAGGGACTTACCATGTCATGGTCTGTGAGCAATGTTCCTGCAGTGAGCTCACAGCCCGCTCACACTGCACACATCCTGTAAGCTCTCTCCAATTTCTCTCTTCTTTTTCTGTCACCTGCAGGCTGTGCTGTGCACAAGAGCTGCTCCTGGGCACAGCTGTGTCTCTACAGCACCATCCACTTTTATGAGCTCCTTGTGTCCCAGGAGCATGGCCCAGCTGAGCAGCAGATAATGTCATTTTAATCCTTCCCACTCATCTCCCCAGAGTTGTCCCTGTGTCCTCATGGCCATCAGATCCTGAGAGGCAACAGTATCATAACTGTTCGTTAAAATCTGCTTCATTATTCACCAGTCAATTTTTAACCTGTGATGAGTCCTACCAGAGGGTTTTTGATGAAACAAAAAGGGCACCGAGACAAGGATAAGGAGGGTTGGACTTGCCCTGTGCAGGGCAGTTATCCAGAGGAGACAGTGCAGGTAACTCATTCCCAGATAGAAATCCTGGGGCTGAAATTGGATGCAGCTTCCCACAGACCCATGGCAGCTGGGATTCCTCTAGTTCAGCTCAGATGTTCACAAGTAGTTTTACAGTGATTCTTTAATACCTTCTTTAAACAGAACTATAAACAAATAAACAGTAAATGTCTGCTGAATTCTTTGTCTTTAAGCTCTCTCCAGATATCTCTCCATTTTGCTGAACAAGTTCTGATAACCTAAAATAGATAACAGGAAGGCACAAGGCACAAGATGCTCTTTAGGTTAGAATGGGTCCCAGGGCGCATTTGATGCTGAGTCCATCAAACTCCAGTGCAGAGAGAAGTTTGCCCAATGTGCTCAACAAGACAAAGTCAGAAGTAACAGTGAAGTTTCTTGGAGTACTAATGGACCCACTGAGGGCCATTACCAAGTAAGCTTCGCAAGGGACTTTTTAGAGCAGATAATTGGAAGCCATGACTACAGGCAGGCAAAGGCACTGGCATGCAAAGAAACCTCTCCTTTGCCTTACGAAGCAGACAGGTCAAGCCCTGATTGCAAGACCAGTGGTAGGGAGATCCTGTCTCTCATGTTGGCTCAGGGCACTTCCTGGGGCAGTGGAATGGAGGTCTGTATGATGTTGAATGAAATACAAGGGGAGAGAAGATCCCAGGCTCTGCATGGGGTGCAAAGATACTGTCAAGTTCATATCCCACATGTGCCCTGTGACTTGCGGAATCAAACTCTATAATCCAGAGATGGGTTATAAAGCAGGTATGTTTATTCCAGCGTTGCGCAGCGCCGGGTGCAAGGGGGATAGCTCCACCAAACTTGCACACTGTAAGGAGAAAAGTGTGTTACAGATATAGGTTAAGCTAATACATAATCAATAGTCTCCTCCTCAGTTTGATTACATATTCATTACATTCCCTATGGCTCCGTTCCCCGCAACCCCATTCCCTCATTCCCCCTGACCCCATTCCCTGCGACCCTTGCCGTTGTTTTGGGGTGAAATTCTTCTTCTGTTTTCTTCTTGGTGTTATCTGCTGGTACCATTCTCCCACGTAAGCATTGTCTTGCCCGGGGGTATCTAATCCTTCTTCTTGTCAGAGGTCTCTGGACAATTTCTTCTTATCTTTATTGCCCTCTTCTCTGGTTTTCTTTTGACTAAGTGTCTGTAATTCCCCCTTTCCCTGCCCTTTTAAATGTAAACTATCTACAGTTACCCTTTGTCTTGGTTTCTGTTAAGTTCCCCTTTCCCTTTCTATAGCAAAGTGTTACCTTACCACCATTTTGAGGCTTTGCTCACTCTTCACTGTGTCTCAGCGCAGGATATGGGGTGTGAGAAGGGCTCAGTCTGAACAAGCAGTCAGTTACAGTGAAACTCTGAACTTCAGATCTCTGAGTTCCAGTGCCCTCCTGTGCACACTCTCCCATAGTTTAATGTCCTCTGTGGTGCCCAGAAGTGCACCCAGTGATCCAGGTTAGGCTGTAGCAGTGCAGAGCAGACAGGGATGATCGTTTACCTCACCCAGATTGCAATAACTTGCTTGATGCACTCCAGGGGACCGTTGGCCTTCCTTGCTGCCTGGGCACACTGCTGACTCGCGTTCAGTTAGATGTTGTGCAGGACCCCCAGTCCTTTTCAGTCGTACCGCTCTCCAGTGTCCCATACCTAGTCAGTGTGCATGTCCAGTGTTGCCCCTACTCAGGTGCACAATCAGGCACTTGTTCTTGTTATATTTTATGGACCTGGTGCCGTATGCAGTATATTCTGTGCAGAAGGGCACTGTGAGAAATAGTCTCAAAAGCTCTACTGGTAACCTCAACTATCTACCCTTGGTCAACCAATTTGGTAAACTTGTCATGAAAAGACCTACAGTTAAACAGGACCTTCCCCTTAGGAAGTTGTGTTGGCTGTGACCAATGACCCAATTGTTCGTCAGGTGTTTTTCAGTCACTCCCACCATCACTTTCTCCATAATTTTACCAAGAACTGGAGTGAGACTGAGAGGTCCATAATTGCCCCTGTCATCTTTCTTGCTCTTCCTTACAATGAGACAACATTTTCCAGCTTCCTGTCAGCTGGCATGACCCTAGACTTCTTTAGATGCCATTGAAATGAGAGCCCAGAACATACTAAGGTGTCATCAGTGCAAGAACGTAGATGTGCCATAGCTTTGCAATGCCTTGAACTCCAGAGTATGCCACAGATGGTGCAGAGAGGAAGATCTGCCTCTTCTGTTGTGAGCTCATTCATTTGGTAAGCAGAATAACACTATCTGATACATGGGGACTGTGTCTCTGCTCTGCTCTGCTCTGCTCACAGAGGAACGGTGTGGGGGCTTGCTCTCATGTCAGTGCAGATAAACTCACTTTCTCTTTAACCCTTTTTTCCTCTGTAAACTCTTCCACTATTTGTACCCTCAGATACACTTCCACATAGCCTCAAGTACATTTCCACGTGCCAGTAACAATTACACTGTCTTATACTATCAAAACAGTTTGTCAAACAACGTTGCAGCAGGGAAGCCCATGGGATACCAGGGATACTCGTGATCTGATGGATCTCCCATGTTGCTAACCATTTCTTTGTTGAGCGAGACATGAAACAGGACCCATTATCGTTCTTGATCTGACAAAGTTGGCCAACTACAGCAATAGCAACAGTCCAGTGACTCTGTGCTGCCGATGAGTTTGCTTTATCATGCTGACTGGCTACAATGACAGTTGAAGACGTGTCCACTGTTACAGCCAACAATTTGCGGGGCCCCGTGCAGTCTTCTCAAGTGAAATCCTTCTGCCAGACCTGCAATGGGGCAGGACTACGAGGGTTCACTCCCACCCCTATCACCAGCGCTGAATTGCAAAGAGGGCATGTTTGGGCAACATCGTGTGCAACAGACAGCGGAATGGAGCAAGTCCTAGATAGCGTATGGGCACCTATTTTAGGGGTGGAGTGAAGATCACAGGCATCCTGAACTGTAAAAATGTGTGTACTAGCAGCTCTATCTGCTACCTCATTGCCTGTGGTGAAGAAACCTGGCACCTCAGAGTGGCTATGCACATGGAAGATTGCAATAGGGGCTATGCGGGTAGCCAGGCTTTCTTCCAAAACACCAGCAGCTTTTGTACTTGGGAAGCCCTCTCGGCCCATCCTGGTCAACAGATTGGCAGCAAATGCGGAATCAGTGACAATATTACAGGGTATCTCCAGCCAAAAGTGAACTGAAACTGCTACGGCCATTACTTCAAGCATCTGCACACTAACCACTGGGTCTACGAAAATAGCGGTCTGCCAGTTATTATTAGATGCTTGCCAAACCACTGCCCCCTGGCCTGTTCTTGAAGAGGCATCTGTGAACAGTGTAGGCCCCTCAAGCGGAGAGGTTTGAACTCAAAACCACAGAGAAACATCCAGAGGTTTAGCTACATCAAAGATAGGCAGGGTGTCCGAGGATGTGATCGTCCCTCCGAAGTCCTGTAACCCTGTGAGGAGGCTCTCAGGGAGCAGCTGTACATCACAAAACACACTCGGCAAGTATCAGGCTCTTTCCCCAGGACCTGTAATGAAAGCAGTCAGGATCTCCTGAGCAGCACTGCTAGTATCTCAGTCCAAGATGTGTAGGCACGTGTAGGCTGTAGCGAAAACAGCCACCAAAGCAGTTGTGGTTTAGCATCGAGGGAATGGTCCAGCATAGCAGCGGCACCTGCCTCGCACCTACAAACAGCTATTTCAAGGGCCTGGGCAGGATCCCACCGCTTAAGCAACTTTTCCATACAGCTCTGTAAGATCTCTTGCCAAGCTGCAGCCATCTAGGGGGTCAGTTCTCGGGACTCCCTTGGGTTAGACCCTCTCAGCTGATCATAAAAGGGCTTCATTAATTGTGGAGATATTCCCAAGGCGCCCTGAACCCACTGGAGGGCTCCCAACAATTTCTGTATGTCCCATAGTTACTCTATATGTGGCTGAATATCAAGGCCATCAGGTTGCACCATTCAGGACCAAACTTATACCCCAGGTATTCAACTCCTGGGCCTCTCTGTACTTTGTGCTCCGAAGCAGTGAACCCAGCAGCAGTAAGCGTGGTGATTACCTGTGTTTCAAGTGTCTGTAACCATAACTCGGTAGGGGCTGCAAGCAAAAGGTTATCCATGTAATGCAGGATCATATATTGAGGGAAATCTCACCTGATTGATTCTAACACTCCGCCTACTGCTAACTAACAGATCATGGTGGATACGTCATTCCTTGCGGGAGGACGCACCACTGAAATCTCTTAGCGGGACTTTAATAATTGAGTGTCGATACCATGAAGGCAAACGTCTCCCAATCTTCTTCTGTGAGGGGAATGGAGAAAAAGCAGTCTTTAAGATCTATGACCACCAGTGGCCATTCTTTGGATATAGCTGATAACACTGGCCCTCATTGCTGTACTGCTCTGAAAGGTACTAATTGGGCACAGCAAGCGAAAGGCACCAGAGCGTTTCTTGATGACAAAGATCAGAGTGTGCCATTGACTGAGGGAGGGAACTATATGTCCAAATGGAAGCTCTTGTGAGACTAACTGTTGGAGTGCATCAAGTTTATCATGAGGAAGTGGCCACTGATCTACCCAAACGGGGCATGCGTCCTGTTTCCACCGCAATGGAATTGCATGTGTGGTAGACAATTGGTAGACAGTGGTCTATATTATAAATTTGTAATATGTGCACCCACGCTGTTTATGAAATCCTGTCCTAGTTGACTCCCTGGTATTTTGGTAATAAGCGGAACAAGCAAAGCCAGTTTTTCCAGCGAGCCGTCTCTGTTAACTATGACAGTTTCCACCTCAGCCAGGGACCTTTTAGAGGTGGTCACTCCCACCCCTCTAATCACCTGAGAGGGGCCCACTGGCCAAGCTTCAGGCCAGTCCTTATGTAACATACCATCCGCTCCCGAATCAATAAGCGCTGTAATCGGAACGGAGTAACAACCTGAGAAGTCAGGCGGCAAGTCAAGGTAGGACATGAAAGCCCTGACTAAGGGGCGATCTTGACCGTCTAGTGTTAACACCATGGTATGTGTGTTATGAACTTCAAGGGTGAAGCTGGCATAACCAGTGGGTTGAGTATAGGTGTTGTTGATGGCCCTTTCTGTGGAATGTGGGAGGGGCCTCGGGCCTGTGCCCCCCCCCCCATCCCCCCCGTTTCCCTGTGGCTGGACTCTGTGGTTTCTGCACGGCCAAGCGGTATGTCCTCCCTTACCACACAGCTGACAAGCAATTTTTTCTCTCTCTGCTGACATGCAATTTTTTCTCTCTCTCCCCCACTTGTAGCTTTACACTGAGCCTTAATTTGACCATACTGGCCACACTGATAACAAGGGCCTTTGGAAGGCTCTATGGCTCGCAGTGGTACAGAAGCTGCAGCCATCACATTAGTGATAGCATCTGCAAGCCCCTCGTTGGTTAAGGTTGCGGACTTCTGCTTATCCAGAAGCAATATTATTAAAGTTATTATATTATTAAGGTTATTATTCATCACTTCACAGAACGCCTCTACGGCCACCGAAAAGCCTTTTTCTTCCACCTCTTCTCTTATTTTTAACCAATCTGTGATCGGGCCACACCAGCATCCTCTGGTCCCCATCGCAGCCTTACGACCATTCACCACATTCACTGGGGGGGGGCTGTCTCGCTCCAATTTAGGAGTGAGGCATAGGTTCTTTTGATATGTTATGCCCGGCGTGAGATTAAGAAGAAGAGCATTCAAATGTTGATCCGACCAGTTTATTAGAAATGATAGACAATTGAGGGGATGGGGAAGGGAGAGCGACGAATATCAAAATTAGGGTGTTGGGAAGGGAAAGTAGGCGATAGAAAAAGGTAGAAAAGAGCAAGAATTACATTAAAGCGGGTAATAGTCACCTCCTGGATGCAGCAGTGTCCCGTAGCACGTTGTTAACGTTGGTCTGGGGCAAAACAAGCGTAGGGGAGAGCAGCAGCAGTGTAGCAGGCCGCAAACAGCAGATCGGTGAAACGCAGAGAAAGTGGTCAACGTAGCGAGGTCTCCCGAAGCAGAGTCTCGAGCAGCAATCTCAGAAGAGACAGTAGGCAGCAGTAGGACAACGGTGGAGGAATCTGAGGTCAGATACCTAGAAAACCTAAAAGGTTCTTCAGCATGCAGGCATCTTCTTCAGCATGCAGGCGTTCACGTAGAGAGGCATTTGATGACAGAAAACCTCCTTGTTTCCATAGTGAGGCATCTGGTGTCAGAAAACCTCCATTCGGGGTTTGTACGTGCCCTTTTTATCCTTCTTCTTCCCAGCTTTCGTGACATTTCTGGAAGGCTTGGGTCAGAGTCATGTGAATTCCTTGGAGATGGCCATCTTCCTTGAGATAGGCCCACACAAAAAGACCACTTTAGGGCCATTAATCTGCATCTTATCTCCCTTTCATAGCTCCCGGACTTGTCCATCTCTTGAACAAAGGGATTTCTCGAACCTTGGTTCCTGTGTGTCTCAGACAAAGGGAGCCCTGGAACCTTGGCCAGGACTTGCCTGAACTTGTCCATTTCAGCAAACTTTGAGACAGTAATGTAAAAAGCATGGTCTCTTACAGGGGCAGAAGAACCACCCCTTTCTGGCCTTACGAGCTCCACCCCTTTCTCTTCCCCCTTTCCCCCTCCAACAGGAGAGGTAGAGTTACACAATAATAGGTATAATGACTGCCAAGGATATGGGGCGGGGATTCAAGCTCATGCAGTGGAATGTTGCTGGCAGATAAAGGTGCTGTTGGTTGAAGCTAGTCACCTTGCCTTTTGTCTTTTGTTAGTTGTGCGAGTGTGATACAGTGCACCGTCTACCCCAGTATAGCACCCACACAGGGGGATAAAACACAACAGTCTTGCCTCACAAGGGGCACCACTGGTGGCATATGGTTCTTCAAGCCTGTGTGCTAACCCTTGCGTGTCTGAACAACCGCTTGGTCGGGGCCAATAACTGCGGGCATACACCAATCTGGTGTATTTGCAAAATACAGTATTACACAAAATCAAAAATACAAACACGAATAAAAGATAAAGAACCATCACAGGGAATCTTGTGAGGAAGATGTGCACTTTATGGAACCTGGAATAGTGCATATTGCAACACCCTGCTGAGAGCGTGCTTGATCTCCCTGTTCCTCAAGCTTTAGATAATAGGGTTCAGTGCTGGAGGAACCACTAAGTACAGAAGTGCAACTGTCAGATCCAGGAGTGGGGAGGAAAGTGAAGGGAGCTTCAGGTAGGCAAAAAAGGCAGTGATGAGAAAGAGGGAGACCACGGCCAGGTGAGGAAGGCACGTGGAGAAGGCTTTGTGCCGTCCCTGCTCAGAGGGCATCCTCAGCACGGCAATGAAGATCTGCACATAGGACACCACTTTGAAAACAAAGCACCAAAACATTAAGCTGATACTAAAAATTTGGGAGATGCAGGCTGTGCTGTGCACAAGAGCTGCTCCTGGGCACAGCTGTCTCTCTGCAGCTTTGCCCACATGTATGAGCTCCCTGTATCCCAGGAGCCCAGCCCAGATCAGCACACTCGAGGATTTGAGTTTCTCTTCCTCACTGCTTCCCCTGGAGATTTCCCTGGGGCTCCATGGCTGAAAGCTCTTGATAGACAGCAGGCTCATCTCTGCTGAATGCATTTGGATGACATACTATTTATTCACCAGTGGACAGACTGATTCCAGAGGCATGGCTTTGAGTTGCGGAATCAAACTCTATAACCGAGAGTTAGGTTATAAAGTAGGAATATGTTTATCAGGCACCTGGTGTAAGGGGATCATTCTTATCTTGCATACCTGCAAGCAGAAGTGTTATATATTTGAAAGCCAAACAGATACATATCCAACAAATTTCCTGGAACTCATCTTCATATTCATTATTTTCCTGAAACTCATTTACATTCTGCCTGAGTGCACCAGGGGACGGACACATGTGTGGGACATTTGGGTCAGGGGTACTCGGTGCGTGTGTCTGTTCTGTGTGCTCTGAGCTGTGGATGTCCAGAATGTAGGGGGCTAGCCTAGCTGGTTTGCCATTCAATCAACGCAGGTCTTTAGCATCGTGGCAACATTTGGTGACCCCAATTTGATACAACTGAGTGCACACTCGTGGTGAGAGAAGGCTGCTCATTATGGCTTCATTGAAGCGAGTGGTGAGTATGCTAACAGGGACAGGGCAGAATGTGGACTATCCAGTCCATGAAAAGGAACTGAAGCCGCTAATACACTGGATGATGAAGAAGCGGTTTGGCTCAACCCCTGGGGAATGCATTAGAAAAAGTAATTTAGAGAAGGCGGGAGGATAACTATTCCATAACTATTCTTGCACTGGTAGTAAAGAAGCAGCAAATCTGCTTCCAGCCTTTGGGTCATTACAATGTCTTTTTTCCTGGGCGGAGGAATCACAGCAGCTATGGAAAGCAGTGTATGACTGCTTATCTAATAAGGTTTGTCCCAAGTCTGAGTCTGACAACCTTGCCACTCCCTCAGACGCGGCACTGGACAAGGGGAATCAGATGGAGCCTGTGGCTGGTGAAATACCAAATACCGATGCCAAAGCGACTTTAGATCAGGAACCATCAACAGGGGTGGGAGGGGAGGAGTCAAAGAAGTCGGACGAGAACAGTTCAAGAAGGGCTGTGGTGGTTGCTGTAACTTCAGCCTTAATGGATCCTAAGTCCCCTGTGGCACAAATTTTGATGAAACTGTCCAGCGTTACGTCAAGGAGATCTGTGATCTGTTCAAGGCTTCCCCATATTCTAGCCTGAATAGAAGGATACATCTGCTTTTCATTTACTGTTATTGTTATAGGCTTAGCTAGGATAGCAGTGACTCGCTGACGCTTTGCATTGTCATTGTGTTTGCAGAATCAGACCAGATTGGACGGCCAGGGAGTCATATACTCCAGACAAAGATGTTTCAGTTCAAGACTAGATTTCTTAAATCCTGAAATACAATCTTCCATGAACTCCAGGGTAAGACCTCTACATTGCCTATCCTTGCTTCTTTCACTTCTGCTCAACCATGTGGCATCTCATTTCTGGAAAGAGTTGGCCACTCTGACTTCCCACCGGGAGAATGGCGTGATATGCCTGGCCTTATCATCTGTAGGGGACCCTTTCTCACTCTGCTCATTTGGGGTTTCCCTCCTTGGGTATTTCTTGAAGCCAGGGAACTACAGCGCAAGACTTAATATCTCAGTTTTTACCTTCAATGTGTCGGTAAACAACACCTGACATGCCAGGACCCTTGGCGAGCCCTCATTTGCACCTACTCAGTGGCTGTGACGTGCAACATGCCAGGGGCATTTTGAGTGCTGGTGGATGAGGAGGATGAGGAAGAGGAGGAACTTCAGAGGGTGCTGCTCCACCCTCCATTGGCCACTAACCAAGGTCACCGGGATTGCAGTAATGACTGAGGTTCTTAACACGCTCAAAAGGAATAGAACCTCCGACGGGGAAAAGAACACTACTACCACCCTGCAGTGAGTGAAGGATGCTTTGCAGAGGCTCTTAGAAAAGAAAGGGTACATCAGTCGCGACTTGTGGGGCAGCAAGCTGGGTATCTCTGACTTCTGGAATTGGTTGTGGTTTGGTGGTGTTCATGGCACTGTGCTCATGTGTCTGGAAATTGGCTCTGTGATCTTATGCTTTACACTAACTGTTATCTGGCTCATCCAAGGCCTCATCAGGAGGCAGGTGATGGCCGCACAGTACGTGCTGCTTGCAATCCAAGAGTCATAAGTGCCATAGTTGAAGCTGTGACGTGATTGATGCATTTTGTCACAGAGTTCTCTCTAGAGCTCACTCCATGACAGTGGAAATAAACCCGGGGAGAGAAGGGACAAAGTACATCCCTGCTCTAACAGCGTGGTACTGCACAGAGGCCCGGCCCGGCCACGTGCGCTCCAAGAGAGTGGATGGTGAGGGAGATTGCGAATAGGAATTTCCCCCTAGGGAGGGAAAAAATGAAAAAAAAACAACGATCTGAGAACAAGCGGCATTTTAATGAACCCTGTGACACTAAACAGCAAAGAGAGAGTTTCAACAAGGAGAAAAAAAGGCGAAATCTCACCGATAGGCTGTGGGAGGTGGGAAGTTCCAACCACGCTGTCTCCTGCAGGGAACCGGCTTAGACCCCAACCCCTTCCTGACCTTCCCTCCAGTGCCACTTCCCTCCCCCCATGCCCATTTAAGGTAGTCCACAGAAAAAGAAAAGAAAGAAAAAAGTTGTCCCCTTAACTCCCATTATCCCACATGAC
Organism: Coturnix japonica; assembly: GCF_054131305.1. Lineage (NCBI taxonomy): Eukaryota > Metazoa > Chordata > Aves > Galliformes > Phasianidae > Coturnix > Coturnix japonica. Next base: position 15,708,030 of record NC_140701.1, read on the forward strand.
ATTCTGATGTGGAATAGCAATACCAACCAAATTACAAAACCACAACAGCGAGCTTTCCCGGCCTTGCTCACTAACCAGCTGAAGCCTGCCTTGTCATATGGATGTGATCCCTCCAGGCAGAAGCTCTGCTGTACATACCCTCAGGGTCAGGAGGAGAGGCCTGTCAAGTCCAAGCCTTACCCGGCCGTGCTGCAGCCTGCTGGCCAGGCCATCCTTGTTGGGCCCCTTGGAGTCCATTTTGAGCTCCCACAGCGCACACGGGAGCCCTGCCTTTGGAAGCAACCTCTTCAGCCCTGCCGAATGTCTGTCATTGGTCGCAGCCAACACAAGTTCCAAAGGAGACGGTCCTGTTTAACTATAGATCCTTTTATGACTTAGTTATGCATTTAGCCGAACAAGGGAAGCCAGTTGATGTTATCCTTGAAGATTTCAGAAGAGCTTCTGAGACTATTTCTCACAGTACTCTTCTGTACAGAATGTACTGCATATGGCTAAACACAAACATAACGTGGTAGGTGAACAGCTGGTCAATAGGTCAGGCCCAAAGGATTGTAGTAATTGGGTTCCATCAGGCTGGTAGATGGTTGTTGTATTAGGCGAAATCGGACCCTCGGGATGTAACGTGATAGGCCCTCCCCTGCTGGGTCATGCATATGTGGCGCAAGTGGTAGAAGTGCCGCTCTGCTACACAGAGGCTCGAATCCCGGGGGCTGGACTCGATGATCTCTAAGGTCCCTTCCAACCCGCACGAAACTATGAAACTATGAAACTATGAAACTGGATACCTATATAAGGGACCCTCACATTCCAATAAACGCCATTTTACCGCTGACCATATTGGTGTAACAAACAGCTGTGACTTGGTCGGGGCCGTCGATACACATTCACAAAGGGACTTGACTTTCCAGGTTACCAGATCGAGGTAACAGATGGTCACTATCAGGGGTCCCCAGGGCTCCATTATAGGGCCACTTCTCTTTCATGTTTTTGTGAATGACTTGCATGCAGGACTAGAAGATGTTCTGAGCAAGTTTGCTGATGTGACCAGATGAGGAGGTGCTGTTGCCTCCACTGAGGGTGGAGAGAACTTGCAGTGAGATGTGTACAAGTCAGAGAACTGGGTACCAGTTGGTACAAAGCACCAAGTGCATAAAGCATAACAAGAAAAAGTGCCTGCTTGTGCACCTGGCTAGGGGCAACCCTGGACATACACACTGGCTGGATATGGGACACATGAGAGATGTCTGACTGAAAAGAATTGGAGGTCCTGGTCAGAATCAAATTGAACATGATTCAGCAGTGTGCCCAGGCAGCCAGGAAAGCCAACAGTCCCCTGGAGCGCATCAAGCAATTTATTACCATCTGGGTGAGGGAATGGATTGTCCCTGTGTGCACTGCACTGCTGCAGCATCACCTGGAGCAGTGGGTGCACTTCTGGGCAATGCAGAAAATAAAGGACATCAAATTATGGGAGGGTGTGCACAGGAGGGCACTGGAACTGAGAGATCTGAAGTTCAGAGTTTCATTGGGATTGACTGCTTGTTCAGACTGGGCCCTTCTCACATCCCACATCCTGTGATGAGACACAGGGCACACACGGGACATGAACTTGACAGCATCCTTGCACCACATGCAGAGCCTGGAATCTTCTGTCCCCATGTCTTTCATTAAACATCATACAGACTTCCGACTCACTGCTCCAGGAAGGATCCTTAGTCAAAATGAGGTCCTCCCTGCTAAGGTTCGGGGAATCAGGGCTTTCTGCTTCATAAGACAAAGGAGGGGTTTCTCAGCATCAGAGCCACCATGAAGAGTGAGCAAAGCCTCAAAATGGTGGTAAGGTAACACTTTGCTATAGAAAGGGAAAGGGGAACTTCACAGAAACCAAGACAAAGGGTAACTGTAGATAGTTTACATTTAAAAGGGCGGGGAAAAGGGGGATTACAGACACTTTGTCAAAAGAAAACCAGAGAAGAGGGCAATAAAGATAAGAAGAAACTGTCCGGAGACCTCTGACAAGAAGAAGGATTAGATACCCCCGGGCAAGATGATGCTGACATGGGAGAACGATAGCAGCAGATAACACCAAGAAGAAAACAGAAGAAGAATTTCACCCCAAAACAACGGCAAGGGTCGCGGGGAATGGGGTCAGGGGGAATGAGGGAATGGGGTTGTGAGGAATGGGGCTGTAGAGAGTGTTTTTTACAGCTAGCTGAGAAGGGTCGTAAACACGGTGCAGTTAATCAAGCAGCCATGCCACCTGCAAGGACAGTGAGATCAACAGGATGCCCTGGGATGGTGAGAAACTAACCATGGTTTTGTGAACTCGGCAAGGGAGTAACTTTCAGGATGATAACAACAAGCTGCAAAGATACTCGGGGATGGTATGTAATTGGGAACCAATGATGAGCTCCACTTTTGCAATATGTATGAGCTAATTATCCGTATTATAAAGGTACACGCAGCCAAGGAATAAACGAGAATAGCTGATCATATGTCAATGACAGGTGTGGTCGTCTGCTTTTCTCCCGCCGTTCTGCAACAATTGGTGACCCCGACATGGCCTACCAGGAAGGATCGCAGCGGCGAAGGTGTTCGGATCCTTAAGCAGTGGGGATAGCATGCGCCAGGAAAAGAAGGTGCAGGTGCTCTACGTGACCTTACATAAGGGCCTAGCCGATACGGGCCGACGACGTCCTTTAAGGCTGCAACAGCGTGCTGACAAATAGGTATGGGAAAGCAAGCGGTTTATGAATTATTTTCTTGCTTTTTTAAGAAAAGGTGTCAGGTATTTTCTTGCTTTTTGAAAAGAAAGTGTCAGGTTAAGGGGACAGACTTGCAAAAGGAACTCCCTGAGTTATTAGCGTATGGGTATGCTAAAGGGTTATTTCAGAATCCGCATTTAGTGTATGATCTTGCTGAATGGCGTAAATTTGGAGATGCAATTTTTCAGGGAATATTAGATGGGGAGAAAACAGCTAAAAAATGCGGGAAGTGGTGGCGTGTGGTTTATAATGATTTGTTGCTACATCAGGCAGAAAAGGAAGCGGCAGAACAAGCTAGTGCTGTGCAGGGGAGGAATAAGAATTATAATGAATGGTCAGATTGTCCAGTGTCCCCTGCTTTGTCCACCGTAAAGTTGCCGTCGGCCGCCGAGCCTGCATTGCCAGTGGCTGCGGAGCCGAGTGCCCCGTCTCCGTCTCCCGGCACGTCTGTATCAGACGAGCCGCCTGCATCGACCATGGCGCTACAGCCGGCCCCCTCGACCCCCCTTTGCAATGAGCCGCTCCCTGGGGCACAGAGTGACCTGGCGGAGGCCGTCGCGCGGGAGCGGGGGGGGGCTTGGGCTGCGCTGGCGCGGGCTTGTTTAGAGGTGGAAGACGGTGAGGCGTTGGAAGCGGTGCGACAGGCGGTGCTGCCGGGGGGGTATTCGCCTAGTGCTGCAGGTGGGACACAGGCTGCTATCAGTGCTTTAGATTGGAAGTTGTTGTCACAATTGCGGTCTACGGTCAGTCAGTTTGGAGTAAAAAGTGAGCCAGCGAGACAGATACTGGATTATATCTGGAGTACTCAGGTTTTGTTGCCATCTGATTGTCGGGCTATAGCTAGGTTGATTTTTTCTCAGCACGAACAATTGCTATTTAATGCTTATTGGGAAGGGATGTGCCAACAGAGCGTTGCGATAGTTAGGCAGCCCGGAGATCCCTTGTATAATGTCACCGTTGAAGAACTTTTAGGGATGGGTCCTTTCATCCGGACGGAGGCCCAGGCTTTATTAGGACCAGTTAAACGTAGAGAGTCAATGTATCTGGCCAGGCAGGCTATGGATAAGATCAAGGTGCCAGGTGGGCTGCCGTCTTATATGGGAATCCAGCAGGGAAGAAATGAGGATTTTGGAGCGTTTCTAGATAAGGTAGCTGGAGCCATAGAGAAGGCTGGAGTACCAGAGTACATGAGAGAAATAATGCTAAAACATTGTGCGCTTCAGAATTGTAATGCTACAGCTCGTGGCATTCTAAGTACTTTGAGGAGTAACTGGACAATAGAGGAGGCGTTAGACAGATTATCGAGTGTGCCCACGGGGGCTCAGGCTTTCATAGTTGAGGCTATTAAAGAGCTAGGGGCAGGATTAAAGGCACAGGCTGAGGCTTCCCAGAATCAAGTGTTAGCAGCTCTTGCACCCTTACAAGCGTCTGCGGTAACCAGTGCAGGCCCAAGCACCTCTTTTAAATGTTTCCGGTGCGGCGTTAAAGGACATTTGCGACGGAATTGCCAAGCTGTCGGTGTGTGGTGCCAGAACTGCCGCTCGGACAACCACAACACCGTCACCTGCCGTCGCCGGTCAAGAAACCTCCAGCCCAGCGCAAGAAAGAACAGCGGCCGCGCTCCGATACAAGCTGCCGTTCCCAGCCAGCGGCCGCCTGCCCCCCCGCACAAGTCTCTCGCCGCGTTGTCGGTCTCTACGGCCCCCCCGCCCTCTGCTTCGCCCACGTCGTTCTCTGCGCCTCGCCGTGCCGCCCCCCCCCTCGTCGTGCGCGGCTGCGTCTGTGCAGCCCGTGTATAACGTGGTTAAAGACGCGGATGGACCGAAACCAGAGGATCGTTGTGACCCAGGTCCTGTAGATCCAGAAAGCGAATCGGACGCATTTTCTCTTGATACTTTGTTTGGAGCAGGAATGACAAATTTCCCTACAGCGTACTGTGATGTCTTAGAACAAGGCAGAAAAGAAACAATATTAAGAGGTGATGCTGACACGTTGCAAACCTTTCCTAATCAGGTCCCCCATTTGGAATCCCTGCCTTGTGAGGCAGTGAAGGAGCTAAGGGAGTCAGTGAGAACATACGGAGTTCAGTCAGCCTTTACATACAATCTTTTGGTTGCAAACAGTGACAGTTGCGCTATGACCCCTCACGATTGGAAAACTGTGTTAAGAATGATCCTCTCTGCTATGCAGTATGCTGTGTTTATGATTGAATACCGGCTACATAATTTGACTGATACCTCTTTGCCTCAAATTGGGACACATCCATGTGGCACAGCACCTCTTCAACTGTGTCAGACAAATGTCACTCATATTCCTGAATTTGGCTGTCTAAAATATGCACATATAACAATAGATACTCATTCTTCTTATGTATTTGCCACAGCACATACAGGTGAACACAGTCATGACACCCGTAAACACTGGTTATCTGCTTATGCTGCTATGGGAATCCCACATACTACAAAAACAGATAATGGGCCTGCATATACCTCTAAGGCCACTCAAACTTTCCTCCAAGAAGGGTGTGTTAAACATACTACAGCCATTTCTCATTCTCCCACTGAACAAGCTATCACTGATCACATTTATCAAACACTGAAATCCATTCTTATTATTAAACAAAAAAGGGGGAATATGGGAGACACACTACAAGAAATATTATGCAAGGTTTTGCTTGTTTTGCTTGTGCTGAAGTTTTTGATTCGTGTTCATACAGATACAGCTTATGTGGATCATCATTTTGAGGCTTCCCCAGTGCAAAAGGAACAGCCTATGGTTAATGTTTGGAATATGGCCACAGGACTTTGGGACTGTTCCCTACCACTGACAACTTGGGGTCGTGAATATGCTCGTATTTCCACAGGGACTGGCCCTATGTGGGTTCCAGCATGATATCTTCGGTCTCATCTGAAGGCAGAAAATAACATCCAGCCTTTATAGTAATTGTAATTGTGTGTTTCTTACTTAGTGGCATTGCTTTGTAACTTGCTGTGTTATAGATAATATTAGTAATAGTCTGACATAGTGTGTGATAGTGATGGAACTAGAGGGAATGGTTTTAAGCTGCATCAGGGGAGATTCAGGCTGGACATTAGGAAGTATTACTTTTCGGAAAGAGTAGTCAGGCATTGGAATGCACTGCTCAGGGAGGTGGTGGAGTCACCGACCATGGGAGTGTTCAAGAAACGCTTGGATGTGGCACTGAGGAATATGATTTAGCCAGGAAGTATTGCTGATGGTTGGACTAGATGATCTTCTAGGTCTTTTCCAACCTTGATAATTCTGTGATTCTGTGATTTTCTGTTTTACCAATGCAGTCTCAAGATTTAGAGTTTAAAACATTAGCTAGGATGTTGTGTGCTTCTTCTATTTTAGTAATAGATCAGATGTGTATTAAACAGGATTTGATCTAATCAATGCTAGAATCTACAGGAATAGTTCTTTTAATGTTTTAGTACTGTTTGGTTATGATGTTATTAGCCTATTAATTAGCTTTTCTTAATTTGCAAAGACAAAACCTGGAAAGGAATCCCAGTCAAAGAGATGACCCTGTATCATAGAACGGATACCTCTTTTACATCCAGTTAATTGGGATCTGAAAATATAACCATGCATCATTTTAGACAAAAGTGCACGCTATTAGAACTAAATTTGATAGTTTATTCTGTTTTCCAAGCAGGTGTTCCACTTGGGCTCTATATCACGCACTGGCCATGCGGATGTGGTGTACAACTGGAAGAAATCCTTTAGACCCTGAATGCAGGAGAGAATCTGTGATGGGTGAGAGAGGAAAGGTGCACCTTGAAGCAGGGGACGCCCTGCTGGCGTTACCTGTCACATCCACCACCAGCATGGCTTGCTGTTTCTCAAGGGTCAATAAGTATTAATGCCCCTAGTGATACTCTAGTACATTTGTCCTCTAAAATTGGTTCTTTTTGACATGATATTCCATTAAATTGTGCGATCATTAATCAATTATTAGCCCGGATAACTCAGTTGGTAGAGCATGGTTATGAACATCTTAAAAGCATTTACTGCACAAATTTTAGTGGTCATTAAAAATCAATATATCAGAGTATATAAAAATTGAAGACTTTTCCTGATCAGTTACAGATTAACACAATGGGACCCTCACGGATTTATTTTCAGGTTGCAGAAACTTAGGTTGCAGTACAAACATGTTTGTTCTTTTTAGTGGATTTAATAGTAATGTTGTTATGTTGTATTTGACTTGTCCCTTTTTCATTTTTAGAGTATTTTCAATCGAGGCCTTGATTGAGTTATAATAGTTATGTTATTAATTTAAGTAGTGTTGCTATTCTATAGGCAGTATTGTAAGAAGAATTCTACAGAGCGTCAGTCATGGATCCAGATGAGAAGTTCACAGAACAGCAGCTATGAAGCAGGATAAAACTACATGAGAACTGACTGAACAAATGAACTGAACTGCTTGTTAAATATGATTAATCGGTCGTTAAATCAAACCCTTTTTTATCCTAAAAGAAAACGGGGGAAATGTAGAGAGTGTTTTTTACAGCTAGCTGAGAAGGGTCGTAAACACGGTGCAGTTAATCAAGCAGCCATGCCACCTGCAAGGACAGTGAGATCAACAGGATGCCCTGGGATGGTGAGAAACTAACCATGGTTTTGTGAACTCGGCAAGGGAGTAACTTTCAGGATGATAACAACAAGCTGCAAAGATACTCGGGGATGGTATGTAATTGGGAACCAATGATGAGCTCCACTTTTGCAATATGTATGAGCTAATTATCCGTATTATAAAGGTACACGCAGCCAAGGAATAAACGAGAATAGCTGATCATATGTCAATGACAGGTGTGGTCGTCTGCTTTTCTCCCGCCGTTCTGCAACATGGGGCCATAGGGAATGTAATGAATATGTAATCAAACTGAGGAGGAGACTATTGATTATGTATTAGCTTGACCTATATATGTAACACACTTTTCTCCTTACGGTGTGCAAGTTTGGTGGAGCTATCCCCCTTGCACCCGGGGCTGCGCAATGCTGGAATAAACATACCTGCTTTATAACCCCTCTTTGGATTATAGAGTTTGATTCCGCAAGTCAACCATTCCAGTACCTTTGCCTGACTGGAGTCATGGCTTCCAATTATCTTCTCTAACAAGTCCCTTGGGAAGCTTGCCTGTTAATGTTCCTCAGTGGGCCCATTAATGCTCCAAGAAACTTTACTGTTACTTCTGACTTTGTCTTGTTAAGTACTTTGTGCAAACATCTCTCTGCACTGGAGGCTGATGGACTCAGCATCAAATGCGCCCTGGGGCCCATTATAACCTAAAGAGTCTCCAGTGCCTTGTGCCTTCCTGTTCTCTTCTTTAGGTTTTCAGAACTTGTTCAGCAAAATGGAGAGAGCTTAAAGAGCAAGAATCCAAAATGCATTTATTGTCTATTTATTTATAGTTGGGTTTATACAAGAGGTTAAAGAAGCACTTTGCAACTGATGTCAATCCAAGATGTCCCAATGAGTTCTATTCTGTTTCTGTGTGGTCAAAGTTCCTCCTCAACCTCCCCACCCCTCTTCTACTCACATTGGCCCCATGGGACTTGCATCACTTTTCCTCACATCACTCTTCTCCTCTGCCGTCACCCGCTCAGTGTTAAACCTCCTTTGTACCAACTCCCACTGGCTTTCCACAGAGAACCAGCTGCACACAGAAAAAGAAAGAATTCTCTTTATTTATGGCCAACAAACAGAAGGAAAGTTGATGCAATTGAATGAACAGTAAAACACAGTGATCAACTGCATGCTATATCCAAGCTGCTTCTATTGATGTTTATCTTTCATAGGGAATATTTGCACAGGAAATGAGTTAGAAACAGATAGGATGTGATAGATAGAATCACGGTGAAGGATTTGACAACAGACTTTGGGGAATGGAGCAAATTTCAGTAATCTCCCTGGGATAGATCAGCCAGCGAGTTGGGAGGTATCAACTTAAAATTGAACAGGACTCGTATTTCACACATTGAGACTAACACATTCTTATTGATTTCTATCTTTATCTTCAACTCTTTTTTCACTTTTACTGACATTAATGAACATCTTACAGAATTCATGATTTTTTTAAAGCATGAAAAAAAAAGAGAAAAAGAAAAAAAATGAAAGAGAAAGAGAAGGAGAAGGCAAAGGAAAAGGAAAAAGAAAAGGAAAAGGAAAAGGAAAAGGAAGAGGAAAGAAAAAGAGGAAGAAATCCACATACAAAAAGAAAAAGAAAGAGAAAAATAAAAAATAAAAAATAAAAAAGGATAGATAGAATCACGGTGAAGGAGCTGACAACACAGTCCATCAGACTTTGGCGAGATGGAGCAAATTTGAGTCATTCCTCTAAAAGTCAGAAATCAGACAGATAATTGGGAGGTATCTGACTGAACAAAGAGCAAGGGATGGGGAAATCTGGCAGGCTGTGGCATGAGCGTGTGTCTAAATTGCCTGCTGAAAACATGACCTTAGCCACGGCCATTTATTTAGGAGAGCAGGAGACACCTGGAGGATGAGGGACATCAAATAGGCAGCAGGGAAGAGCAGCGGTGACGCCAGGATTTAGTCACAGGGCATTGGCACTAGCACCAGTGTCTGTGTCCCTGAACTGTAAGGCATTCATGTCCAGCAAACACAGTTCTGAAAAACATCGTAGTTTCAGAAAAAGAATTAAAAAAGAAAAAAAAAAAAAAAAAAAGACATCAAATCACCTCACAGATTCATATTTACAACTTAAAATGGGACAAGACTCATGAGAATTTCTCATGTTGAGAAGGGTAAACACATTTTCATTGATTTCGCTCATTGTCTTCAATTTTTTCTCTCAATTTTATTGACATTAATGAACATCTTTTAAGCTTACGGACTCAAATAAAAAAAATAAATATATATATATATAAATAAATAAATAAAAGAGATAAATTTGCGTCTTGTACTTGGCCTGATGCCCCTTTGACCTTCACAGTTCCCGCCAGACCTTCATTGCCGGACAGTATGAGATCCAGCAGAGCACCTCTCCTATTTTGTTCCTCCATGGCTTGGTTAAGAATCTGCCATCTGTGCTCTCCACAGATCTGCTGGATGGCACATGCCCTGCTGTGCTGTCCCTGCTGTTGTTACTGCAGTGCAAAAGACTCCCAAAGGGGACACAGGTTTGACAACATGAGACTCGCATCTGTCTGCAGAGGGCACCTTCCACTTGCTCTCCATGATCAAGAAGCCAGGAACAGACACTGTGGGAATCCTCTCTTTACCATTTCCATTAGCTCTGACCTGGCTGCTCTTCCATCCCCAGGCAGAGCTCAGTGCACTCTCACAGAGGGCAGTCACCCTTCCTTGAATCCTCGCCCATCCATCCTAAAGACTCTGTATCCCCCTTGCGCTACAGTGAAGTTGTGGAAGCCATTTAACTGTGTCCCTGTGGTCCTAACAGGAGCGCAGGTCTGCAGCTCATCTATGGTATCAGTGTGCAGAAGGTGGCACACAGACATTAGACCCATCATGGGTCTTGGAGTTGACTTAGCAGCACAGACGCACTTATGGCATGGCTTTCCTGAAGGCCCTGTGCTGCTCTTGGAGCTGCATGTGAATTCACCAGACAGCCGGTGCTATCCCTTCTCTGGCCCTCAGCTGATGCCCAGGAAGGAGGTGTCTATCTCAGGGATTTCCCACATGGTTTACAAACACTGGCACACATCAGGAGCAGCCCAGGCACCTTGGGCATTACCCAGTGTCTGTGTGTGAGCAGCTGCCTCCCAGATGAAGGACCAAGGACTCAGAGCAGGAGCTCACATGCAGGCAACTCCTTGTGCACTTCTGAACTGAACCAGAGGAATCCCAGCTCCTGTGGTTCTGTGGGGAGCTGTATCCCATTTCAGCTCCAGGATTTCTGACAAGGGATGAGACTCCTGCACTGCCTCAGCTGGATCACTGTCCTGCACAGAGAAAGTCCAAACCACCCCGTCCTTGTCTGGGTGCCCTTTGTGATTCATCAAACGAACTCTGGTAGTACTCGCTACATGTCTCCAATCAGTCACTGACCACTGGACATGTGGTGGTTAATTGAGCGGATTTCAAAGCAGAGACATGATGCTGTTGTCTTTCATGAGCTGTTGGCCATGAGGACCCAGGGACATGTCAGGAGAGATGACTTAGAAGGATAAATATGACATCATCTGCTGCTTGCTTGTCCGGGCTTCTGGGACTCAGGGAGCTCATAAAACTGGGCAGAGCTGCACAGAGACAGCTGTGCTGAGGAGCAGCTCTTGTGCACAGCACAACCTGCAGGTGACAGAAAGAGAGGAGAGAAATTGGAGTGAGCTTACAAGATATGTACTGTGTGAGCGCACTGCAAGCTCTCTGAAGGAGCATTGCTCACAGACCACGACACGCTAAGTCTCATGCAGTAGGCAATGCAGCTGCTTTTAATTGAAAGTTAACTAAATCTGGGACACTCCGTAGCAGATTGGCTACAGATAATGCATGTTCTTTACAGTGGAAAAAAGACTTCTGCTCCAGCTGAGGGCTTCTGTGCTGCAGCATAAGAGTTAGGGGGGGAGCTGCATGTCCCAGCACAGCTGCAGGCTGTGCAGCCAGGGCTGCAGGCGGGTGCCCAGGGCTGTCCTGCAGAGTAGGATCCCTGCTGTGCCCCTGGGGCTGTGTGCCGGGTATGGGACTCTGCCGCCTGCCAGGCTCAGCACTCAGCCTGCCCGGTGAGCTGCCCAGGGCGCTCCAGGGAGATGTGGGGGGGGGGAAGGAGCCCCCCAGCAGGGCTTGTGCTGCCACAGCTGCTGCCTGGGGCAGGGGAATCGCAGCTCCACTGCACAACAGTATGTTATGGAAGGCCCTTGGCAAGAGCTGAGCCATGGCAGGGAGTTTCCATTTCCTGTTCTGAGGCAAAGAGAATTAGAGTCAGAAATCTAAAAGGGGCAATAAGAGTTCTGAGAATTTTTTGTCAATCAATTGCTTGTTTTGTGAACACTCACACATGATGTGCTTTCATTCTCCCCTTTCTCGAAGGATGGAACCAATTGTAATTATCATCATTTTCTGTAAGCATGAATAATTCACTTATCATACGAACAGGCAGCATTTTCTATCTGAAACTGAATGCCACAGAAGCTGGGGTAGGGGGCTCTAAGAGCACTTGGGGTAAAGTTATAAGACATGAAACAGATGAAAATATCCACGGAGAAGAGATAAGAAAAGAAGAGGAAGGTCAGATCACCATGAGCTGCTTCTGCTTAAGGAATGCTGAACAACATGAAATTAAATGCAAGTAAGGGTGCTAAATGTACACTGTTGTAGGAGAATGAAAACATTTCATATTATAGCAGGAGGAGTGTCTCTGAGAATGGTATGGATTTGTCATTACCTTCTGCACTCTGAGCAGGACTCCAAGCCCAACAACAGCAGATGCCCAACAGCAGCTCCATCAGCGAGTTCCTCATGTTGCCGCTGGGAGACACAAGGCAGCTGCAGCTCCTGCACTTCTGGCTATTCCTGGGCATCTACCTGGCTGCCCTCCTAGGCAATGGCCTCATCAGCACAGCAGTAGCATGCGACCGCCGCCTGCACACCCCCATGTACTTCTTCCTCCTCAACCTGGCCCTCCTCGACCTGGGCTGCATCTCCACCACTCTCCCCAAAGCCATGGCCAACTCCCTCTGGGACACCAGGGCCATCTCCTACGCAGGATGTGCTTCACAGCTCTTTTTCCTTCTCTTCTTCATGTCAGCAGAGTATTCCCTTCTCACCATCATGTCCTATGACCGCTACGTTGCCATCTGCAAGCCCCTGGACCTTGATGGACAGCAGAGCTTGTGCCACCATGGCAGCAGCTGCCTGGGGCACTGGGGTTCTCAATTCCCTGCTGCACACTACCAACATATTTTCACTGCCTCTCTGCCAAGGGAATAATGTCAACCAGTTTCTCTGTGAAATCCCCCAGATCCTCAAGCTCTCCTGCTCAGAATCAAATCTCAGGGAAGTTGTGTATATCATTTTTAGTGCCAGTTTTGTGTGCTTCCAAACCATGGTGCCTTCAATTTCTACGACGGCTTCTCGGTCTTTGAAGCCTCTCTCTCTTACTTATTTTACTTGATTTATTAGCCTCAAATTCAAGTATCTTGTACTATATTGTGTTATCTTGCATTCCGATATCATACTTAGTAAAATATATTTTTCCTCCTTAGATCTTAGCCATTGCTCTGTTTTTATTCTATGAGCCCAGCTTCCATCTCCATACCATTTCCCATTTTCCCGTACCCAATTTCGTGGTAAGGGGCCTGACTTGCGGAATCAAACTCCATAACCACAAAGTAGTTATAAAGCAGGTATTTTTAATGAGTGATGCGCATACACCCTGGTGCAAGGGGGATAGCTCCACCTCACTTCCACACTGTCAGGAGAAAGCGTGCAACAGATATAGGCTGAACTAATACATCATCAATAGTTTGCAGGAATTTGGATACATATTCATTACGTTCCTGTGACCCCATTAGCATGCATGCAGTCCCTGCCCCCTTGCGCATGCCTAGTGAGTTGTGGGGGTGGTCATGGGATGAAGGCTCATCATCTTCCTCGTCGTAAACTTTTGACCCTTCAGGAGGGGCACCCCCCAAACTGGTTCCAGCTTGCTCTGTGGACATCTAATCACCACACTGTTCTCGGGCTGTTCCACCCTTATCTACATGGCCTTCATTATCTTGTTTTCTCAAACTTAGCGTCTGCAATTCCCCCTCTCTCTGACCCCCTTAACATAAACTATCTATCTGTAACTACCCTTTGCCTTAGTCAAGCCTCTTTTCCCTTTCTGTAGCAAAGTGTTCTCTTTTCATCTACTATGGAGTCCTTTTTCACTATTCAATTCCCCCCTTTTCTTTAATCTAGCAGGGCTTCCACCTGCTAGATTATTCTATTCTTTCTTGACGTGTCCTGAAATAAGCCCTGCTCTCTACCTTTTGTCTCAGCTCATGCCTCTCCCATACCCTATATTCCCTTCTGGAATCCTGGCACAGACACAAAAAGCATCTTATAACAACACAAGTAAAACACACCAAGAGTAGCAAGGTGATTCAGACTAAGAAAAGCTGTTTTAGTCATCCTAAATTTGGCAACTAGTAAGTTTATCCCATGGTCCAGAGAAAACTATTCCCGAATCGGTGTTATCCCTGCCTACTCCATGTTGCAATGCAACTTTGGGTAAACAGGATACCTCCTCTTGGATTGTCCATCAGGCATCTGCTGCAGCATCCTCAATTGTTTCTAAGGTTACAGAGATTTTCATACAGCGATACCCCCCTTTTCTTGGGAGTTCTTTAAAATCAATTTGCCATTGTTGCCCTGGAAGGCCCTTTCCCGTGAGGCCCACTTGTGCCCTGTTCCTGGTACTGGGATTGTACTTTGTAGTGTTGGTTTGCCCAATATATTCTCTCATCTTCTCTTAGAACCAATTTCCATAAAACATCAAAGGGCATAACATTGTGTCCATCTGGGCGCGAACCCATCTGTCAGCATGCTCTCTTCCCTTCTAAATCATTAATTGGATTCCTGTCTTCTTTAGAATATTTTACAGGTTTTGACTTGGCTTCAGAGATTTTAAGTTTACCGTCTGGAATTGAAGCCTTCTTCAACTGCCTGTTCTGCCACCTGATCTATCATCGTATTTTCTGTTTCCTGTACAGTGTTACATTTCTGATGTCCTTTACAACATATAGTAGCAATTGGTAGATTTACATCATGCTGTTTTCCTTGTGTGTGAGCAATCCTTGCTCTTTTCAGATGATACTATGACCGTGTGGCACCCAAACACATATTTAGCATCTGTCCATATGATTAAGGCTCTTGTCAAGGCAGTTATTTCAGCCTTCTGAGGGGAAATCCCCACAGCTGGTGGTTGTGCTTCGATTACCTGGTCAGTAGCAGTGACTGCATGTCCTGCCTTACAGTCTCCTTGTCTCACAAAACTGCAGCTGCTGGTAAACCAGGCATCTTCTGCATCTTCTAGGGGTTCGTCCTCCAGGTCCAACTGACTGGCTGGAATGTGCAGCTTTGGTTGTTTCAAAGCAGTCATGTCATCCTGGTTCTCCACCAGGGGAGTTCCGCTAAGGAAAGATACTGGGTTGACAATATTAGTTATCATTATTTATACATCACCCTGCTCTACCAGGATGGCCTGGTATTTCAGGAATCTTTGGGGTGAGAACCAATGAACTAATGTCCCCCTTTTTGTCACCAATACAGTAAACACTGTATAAGATATTAAAACTGGTATCCTTTGGCCCAATGTACATTTACAGGCTTCTTGAATATTAAGCACCAGTGCAGCCACCGCCCTCATGCACCCTGGCCATCCCTTACTCACTTTATCAAGCTGTTTGGAGCTTTACCATCAGTCCATAGCTGTGTATCCACAGTCAGCACCATCCTGTCATTCCTGGGAAAGCATGGAGTTCCTTGGCAATTTGCGGCTCAGGGGTTTTGCAGATGGCTTCTTTCCTGGCAGTCCTTAAGGTTCAAAGTCCAGCTGTAATCCCATATCCCAAATATGTCGCTTGCTATTATAGTTATTTGTGCTTTTCTGTAAACCAAGAAACTCAGCAAACTCACAGTCCATTACACAGTTCTCTTTTGTTGCTGTGGCATCCACGTGCTGCAGTAAAGTTCCACCCTGGGATGGAGGATCCCAGATCTCAGGCTCACGAGTTGACCAGTTCTCAAAAATCATTAAGCTGTTCTCACAACCCTGGGTAACACTGTCCTGGTTAACTGAGTCGCTTCTCCCCGAATTGGCCAAGCCCCGGTGGCGCAGTGGTTAAAGACGCCGCCTTGCAACACTGGGGCCCGGAGTTCGAATCCCCCCTGTGGCGCAAGTGGTAGAAGTGCCGCTCTGCTACACAGAGGCTCGAATTCCGGGGACTGGACTCGATGATCTCTAAGGTCCCTTCCAACCCGCACGAAACTATGAAACTATGAAACTATGAAAAGAGACATCCTTCAAATCCAGAAGGAAAACTCCACCTTTTCATTCCTTAACTGGGTTAATAAAGTGCATGGATTTGCCACCACTGGGTGTATCCATTCACAGAATCACAGAATCACAGAATTGTAGGGGTTGGAAGGGACCTCTAGAGATCATCGAGTCCAACCCCCCTGCCAAAGCAGGCTCCCTACACCATGTCGCACAGGTAGGCATCCAAGTGGGTCTTGAATATCTCCCGAGAAGGAGACTCCACCACCTCCCTGTGCAGCCTGTTCCAGTGCTCCGTCACCCTCACCGTAAAGGAGTTCTTGCACACATTTCTGCGGAACTTCCTATGCTGTAGTTTCATCCCATTACCCCTAGTCCTGTCCCCACGCACTACTGAAAAGAGACCAGCCTCACCACTATGGCTCCCACACCTCAGGTATTTATAAACCTGGATCAAATCCCCTCTCAGCCTTCTTTTCTCAAGGCTAAACAGACCCAGTTCCCTAAGTCTCTCCTCATAGGGGAGATGCTCCAGGCCCTTCACCATCCTAGTGGCCCTCTGCTGGACTCTTTCCAAGAGATCCCTTTCTTTTTTGTACTGGGGAGCTCAGAACTTGACACAGTATTCCAGATGAGGTCTCGCCAGGGCAGAGTAGAGTGGGAGGATCACCTCCCTCGACGTATCTCTTGAAGAAATGAACTGCATTGAAGAATACAGGGATGCCGTCCAGACTTGCAGACGTGGGATCAGGGAAGCCAAGGTGCAGGCAGAACTGAACTTGGCAAGGGACGTGAAAAACAATAAGAAAACCTTCTACAGGTACATGGGCCAGAAGAGACAGGCCAAATCGAGCGTACCTACTTTAGTAAATTTAAAAGGAGAATTGGCTTCAACAGATGAAGAGAAAGCTGAGGTGCTGAATGAGTTCTTCACCTCGGTCTTCACTGGTGGCCAGGATTCTAGTCTTGTTCACATCCCTAAGCCCTGCACCCCCATACCTCTATGTGGGGACCAAGGAGGAAAATCCCTCCCCACTGTAAGGCAGAGCAAGTCCAAGAGTGCCTCCTTAGACTGAATGAGTACAAGTCTATGGGGCCAGACGGTGTGCATCCCAGGGTTCTGAAGGAGCTGGCTGAGGTGGTTGCCGAGCCGTTCTCCATCATATTTGAGAAGTCAGGTGAGGTCCAGGATGACTGGAGGAAGGGTCACGACACTCCCATATACAAGAAGGGGAGAAGAGAGGACCCAGGGAACTACAGGCCGGTGAGTCTCAACTCTGTGCCTGGGAAGATGATGGAACAGATCCTCCTGAACAACATGCTCGATCAGATAAAGAATGGGCATGTGATCTGAGACAGCCAGCACGGCTTCACCAGGTCATGCTTAAACAACCTTGTGGCCTTCTATGATGGAGTGAAGGCGTTGATGGACGAAGGGAAGGCGACCGATGTCATTTACCTGGACCTGAGTAAGGCCTTTGACACGGTCCACCATCACATTCTCATCTCCAAATTGGAAGGAAGTGGATTTGATGGGTGGACAACTGGATGGATAAGCAATTGGTTGAAAGGCCGCAGACAGACGCTGGTGGACAATGGCTCTATGTCCAGGTGGAGGCCAGTAATGAGCTGTGTCCCCCAAGGGTCTGTCTTGGGAATAGTGCTCTTTAAGATCTTTATTAATGACATCAATGAGGGAATTGAGTGCACCCTCAGCAAGTTTGCTGACTACACCAAGCTGAGTGGTGCGGTCGATACGGTGGAAGGAAGGGATGCCATTCAGAGGGACCTCAACAGGCTGGAAAGATGGGCTCAGGTGAACCTAACGAGCACCTTTCAACCTCATTGCAGCCTTTCAATACCTGAAGGGAACTTACACCCAGGAGGGGAGTAAACTCTTCAAACAGGCTGACAATAGCAGGACACAGGGAAATGGTTTTAAGTTGAAAGTGGGAAGATTTAGGTTGGATGTCAGGGGGAAGTTCTTCACTAGGAGAGTGGTTAGGCCCTGGAACAGGCTGCCCAGGGAGGTTGTTGATGCAACGTCCTTGGAGGTGTTCAAGACCAGGATGGAAAGGGCCCTGAGCAACTTGATCTAGTAAATGTGCATGTTTGGTAGCCCTGCTAGGCAGGGGGGTGGGAACTACATGATCCTTGAGGTCCCTTCCAACCCGGGTCATTCTGTGATTCTGTGATTCTGTGATCTGTGACCTGCTGGCCATGCTCTTTTTAATGCAACCCAGAATGCCATTGGCCGTTTTGGCTACAGGGGCACACTTCTGACTCAGTGCCAACCTGTTGTCCACCAGGACACTCAGGTCCCTCTCTGCAGAGCTCCTCTCCAGCAGGTCTTCCCCCAGCCTGTACTGGTGCATGCAATTATTTCTTCCTAGGTGCAAGACTCTACACTTGCTTCTGTTAAACCTCAACCATTGAATGGACACCCATTTCCATTTCTTGCCTTCCTCAGGAGCAACTGATATCGTTACTGGTGCCTCCTGTGACTGTTCAGAGTTGACTTGGTGATTTTCCTTTTCAACTTGAACCTTAGCTTGGAAACTCTCTCTCTCCAGAATAGTATTATACAGAGCACAGTAAGCATAAGCCAAACCACAAATAAGGTTTACCTCCTTAGATCTCTGTAAGCCGCACCATCTCTGACTCAAATACTCACTTAATTTCTTAGGGTGCCTCATGTGTTCAGGAGTTAAATGCCACAGCACTGAGGGTTCTAAGATTTTTCCTAAACCTTTCTATATACCCTGCCAGTCAGCATTCTCTGGTTTTGAAGGAGACTTCTGCATAGAACGAATGGAGAGAAGTACATTCTCTGATATTGATAACATGAACGTGAGTATGAATATGAGAATGAACACTAACTCAGCTTTCCAAAAAAGTGTGGCAATCTGGGAAGACAGCCTGGAAACCGGATTGAACATCGTGGAGTTTGTAAAGGAAAAGACGGATGTTCTGAATGCCTTCTTTACATCTGTCTTTAAAAGTCAGACCAGTTATCCTCAGGGTACTCCTCTCTCTGACCTGGTAGTCTCAGCTGGGGAGCGCACTAACCCCCTGTGATTCTGGAAGAAACGGTCAGAGACCTATGGCTCCAACTGGACTGCCACAAGTCCGTGGGGCTGGATGAAATCTACCCGAGAGTGCTGAGGGAACTGGCAGAGGTGATAGCCAATCTGCTTTCAATTATCTAACAGCGCTCCTTATTGACTGGTGAGTTCCCAGAAGTCTGGAGGCTCACCAATGTGACTCCCATCTACAAGAAAGGTCGTAAGGAGGATACAGGGAACTACAGGCCTGTTAGCCTGACCTAGGTTCCAGGGAAGGTTATGGAGCAGATTGTCTTGAGGGAGATCACGTGGTATCTGCGGGACTAATGGGGGATCAGGCCTAGCCAGGATGGGTTCATGAGGGCAGGTCCTGCATGACCAACCTGATCTCTTTCCATTATCAAGTGAACCATCTGCTGGATGAGGGAAAGGCTGTTGATGTAGTCTGCATAGACTTCAGCAAAGCCTTTGATGCTGTCTCCCACAATATTCTCCTGCAGAAGCTGGCAGCCCATGGCTTGGATGGGTACACTCTTGGCTGGGTAAGGAGCTGGCTGGAGGGCCAGGCTCAGGAAATGGTGGTGAATGGAGCTCAGTCCAGCTGGCGACCGGTCACGAGTGGTGTTTCCCAGGGGTCGGTGCTGGGGCCTGTCCTCTTCAACATCTTTATTGATGACCTCGATGAGGGCACTGAGTGCACCCTCAGTAAGTTCGCAGATGACAACAAATTGGCCTGGAGTGTGGATATGCCTGGGGGTAGCGAGGCCCTACAGAGGGATCTGGACAGGCTGGAGAGCTGGGCTGAAGCCAATGGGATGAGGTTCATCAAGACCAAATGCTGCGTTCTGCATTTCAGCTAAAACAACCACAAGCAACGCTACAGGATTGGGTAGGAAGACTGCGTTGAGGAAATGGACCTGGGGGTATTGATTGATGCTTGGCTGAACGTGAGAGGACAGTGCCCAGGTGGCCAGGAAGTCCAATGACATCCTGGCTTGCATCAGAAACAGTGTTGCCAGCAGGAGCAGAGAGGTGATTGTTCCCCTGTACTCAGCTCTGGTGAGGCAGAACCTCAAGTACTGTGTTCAGTTTTGGACCTCTCACTGCAAGAAAGACATGGAGGCCCTGGAACGTGTTCAGAGGAGGGGGCAACAACGCTGGTGAGGGGTCTGGAGTACAGGCCGTATGAGGAGAGGCTGAAGGAGCTGGGAATGTTCAGCCTGGAGAAGAGGAGGCTCAGGGGAGACCTCATTTCTCTTTATAACTTCCTGAAGGGAGGCTGTGGTGAGCTGGGGTTCAGATTCTTCTCTCATGTTATTAGTGATAGGACCAGAGGGAATGGCTTCAAGCTACCGCAGGGGAAATTCAGGCAGGAAATTAGGAAGTATTACTTCTCAGAAAGGCTGGTCAGGCTCTGGAATGGACTTCCAAGGGAGGTGGTGGAATCCCTGTCCCTGGAGGTGTTCAAGGAGTGACTGGATGTTGTGTTGAGGGACATGGTTTCGTGGGAGCTATTGGTAATAAAAGAACGGTTGGACTGGATGATCTTTTAGGCCTTTTCTAACCTTGGTGATTCTATGATTCTAGGATTGAGGTTAAACAATTATTCAGGAATATCAGTGAGAGATCTGCCCCAAGGTGAGAAGGCTCTGCTTGGCAGGGGGTGTGGGACAATCTGGGAAGCTGCTTGCAATTGTGGGCACCCCAGGGCTTTGGAACTTTGTCTCTGAGCAACTGCAGGATCCTGAGAAACTGGTAGAATATTGGGGGCAGGTCTGCTGTGGCTCTGGTAATCCCAAAGAAGCACAAATGACTGAGTGTGCCAGGGCCTGGCCCACACCTACTGAGCTGTGTTCAACACTCTTCACTATCTTCAAGGGGAAGAGAGCTGGATCTGCTGACAGTGCTGCAGCCTCTGCAACCCATGGCACAGACCCTGCAGCAGCTCCAAGGTTTTCTGCTACACGTTCTGCAGTTACTCCATGCTCTGGACAGATCCCGCTGTCACTCCACCCCTCATAATGAGCTCTACAGTCACTCTTGCTACAGGTCCTGTAGCTGTTCCAAGTATTGTGATAAGAAAATGAAACAAATGCCTCCCATGTGAGGTGCACTGTGCCAGGAGGTACAGCCCTGTGGTCACTCCAACCCCTCCAATGAGCCCAGTGGCTGCTAAAATTTCAATCCCAGGTTGTGCGGTGATTCCAGCTCTGGCAATGAGCTCTGCAGTTGCTGCAATTCCTGCAACAGCCTGACAGTCACTTCAGTTCCTACAGTGAATCCTATGGCTGTTAAAACCCTGCAACTAGTCCTGGACTTGCAAACCAGATAAACATAGGGATTAGTTCATATATGTTTGCAACTGCATATGTTGTATATGTGTGAAAATATACTAAATATATTATATATGTATAAATACATTTGTCATAATTATTATCCTTTTCTTTTTCTCTTTGTCTCAACCCATAAAGCTTAAACCACAGCACTGCCCTGAGACGCTTACTGATCTCCTTGGGACTATTCAGTCTGATTCGGTCACGCACTGAAGAGCACCAGAAGATCTCAAGGTATTCTCAGGGAGCAGCTCCGGAGGTATATTCCTTACACCAGCTTTGGAAGAGGCCTCCAGATCTTTGGACCTGCTCTGAAGGGGCCCTCTTGTTATGGCAGTGCCAGCAAGGAGACCAGCTCTGACACAGCCGTCTGTATTGAGGGCTACTGACTGCAGCAATGGATTCCTGCTGTAGAGGCAACAGGACTGTCGTGAGATACAGAAGACCTTCAGGACTGCACAAATGACAGGGCTTGAGAACACTGTGGCAGTGTAAAGAGATCAGAAATGGAAAGAGCTCGTTGTTCTGCTGTCTGCCTCTGTACCTCCAAAATCCAGTCAAAGAAGGATAAAAGAAAAGCTAAGTAAAAGTCTATTTTGAAACACTTTTAGGTATCTTACAAGATATTCAGGGAATCTGCTTACAAGTTTACATGTGCTCCTGGAGTGAGAAAATGGAAAGTAGGTAGGAAAGAAGTGAAATTAATATTTATTTATAAGTTAAATACCTTTTTTTTTTTTTTTTTTTTTTTTTTTTGCACGTTGCTATATCTCACATAATCAAACAACCAAAAATGCATAAAACATAAAGAACCATCACTGGGAATCCTGTGAGAAAGTTGTGCATTTTATGGAAGCTGGAATAGTGTGTATTGCAACACCTTCCTGAGAGCCTCCTTGATCTCCCTGTTCCTCATGCTGTAGA
The DNA here is from genome assembly GCF_054131305.1 of Coturnix japonica. NCBI lineage: Eukaryota > Metazoa > Chordata > Aves > Galliformes > Phasianidae > Coturnix > Coturnix japonica. The sequence continues at coordinate 15,730,106 of NC_140701.1, forward strand.
TAATAGGGTTCAGTGTTGGAGGAACCACTGCGTACAGAAGTGCCACTGCCAGATCCAGGAGTGGGGAGGAAATGGAGAGGGGCTTCAGGTTGGAAAAAAAGGCAGTGCTGAGAAATAGGAAGACCACAGCCAGGTGAGGAAGGCACGTGGAGAAGGTTTTGTGCCATCCCTGCTCAGAGGGCATCCTCAGCACAGCAAGGAAGATCTGCACATATGAAACAACTATGAAAACAAAGCACTCAAGGGCAAAACTGGCACTAAAAATGATATACACAACTTCCCTGAGATTTGATTCTGAGCAGGAGAGCTTGAGGATCTGGGGGATTTCACAGAGAAACTGGTTGACATTATTCCCTTGGCAGAGAGGCAGTGAAAATATGTTGGTAGTGTGCAGCAGGGAATTGAGAACCCCAGTGCCCCAGGCAGCTGCTGCCATGGTGGCACAAGCTCTGCTGTCCATCAAGGTCCAGGGGCTTGCAGATGGCAACGTAGCGGTCATAGGACATGATGGTGAGAAGGGAATACTCTGCTGACATGAAGAAGAGAAGGAAAAAGAGCTGTGAAGCACATCCTGCGTAGGAGATGGCCCTGGTGTCCCAGAGGGAGTTGGCCATGGCTTTGGGGAGAGTGGTGGAGATGCAGCCCAGGTCGAGGAGGGCCAGGTTGAGGAGGAAGAAGTACATGGGGGTGTGCAGGCGGCGGTCGCATGCTACTGCTGTGCTGATGAGGCCATTGCCTAGGAGGGCAGCCAGGTAGATGCCCAGGAATAGCCAGAAGTGCAGGAGCTGCAGCTGCCTTGTGTCTCCCAGCGGCAACATGAGGAACTCGCTGATGGAGCTGCTGTTGGGCATCTGCTGTTGTTGGGCTTGGAGTCCTGCTCAGAGTGCAGAAGGTAATGACAAATCCATACCATTCTCAGAGACACTCCTCCTGCTATAATATGAAATGTTTTCATTCTCCTACAACAGTGTACATTTAGCACCCTTACTTGCATTTAATTTCATGTTGTTCAGCATTCCTTAAGCAGAAGCAGCTCATGGTGATCTGACCTTCCTCTTCTTTTCTTATCTCTTCTCCGTGGATATTTTCATCTGTTTCATGTCTTATAACTTTACCCCAAGTGCTCTTAGAGCCCCCTACCCCAGCTTCTGTGGCATTCAGTTTCAGATAGAAAATGCTGCCTGTTCGTATGATAAGTGAATTATTCATGCTTACAGAAAATGATGATAATTACAATTGGTTCCATCCTTCGAGAAAGGGGAGAATGAAAGCACATCATGTGTGAGTGTTCACAAAACAAGCAATTGATTGACAAAAAATTCTCAGAACTCTTATTGCCCCTTTTAGATTTCTGACTCTAATTCTCTTTGCCTCAGAACAGGAAATGGAAACTCCCTGCCATGGCTCAGCTCTTGCCAAGGGCCTTCCATAACATACTGTTGTGCAGTGGAGCTGCGATTCCCCTGCCCCAGGCAGCAGCTGTGGCAGCACAAGCCCTGCTGGGGGGCTCCTTCCCCCCCCCCACATCTCCCTGGAGCGCCCTGGGCAGCTCACCGGGCAGGCTGAGTGCTGAGCCTGGCAGGCGGCAGAGTCCCATACCCGGCACACAGCCCCAGGGGCACAGCAGGGATCCTACTCTGCAGGACAGCCCTGGGCACCCGCCTGCAGCCCTGGCTGCACAGCCTGCAGCTGTGCTGGGACATGCAGCTCCCCCCCTAACTCTTATGCTGCAGCACAGAAGCCCTCAGCTGGAGCAGAAGTCTTTTTTCCACTGTAAAGAACATGCATTATCTGTAGCCAATCTGCTACGGAGTGTCCCAGATTTAGTTAACTTTCAATTAAAAGCAGCTGCATTGCCTACTGCATGAGACTTAGCGTGTCGTGGTCTGTGAGCAATGCTCCTTCAGAGAGCTTGCAGTGCGCTCACACAGTACATATCTTGTAAGCTCACTCCAATTTCTCTCCTCTCTTTCTGTCACCTGCAGGTTGTGCTGTGCACAAGAGCTGCTCCTCAGCACAGCTGTCTCTGTGCAGCTCTGCCCAGTTTTATGAGCTCCCTGAGTCCCAGAAGCCCGGACAAGCAAGCAGCAGATGATGTCATATTTATCCTTCTAAGTCATCTCTCCTGACATGTCCCTGGGTCCTCATGGCCAACAGCTCATGAAAGACAACAGCATCATGTCTCTGCTTTGAAATCCGCTCAATTAACCACCACATGTCCAGTGGTCAGTGACTGATTGGAGACATGTAGCGAGTACTACCAGAGTTCGTTTGATGAATCACAAAGGGCACCCAGACAAGGACGGGGTGGTTTGGACTTTCTCTGTGCAGGACAGTGATCCAGCTGAGGCAGTGCAGGAGTCTCATCCCTTGTCAGAAATCCTGGAGCTGAAATGGGATACAGCTCCCCACAGAACCACAGGAGCTGGGATTCCTCTGGTTCAGTTCAGAAGTGCACAAGGAGTTGCCTGCATGTGAGCTCCTGCTCTGAGTCCTTGGTCCTTCATCTGGGAGGCAGCTGCTCACACACAGACACTGGGTAATGCCCAAGGTGCCTGGGCTGCTCCTGATGTGTGCCAGTGTTTGTAAACCATGTGGGAAATCCCTGAGATAGACACCTCCTTCCTGGGCATCAGCTGAGGGCCAGAGAAGGGATAGCACCGGCTGTCTGGTGAATTCACATGCAGCTCCAAGAGCAGCACAGGGCCTTCAGGAAAGCCATGCCATAAGTGCGTCTGTGCTGCTAAGTCAACTCCAAGACCCATGATGGGTCTAATGTCTGTGTGCCACCTTCTGCACACTGATACCATAGATGAGCTGCAGACCTGCGCTCCTGTTAGGACCACAGGGACACAGTTAAATGGCTTCCACAACTTCACTGTAGCGCAAGGGGGATACAGAGTCTTTAGGATGGATGGGCGAGGATTCAAGGAAGGGTGACTGCCCTCTGTGAGAGTGCACTGAGCTCTGCCTGGGGATGGAAGAGCAGCCAGGTCAGAGCTAATGGAAATGGTAAAGAGAGGATTCCCACAGTGTCTGTTCCTGGCTTCTTGATCATGGAGAGCAAGTGGAAGGTGCCCTCTGCAGACAGATGCGAGTCTCATGTTGTCAAACCTGTGTCCCCTTTGGGAGTCTTTTGCACTGCAGTAACAACAGCAGGGACAGCACAGCAGGGCATGTGCCATCCAGCAGATCTGTGGAGAGCACAGATGGCAGATTCTTAACCAAGCCATGGAGGAACAAAATAGGAGAGGTGCTCTGCTGGATCTCATACTGTCCGGCAATGAAGGTCTGGCGGGAACTGTGAAGGTCAAAGGGGCATCAGGCCAAGTACAAGACGCAAATTTATCTCTTTTATTTATTTATTTATATATATATATATATTTATTTTTTTTATTTGAGTCCGTAAGCTTAAAAGATGTTCATTAATGTCAATAAAATTGAGAGAAAAAATTGAAGACAATGAGCGAAATCAATGAAAATGTGTTTACCCTTCTCAACATGAGAAATTCTCATGAGTCTTGTCCCATTTTAAGTTGTAAATATGAATCTGTGAGGTGATTTGATGTCTTTTTTTTTTTTTTTTTTTTCTTTTTTAATTCTTTTTCTGAAACTACGATGTTTTTCAGAACTGTGTTTGCTGGACATGAATGCCTTACAGTTCAGGGACACAGACACTGGTGCTAGTGCCAATGCCCTGTGACTAAATCCTGGCGTCACCGCTGCTCTTCCCTGCTGCCTATTTGATGTCCCTCATCCTCCAGGTGTCTCCTGCTCTCCTAAATAAATGGCCGTGGCTAAGGTCATGTTTTCAGCAGGCAATTTAGACACACGCTCATGCCACAGCCTGCCAGATTTCCCCATCCCTTGCTCTTTGTTCAGTCAGATACCTCCCAATTATCTGTCTGATTTCTGACTTTTAGAGGAATGACTCAAATTTGCTCCATCTCGCCAAAGTCTGATGGACTGTGTTGTCAGCTCCTTCACCGTGATTCTATCTATCCTTTTTTATTTTTTATTTTTTATTTTTCTCTTTCTTTTTCTTTTTGTATGTGGATTTCTTCCTCTTTTTCTTTCCTCTTCCTTTTCCTTTTCCTTTTCCTTTTCTTTTTCCTTTTCCTTTGCCTTCTCCTTCTCTTTCTCTTTCATTTTTTTTTCTTTTTCTCTTTTTTTTTCATGCTTTAAAAAAATCATGAATTCTGTAAGATGTTCATTAATGTCAGTAAAAGTGAAAAAAGAGTTGAAGATAAAGATAGAAATCAATAAGAATGTGTTAGTCTCAATGTGTGAAATACGAGTCCTGTTCAATTTTAAGTTGATACCTCCCAACTCGCTGGCTGATCTATCCCAGGGAGATTACTGAAATTTGCTCCATTCCCCAAAGTCTGTTGTCAAATCCTTCACCGTGATTCTATCTATCACATCCTATCTGTTTCTAACTCATTTCCTGTGCAAATATTCCCTATGAAAGATAAACATCAATAGAAGCAGCTTGGATATAGCATGCAGTTGATCACTGTGTTTTACTGTTCATTCAATTGCATCAACTTTCCTTCTGTTTGTTGGCCATAAATAAAGAGAATTCTTTCTTTTTCTGTGTGCAGCTGGTTCTCTGTGGAAAGCCAGTGGGAGTTGGTACAAAGGAGGTTTAACACTGAGCGGGTGACGGCAGAGGAGAAGAGTGATGTGAGGAAAAGTGATGCAAGTCCCATGGGGCCAATGTGAGTAGAAGAGGGGTGGGGAGGTTGAGGAGGAACTTTGACCACACAGAAACAGAATAGAACTCATTGGGACATCTTGGATTGACATCAGTTGCAAAGTGCTTCTTTAACCTCTTGTATAAACCCAACTATAAATAAATAGACAATAAATGCATTTTGGATTCTTGCTCTTTAAGCTCTCTCCATTTTGCTGAACAAGTTCTGAAAACCTAAAGAAGAGAACAGGAAGGCACAAGGCACTGGAGACTCGTTAGGTTATAATGGGCCCCAGGGCGCATTTGATGCTGAGTCCATCAGCCTCCAGTGCAGAGAGATGTTTGCACAAAGTACTTAACAAGACAAAGTCAGAAGTAACAGTAAAGTTTCTTGGAGCATTAATGGGCCCACTGAGGAACATTAACAGGCAAGCTTCCCAAGGGACTTGTTAGAGAAGATAATTGGAAGCCATGACTCCAGTCAGGCAAAGGTACTGGAATGGTTGACTTGCGGAATCAAACTCTATAATCCAAAGAGGGGTTATAAAGCAGGTATGTTTATTCCAGCATTGCGCAGCCCCGGGTGCAAGGGGGATAGCTCCACCAAACTTGCACACCGTAAGGAGAAAAGTGTGTTACATATATAGGTCAAGCTAATACATAATCAATAGTCTCCTCCTCAGTTTGATTACATATTCATTACATTCCCTATGGCCCCATGTTGCAGAACGGCGGGAGAAAAGCAGACGACCACACCTGTCATTGACATATGATCAGCTATTCTCGTTTATTCCTTGGCTGCGTGTACCTTTATAATACGGATAATTAGCTCATACATATTGCAAAAGTGGAGCTCATCATTGGTTCCCAATTACATACCATCCCCGAGTATCTTTGCAGCTTGTTGTTATCATCCTGAAAGTTACTCCCTTGCCGAGTTCACAAAACCATGGTTAGTTTCTCACCATCCCAGGGCATCCTGTTGATCTCACTGTCCTTGCAGGTGGCATGGCTGCTTGATTAACTGCACCGTGTTTACGACCCTTCTCAGCTAGCTGTAAAAAACACTCTCTACATTTCCCCCGTTTTCTTTTAGGATAAAAAAGGGTTTGATTTAACGACCGATTAATCATATTTAACAAGCAGTTCAGTTCATTTGTTCAGTCAGTTCTCATGTAGTTTTATCCTGCTTCATAGCTGCTGTTCTGTGAACTTCTCATCTGGATCCATGACTGACGCTCTGTAGAATTCTTCTTACAATACTGCCTATAGAATAGCAACACTACTTAAATTAATAACATAACTATTATAACTCAATCAAGGCCTCGATTGACAATACTCTAAAAATGAAAAAGGGACAAGTCAAATACAACATAACAACATTACTATTAAATCCACTAAAAAGAACAAACATGTTTGTACTGCAACCTAAGTTTCTGCAACCTGAAAATAAATCCGTGAGGGTCCCATTGTGTTAATCTGTAACTGATCAGGAAAAGTCTTCAATTTTTATATACTCTGATATATTGATTTTTAATGACCACTAAAATTTGTGCAGTAAATGCTTTTAAGATGTTCATAACCATGCTCTACCAACTGAGTTATCCGGGCTAATAATTGATTAATGATCGCACAATTTAATGGAATATCATGTCAAAAAGAACCAATTTTAGAGGACAAATGTACTAGAGTATCACTAGGGGCATTAATACTTATTGACCCTTGAGAAACAGCAAGCCATGCTGGTGGTGGATGTGACAGGTAGTGCCAGCAGGGCGTCCCCTGCTTCAAGGTGCACCTTTCCTCTCTCACCCATCACAGATTCTCTCCTGCATTCAGGGTCTAAAGGATTTCTTCCAGTTGTACACCACATCCGCATGGCCAGTGCGTGATATAGAGCCCAAGTGGAACACCTGCTTGGAAAACAGAATAAACTATCAAATTTAGTTCTAATAGCGTGCACTTTTGTCTAAAATGATGCATGGTTATATTTTCAGATCCCAATTAATTGGATGTAAAAGAGGTATCCGTTCTATGATACAGGGTCATCTCTTTGACTGGGATTCCTTTCCAGGTTTTGTCTTTGCAAATTAAGAAAAGCTAATTAATAGGCTAATAACATCATAACCAAACAGTACTAAAACATTAAAAGAACTATTCCTGTAGATTCTAGCATTGATTAGATCAAATCCTGTTTAATACACATCTGATCTATTACTAAAATAGAAGAAGCACACAACATCCTAGCTAATGTTTTAAACTCTAAATCTTGAGACTGCATTGGTAAAACAGAAAATCACAGAATCACAGAATTATCAAGGTTGGAAAAGACCTAGAAGATCATCTAGTCCAACCATCAGCAATACTTCCTGGCTAAATCATATTCCTCAGTGCCACATCCAAGCGTTTCTTGAACACTCCCATGGTCGGTGACTCCACCACCTCCCTGAGCAGTGCATTCCAATGCCTGACTACTTTTTCCGAAAAGTAATACTTCCTAATGTCCAGCCTGAATCTCCCCTGATGCAGCTTAAAACCATTCCCTCTAGTTCCATCACTATCACACACTATGTCAGACTATTACTAATATTATCTATAACACAGCAAGTTACAAAGCAATGCCACTAAGTAAGAAACACACAATTACAATTACTATAAAGGCTGGATGTTATTTTCTGCCTTCAGATGAGACCGAAGATATCATGCTGGAACCCACATAGGGCCAGTCCCTGTGGAAATACGAGCATATTCACGACCCCAAGTTGTCAGTGGTAGGGAACAGTCCCAAAGTCCTGTGGCCATATTCCAAACATTAACCATAGGCTGTTCCTTTTGCACTGGGGAAGCCTCAAAATGATGATCCACATAAGCTGTATCTGTATGAACACGATTCAAAAACTTCAGCACAAGCAAAACAAGCAAAACCTTGCATAATATTTCTTGTAGTGTGTCTCCCATATTCCCCCTTTTTTGTTTAATAATAAGAATGGATTTCAGTGTTTGATAAATGTGATCAGTGATAGCTTGTTCAGTGGGAGAATGAGAAATGGCTGTAGTATGTTTAACACACCCTTCTTGGAGGAAAGTTTGAGTGGCCTTAGAGGTATATGCAGGCCCATTATCTGTTTTTGTAGTATGTAGGATTCCCATAGCAGCATAAGCAGATAACCAGTGTTTACGGGTGTCATGACTGTGTTCACCTGTATGTGCTGTGGCAAATACATAAGAAGAATGAGTATCTATTGTTATATGTGCATATTTTAGACAGCCAAATTCAGGAATATGAGTGACATTTGTCTGACACAGTTGAAGAGGTGCTGTGCCACATGGATGTGTCCCAATTTGAGGCAAAGAGGTATCAGTCAAATTATGTAGCCGGTATTCAATCATAAACACAGCATACTGCATAGCAGAGAGGATCATTCTTAACACAGTTTTCCAATCGTGAGGGGTCATAGCGCAACTGTCACTGTTTGCAACCAAAAGATTGTATGTAAAGGCTGACTGAACTCCGTATGTTCTCACTGACTCCCTTAGCTCCTTCACTGCCTCACAAGGCAGGGATTCCAAATGGGGGACCTGATTAGGAAAGGTTTGCAACGTGTCAGCATCACCTCTTAATATTGTTTCTTTTCTGCCTTGTTCTAAGACATCACAGTACGCTGTAGGGAAATTTGTCATTCCTGCTCCAAACAAAGTATCAAGAGAAAATGCGTCCGATTCGCTTTCTGGATCTACAGGACCTGGGTCACAACGATCCTCTGGTTTCGGTCCATCCGCGTCTTTAACCACGTTATACACGGGCTGCACAGACGCAGCCGCGCACGACGAGGGGGGGGGCGGCACGGCGAGGCGCAGAGAACGACGTGGGCGAAGCAGAGGGCGGGGGGGCCGTAGAGACCGACAACGCGGCGAGAGACTTGTGCGGGGGGGCAGGCGGCCGCTGGCTGGGAACGGCAGCTTGTATCGGAGCGCGGCCGCTGTTCTTTCTTGCGCTGGGCTGGAGGTTTCTTGACCGGCGACGGCAGGTGACGGTGTTGTGGTTGTCCGAGCGGCAGTTCTGGCACCACACACCGACAGCTTGGCAATTCCGTCGCAAATGTCCTTTAACGCCGCACCGGAAACATTTAAAAGAGGTGCTTGGGCCTGCACTGGTTACCGCAGACGCTTGTAAGGGTGCAAGAGCTGCTAACACTTGATTCTGGGAAGCCTCAGCCTGTGCCTTTAATCCTGCCCCTAGCTCTTTAATAGCCTCAACTATGAAAGCCTGAGCCCCCGTGGGCACACTCGATAATCTGTCTAACGCCTCCTCTATTGTCCAGTTACTCCTCAAAGTACTTAGAATGCCACGAGCTGTAGCATTACAATTCTGAAGCGCACAATGTTTTAGCATTATTTCTCTCATGTACTCTGGTACTCCAGCCTTCTCTATGGCTCCAGCTACCTTATCTAGAAACGCTCCAAAATCCTCATTTCTTCCCTGCTGGATTCCCATATAAGACGGCAGCCCACCTGGCACCTTGATCTTATCCATAGCCTGCCTGGCCAGATACATTGACTCTCTACATTTAACTGGTCCTAATAAAGCCTGGGCCTCCGTCCGGATGAAAGGACCCATCCCTAAAAGTTCTTCAACGGTGACATTATACAAGGGATCTCCGGGCTGCCTAACTATCGCAGCGCTCTGTTGGCACATCTCTTCCCAATAAGCATTAAATAGCAATTGTTCGTGCTGAGAAAAAATCAACCTAGCTATAGCCCGACAATCAGATGGCAACAAAACCTGAGTACTCCAGATATAATCCAGTATCTGTCTCGCTGGCTCACTTTTTACTCCAAACTGACTGACCGTAGACCGCAATTGTGACAACAACTTCCAATCTAAAGCACTGATAGCAGCCTGTGTCCCACCTGCAGCACTAGGCGAATACCCCCCCGGCAGCACCGCCTGTCGCACCGCTTCCAACGCCTCACCGTCTCCCACCTCTAAACAAGCCCGCGCCAGCGCAGCCCAAGCCCCCCCCCGCTCCCGCGCGACAGCCTCCGCCAGGTCACTCTGTGCCCCAGGGAGCGGCTCATTGCAAAGGGGGGTCGAGGGGGCCGGCTGTAGCGCCATGGTCGATGCAGGCGGCTCGTCTGATACAGACGTGCCGGGAGACGGAGACGGGGCACTCGGCTCCGCAGCCACCGGCAATGCAGGCTCGGCGGCCGACGGCAACTTTACGGTGGACAAAGCAGGGGACACCGGACAATCTGACCATTCATTATAATTCTTATTCCTCCCCTGCACAGCACTAGCTTGTTCTGCCGCTTCCTTTTCTGCCTGATGTAGCAACAAATCATTATAAACCACACGCCACCACTTCCCGCATTTTTTAGCTGTTTTCTCCCCATCTAATATTCCCTGAAAAATTGCATCTCCAAATTTACGCCATTCAGCAAGATCATACACTAAATGCGGATTCTGAAATAACCCTTTAGCATACCCATACGCTAATAACTCAGGGAGTTCCTTTTGCAAGTCTGTCCCCTTAACCTGACACTTTCTTTTCAAAAAGCAAGAAAATACCTGACACCTTTTCTTAAAAAAGCAAGAAAATAATTCATAAACCGCTTGCTTTCCCATACCTATTTGTCAGCACGCTGTTGCAGCCTTAAAGGACGTCGTCGGCCCGTATCGGCTAGGCCCTTCTGTAAGGTCACGTAGAGCACCTGCACCTTCTTTTCCTGGCGCATGCTATCCCCACTGCTTAAGGATCCGAACACCTTCGCCGCTGCGATCCTTCCTGGTAGGCCATGTCGGGGTCACCAATTGTTGCAGAACGGCGGGAGAAAAGCAGACGACCACACCTGTCATTGACATATGATCAGCTATTCTCGTTTATTCCTTGGCTGCGTGTACCTTTATAATACGGATAATTAGCTCATACATATTGCAAAAGTGGAGCTCATCATTGGTTCCCAATTACATACCATCCCCGAGTATCTTTGCAGCTTGTTGTTATCATCCTGAAAGTTACTCCCTTGCCGAGTTCACAAAACCATGGTTAGTTTCTCACCATCCCAGGGCATCCTGTTGATCTCACTGTCCTTGCAGGTGGCATGGCTGCTTGATTAACTGCACCGTGTTTACGACCCTTCTCAGCTAGCTGTAAAAAACACTCTCTACAGCCCCATTCCTCACAACCCCATTCCCTCATTCCCCCTGACCCCATTCCCCGCGACCCTTGCCGTTGTTTTGGGGTGAAATTCTTCTTCTGTTTTCTTCTTGGTGTTATCTGCTGCTATCGTTCTCCCATGTCAGCATCATCTTGCCCGGGGGTATCTAATCCTTCTTCTTGTCAGAGGTCTCCGGACAGTTTCTTCTTATCTTTATTGCCCTCTTCTCTGGTTTTCTTTTGACAAAGTGTCTGTAATCCCCCTTTTCCCCGCCCTTTTAAATGTAAACTATCTACAGTTACCCTTTGTCTTGGTTTCTGTGAAGTTCCCCTTTCCCTTTCTATAGCAAAGTGTTACCTTACCACCATTTTGAGGCTTTGCTCACTCTTCATGGTGGCTCTGATGCTGAGAAAACCCTCCTTTGTCTTATGAAGCAGAAAGCCCTGATTCCCCGAACCTTAGCAGGGAGGACCTCATTTTGACTAAGGATCCTTCCTGGAGCAGTGAGTCGGAAGTCTGTATGATGTTTAATGAAAGACATGGGGACAGAAGATTCCAGGCTCTGCATGTGGTGCAAGGATGCTGTCAAGTTCATGTCCCGTGTGTGCCCTGTGTCTCATCACAGGATGTGGGATGTGAGAAGGGCCCAGTCTGAACAAGCAGTCAATCCCAATGAAACTCTGAACTTCAGATCTCTCAGTTCCAGTGCCCTCCTGTGCACACCCTCCCATAATTTGATGTCCTTTATTTTCTGCATTGCCCAGAAGTGCACCCACTGCTCCAGGTGATGCTGCAGCAGTGCAGTGCACACAGGGACAATCCATTCCCTCACCCAGATGGTAATAAATTGCTTGATGCGCTCCAGGGGACTGTTGGCTTTCCTGGCTGCCTGGGCACACTGCTGAATCATGTTCAATTTGATTCTGACCAGGACCTCCAATTCTTTTCAGTCAGACATCTCTCATGTGTCCCATATCCAGCCAGTGTGTATGTCCAGGGTTGCCCCTAGCCAGGTGCACAAGCAGGCACTTTTTCTTGTTATGCTTTATGCACTTGGTGCTTTGTACCAACTGGTACCCAGTTCTCTGACTTGTACACATCTCACTGCAAGTTCTCTCCACCCTCAGTGGAGGCAACAGCACCTCCTCATCTGGTCACATCAGCAAACTTGCTCAGAACATCTTCTAGTCCTGCATGCAAGTCATTCACAAAAACATGAAAGAGAAGTGGCCCTATAATGGAGCCCTGGGGACCCCTGATAGTGACCATCTGTTACCTCGATCTGGTAACCTGGAAAGTCAAGTCCCTTTGTGAATGTGTATCGACGGCCCCGACCAAGTCACAGCTGTTTGTTACACCAATATGGTCAGCGGTAAAATGGCGTTTATTGGAATGTGAGGGTCCCTTATATAGGTATCCAGTTTCATAGTTTCATAGTTTCATAGTTTCGTGCGGGTTGGAAGGGACCTTAGAGATCATCGAGTCCAGCCCCCGGGATTCGAGCCTCTGTGTAGCAGAGCGGCACTTCTACCACTTGCGCCACATATGCATGACCCAGCAGGGGAGGGCCTATCACGTTACATCCCGAGGGTCCGATTTCGCCTAATACAACAACCATCTACCAGCCTGATGGAACCCAATTACTACAATCCTTTGGGCCTGACCTATTGACCAGCTGTTCACCTACCACGTTATGTTTGTGTTTAGCCATATGCAGTACATTCTGTACAGAAGAGTACTGTGAGAAATAGTCTCAGAAGCTCTTCTGAAATCTTCAAGGATAACATCAACTGGCTTCCCTTGTTCGGCTAAATGCATAACTAAGTCATAAAAGGATCTATAGTTAAACAGGACCGTCTCCTTTGGAACTTGTGTTGGCTGCGACCAATGACAGACATTCGGCAGGGCTGAAGAGGTTGCTTCCAAAGGCAGGGCTCCCGTGTGCGCTGTGGGAGCTCAAAATGGACTCCAAGGGGCCCAACAAGGATGGCCTGGCCAGCAGGCTGCAGCACGGCCGGGTAAGGCTTGGACTTGACAGGCCTCTCCTCCTGACCCTGAGGGTACGTACAGCAGAGCTTCTGCCTGGAGGGATCACATCCATATGACAAGGCAGGCTTCGGCTGGTTAGTGAGCAAGGCCGGGAAAGCTCGCTGTTGTGGTTTTGTAATTTGGTTGGTATTGCTATTCCACATCAGAATGTCATGTGGGATAATGGGAGTTAAGGGGACAACTTTTTTCTTTCTTTTCTTTTTCTGTGGACTACCTTAAATGGGCATGGGGGGAGGGAAGTGGCACTGGAGGGAAGGTCAGGAAGGGGTTGGGGTCTAAGCCGGTTCCCTGCAGGAGACAGCGTGGTTGGAACTTCCCACCTCCCACAGCCTATCGGTGAGATTTCGCCTTTTTTTCTCCTTGTTGAAACTCTCTCTTTGCTGTTTAGTGTCACAGGGTTCATTAAAATGCCGCTTGTTCTCAGATCGTTGTTTTTTTTTCATTTTTTCCCTCCCTAGGGGGAAATTCCTATTCGCAATCTCCCTCACCATCCACTCTCTTGGAGCGCACGTGGCCGGGCCGGGCCTCTGTGCAGTACCACGCTGTTAGAGCAGGGATGTACTTTGTCCCTTCTCTCCCCGGGTTTATTTCCACTGTCATGGAGTGAGCTCTAGAGAGAACTCTGTGACAAAATGCATCAATCACGTCACAGCTTCAACTATGGCACTTATGACTCTTGGATTGCAAGCAGCACGTACTGTGCGGCCATCACCTGCCTCCTGATGAGGCCTTGGATGAGCCAGATAACAGTTAGTGTAAAGCATAAGATCACAGAGCCAATTTCCAGACACATGAGCACAGTGCCATGAACACCACCAAACCACAACCAATTCCAGAAGTCAGAGATACCCAGCTTGCTGCCCCACAAGTCGCGACTGATGTACCCTTTCTTTTCTAAGAGCCTCTGCAAAGCATCCTTCACTCACTGCAGGGTGGTAGTAGTGTTCTTTTCCCCGTCGGAGGTTCTATTCCTTTTGAGCGTGTTAAGAACCTCAGTCATTACTGCAATCCCGGTGACCTTGGTTAGTGGCCAATGGAGGGTGGAGCAGCACCCTCTGAAGTTCCTCCTCTTCCTCATCCTCCTCATCCACCAGCACTCAAAATGCCCCTGGCATGTTGCACGTCACAGCCACTGAGTAGGTGCAAATGAGGGCTCGCCAAGGGTCCTGGCATGTCAGGTGTTGTTTACCGACACATTGAAGGTAAAAACTGAGATATTAAGTCTTGCGCTGTAGTTCCCTGGCTTCAAGAAATACCCAAGGAGGGAAACCCCAAATGAGCAGAGTGAGAAAGGGTCCCCTACAGTGATAAGGCCAGGCATATCACGCCATTCTCCCGGTGGGAAGTCAGAGTGGCCAACTCTTTCCAGAAATGAGATGCCACATGGTTGAGCAGAAGTGAAAGAAGCAAGGATAGGCAATGTAGAGGTCTTACCCTGGAGTTCATGGAAGATTGTATTTCAGGATTTAAGAAATCTAGTCTTGAACTGAAACATCTTTGTCTGGAGTATATGACTCCCTGGCCGTCCAATCTGGTCTGATTCTGCAAACACAATGACAATGCAAAGCGTCAGCGAGTCACTGCTATCCTAGCTAAGCCTATAACAATAACAGTAAATGAAAAGCAGATGTATCCTTCTATTCAGGCTAGAATATGGGGAAGCCTTGAACAGATCACAGATCTCCTTGACGTAACGCTGGACAGTTTCATCAAAATTTGTGCCACAGGGGACTTAGGATCCATTAAGGCTGAAGTTACAGCAACCACCACAGCCCTTCTTGAACTGTTCTCGTCCGACTTCTTTGACTCCTCCCCTCCCACCCCTGTTGATGGTTCCTGATCTAAAGTCGCTTTGGCATCGGTATTTGGTATTTCACCAGCCACAGGCTCCATCTGATTCCCCTTGTCCAGTGCCGCGTCTGAGGGAGTGGCAAGGTTGTCAGACTCAGACTTGGGACAAACCTTATTAGATAAGCAGTCATACACTGCTTTCCATAGCTGCTGTGATTCCTCCGCCCAGGAAAAAAGACATTGTAATGACCCAAAGGCTGGAAGCAGATTTGCTGCTTCTTTACTACCAGTGCAAGAATAGTTATGGAATAGTTATCCTCCCGCCTTCTCTAAATTACTTTTTCTAATGCATTCCCCAGCGGTTGAGCCAAACCGCTTCTTCATCATCCAGTGTATTAGCGGCTTCAGTTCCTTTTCATGGACTGGATAGTCCACATTCTGCCCTGTCCCTGTTAGCATACTCACCACTCGCTTCAATGAAGCCATAATGAGCAGCCTTCTCTCACCACGAGTGTGCACTCAGTTGTATCAAATTGGGGTCACCAAATGTTGCCACGATGCTAAAGACCTGCGTTGATTGAATGGCAAACCAGCTAGGCTAGCCCCCTACATTCTGGACATCCACAGCTCAGAGAACACAGAACAGACACACGCACTGAGTACCCCTGACCCAAATGTCCCACACATGTCCGTCCCCTGGTGCACTCAGTGTCACGGGTTACTTAGATTTACCTATGCCCGTGACAGGGGAAGCCACCCCGTGGGCCCCCCTCCCGGGGCCCGGAAAGGAGGGGGAAAAAAGGGAGTGGGATAAAACAGCGACAATCTAAGGAGGAAAAACTTATTTTACTAAATATGATACCGAAATACAAGATAACACAATATAATATAATTGAGGCTAACAAATTGAACGAAACAGAGAGAGAGAGTCCTCGAAAACCGAGAGGCCTACTGTGAACTCTAGGCGACACTACTGGAACGCTTCCCACTCTCCGAGAAGTTCGAGAGAAGAAAGAGGGCACTCCAGCCTGGGAACGAGATTATACAGCGTCCTGGTCCCGTGACTTATCATTAACCCTGTTGTTCTCTGGGATATGTAGTCTTTTTCTGTGGACTGCACATTCAATAGAAGTATCCATACTTTACATGATGTTATGATGTGGAATACTGATAGCAAAATTACAAAATTACAAAACCATGACATTCCACCCCTTATTCTACATTATTACATCATGGTAAATATATATATACATATATATACACGTATGTAAAATTATGATAGCTAAATAGTAGAATTACATGTAACATAACTAAATGTACAACTATAATAACTAAAATACACTACACATGCAAACATATATATATAAATACATAAAATTATTGACTGCACTCCCCCAGCATCAAATTCCCTTGTGGCACACATTGAACATCCCCATCCTTCTGCATTACCCACCAAGTGCACCCAGGTCCCTGGGCAAAGACAGTTCCACGGATAGGTTTGCCCTTTCCAGAAGCTGGAAGGACCCAAACAGCTTTTCCCAACATGTTCTTTACATGTACAACAGGGACCTTATCTCCTTCTACAGTGTGCAGGGGGCTAGATTGACTAGGACCATCACGATTGACATATCCTCTAGTATTGACCAACCAAGTGGCTTCTGCCAGATTCTTCTCCCAGTGCTTAAATGTTCCACCACCCATTGCTTTCAACATAGTTTTCAACAACCCATTATATCGTTCAATTTTACCAGAAGCTGGTGCATGGTAGGGAATATGATAAATCCACTCAATGCCATGATCTTTGGCCCAAGTATTTATAAGGGAATTTTTAAAATGTGTCCCATTATCAGATTCAGTTCTTTCTGGGGTGCCATGTCGCCACAGGACTTGTTTCTCAAGACCTAATATGGTGTTTCGAGCAGTAGCATGGGGTACTGCGTATGTTTCAAGCCACCCAGTGGTTGCCTCTACCATGGTGAGTACATAACACTTACCACTGCGAGATCGTGGCAAGGTGATATAATCAACCTGCCACGCCTCCCCATATTTATACTTTTACCACCGCCCTTCCTCCCAGAGAGGTTTCATCGTTTTGGCTTGTTTAATTATGGCACATGTTTCACAATCATGAATAATCTGCGCAATAGCGTCCATGGTTAAGTCCACCCCTCGGTCTCTGGCCCACTTATATGTCGCGTCTCTTCCTTGATGACCTGAGGTCTCATGAGCCCATCGAGCTAGAAATAATTCACCCTTATTCTGCCAGTCCAAGTCCATTTGAGCCACCTCAATTTTGGCAGCTTTATCTACCTGATGGTTGTTTTGTTGTTCTTCAGTAGCCTGACTTTTGGGCACATGTGCATCCACATGACGCACCTTTACAACCATATTCTTTGTTCGGGCAGCAATGTCCTTCCATAATTCAGCGGCCCAAACAGATTTACCCTTCTGTTGCCAGTTGTTTTGTTCCCACCTCTGTAACCACCCCCATAAGGCATTTGCCACCATCCATGATTCAGTATAAAGATACAGCATTGGCCACCTCTCCCGTTCAGCAACATCTAAGGCCAGCTGGACAGCTTTTACCTCTGCAAACTGACTTGATTCTCCCTTACCTTCGGTGGCCTCTGCAACCTGTCGTGTGGGGCTCCACACAGCAGCTTTCCATTTGCGATGCTTCCCTACAATGCGACATGATCCGTCTGTGAATAGGGCATATTTCTTTTCATTTTCTGGTAATTTGTTGTATGGTGGGGCCTCTTTAGCACGTGATACCTCTTCTGCTGGTGATGTTCCAAACCTTTTATCTTCAGGCCAGTCCATGATTACCTCTAGGATTCCTGGACGATTGAGGTTTCCCATTCGCGCTCGCTGTGTAATCAGCGTAATCCACTTGCTCCAGGTGACATCGGTAGCATGATGAGTGGAGGGAACCTGTCCTTTGAACATCCAGTTCAGCACTGGCAGTCGAGGTGCCAAAAGGAGCTGTGTTTCACTCCCAACTACTTCGGAAGCAGCCCAAACCCCCTCATACGTGGCTAAGATCTCCTTCTCAGTTGGAGTGTAGCACTCTTCAGACCCCTTATATGATCGACTCCAGAATCCCAGGGGTCGGCCTCGGGTCTCTCCTGAGGCTCTTTGCCACAAACTCCAAGTGGGGCCTTTCTCTCCAGCAGCAGTATAGAGGATGTTCTTTACATCCTGTCCAGTCCGTACTGGCCCCAGAGCTACAGCTCGGGCTATCTCTTGTTTAATCTGTTCGAAAGCCTGCTGCTGCTCAGGGCCCCGTGCAAAATCGTTCTTCTTCCGCGTCACCTGATAAAGGGGGCTTACAATGAGGCTGTAGTTTGGAATGTGCATCCTCCAAAAGCCTACTGCACCCAGGAAAGATTGTGTCTCTTTCTTGCTAGTTGGTGGAGACATGGCAGTGATTTTGTCGATCACATCTGTTGGGATGTGACGACGTCCATCCTGCCACTTTATACCTAAGAACTGAATTTCCTGGGCAGGTCCTTTTACTTTGCTTCGCTTAATAGCAAATCCGGCTTGTAGAAGAATTTGGATTATCTGCTCTCCTTTTGTGAAAACCTCTTCTGCTGTATCACCCCACACAACAATGTCATCAATGTACTGCAGGTGTTCAGGAGCACCACCCTGTTCCAGTACAGTTTGGACCAACCCATGGCAAATGGTTGGGCTGTGTTTCCACCCCTGGGGCAAACGGTTCCAAGTATACTGAATGCCCCTCCAGGTGAAGGCAAACTGTGGCTTACATTCTGCAGCCAAAGGAATAGAGAAGAAGGCATTGGCAATGTCAATGGTGGCATACCATTTAGCTGCTTTTGACTCCAGCTCGTACTGGAGTTCCAACATGTCTGGCACAGCAGCGCTCAATGGGGGTGTGACCTCATTCAGGCCACGTTAGTCTACTGTCAGCCTCCATTCTCCACTGGCTTTACGCACTGGCCATATGGGACTGTTAAAAGGTGAGTGAGTTTTACTGATCACTCCCTGATTCTCCAACTGGCGAATCAAATCATGAATGGGGAGCAAGGTCGCCTGATTCGGAGACGTCCCGGACCGATCAGCAGCGGCTGACCGCGTGGTCAAGGGGGATCTCGGGCGGTTCCTTCAAGCAGGGAACCCCCGGGTAGTGGAGAAGCCCGGCAGCTCTCAGGGAGCAGCTGACGCAGCCGCTGACGCAGCGTGTGGGCGTTCCCTGCCTACGGAGGGAGATTTAAACGGGCACAAGGAGGGCAGCGACTAGTCGCTGCCCACCAGAGACGGTCAGGAGGAGGCGGGGCTCGTGCACCTCTTGACTTCCTGTTTCAGCTCTGGTAAGTATTCTGCTCCGACATGGGTGTTCCCCGGCGAAAGGCTGCTGCCAGAAATACTGAGGAGGCCAAGACAAGGGTCCCGATCTCACAGAAACGGGAGGCAGCAACCAAGAAGACTGCAGAGACCCAGACTGAGGTCCTGCACATGCCTTATAGGAAGGCTGCTGCCAAAATGTCTGAGGAAACTCAGACTGAGCCCCCAACCCAAGATGCTGTTGTGCAGGTCTCTGGCTGTACTGAGTGCCAGAGCATGGCCCTTGCAGTGCTGGGTGAGGGAGGCAGTGATTGTGTTCACTGCGACCAGGTGAACTACTTGCTCAGCCTCGTGGTTGACCTGAAGGAGGAAGTGGAGAGGCTGAGGACTATAAAAGAGTGTGAGAGGGAGATTGACTGGTGGTGTCAGTCCCTCTCAGCCTCAAGTTCTCAGCACACAGTCGAGGCTCCTAATGGAGCATGTCAGCCCCTGCCACCTCACAAACAGGTGGTAAAGGGGAACCAGCCAGCTGGCAACACTGCAGCCGGCCCCCTGTCCTCTCTTCCCCCCAGCAGTAACTTGAGAAGGGAGGAGGAGTGGAAACGGGTACCTGCTCGACGAAAGGGGCATCCTCCATCACAACCATCCCCGGCTCCCCAGGTGCCTCTGCAAAACCGGTTTGAGGCCCTGGAACTTGAGGGGGGGACTAGTGAGAGTGTGGAAACAGGTGCACCCATGAGGTTGCCACAGGTGAAGCGGTCACCCCGAAGCCTCAAGACTGCTTCTACACGTAAGGACAGAAGGGTGATTGTTGTAGGTGACTCCCTTCTGCAAGGAACAGAAGGCCCTATATGCCGGCCTGACCCTACCCGCAGAGAAGTGTGCTGCCTTCCTGGGGCACGGGTCAGGGACATTTCAAAGAAAATTTCTAGATTGATTCATCCTTCAGACTACTACCCACTTTTAATAATTCAGGCTGGCAGTGAGGAAGTTGGCAAGGAAAGCCTGAGGTCCATCAAGAAAGACTTCAGGGGAATGGGGCGAATACTTGAAGGAGCTGGGGTGCAGGTGATCTTTTCTTCTATGCCCGTGGTGTCAGGAAAAGGTACAGGGAGGATCCAAAAAACCCATCTCTTAAACAGATGGCTTAAGAGCTGGTGCAGACACAAGAATTTCGGCTATTTTGACCATGGGGCAATCTACACTGCACCTGGAATGATGGCTGCTGATGCAAGCAGCCTGTCCCTGAGGGGTAAGAGGGTATTAGCTGAAGAATTAGCGGGACTCATTGATAGGTCTTTAAACTAGGAACGAAGGGGGAAGGGGGCTAAATAAGGGCTACTGGGGTTGAACGGTGCATTCAAGGGATTGTACCAAACTCCGTGGGCAATGATTGCAGAGTGCAAAAGGAGGGAGTAGGGCAGGGGGATGCTGGGGATGCCGCTGTTCTAGCGGATCCTGGATCGCTTATGAAGGTGGTGAGACGGACAGCCCGGCTGAAGTGCCTTTATACTAATGCACGGAGCCTGAGTAACAAGCAGGAGGAACTGGAAACTGTGATGCACTCTGAAAATTATGACATTGTTGCTATCACAGAAACATGGTGGGATGACTCCCACAATTGGGATACTACCATCAATGGCTATAGGCTCTTTAGGAGAGATAGGCGAGGTAGGAAGGGTGGGGGAGTTGCTCTTTATGTCAGAGATTGGATAAACTGTGAGGAGCTCCCCATGAGAAACAGTCAAGAACAGGTTGAGAGCCTGTGGGTTAGGATTAGAGATGGGACTAATAAAGGTCAGCTGGTATTAGGGGTATACTACAGGCCACCTGATCAAGGGGAGGCTGCTGATGAGGCTTTCTTGCTCCAGATGCGTGAGGCATCTAGCTCACAGGCTCTTGTCCTGGTGGGGGACTTCAACCATCCGGACATCTGTTGGGAAAACCACACGGCGAGCTGCAAGAGCTCCAGAAGGCTCTTGGAATCCATTGATGATAGCTTTCTGGTTCAGGTACTGGACAGACCGACCAGAGGTCAAGCGTTGCTGGACCTGCTGCTCACCAACGCTGAGGAGATCATCAAAGGCGTCAAGGTTGGAGGATGCCTGGGCTCCAGCGATCATGCCCTGGTTGAGTTTGTGATCTCAAGCGATGTGGGCCTGGCAAAGACCAGGACCAGGATGCTGAACTTTAGAAGAGCTGACTTCAAGCTTCTCAATGGAATGCTGGCCAAGATCCCCTGGCGCGCTGCCCTCAAAGATAAGGATGTTGAGGAGAGCTGGCTACTGTTCAAGGATGCCCTCCTGGCAGCACAAGAGGTCTCCATTCCCCTGATTAAGAAAGTGGGCAGGAGAGGTAGAAAACCGGCATGGCTCAGCAAGGACCTGCTAAGAGAACTGAGGGTGAAGAAAGGGGTGTACAAGCTCTGGAAACAAGGCTGTGTCACCCGGGAAGAATACAGGGATGCCGTACGAACTTGCAGACGTGGGATCAGGAAAGCCAAGGCGCAGGCAGAACTGAACTTGGCGAAGGACGTGAAAAACAATAAGAAAACCTTCTACAGGTACATTGGCCAGAAGAGACAGGCCAAAATGGGCGTACCTACTCTGGTAAATTTAAAAGGAGAAATGGCTTCAACAGATGAAGAGAAAGCTGAGGTGCTGAATGAGTTCTTCACCTCGGTCTTCACTGGTGGCCAGGATTCTAGTCTTTTTCACGTCCCTAAGTCTTGCACCCCCATACCTCTATGTGGGGACCAAGGAGGTAAATCCCTCCCCACTGTAAGGGTAGAGCAAGTCCGAGAGTGCCTCCTTAGACTGAATGAGTATAAGTCTATGGGGCCAGATGGCGTGCATCCCAGGGTCCTGAAGGAGCTGGCTGAGGTGGTTGCTGAGCCGCTCTCCATCATATTTGAGAAGTCATGGCTGTCAGGTGAGGTCCCGGATGATTGGAGGAAGGGTCACGTCACTCCCATTTACAAGAAGGGGAGCAGGGAGGACCCGGAAAACTACAGGCCGGTGAGTCTCACCTCCGTGCCTGGGAAGATTATGGAACAGATCCTCCTGGACAACATGCTTGATCACATAAAGAAAGAGCATGTGATCCGAGACAGCCAGCATGGCTTCACCAGGGGAAGGTCATGCTTAACTAATCTTGTGGCCTTCTATGATGGAGTGACGGCGTTGGTGGACGAAGGGAAGGCGACCGATGTCATTTACCTGGACCTGAGCAAGGCCTTTGACATGGTGCCCCATCACATCCTCATCTCCAAATTGGAGGGAGGTGGATTTGATGGGTGGACAACTAGATGGATAAGCAATTGGTTGAAAGGCCGCAGACAGAGGGTGGTGGTCAATGGCTCTATGTCCAGGTGGAGGCCGGTAACGAGCGGTGTCCCTCAAGGGTCTGTCTTGGGACTGGTGCTCTTTAACATCTTTATTAATGACATCGATGAGGGAATGGAGTGCACCCTCAGCAAGTTTGCTGATGACACCAAGCTGAGTGGTGCAGTCGATACGGTGGAGGGAACGGATGCCATTCAGAGGGACCTTGACAGGCTGGAAAGCTGGGCTCGGGTGAACCTAATGAGGTTCAACACGGCAAAGTGCAAGGTTTTGCACTTGGGCCGGAAGAACCCCAGGCACCTGTACAGCCTGGGAGGAGTTGTCCTTGAGAGCAGCTTGGCAGAAAAAGACCTAGGGGTCCTGATAGATGAGAAACTTAACATGAGCCAGCAGTGCGCTCTGGCAGCCTGGAAAGCAAATGGGATCCTGGGCTCCATCAGGAGAGGGGTGGTCAGCAGGGATAGGGAGGTGATCGTCCCTCTCTACTCTGCTCTTGTGAGGCCCCATCTGGAGTACTGTGTCCAGGTGTGGAGCCCTCAGTACAAAAAAGATATGG